>NC_086444.1:373396939-373996939 GCF_028390025.1 Pseudophryne corroboree | reverse complement strand
ATTTTTGTGCCCGGCCGAGAAGGGTGCAATCTAGGTGGCTCTCCTAAAGAGCTGCTTAGAAAAGTTTAGCTTAGGTTTTTTATTTTACAGTGAGTCCTGCTGGCAACAGGATCACTGCAACGAGGGACTTAGGGGAGAAGAAGTGAACTCACCTGCGTGCAGGATGGATTGGCTTCTTGGCTACTGGACATCAGCTCCAGAGGGACGATCACAGGTACAGCCTGGATGGTCACCGGAGCCTTGCCGCCGGCCCCCTTGCAGATGCTGAAGTAAGAAGAGGTCCAGAATCGGCGGCAGAAGACTCCTCAGTCTTCTAAAGGTAGCGCACAGCACTGCAGCTGTGCGCCATTTTCCTCTCAGCACACTTCACACGGCAGTCACTGAGGGTGCAGGGCGCTGGGAGGGGGGCGCCCTGGGAGGCAAAATGAATACCTATTTTGGCTAAAAATACCTCACATATAGCCTCCGGAGGCTATATGGAGATATTTAACCCCTGCCAAAATCCGTTAAGAGCGGGAGACGAGGCCGCCGAAAAAGGGGCGGGGCCTATCTCCTCAGCACACAGCGCCATTTTCCCTCACAGAAAGGCTGGAGGGAAGGCTCCCAGGCTCTCCCCTGCACTGCACTACAGAAACAGGGTTAAAACAGAGAGGGGGGGCACTAATTTGGCGTTAGAAATATATAAAAAAGATGCTATAAGGGAAAACACTTATATAAGGTTGTCCCTATATAATTATAGCGTTTTTGGTGTGTGCTGGCAAACTCTCCCTCTGTCTCTCCAAAGGGCTAGTGGGTCCTGTCCTCTATCAGAGCATTCCCTGTGTGTGTGCTGTATGTCGGTACGTGTGTGTCGACATGTAGGAGGACGATGTTGGTGAGGAGGCGGAGCAATTGCCTGTAATGGTGATGTCACTCTCTAGGGAGTCGACACCGGAATGGATGGCTTATTTAGGGAATTACGTGATAATGTCAACACGCTGCAAGGTCGGTTGACGACATGAGACGGCCGACAAACAATTAGTACCGGTCCAGACGTCTCAAAAACACCGTCAGGGTTTTAAAACGCCCGTTTACTTTAGTCGGTCGACACAGACACAGACAGGGACACTGAATCCAGTGTCGACGGTGAATAAACAAACGTATTCCTTATTAGGGCCACACGTTAAAGGCAATGAAGGAGGTGTTACATATTTCTGATACTACAAGTACCACAAAAGAGGGTATTATGTGGGATGTGAAAAAACTACCATAGTTTTTCCTGAATCAGATAAATTAAATAAAGTGTGTGATGTTGCGTGGGTTCCCCCCGATAGAAAATTATGGGCGGTATACCCTTTCCCGCCAGAAGTTAGGGCGCGTTGGGAAACACCCCTTAGGGTGGATAAGGCGCTCACACGCTTATCAAAACAAGTGGCGGTACCGTCTATAGATAGGGCCGTCCTCAAGGACCAGCTGACAGGAGGCTGGAAAATATCATAAAAAGTATATACACACATACTGGTGTTATACTGCGACCAGCGATCGCCTCAGCCTGGATGTGCAGAGCTGGGGTGGCTTGGTCGGATTCCCTGACTAAAAATATTGATACCCTTGACAGGGACAGTATTTTATTAACTATAGAGCATTTAAAGGATGCATTTCTATATATGCGAGATGCACAGAGGGATATTTGCACTCTGGCATCAAGAGTAAATGCGATGTCCATAACTGCCAGAAGATGTTATGGACACGACAGTGGTCAGGTGATGCAGATTCCAAACGGCACAAAGGTGTATTGCCGTATAAAGGAAGAGGAGTTATTTGGGGTCGGTCCATCGGACCTGGTGGCCACGGCAACTGCTGGAAAATCCACCGTTTTTACCCTAAGTCACATCTCTGCAGAAAAAGACACCGTCTTTTCAGCCTCAGTCCTTTCGTCCCTATAAGATCATATCTGCCCAGGGATAGAGGAAAGGGAAGAAGACTGCAGCAGGCAGCCCATTCCCAGGAACAGAAGCGTTCCACCGCTTCTGACAAGTTCTCAGCATGGCGCTGAGACCATACAGGACCCCTGGATCCTACAAGTAGTATCCCAGGGGTACAGATTGGAATGTCGAGACGTTTCCCCTTCGCAGGCTCCTGAAGTCTGCTTTACCAAGGTCTCCCTCCGACAAGGAGGCAGTATGGGAAAAAATTCACAAGCTGTATTCCCAGCAGGTGATAATTAAATTACCCCTCCTACTATAAGAAAAGGGGTATTATTCCACACTATATTGTGGTACTGAAGCCAGAAGGCTAGGTGAGACTTATTCTAAAAAATTTTTTGAACACTTACAAAGGTTCAAATCAAGATGGAGTCACTCAGAGCAGTGATAACGAACCAGGAAGAAGGGGACTATATAGTGTCCCGGGACATCAGGGATGCTTACCTCTATGTCCCAAAATTGCCCTTCTTACTAAGGGTACCTCAGGTTCGTGGTGCAGAACTGTCACTATCAGTTTCAGATGCTGCCGTTTGGATTGTCCGCGGCACCCCGGGTCTTTACCAAGGTAATGGCCGAAATGATGATTCTTCTTCGAAGAAAAGGCGTCTTAATTATCCCTTACTTGGACGATCTCCTGATAAGGGCATAGTCCAGGGAACAGTTGGAGGTCGGAGTAGCAATATCTAGGATACTGCTACAACAGCACGGGTGGATTCTAAATATTCCAAAATCGCAGCTGATCCCGACGAAACGTCTGCTGTGCCTAGGGATGATTCTGGACACAGTCCAGAAAAAGGTGTTTCTCCCGGAAGAGAAAGCCAGGGAGTTATCCGAGCTAGTCAGGAACCTCCTAAAAACAGTGCATCATTGCACAAGGGTCCTGGTAAAAATGGTGGCTTCCTACGAAGCAATTCCATTCGGCAGATTTCACGCAAGAACTTTTCAGTGGGATCTGCTGGACAAATGGTCCGGATCGCATCTTCAGATGCATCAGCGGATAACCCTATATCCAAGGACAAGGGTGTCTCTCCTGTGGTGGTTATAGAGTGCTCATCTTCTAGAGGGCCGCAGATTCGGCATTCAGGATTGGATGCTGGTGACCACGGAGCCCAGCCCGAGAGGCTGGGGAGCAGTCACACAAGGAAAAAATTTCCAGGGAGTGTGATCAAGTCTGGAGACTTTTCTCCACATAAATATACTGGAGCTAAGGGTAAATTTATAATGCTCTAAGCTTAGCAAGACCTCTGCTTCAAGGTCAGCCGGTATTGATCCAGTGGGAAAAACATCACGGCAGTCGCCCACGTAAACAGACAGGGCGACACAAGAAGCAGGAGGGCAATGGCAAAAACTGCAAGGACTTTTCGCTGGGCGGAAAATCATGTGATAGCACTGTCAGCAGTGTTTCATCCCGGGAATGGAAACTGGGAAGCAGACTTCCTCAGCAGGCACGACCTCCACCCGGGAGAGTGGAAACTTCATCGGGAAGTTTTTTCCACATGATTGTAAACCGTTGGGAAATACCAAAGGTGGACATGATGGCGTCCCGTCTGAACAAAAAACGGGACAGGTATTGCGCCAGGTCAAGAGACCCTCAGGCAATAGCTGTGGACGTTCTGGTAACACCGTGGGTGTACCAGTCGGTGTATGTGTTCCCTCCTCTGCTTCTCATACCTAAGGTGCTGAGAATTATAAGACGTAGAGGAGTAAGAACTATACTCATGGCTCCGGATTGGCCAAGAAGGACTTGGTACCCGGAACTTCAAGAGATGCTTACAGAGGTCTTATGG
The DNA here is from genome assembly GCF_028390025.1 of Pseudophryne corroboree. NCBI lineage: Eukaryota > Metazoa > Chordata > Amphibia > Anura > Myobatrachidae > Pseudophryne > Pseudophryne corroboree. Next base: position 373,993,188 of record NC_086444.1, on the reverse strand, counting down.
CCTCTGCCGCTAAGAAGGGACTTGCTTCAGCAAGTACCATGTCTGTTCCAAGACTTACCGCAGCTGCGTTTGTCGGCATGGCGGTGGAAAGCCGGATCCTAAGGGAAAAAGGCATTCCGGAAGAGGTCATTCCTACCCTGGTCAAAGCCAGAAAGGAGGTGACCGCACAACATTATCACCACATGTGGCGAAAATATGTTGCGTGGTGTGAGGCCAGGAAGGCCCCACAAAGAAATTTCAACTCGGTCGTTTCCTGCATTTCCTGCAAACAGGAGTGTCTATGGGCCTCAAATTGGGGTCCATTAAGGTCAAATTTCGCACCTGTCGATTTTCTTCCAGAAAAAATTGGCTTCAGTTCCTGAAGTCCAGAAGTTTGTCAAGGGAGTATTGCATATACAACCCCCTTTGGTGCCTCCAGTGGCACTGTGGGATCTCAACGTAGTTCTGGGATTCCTCAAATCACATTGGTTTAAAACTAGTCAAATCTGTGGATTTGAAGCATCTCACATGAAAAGTGACCATGCTCTTGGCCCTGGCCTGGACCAGGCGAGTGTCAAATTGGTGGTTTTTTCTCAAAAAAGCCCATATCTGTTTGTCCATTCGGACAGGGCAGAGCTGCGGACTCGTCCCCAGTTCTCTCCCTAAGGTGGTGTCAGTGTTTCACCTGAACCAGCTTATTGTGGTGCCTTGCACCTACTAGGGACTTGGAGGACTCCAAGTTGCTAGATGTTGTCAGGGCTCTGAAAATATGTTCCAGGACGGCTGGAGTCAGGAAAACTGACTTGCTGTTATCCTGTATGCACCCAAAAAACTGGGTGCTCTTGCTTCTAAGCAGACTATTGCTAGTTGGATGTGTAATACAATTCAGCTTGCACATTCTGTGGCAGGCCTGCCACAGCCAAAATATGTAAATGCCCATTCCACAAGGAAGGTGGGCTCATCTTGGGCGGCTGCCCGAGGGGTCTCGGCTTTACAAATTTGCCGAGCAGCTACTTGGTCAGGGGCAAACACGTTTGCTAAATTCTACAAATTTGATACCCTGGCTAAGGAGGACCTGGAGTTCTCTCATTCGGTGCTGCAGAGTCATCCGCACTCTCCCGCCCGTTTGGGAGCTTTGGTATAATCCCCATGGTCCTTTCAGGAACCCCAGCATCCACTAGGACGATAGAGAAAATAAGAATTTACTTACCGATAATTCTATTTCTCGGAGTCCGTAGTGGATGCTGGGCGCCCATCCCAAGTGCGGATTATCTGCAATACTTGTACATAGTTACAAAAATCGGGTTATTATTGTTGTGAGCCATCTTTTCAGAGGCTCCGCTGTTATCATACTGTTAACTGGGTTTAGATCACAAGTTGTACGGTGTGATTGGTGTGGCTGGTATGAGTCTTACCCGGGATTCAAAATTCCTCCCTTATTGTGTACGCTCGTCCGGGCACAGTACCTAACTGGCTTGGAGGAGGGTCATAGGGGGAGGAGCCAGTGCACACCACCTGATCGGAAAGCTTTACTTTTGTGCCCTGTCTCCTGCGGAGCCGCTATTCCCCATGGTCCTTTCAGGAACCCCAGCATCCACTACGGACTCCGAGAAATAGAATTATCGGTAAGTAAATTCTTATTTTGTCTGTTGCTAATAATTTGTATTGCTGCTTATTGCAGCAATTTCCCAATGTGTGCAGGGGCATATTAAGAGAGGAGGCCCACGTGCAGTCTCCTTCCAGATCTCCACCTCTCTCTTGCCAGCAGTCTCTCTGCGTTGCGGGTGCTAGCAGACTCTAGCACTGTGCTAGAGTCTACTGCGCATGCGCAGGACTCTGGGAAATTGGTGCTTGCCCATGTTCCCAACGTTTCTCCATGCGCAAAACTCCGGGAAATGGCTACCGTGCCATTTTCCTGGTGATTTTGCAGGACTGCTACAGCGGATGCTGGACTATGGAGAGGTGAGTACTTTGGAAATGGGTGCAGCGGATGCAGTGTGGGCCCCTCTGGACCCAAGGGGCCCATGTGCACCACACATACTGCACCCATTATAGATACTCCATTGAATGTGAGTTCCTAATCCAGCACCTCTGCAAATTGTATGTCCTTCACAGACAGCCGAACACTGCTGGTGAAGGGAACAATAATATGCTCTCTGGCCGCAAATGCACATGGTAGTATAACATGGCAGTGATCAAGCGTCACATTTCACAGTCTCCAAGGTGAAATTAGAAGGAGCACACCAGAAATCTGTGAATTTTCTACATCAGTGGTTCCCAAAGTTTTTGGAATCACGGCGCCCTAGAGTATTAGGATTTTTTTTCATGGCACCCCTAGGCCCAAAGCTTCTTATTGAGAAATTTAGAAAAAAAAATATTTAATTAAGTAAATTGTGTTTATATGTCAGCCTTAGGATGGATTGTGTGGTCAAATTTCCTTCTGTTTGTTCTGGTTTTGCCTATTACATTATAAATATTTTGAATTGGTCCTGGACCACCAACCCAGGACACCCCTGCAAGTGTCCCGAGACACCCCAGGGTGCCACAGCACACAGTTTGAGTAACACTACTCTATGTTAGTCCTCTTCTATGTACAACTATTGATAACAGGTGGGAATTAAAAGACTGACATTGTCAAGATAGACAGCCAATATGTCGACATCAGATGGTCAATAGTCAATAGGCTGATAGGTTCAAAAGGATGACATGGATTTATGTCAACACGGTCAAAATATACGTTATGGTAAGAACTTACCATGGATAACGGTATTTCTCCTAAGTCCACAGGTTCCACAGGATAACAATGGGATATGATGGAACGACAGCGGATTTGCACCAAACGATCAAAGCTTTCCGGTCTCCCAGTATGCAACGGGCCCATCCATATATCCCACCCACTGGCTCAGGCAAATCAGTTGTAATCCAAAGCACAAGGCAGGAGCATCATGTAGAGCCCTAATAAGGCGAGAAGAACACATATGCACACTCTTCCATACAAGAAGGAAGATGCTAGTGAGTAGAAGGATCCTTAAATCAGGTGCGTCAGGGTGGGATCCCTGTGGAACCTGTGGACTTAGGAAAAATACCGTTATCCACGGTAAGTTCTTACCATAACATATATTTCTCCGGCAGTTTCCACAGGTTATCCACAGGATAACAATGGGATTTCCCAAAGCAATTTAGTGGTGGGGACGCTCCTGGTTAGACAGAAGAACCTTACGCCCGAATTCAGCGTCATGAGAGGCAAAAATATCCAAAGCATAATGTCTAATGAATGTGTTAATGGAAGACCATGTGGCTGTCTTACATATCTGTTCTGCTGAAGCACCATGTTGTGCTGCCCATGAAGGACCTACCTTACGAGTAGAGTGAGCAGAGACATTAGCTGGAATAGGGAGATCAGCTTGAGAATATGCTTCTGAAATCGTAATTCGAAGCCATCTTGCCAGCGTCTGTTTAGTAGCAGGCCATCCTCTCTTGTGAAATCCGTAGAGAATGATAAGAGAATCTGTCTTTCTGATGGCATTGGTACGATCCACGTAGATCCTTAATGCCCGGACTACGTCTAGCGACGCATCTCCCGCAGAAAGTTCCGATACCTGAAAAGCCGGGACTACAATTTCTTCATTAAGGTGGAATTTAGACACCACCTTCGGAAGATACCCAGACCTAGTTCTGAGAACTGCTTTATCTGCATAAAAAGTCAGAAAAGGGGAACGACATGACAGCGCTCCTAAATCTGATACTCTTCTAGCTGATGCCATTGCCAGTAAAAAGAGTACTTTTGCTGTCAACCATTTAAGATCCACCTTGTTAAGTGGTTCAAATGGGGCAACTTGAAGAGCTTTCAGGACTAAACCTAAGTCCCACGGTGCTGTAGGTGAGACAAAGGGAGGTTGAATGCGAAGCATTCCCTGGAAAAAAGTGCGCACATCCTGTAAATTGGCAATTTTCTTTTGGAACCAGACAGTCAATGCCGATACCTGCACTCTCAAGGAAGCTACCTTCAAACCTTTATCCATTCCTGTCTGAAGGAATGCTAGGACTCTGGAAACTCTAAAAGATTTCGGGTCCATACCTCCTTCACTGCACCAATGAATATAGGCCTGCCATATTCGGTGATAAATACGAGCTGAGGAAGGTTTCCTTGCTCTGAGCATTGTTTGAATTACCTGTTTAGAGAATCTGCTAGACTTTAGGATAGAGGTTTCAAGAGCCACGCCAATCCAGATGTCTGTGATAACAGGGACCCTGCATCAGTAGATCTGGATGTTGAGGGAGCAGAAATGGAGCATCCATCGACATTCTCTGCAGATCTGTGTACCAATGCCTTCTGGGCCAAGCCGGTGCTATTAGAATCACGGCACCCTTTGCTTGCTTTATTTTCCTCACCACCCTGAGTAACAAGGTGATCGGAGGAAACAGATAAGCCAGATGAAAGTCCCATTTCACCGATAAGGCGTCCACAAAGATCGCTCTGGGATCCTTTGTTCTTGACCCGTATGGGGGCACTTTGTTGTTCAGACGAGATGCCATGAGATCTATCTCTGGCAACCCCCATTTGTCTACTAGAGTCTGAAAGACCTCCGGGTGTAGAGCTCATTCGCTTGCTTGAATGGTGTGTCGACTGAGAAATTCCGCTTCCCAGTTTAGGACTCCCGGAACGAACACTGCGGACAAGGCTGGAAGATGGAGTTCTGCCCACTTTAGCATGTGACTTACCTCCTTCATTGCTTTTTGGCTGTGAGTTCCTCCCTGATGGTTGAGGTACGCTACTGCCGTTGCATTGTCCGAGCAGATCTGGACTGGTTTTCCCTGAAGAATGTCCTTTGCCTGAATCAGTGCCATGTATATGGACCGAAGTTCTAATAAGTTTATTGGCAGGCAACTTTCTTCTCTTGTCCATTGTCCCTGGAACCCTAATTTTCCGGACACTGCTCCCCAGCCCTGAAGACTGGCATCTGTTGTTAGGATCTCCCAATCTGTTATCCAAAAGGGTCTCCCATTGTCTAGATGGGATGTCTGTAGCCACCAGGCTAATGACTTTCTTACCTTTACTGGAAGTACCATCATCTGTTTCTTTATTATCTAATGTACTCCATTCCATCTGACCAGAATCAGACGCTGCAGAGGTCTCGAGTGGAATTGTGCATACTCCACCATGTCGAATGTTGACACCATCAACCCCATCACTCGCATGGCTGCGTGAATAGATACCATCTGACTGTGTAACAAGTCCTGAATTCCTGACTGTACCTTGGATATCTTGTTCCGAGGTAAAAATACTTTCTGCAGACCTGAATCCAGTACAGCCCCCAAGCAGTGGCAAACGCAGGATTTGCATGGGGGGGTTTCCAGAACTGGGTGGAGCCAATCATGGGGGTGGGGACTGAGGTGACCCAGTATATGCTGGGTCCGTAAAACTAGTGCGTCTGTGTGTGTGTGTGTGTGTGTGTGTGTGTGTGTGTGTGTGTGTATATATATATATATATACACATATATATACCGTATATACACCTATATATATATATATATATATATATATACATATACATAGCATATTAAACATGCATACACATATATATATATATATACATACAGTACACGTATATATACACATGTATGTATATCATATGTGTGTGTGTGTGTGTGTGTGTGTGTGTGTGTGTGTGTGTGTGTGTGTGTGTTTATATGTATGTATGTATATACATGTGTATATATGTATGCACATGGATATATATGTACTATAATTAAAATAAAGCAAACTTTTATTAAACACTTACAAGTGCCACTAGGAAGACAGCAGGCTGCAGAGGACGCTAGACAGCCATTAATAATACACATGCAGCAAAAAATAAATAAAAAAAAAATATTTTTTTTTTTTTTTTTTTGGTGGAGGGGGTTTCTGGGTGCTCGGAAACCCCCCCTTGGTGCGCCACTGCCCCCAAGTGAGTCATCCGTTGTGACGGCACCGAAGATGATTTTGCCCAATATATGAGACACCCGTGCCTCTGCAGACATGTTATTGTCAGATGGAGATGGCACAGGAGCAATTCCTGTGATTGTGCCAGGATTAAAAGGTCATCGAGGTATGGAAAAATTCTTATCCCCTGCTTGCGGAGATAAGCTGCCATAACCACCATAATCTTAGTAAATACTCTGGGGGCTGTGGCTAACCCAAAGGGTAGGGCCTGGAACTGGAAATGCTGCTAGAGGATAGCAAACCTGAGATACCACTGATGGGACAGTGCTATAAGAACATGTAGGTAAGCATCCTGAATATCCAGGAATACCATATAATCCCCAGGCTCCATGGCCAAAACTATGGAGCGTAATGTCTCCATGTGGAACCTCGGCACCCAAATATACTTGTTTAGCATTTTGAGATTGAGAATGGGCCGAAATGACCCATTTGGCTTCTGGACCAAAAATAGGTTGGAGTAAAAACAATGTCCCCGTTGTGCCGGGTGTACTGGAATGACTACTCCTGACTGAAGTAATTTCTGAACTGCTTCTTGCAAAGCCCTGGCCTTTGTCTCTACCCAAGACGGGCTGGTGCAGAAGAACCTTCGAAGAGGATGCTTCTTGAAGGGAAAAACATAACCGCTTCTTGCACCCAGGCATCTGTTGTAGATTGTCGCCAGATGTGTGCAAACTGAAGAAGTCGCGCCCCACCCTTGGATCCCCCAGGCAGAGGCCTTCTGGCAGCCCAATGCTTTTTTGACTTACCAAACTTATTGTATTGGGGCTGCTTACGATCACTTTTTCCCTTAGGTTTTCCTTGAGACCGAAAGGGCCGGAAAATCGGACCCCTAGGTTTGGGGATATATGTGGAAGGAAACTTGACCTTCTTGGAGTCTGCTTCTGACTCCAGAATATCTGTCAATTCTTTACCAAACAGAATATTTCCAGAAAAAGGCAAAGATTCCAAAACTTTCTTGGTTTCTGAATCAGCTTTCCATGTACGTAACCAAACTGCTCAGCGAGCAGCTATTGTTGAGGCTGATGCTCTAGAAGCAATAGTACCCATATCTAATGCAGCTTCTTCCAAGAATACTGCTGCTTGTTTAATATGAGTGTGGCCGTAGAGACCCCCAGCCACGAGGAGAGTGGCCCCCGCGGCACTGAAGGGGTTAACCCCTAGTGCCCGGCGCCATTTTAAAAGACTATGGGCGCTAGGCGCCGTGTGTATACAATGTTTAAAAAATATGTTTTAATGTGTGCCGTGGTCCCGGACCTCTCCGGAGACCACGGCAGTGAGGACAGCCCCCGGCGCGCTCAGCAGTGTGTGCGCGCCGGGGGAGAGGGAGCCGCTGACCGCCGGAGTCCGGGAGCTCCGCTCCCGGCAGCGGTCGGTGCAGCCCCGGGCGCACTGGAGTGTGCGCGCCGAGGAGAAGGGAGAGCCGCCGCTGGGGGCCGGGAGCTCCGCTCCCGGTGCCTCAGCCCAGCACGGGTGGCCAGCCGCAGCAGCCGGGACGGACGTCCCAGGCTGCTGGCCGGCAAGGGGGGGTGCGCCGCAGCCTGACTCCCCGCCGGACGCTGCGGCGAGGGCACTTGAAATCAGCGCCGCATACAGGGTACCGGGCTAGCCGGCTCCCTGCGTGGCGAGGCCACCACAGGCGCCGCTCATGGGGGACCGGGCTAGCCGGCTCCCTAGCAGCGTGGGTGCAATTAGGCTGATGAGCGCTGGGGTCCGGGAGCTACGCTCCCGGCGCCTCAGCGCTGCAACAGAGTCACGGCGGCCGGGACAAGTGTCCCGGGCCGCCGGGCTTCGGTACAGGGGGGGTGCGCCGCTGCGTGCGGTGAGGCCACTGAGTAGTGCCACACTGGGGGGACAGGGAGAGCCAGCTCCCTGGACCCCAGTGGCAGGCAGGCAGGCTGGAGGGTGGGGAAAGCCAGCCCCATACCTCCAGCACTGAGAGAGCCCTAGCAGCCAGGCTGCAGGGCTAGGGGAGCCAGCACAGACAGGGTCCTAGCAGCCAGGCTGCAGGACTAGGACACAGTATTCCACAAACCAGACATTGTGTAAAAAAAATAATAGAAAGTACAGTGTGTTGTAAGGCACTGCAGTGCCTAGGTATGTGGAGCCTGTGCAGGCTCACAGTGTATTTAAATGTATAACATGTACAGTGTGATTTAAATGTAATGTATTTAAAGGTAAATTGCACTTACTTGGTTGTGTGTCCCAGGAGGGGGGAATCCATGGCTGTGCAGGCTGATGGATTCTCCCAGACCTTTTCCCCCAAAACGGAATGCTTTCCCATCCAGCCTCACACTTCCAAGGGGCACAGGGAGAGAGAGAAGCAGCTCAGCTATGAAACAAGCTGAGTGGTTTCTTGGAGCTCCATGGAGATCACCCTTAGTGGTCTAGAAACCTGGACTGGGGAGCCAGGCTGCCCAGCTGTGGAGCCCAAATCCAGGCTGCAGGCAGTGAGCTGGGTCCCGGGCAGGTTTCTGGAAGTCAGATTTAGGAGGGAAAACTTCCCCCAGCCAGACTGAACGGCACCGGGGCGTATCCTGATCCTCCAAGATGGGAGAGTCAAAGGAGACCGACCACTCCCCACTGTCCATAGGGGACAATGTAAGCTGTGCATGAGACCAAGGCATGCACAGCTCATGGGTAAACATTGATTGGTTGTGCACCACAGGGCGGGCTTACCCCCTGTGGTAAGGGGTCTTGGAGAGGGATAAAAGGAGGGCAGTTGGCCCATAGGAGTGTATTGTAACATCTTATTCTGCTGAAAACATCTGATTGTATGCTTTTGCCCCTAGCAATAGGGAGGAGCCTTTTTTAAAGGTTATTTATCATTGAGCAATAAACATCATTGCCTCAAGAAGACTGCTTCATCTTGTGACCAACAGGGTTAGGCCAAACCTAGCCCCGTCCTCCGGCTGTCCAGGGAAGCACCAAACGTCTCCAAGCTCCGCCTTCCGCCAGCTACCGGTAGAGGCCTAGCAAGTGGCTAGTGGGGATTCGTCAGCACCACACAGCTGTGGTAAGGCAGTGCGTCGGCACATACAGAGCAGAACCGTGGTTCCAAACGCCACGGCAGGTTAGGAGTTTGGTGGTGGCAGCAAAACCCGCTCACAATGCAGTGGGTGGAGTCAGTAACAGGCGGTTACTGACGGTAAGCGGGAATCCCCTATGTGGTCAGGCCTCGTGCGGCTTGACCTTCCATTCTGTGCGCAGCCAACGGGATGCGAAAGCGGCGAGTGCTTTCGTACGGTACCGTCCTGTCACAGAAATTGGTGGCATAGTGGTGGGATATTCCCAGGCGGCTTTTCATCACCCGATTGGAGAAGCCGAGTTACTCAGGAGAGGAGTAACTGCAGCGCAGGAGAATGCACAAGATGGCGGAATTCAGCGGAATGTCCAAGGGCGATCTGGAGATCGTGTGCCAGGAAAAGGGTGTGGATATCCCTTCCAACGCGTCCAGAAGCGTCATGAAGGCGGCGCTCAGGAGCGTGAAGGAGTCTCATCGGGCGGAGGTGGAAAGCACTGACGGCGTCAGCATCGCAGAGGACGGCCCAACAGTGGACCTTCGTAAGGAACTGGTGAGAACCACAAGCCCCGCCCTCTCTCTCAGCAGCAATGTTTCCCAGCAATCCCTAGCAGGGCCAGGATCCCAACGTCCCAGGGGGGGGCAGCCCGGATACCCTAGCAGATCGGCTAGCGGAATTGGGGGAAAGGGCAACGGAGCAAGAGCGCTTGATCATCATCCAGATGTGGCGTGATGAGCGGGCACCACAGGCCGTGGTACCCCGGGAGCCGTTGTCAGCTCTTGTACACAGATCAGGACGTATACAGTTTGCCAAGTTTGCAGACAGTGATGGGGACATTGATGGACATTTGCAAGTTTTTGAAAGGACTTGTAAACTACACGATCTACCCAAGTCAGAGTGGGTGAGACACCTTGTGCCCACTCTGCATGGAGAGGCCTTGGAGGCCTATCGAGGAGTGGCGACGGAGGACTGTGGGAACTACGACGAAGTCGCGAAGGCCCTCCTCCAGCGATTCTTCATCACTCCAGAGTCTTACAGGAAGAAGTTCAGAGACTTGCCCAAGAATCCTAGCAGCACCCATGAGCAGTTCGCCACCCAGCTGCGGCAGTACGTGGTGAAGTGGGTGAAGGATTCGGAACCACTACATGGGACGCACTGATCGACCTGATCTGCAGGGAGCAGTTCTACCGCAGGTGGCTGGTGCCATGCGTTGGCAGCCGGGGCACTCCAGCAGTGAAGGAGTGGGTGCTAGATCGAGAGCCACCCAGCTTAAAAATGGCTGCCCAATTAGCCGACAAATATGTGGCAATTCGGCCACGGGGGCAGAAGCGCCCCGCCAGCAGCCAGCTCCAAAAGACTGTACCAACAAGGGGACCCCCCTCTTCAGCTCATCAACCCCAAAGACAAGCATCTTCCAACCCGGGTGCTCTTGGCCAGCAACCGCACCGCAGCGTCCCTGCAAGTGATCAGAGATCCTCGGTGCCACGACTGGAGAAGAAGTGCTACGGCTGTGGGAAAATCGGACATCTGAGGATGAACTGTCCTGCATCCCCAGCACCCCAGACTCGTGCCCCAAATCCGAGTGCTGGAGCCTGGATCGCTTGTTTGACGAGAGGAGATGAGCCTACAGAGACTGTTCCCCCTCCAGTCAGTCCGATGGAGTGTGGCGAGAGACAGGTGCACTCTGCGGAGAGAGTCACCTGCATGGCCAAACAGCCCCTACACAACATGTGGAGGCACCTGCAGCCAGTCCACGTGGGACCCCTGCAGGGAGAAGGCCTAAGAGACTCTGGGGCCTCAATCACTGTGGTGAGCCCCCACCTCATAGATCCTGCTGCAGTATTGCAGGGTCGCACTGCCACGGTCACCCTGGCAGATGGAACAGAGAAAGCGGTTCCCATGGCAAGAGTCTACCTGGACTGGGGAGCTGGACCAGAGTTGCGAGAAGTTGCCGTCATGGATGGTCTCCCAACTGATGTGGTCCTAGGAAATGATCTGGGTGGTGGGATCGTCACTACGTTTGTTGGCGCCATTCCCCGGAGTCAAGTTCCACAACCACCGTTGACATCAGCTACTCCAGCACAGCCCAGCCCAGAGGAAAAGACTACAGCTGCTAGACAACTGCCAGCACAGCCAACCACACCTTCAACCAGCCCAGAGGAAAAGATTACAGCAGCTAGATCAGCACATCGACCCCGCATGCCTTTTGCCTCTGGTATGCCCACGTCCACTAGCAACGCAGAGGATGTCGGTTCCGGCTCATTTGATCCTGTTGGGGTGCCCAATGATGCTCCTGACCCAAGTGGTTTGCCAACTCCGGCGGTGAGTATGAGAAACCACACTGACTTTTCCATGACTGACCCCTACCAGACTGACCCTAGTAGTCCCCACCTAGATCCCCCTGTAGAGTGTCCCAATTTAGGAGAGATTGAGGGCCACAGGCAGGAGTTTAGGGAGGCTCAACTCTCTGACCCATCCCCGAAAGGCATGAGGCGCCACTCTGGCAGCGGCCTTGACAGGGTTGGGGCAGGAAGTTTGACCTGGCGGGAAGGGTTAAGGTACAGGGTAGACAGGAAAGTGGGAGGGGATAGACCAGATAGGGAATGTGTCCAACTGGTCCCCTCAGGGAACGTTCCTGCGCAACCAGTGTCGGTTGCCAGCGAAACCCCTTTGGACAGTAACCCGGAGACAGACCGTACCCTGAAGTGCCTGACACAGAGCTTACCCTGGTCTGGAATGTCGGATGACGCCCAGACCAACTGTAAGGCTGGTGCCATGCGTTGGCAGCCGGGGCACTCCAGCAGTTGTGTTGTCTCTGGGCCTCTGCCCATAGGAGAACCCTTGCAGCAAGTTGCTGTGGACATAGCAGGTCCCCTGCCTGTGCGGAGTAGATCGGGGAAGACACGCAGCCTCCCTGTAGTGGATGCCACACAGGATCCAGAGGCTGGTGGTCTGGCCGCCATCACTGTGGCACAGGTAGCGGACGAGGAGGAAGGAGTAGGCCTAGGTGACAGGGTAGGTTTCCCGAGTCATAGGCCGACGGAGGAGGATAGGAGGGCAGGTCTGACAGTTAGGGCAGACAGTTGCCAGTTAGGTATGACGGAGGTGCAGTGCCTGGGGCACCATGTGGGAGGAGACAGGGGTAGGCCCAAACCAGAGGGGGTGGAGGCAACCAGAGGCTGTCCCCGACCCACATTCCCCAGACCGGTACTGACCTTAGAACCTGTAAGGCCCTACGGACATGTTGTCATTGACTTTAGTCCTGTAGTGAACCCCTTGACAGAGATGACTAGGAAGGGCATTCCCAAGTCAGTGGACTTTGCACCCGCTTGCGAGTTGGCATTCCAGTCATTGAAGGAGGCTCGGGTACCCGCTCCAGTGCTGATGGCGCACATTCTTGACCAGGACTGTGTGTTACGAACTATTGCGCCACTGCACGGACTGGGAGCAGTACCGAGCCAGAAAGAGCCATATGGGCAGGAGCACCCTGTGGCCTGGTTGAGCAGTATACTGCTATTGTGGGAGGTGAGGTATGCCACAATTGGGACACCTTGGGTGGCACTTGTTTGTAACCGGCCCCCCACCGTGGTGACTTACCACCTACCTGTTAGGTGGCTGCAACCTACCTTGGGGGAATTGGACAGACTTTTGTGGTGGAGCCTTGAACTTGGACTTCAGGTGGACTATTTGAACATTGCTACACTCCCCAGGTAGCGTCCCCTTCACCCCAACGGACTGCGGGACCAGGACCCAAATCGTTGGGACATGGGTCCCTGGTTGACCCGTTTTAATGGGGGAGGGGAGTGTGGCCGGAGAGACCCCCAGCCACGAGGAGAGTGGCCGCCGCGGCACTGAAGGGATTAACCCCTAGTGCCCGGCGCCATTTTAAAAGACTATGGGCGCTAGGCGCCGTGTGTATACAATGTTTAAAAAATATGTTTTAATGTGTGCCGTGGTCCCGGACCTCTCCGGAGACCACGGCAGTGAGGACAGCCTCCGGTGCGCTCAGCAGTGTGTGTGCGCCGGGGGAGAGGGAGCCGCTGACCGCCGGAGTCCGGGAGCTCCGCTCCCAGCAGCGGTCGGTGCAGCCCCGGGCGCACTGGAGTGTGCGCGCCGGGGAGAAGGAAGAGCCGCCGCTGGGGGCTGGGGGCCGGGAGCTACGCTCCCGGTGCCTCAGCCCAGCACGGGTGGCCAGCCGCAGCAGCCGGGACGGACGTCCCGGGCTGCTGGCCGGCAAGGGGGGGTGCGCCGCAGCCCGGCTCCCCGCCGGACGCTGCGGCGAGGGCACTTGAAATCAGCGCCGCATACAGGGGACCGGGCTAGCCGGCTCCCTGCGCGGCGAGGCCACCACAGGCGCCGCTCATGGGGGACCGGGCTAGCCGGCTCCCTAGCGGCGTGGGTGCAATTAAGCTGATGAGCGCTGGGGTCCGGGAGCTACGCTCCCGGCGCCTCAGTGCTGCAACAGAGTCACGGCGGCCGGGACAAGTGTCCCGGGCCGCCGGGCTTTGGTACAGGGGGGTGCGCCGCTGCGTGCGGTGAGGCCACTGAGTAGTGCCACACTGGGGGGACAGGGAGAGCCATCTCCCTGGACCCCAGTGGCAGGCAGGCAGGCTGGAGGGTGGGGGAAGCCAGCCCCATACCTCCAGCACTGAGAGAGCCCTAGCAGCCAGGCTGCAGGGCTAGGGAAGCCAGCACAGACAGGGTCCTAGCAGCCAGACTGCAGGACTAGGACACAGTATTCCACAAACCAGACATTGTGTAAAAAAAATAATAGAAAGTACAGTGTGTTATAAGGCACTGCAGTGCCTAGGTATGTGGAGCCTGTGCAGGCTCAGAGTGTATTTAAATGTACAACATGTACAGTGTGATTTAAATGTAATGTATTTAAAGGTAGATTGCACTTACTTGGTTGTGTGTCCCAGGAGGGGGGAATCCATGGCTGTGCAGGCTGATGGATTCTCCCAGACCTTTTCCCCAAAAAACGGAATGCTTTCCCATCCAGCCTCACACTTCCAATGGGCACAGGGAGAGAGAGAAGCAGCTCAGCTATGAAACAAGCTGAGTGGTTTCTTGGAGCTCCATGGAGATCACCCTTAGTGGCCTAGAAACCTGGACCGGGGAGCCAGGCTGCCCAGCTGTGGAGCCCAAATCCAGGCTGCAGGCAGTGAGCTGGGTCCCGGGCAGGTTTCTGGAAGTCAGATTTAGGAGGGAAAACTTCCCCCAGCCAGACTGAACGGCTTCATCTTGTGACCAACAGGGTTAGGCCAAACCTAGCCCCGTCCTCCGGATGTCCAGGGAAGCACCTAACGTCTCCAAGCTCCGCCTTCCGCCAGCTACCGGTAGAGGCCTAGCAAGTGGCTAGTGGGGATTCGTCAGCACCACACAGCTGTGGTAAGGCAGTGCGTCGGCACATACAGAGCAGAACCGTGGTTCCAAACGCCACGGCAGGTTAGGAGTTTGGTGGTGGCAGCAAAACCCGCCCACAACGCAGTGGGTGGAGTCAGTAACAGGCGGTTACTGACGGTAAGCGGGAATCCCCTATGTGGTCAGGCCTCGTGCGGCTTGACCTTCCATTCTGTGCGCAGCCAACGGGACGCGAAAGCGGCGAGTGCTTTCGTACGGTACCGTCCTGTCACAATGGGCTATATAAGATTTTTGCTCTCTAGAAGCTGATGAAAAATCACTTTCCAATGCATCAGCCCAGGCAGCCACTGCCTTTGCTATCCAAGCTGAAGCCATAGCTGGCCTTATGAATGCTCCAGACAGGGAAAATATGTTTTTTAGAAAACCATCCACTCTCCTATCTGTGACATCATTTAAAGATGTTGATGGCAAAGGCACTAATAGAATCACGTGCATATCTACCTTAGGAGCTACTTCCCTTTTTAAACATTCCCCAGCTGGAAAAGGATAATTAGAGTCCCATTTTTGGGGAATTCTATATTTTTTGTTGGATGTTGCCCAAGCCTTTTCCATAATTTCCGGCAGCTGGTCTGACCCTGGAAACTCAGTCTTAACTGTCATGAGATGTTTAAATGCAGGTGTCTTGGTTTTTAACACAGGCTCTGCTGAATCTTCTAAGGATAGAATGACCTTCATCGCTCTAATTAATTCAGCTATATCCACTGAGCTGAGACCTTCTTCCTCCTCTTCGTATACTGAAGTAGAGTAAATAGAGCTTTCATCATCCGATGAATCAGCATGTGTAGCCTGTGAAGGTGAAGATTTACTTACCATCGGTTTATCAGCTTGTTTCATTTGAGAAGGACGACCAGGAGAGCGTCTGACTCCCCACTGCTGACATCAACCCTAGGGATCGCGGCCTCTGCTATTCCTGGAGCCTCTGATCCCTAAGGCCTAGCGCTGGAACACCCGTGGTGGCGGCGCATCAGCTACTGTTTGGTAGTCTCCTCCCAAAACAGTGCGGCTGTGTCCATATTCCATCTACTAAGCGGAACCAATGCCTTACCTTCTCTCCGTGCTCCGGCCACAGCATGGTAACGTCTGATGGACCTGCTAGTATATACGACACAGACGCCCGCCGAAACAGCACTGTACTAGTGGGTAAGCGTTGTCGCGGCCCGGCAGAGAGTTGTTGGAGCGATTCTTCCCAATATGCGTATAAGACGCTGTTTAGAAAGATCACTCAAAAATAGTAAGACTATAAAAATTAAGATTTTACTTACCGGTAAATCTATTTCTCGTAGTCCGTAGTGGATGCTGGGGACTCCGTAAGGACCACGGGGAATAGACGGGCTCCGCAGGAGACATGGGCACTTTAAGAAAGAATTTAGATTCTGGTGTGCTCTGGCTCCTCCCTCTATGTCCCTCCTCCAGACCTCAGTTAGAGAAACTGTGCCCGGAAGAGCTGACAGTACAAGGAAAGGATTTTGGGAATCCATGGTAAGACTCATACCAGTCACACCAAACACACCATATAACTTGTGATAAACTTACCCAGTCAACAGTATGAACAACAACAGAGCATCAGTACAACCCTGATGCAACTATACATAACCCTTATTTAAGCAATAACTATATACAAGCATTGCAGAAGAAGTCCGCACTTGGACGGGCGCCCAGCATCCACTACGGACTACGAGAAATAGATTTACCGGTAAGTAAAATCTTATTTTCTCTAACGTCCTAGTGGATGCTGGGGACTCCGTAAGGACCATGGGGATTATACCAAAGCTCCCAAACGGGCGGGAGAGTGCGGATGACTCTGCAGCACTGAATGAGCAAACACAAGGTGCTCCTCAGCCAGGGTATCAAACTTGTAGAACTTTGCAAAGGTGTTTGAACCTGACCAAGTAGCCGCTCGGCAAAGCTGTAATGCCGAGACCCCTCGGGCAGCCGCCCAAGAAGAGCCCACCTTCCTTGTGGAATGGGCCTTAACTGATTTAGGCAGCGGCAACCCTGCCGCAGAATGAACCTGCTGAATCGTGTTACAGATCCAGCGAGCAATAGTTTGCTTTGAAGCAGGCGCCCCAAGCTTGTTGGAAGCATACAGGATAAACAAAGATTCTGTTTTCCTGTCCTTAGCCGTTCTGGCTACATAAACCTTCAAAGCCCTGACCACATCCAGTGACTCGGAATCCTCCAAGTCAGTAGTAGCCACAGGCACCACGATAGGTTGGTTTATACGAAAGGATGAAACCAATTTCGGCAGAAATTGTGGGCGGGTCCGCAATTCTGCTCTATCCGCATGGAAAACCAGAAAAGGGCTTTTATGTGACAAAGCCGCCAATTCTGACACACGCCTAGCCGAAGCCAAGGCTAATAGCATGACCACCTTCCACGTGAGATATTTCAATTCCACCGTTTTCAGTGGTTCAAACCAGTGTGATTTCAGGAAACTCAATACCACGTTAAGATCCCAAGGTGCCACCGGAGGCACAAAAGGGGGCTGAATATGCAGCACTCCCTTTACAAACGTCTGAACTTCAGGCAGAGAAGCCAGTTCTTTTTGAAAGAAAATGGATAAGGCCGAAATCTGAACCTTAATGGAACCCAATTTAAGGCCCAAAGTCACTCCCGCCTGTAGGAAGTGAAGGAAACGGCCCAGCTGGAATTCCTCCGTAGGGGCATTCCTGGCCTCACACCAAGCCACATATTTTCGCCATATACGGTGATAATATTGAGCTGTCACATCCTTCCTAGCCTTTATCAGCGTAGGAATAACTTCATCCGGAATGCCTTTTTTTGCTAGGATCCGGCGTTCAACCGCCATGCCGTCAAACGCAGCCGCGGTAAGTCTTGGAACAGACAGGGCCCCTGTTGCAACAAGTCCTGTCTTAGAGGCAGAGGCCACGGGTCCTCTGTGAGTATTTCTTGCAGATCTGGATACCAACTCCTTCTTGGCCAATCCGGAACAATGAGTATTGTTCTCACTCCTCTTTTTCTTATGATTCTCAGCACCTTGGGTATGAGAGGAAGAGGAGGAAATACATAGACTGACTGGAACACCCACGGTGTCACCAGTGCATCCACAGCTATCGCCTGAGGGTCCCTTGACCTGCCGCAATATCTCTGTAGCTTTTTGTTGAGGCGGGATGCCATCATGTCCACCTGTGGCAGTTCCCACCGACTTGCAATCTGCGTGAAAACTTCTTGATAAAGTCCCCACTCTCCCGGGTGGAGGTCGTGCCTGCTGAGGAAGTCTGCTTCTCAGTTGTCCACTCCCGGAATGAACACTGCTGACAGTGCGCTTACGTGATTCTCCGCCCAGCGAAGAATTCTGGTGGCTTCTACCATCGCCACCCTGCTCCGTGTGCCGCCTTGGCGGTTTACATGAGCCACTGCGGTGATGTTGTCTGACTGAATCAGAACCGGTTGGTCGCGAAGCAGGGACTCCGCTTGACGTAGGGCGTTGTATATGGCCCTTAGTTCCAGGATGTTGATGTGAAGGCAAGTCTCCTGACTTGACCACAGCCCTTGGAAATTTCTTCCCTGTGTGACTGCCCCCCACCCTCGGAGGCTTGCATCCGTGGTCACCAGGACCCAGTCCTGAATGCCGAATCTGCGACCTTCGAGAAGGTGAGCACTCTGCAGCCACCACAGGAGAGACACCCTGGCCCTGGGGGATAGGGTGATCAACCGATGCATCTGAAGATGTGATCCGGACCACTTGTTCAACAGATCCCATTGAAAGGTCCTCGCATGGAACCTGCCGAAGGGAATGGCCTCGTATGATGCCACCATCTTTCCCAGGATTCGCGTGCAGTGATGCACCGACACCTGTTTTGGTTTTAATAGGTCTCTGACCAGTGTCATGAGCTCCTGAGCCTTCTCCATCGGGAGATAAACCCTCTTCTGGTCTGTGTCCAGAATCATGCCCAGGAAAGGCAGACGAGTCGTAGGAATCAACTGCGACTTTGGAATATTTAGAATCCAGCCGTGCTGTTGTAACACTTCCCGAGAGCGTGCTACGCTGATCAGCAACTGCTCTCTGGACCTCGCCTTTATAAGGAGATCGTCCAAGTATGGGATAATTGTGACCCCTTGCTTCCGCAGGAGCACCATCATTTCCGCCATTACCTTGGTAAATATTCTCGGTGCCGTGGAGAGACCAAACGGCAACGTCTGAAATTGGTAATCACAATCCTGTACCACAAATCTGAGGTACGCCTGATGAGGTGGATAAATGGGGACATGAAGGTATGCATCCTTTATGTCCAGAGACACCATAAAATCCCCCCCTTCCAGGCTTGCGATGACCGCTCAGAGCGATTCCATCTTGAACTTGAACCTTTTCAGGTATATGTTCAGGGATTTTAAATTCAATATGGGTCTGACCGAACCGTCCGGTTTCGGTACCACAAACATGGTCGAATAATAACCCTTTCCTTGTTGAAGGAGAGGAACCTTGACCACCACCTGCTGAAGATACAATTTGTGAATTGCAGCTAACACTATTTCCCTCTCTAAGGGGGAAGCTGGCAGGGCCGATTTGAGGTATCGGTGAGGGGGCATCTCTTCGAATTCCAGCTTGTATCCCTGAGACACAATCTCTATCGCCCAGGGATCCACCTGGGAGTGAACCCACTTGTGGCTGAAATTTCGGAGACGCGCCCCCACCGGGCCTAGCTCCGCCTGTGGAGCCCCAGCGTCATGCGGTGGATTTAGTGGAAGCCGGGGAGGACTTCTGTTCCTGGGAACTAGCTGTGTTGTGCAGCTTCCTTCCTCTGCCCCTGCCTCTGGCAAGAAAGGACGCACCTCGGACTTTCTTGCCTTTTTGTGATCGAAAGGATTGCATTTGGTAATACGGTGCTTTCTTAGGTTGTGAGGGAACATATGGCAAAAAATTTGACTTTCCAGCAGTAGCTGTGGAGACCAGGTCCGAGAGACCCTCCCCAAACAATTCCTCACCCTTGAGAAAAAAGAGAGAGAAATACATCTGCACACTTGATCTAAATTAAAGATTTTATTTGTGAATGGATCAGTGAAACCCCAATATGCGTGTGTCTAAATTAGACTTTGAGCCTCTCTGGGGGTGCGACCCTATTACAACCAAGATATAACAACACGTAAAAAAAAACTGGAAAAGCGGTTGTTGAGTTGGGTGCACAATATCTATTTGTTGGATTAATTATCAAAATAAAACGTAGCTTTTATTGCTTATATTAATATTCAGAGGGTCCTTGTCGTAGGACACATACAGCAAAATGTAGAGGTTAAAAACATAACATTTACAAACATATAAGTGATATAGAGAGAAAAGTTGTGTAAGACAGATTCTTAAAAAGTGGGGTCACCACAATAACTCCTACACACCCAGGCTGACGCAATTGCCGGCCTTAGTAAGGTACCTGAATGTGTATAAATAGACTTCAGGGTACCCTCCTGCTTTCTATCCGCAGCATCTTTTAGGGTGGCCGTATCCTGTGACGGCAGGGCTGCCCTCTTGGATAAGCGTGTTAAAGCTTTGTCCACCCTAGGGGAGGATTCCCAGCTTAACCTGTCCGTTGGCGGGAAAGGATACGCCATAAGCATCCGTTTGGAAATCTGCAGTTTTTTATCTGGAGATTCCCAAGCCTTTTCACATAACTCATTTAGCTCGTGTGAAGGGGGACAGGTCACCACCTGCCTTTTTTCCCCATACATATGAACCCTCTTGTCAGGGACTGGGGTTTCCTCTGTGATGTGCAACATATCCTTAATTGCTATAATCATATAACGGATGGATTTAGCCGATTTAGGCTGTAACTTTGCATCATCGTAATCGACGCTACAGTCAGAATCCATGTCGGTATCTGTGTCAACCATTTGGGATAGTGGGCGCTTCTGAGACCCTGACGGCCTCTGCGACATAGGATCAGGCATGGGCTGAGACCCCGACTGTCCTAAGGTTTCAGCTTTATCCAACCTTTTATGCAAGGAATTAACATTATCATTTAAAACCTTCCACATATCCATCCAATCAGGTGTCGGCGCCGTCGGCGGAGACACCACATTCATTTGCTCCCGCTCTGCTTCCACATAGCCTTCCTCGTCAAACATGTCGACACAAGCGTACCGACACACCACACACACAGGGGATGCTCTTTTTGAAGACAGTTCCCCCACAAGGCCCTTTGGAGAGACAGAGAGAGAGAGTATGCCAGCACACACCCCAGCGCTATATGTCCCAGGAATCACACAGTAACTTAGTGTTAACCCAGTAGCTGCTGTATATTATGTTTTTGCGCCTAATTTATGTGCCCCCCCTCTCTTTTTACCCTCTTCTACTGTGAATCTGCAGGGGAGAGCCTGGGGAGCTTCCTCTCAGCGGAGCTGTGGAGAAAAAATGGCGCTGGTGAGTGCTGAGGAAGAAGCCTCGCCCCCTCAGCGGCGGGCTTCTGTCCCGCGTTTATGTACAATATTATGGCGGGGGCTCATACATATATACAGTGCCCAACTGTATATATGTCCAACTTTTGCCAAGAGGTCCTAATTGCTGCCCAGGGCGCCCCCCCCTTCCCCCCTGCGCCCTGCACCCTACAGTGACCGGAGTATGTGGGTGTAGTGTGGGAGCAATGGCGCACAGCTGCAGTGCTGTGCGCTACCCGTTGCATCCTGGGAGGCCGGAAAGCTTTGTAAAGCGCAACGGAATTTGCTGCGCTATATAAGAAACTGTTAATAAATAAAGCTTTGATCGTTTGGTGCCAATCCTCTGTCACTCCATCATATCCCATTGTTATCCTGTGGATAACCTGTGGACCCTGCCGGAGAAAGGTTGACACAAACAAATGTTGACACTTTTGGTTATTTCAACCCTAATCCTAAACATAACCCTAACCATCCCCTTCCACAGCCTAACCTTCAACCAAGTGCCTATTCCTAACAGTTCTCTCTGGCAGCCTAAACCTAACCCTCCCCCAAATACCTAACCCTAAAAATCATGAAAAACCGTTTGACCTTATCGACCAAATCCATGTCGACCATTTAACTGTCAACCTTTTAACCCTGTCAAGCTATTGGCTGTTGACCAACTGGCATAGTTCTATTGACTGTCTTATCTACAGTATTTTTACTGTCTATCTTCCATCTGGATACTGTGATAACTCTTTCCTTCTTTAAAAAAAGTTGTTCTTACTGCTTTATAAATACACACCTTGGATAGAATCTCCCTGGTCTCCTGATTTCACTACAGAGTAGCAGAGAATAACCTGAGAGGCATTCATAAAACATACCTCCCAACATTGTGTCCCTGGAAAGAGGTACACCTCAGCGTGGCAAAAGGGGTGTACTCCAGATAAGGGGGTGTGGTCTCTGGAAAAGGGGCATGGCTTAATGGGAATGCGTAAAACCCCTTGTCCCTCTCTCACATTGAATAGACACCATTCACCGATGATCTGGTAAGCTAAACAGCAGGTGAGAGAGGGTCTCCCAACTGCCCCCCACTGTGGGACACTGCGACCTGCAGATGGGACAGCGGGACAGTCCAAAAATAAAGGGGGCTGTCCGGCGAAAATCGGGACAGTTGGGAGGTATGATTAAAGTCTTTTGCAAATTAATTCACAAGTATGTTATTCAGCATTGCTACAAAGCAGAGTGTGCACCAAATTGAATTTCCTGCTAATGGTGGTGTACCTTTGCTAAACGTAAGCACAGCTTAAATCGGGACTGCAGCACAGTATTTGCTAAACAGGTAGTAATTATGAGAAAAATAGATCTGACCTAGCATAGAACAGGTGCATGCTGTCATTCAGGTGACATTTATGGAAACTGGAAAGGGCAGGTTTTCTAAATATAGGGTATTTGTGCCTATTAAATTTCTGCTCCACAAATACAGTACATTTCTGCAATAATAGCACAGATATGCATTGTGCAGATTGGTACTTGACAGTGACTTTATTTTATAAAATAAGATGTAGTTCTATTCCGTGATACAAATGTACATTGTCACTCTCCAAACTTTATCATATCTGCTAATACACTATAACATGTTACCAGAGGTAATCAGCATCTGTCCTCAAGAACCACCAGCAGGACGTGCTATGACGCTTTTCCTTTCATACAGCAGATCAGGTAATTACTGCTCAAGTGATTAAATATGGTCTATCACAAAGGAATGGGGTCTTTGTTTGTTGGTTATTAAATGAACTGAATATTCCTAGAAATTAAATGTTAGAAAAACAAGCAAGTCTACTGCTGCCTGGAGGGGTTGGGTATTATTTGCCAGCGTTTGGGATGCCGATGGGCAGAATACTCCACCCCCCACCGCCCCCACCCCCGCGGCTTACCACTTTGGCAGTTTGGTGGCTTGCCGTTCGGCATCCTGGGTGTCAGGATTTCGGCGCCGGGATGTTGAACCTATTTAAGATGCCGGTGTCGAGATTCCGGCGCCAGTTTTCTGACTGACAGGATCCCGGCAGCCAGGATCCAGACCAGATCCCACCTGGAGAGTGACTGGTAAACGGGATTATATACTTTGTCCCTCTACTCACATAGTTTAGGGCAGAGCTTCTCAAATGACACCATTGCAGTCCAGGTTTTAAGGCTATCCATGCTTGAGCACAGGTGAATTGATTAGTACCTCAGTCAATTTGATATAACCATCTGGACTCAAGCATGGAGGTCCTAGAAACCAGGACTATAATGGTGGAGTTTGTGAAACTCTGGTTTATGAAATATATTTGTGCATATCATATCTTCCAACCATCACATTTAAGCGGGACAGTCCCATTTTTCGTGCACAGTCCCACCTTCTCATCCGTGGCCTCTCTTAATGAGGGTTACACACCTAGAGAAGTGTGCTGAGCAATCTATCACAGACCGCTCAGCACACATCTCTCCCCCCGCTCAGCACTCAGCGCAATGTGTGCTGAGCGAGGGGGTGGGGGAGGGGGGGACCGATAACTTCACACAGCGCTATCGCTGCAGGCATGCACACGGAGAGATCTGTGCTTAACTTCTAAACAATCTAGTCAGATTGCTTAGAAATTAAGCACGGATCTCTCCGTGTGTACCCCCCTTTACATGCTGCTCTATTAAAATGACTTAAAATTGTACAAAAAGAAAAAAAGTTGACGATACTGTGTACCACTGAGTACCACCAGAAAATCAGCACTATATATAGGCTTACCATATTGCCCCTTTAAATAGGGAAACTCATGAATTATACTTCAGGAATTACACAGGTTCTGTAGCTGGCTGACTTCAAACCTGCATTTCACCTGGTTTTAAGCAGCTAGAGAACCTTTGTAATTCATTAGTGTCCCGGTTCAAGGGATACTATGGCAAGCCTAACTAAATATAATTTATTAACTTATGTACCCGAGTTGGTGTAAATTTCCAGTTATTAAGTCAATGATTAATTATATTACGTTATTAAGGCAATGATTATAATTAATTATCAATGAGTTGGATGTAAGTGTCAACATATTAAATATAATTAGTAGCTTAGTAGCTCTTCCAACACACCCATGAGGTAGCTGCCCAGTGTCTTTTTGCTTTTGGGGTGTCGCCAGTAGCCCTCAACCCCAGCTTTTCTTTCTTTTCAGTTTTAGCATCACTTTTCCATTCGCTCATCACTAGCAAGAAGGGATTAAAGATTTCTTTGTTATCAATGTTGCTTTTCCAAGGCTCTTGGGTTCACAACATTTTTGTCTTCCCACCTTCACTTCTGTCAGTTATTTTAGTTAATTTATGTCTGGTTATTTTAGTCAGTTATTTGAGTTATTTCATGTCATTGAATTATGGTAATTTCTGACATTTATTACAGTTCATTAAAGTTTTCATCGAAATTCATCCAGTGGCAGGCCCAGAACAGGCTCCTTGGGTCAATGTATCCTGTTTGAAACTACTTAAGTGAGACACTTCTTGAACCTGGACAAGAGAGAAACCAGGTTCGACTGTGTGTATATATATATATATATATATATATATATATAATGGGTGTCTATAATGAAGGTTCACCTATTCCAAGCAATCTGCAGCAAAGATTACTTATTGGAATGTCGCCAATTATTCAGTACATATTAATGAGGCCATGGGAAGAAACTGACACCAAAGAAAATGAGTTAATAAAATCACCACCAGGGGGCATATTCCATCCTGTAAGGTAGCAGATATGCAAGTTTCCTTTAGCGCGTCAAGCAGAGGTGGGGCTCAAGCGCAGTCCAAAATTCAGTTAGGGAAGACACACCAACTACCACCACAAACGCTGCCAAACATCGCCTTCTGGGACATACTGGCAGCCCCACCTCTGCAGCTGCCACCTGCAAGGACGTTCAGGAACAGAGCATTTTGTCCCTTCTGGAATGGGTCATGTTGGGAGGTATGAGATTTTTAGATACACCAATAAAACTGTAATAAAAGCAATTAAAATATATTTATATTATACAAAGGAGAACACTTTAAATATCAAGTGGTTTTGAAAGTTTAGATGTCAAAAATGTCAATAGTAGAGCATGAGCTGAATCCAAATTGTAATGTGCATATATAGATACTGTACCTCTTCATCTGTGTATCAAACTTCTTGCAATATGACTTTGGCATTCTATGTATTGACTACTTTCTTTCCAAAGATCATATTAATGCTCTGCCCATACATGGGAAGTTCACAGTCTCATTAATACTCATAAATATTTAGGCATATACCCTATACAAAGTATGTACCACCTTTGTGTTTGTTTTTTTGCATTTTATTATTTTTACATGAAAAAAATAAAATAGTTTTGAGCATTCTTACTACTCAACACAAAATACAAATAAACACAATTGATTATTTAAGCGTCAGTTGTCTTCACAGGTCACATAACTAATTGGAGTCCACCTGTGTAAAAGGGACCATGTTTCAATTGAATACAAAAAATGCTTATATCTCTTCCACTCACCCTACCAGCCTCTGTCCTCTCCCTTCTGTTATGGTGTGTACACACGGTGAGATATTTTCTTACGATTTTGACTATATAGTCAAAATCGTAAGAAAAGTTAGTGCAGATCGCAAGGTTAAAGTCACCTTGCGATCCCGATTCGATGCGCGGTCCCGTGCGGTTGGCATCGCAAGCCTAGATAGACTGTGCAGGCAAGTCAATTTTGACTATCTCTATAGAAGAGATAGTCAAAGTTAACGCTTAGCCAAGATCGCACATAGCCAGTATCGCAAGCACACTCATTATGTGCTTGCGATGCCGACCTAGCCCCTGTCGCATAGTGAGTATCGGGCATAGCACGAATCTATCACCGTGTGTATGGGCCTTTACTGAGACCGAGATATTCACTCTCATCTCCAACTCTACCTCAGCTTAACTTCCTTGACTATAATCCCTCCCCTACATTTCTAGACTCATTGCTGTCAACTACTTCTCCTCTCTTCCACTGATGGGCCCCTCACATTCACCCTGGTTGCCTCCTTGAATGCCTGTCTCCAAGATTTCTCCCACTCTGTGCCCCTTCCCTGAAACCCACTTCCTTGCCAAGTCAAGATTTTTACAAAACAAAAAAGCAGCAGCAAACTGTGCTGGGTCAAACTGAAAATATAAAAAAATTATAACAATACTCTAAAGGTGCCCCATAATTAAGACAACATGTATTAAATCTAACAATATAAAAAAAATTCTATTACCCTTAGTGCGGCTAGGAAAAAGACTATACATCAGCGCTGGATTGACACCACTGCCCCACAAAATAAGATTTTACTTAAAGGTAAATCTATTTCTCGTAGTCCGTAGAGGATGCTGGGACTCCGTAAGGACCATGGGGAATAGACGGGCTCCGCAGGAGATAGGGCACTTTAAGAAAGCTTTGGACTCTGGGTGTGCACTGGCTCCTCCCTCTATGCCCCTCCTCCAGACCTCAGTTAGGGAAACTGTGCCCAGAGGAGATGGACAGTACGAGGAAGGATTTTTGTAAATCTAAGGGCGAGATCCATACCAGCCACACCAATCACACCGTATAACTTGTGATAAACTATCCAGTTAACAGTATGAAAACAACATAGCCACGGTTCAACCGATAAACTATAACATAACCCTTATGTAAGCAATAACTATATACAAGTCTTGCAGAAGAAGTCCGCACTTGGGACGGGCGCCCAGCATCCTCTACGGACTAAGAGAAATAGATTTACCGGTAAGTAAAATCTTATTTTCGCTAACGTCCTTGAGGATGCTGGGACTCCGTAAGGACCATGGGGATTATGCCAAAGCTCCCAGACGGGCGGGAGAGTGCGGATGACTCTGCAGCACCGATTGAGCAAACAGGAGGTCCTCCTCAGCCAGGGTATCAAACTTATAGAACTTTGCAAAGGTGTTAGACCCCGACCAAGTAGCTGCTCGGCACAACTGTAATGCCGAGACCCCTCGGGCAGCCGCCCAAGAAGAGCCCACTTTCCTAGTGGAATGGGCCTTAACCGATTTCGGTAACGGCAATCCTGCCGTAGAATGCGCCTGCTGAATCATGTTACAGATCCAGCGAGCAATAGTCTGCTTTGAAGCAGGAGCGCCAACCTTGTTGGCCGCATACAGAACAAACAGAGCTTCAGTCTTCCTGATTCTAGCCGTTCTGGTCACATAAATCTTCAAAGCCCTGACCACATCCAGGGACTCGGAATCCTCCAAGTCCCGTGTAGCCACAGGCATGACAATAGGTTGGTTCATATGAAAAGATGAGACCACCTTTGGCAGAAATTGAGGACGAGTCCTCAACTCTGCCCTATCCACGTGAAAAACCAAGTATGGGCTTTTATGTGATAAAGCCGCCAATTCTGAAACACATCTAGCCGAAGCTAATGCCAACAACATGACCACTTTCCACGTGAGGTATTTCAACTCCACAGTTTTGAGTGGTTCAAACCAAGGTGACTTGAGGAAACGTAACACCACGTTAAGATCCCAAGGCACCACCGGAGGCACAAAGGGAGGCTGAATATGCAGCACCCCCTTCACAAAAGTCTGTACTTCAGGAAGAGAGGCTAATTCTCTGTGAATGAAATGGATAAGGCCGAAATTTGGACTTTTATGGACCCTAATTTTAGGCCCAAAGTCACTCCTGTTTGAAGGATGTGAAGCAGACGGCCCAAATGGAACTCCTCCGTAGGAGCAGCTCTGGCCTCACACCAAGAAACATATTTCCGCCATATATGGTGATAATGTTTTAACGTCACGTCTTTCCTAGCCTTGATCAGGGTAGGAATGACTTCCTCCGGAATTCCTTTTTCCGCTAGGATCCGGCGTTCAACCGCCATGCTGTCAAATGCAGCCGCGGTAAGTCTTGGAACAGACAGGGCCCCTGCCGCAGCAGGTCCTGCCTTAGAGGAAGAGGCCACGGATCTTCTGTGAGCAACTCTTGCAGCTCCGGATACCAAGTCCTCAGTGGCCAATCTGGAACAATGAGGATTGTTCTGACCCTGCTCATTCTTATTATTCTCAACACTTTGGGTATGAGAGGAAGAGGAGGAAACACATAGACCGATCTTAACACCCAAGGTGTCACCAGAGCGTCTACCGCTACCGCCTGAGGGTCCCTTGACCTGGCGCAATACCGCTTTAGCTTTTTGTTGAGACGGGATGCCATCATGTCGATTTGAGGCAGTCCCCATCGATCCATGATCTGTGCGAAGACTTCTTGATGAAGTCCCCACTCTCCCGGATGCAGGTCGTGCCTGCTGAGGAAGTCCGCCTCCCAGTTGTCCACCCCCGGGATGAACACTGCTGATAGTGTGCTTACATGGCCTTCCGCCCAGCATAGAATCCTGGTCGCTTCTGCCATGGCCACTCTGCTCCTTGTTCCGCCTTGCCGGTTTATATGAGCCACTGCCGTGACGTTGTCCGACTGAATCAGAACCGGTTTTCTCAGAAACAATTCCTCCGCTTGACACAGGGCGTTGTATATGGCCCTCAACTCCAGGACGTTGATGTGGAGACAAGTCTCTAGGTTTGACCAGAGACCTTGGAAATTTCTTCCCAGTGTTACTGCTCCCCAGCCTCGGAGGCTTGCGTCCGTGGTCACCAGGACCCAGTCCAGAATGCCGAACCTGCGACCCTCTAGCAGGTGAGCACTGTTCAGCCACCACAGGAGAGATACCCTGGTCCTGGGAGACAGGGTGATCCTTTGATGCATTCGTAAATGGGACCCGGACCACTTGTCCAAGAGGTCCCATTGAAAGGTCCTCGCATGGAACCTGCCGAAAGGGATGGCCCCGTATGAAGCCACCATCTTCTCCAGGACCCGCGTGCAATGATGCACTGAAACCTTTTTTGGTTTTAAGAGGTTCCTGACCATGGCTATGAGCTCCTGAACCTTTTCGATCGAAAGAAAAACCTTTTTCTGGTCTGTGTCTAGAATCAGGCCCAAAAAGGTCAGACGCGTTGTAGGGACTAGCTGGGACTTCGGTATATTGAGAATCCAGCCGTGTATCTGCAACGTCTTCATGGACACAGACACACTGTCCAGAAACTTCTCCCGAGATCTCGCCTTTATGAGGAGATCGTCCAAGTATGGGATAATTGTGACCCCCTGCCTGCGCAGGAGCACCATCATTTCCGCCATTACCTTGGTGAAAATCCTCGGGGCCGTGGAAAGCCCAAACGGCAACGTCTGAAATTGGTAGTGACAGTCCTGCACTGCAAATCTCAGGAACGCCTGATGAGGGGGGAATATCGGAACATGAAGGTATGCATCCTTTATGTCCAGGGACACCATCCAATCCCCCCCTCCAGGCTGGCGATGACCGCCCTGAGTGATTCCATCTTGAACTTGAACCTCTTCAAGTACAGGTTCAGAGATTTTAGGTTTAAAATGGGTCTGACCGAACCGTCCGGTTTCGGAACCACAAACAGGGTCGAGTAATATCCCTCTCCTTGCTGGAGATGAGGAACTGTGACAATCACCTGTTGAATATACAATTTTTGGATTGCCGCCAACACTAGCTCCCTCTCTGACGGGGAAGCTGGCAGAGCCGATTTGAAAAACCGGCGAGGAGGCAAGTCTTCGAATTCCAGCCTGTATCCCTGAGAAACAATCTCTAATGCCCAGGGATCCACCTGCAAGTGAACCCAGACGTGGCTGAAAAACCGAAGACGAGCCCCCACTAGATCTGCCTCCCCCTGGGAAGCCCCAGCGTCATGCTGTGGACTTTGTAGAGGCCGGGGAGGACTTTTGCTCTTGGGAACTAGCTGTGTGCAGCTTCTTTCCCCTACCTTTCCCTCTGGCAACAAAGGACGATCCCCGTACCTTTTTGTTTTTATTGGAACGAAAGGACTGCATTTGATAATGAGGTGCCTTTTTTGTATGCTGCGGGGGGACATAAGGTAAGAAATTCGACTTACAAGCCGTAGCCGTAGAGACAAGGTCCGAGAGGCCGTCTCCAAACAACTCCTCCCCTTTGTAAGGCAAGGACTCCATATGCCGCTTTGAATCGGCATCTTCCGTCCACTGTCGGGTCCACAAGAGCCGCCTAGCAGAAATAGACATAGCATTTATTCTGGAGCTTAATGAACAAATGTCTCTCTGAGCATCTCTCATATACAAGGCAGCATCTCTGATATGCTCTATGGTCATTTGAATAGCATCCCTATCTAAGGTGTCAATCTCCGTAGATAAGGAATCTGCCAATGCCACAACCGCACTACAAACCCAGGCCGACGCCATAGCCGTTCTAGCAATAGTACCTGAATGAGTGTAAATGTGCTTCAAGGTAATTTCCTGCCTGCGGTCAGCAGGTTCCTTGAGGGAAGCCGTATCCTGAGAAGGCAGTGCCACCTTTTTGGACAAGCGTGTCAGCGCCTTGTCTACTTTAGGCGAAGATTCCCAGCGTATTCTATCAGTTTGTGGAAAAGGATACGCCATAAGAATCCTTTTGGGAACCTGTGCTCTCCTATCCGGAGATTCCCAAGCCTTTTCGCACAATTCACTTAGTTCAAATGAGGATGGAAAGGTGACTTCAGGCTTTTTTCCTTTATACATGTGTACCCTCGTGTCAGGGACCGGGGTTCTTCAGTAATATGCAAAACCTCTTTAATGGCAATAATCATGTACCGAATACCTTTTGCCACCTTCGGCTGTAATTTTGCATCTTTATAGTCGACACTAGAGTCAGTATCTGTGTCGGTATCTGTGTCATCGATCTGGGATATGGTGCGCTTCTGAGACCCCGCAGGGCCTGGCGCCACAGGGACAGGCATGGACTGGCTACCTGACTGATCCCTAGCTTCTAGGATATAGAGAGAAGACAAATCTCTGGTGGTATGCCAGTCCCACTCTCCCGGCGCTTATATATATAAAAAAATATATATATAATTTTTCTATGTAAAAATACAACCAATATAGGCAGACAGCAGCGTATGTTTTGAGGCTTGGTTAGAGTCTCTAGCATAAACTAAACGAAAAAAGATCTATAAAACATCGCGCTTTAGAATGTATAATATAATTGTATCAAATATAACAATGTAACAATAAAAATTGATTTTGAAAAAAATGGCTGTGAAGTAGTCAGAAATGAGGTTGGGAGACTGTCCATGAATAATCAGAAAAATACATTTTATTTTATACCAAATAATCCATCATATGGAAAAAAAATAGACATATATCTAGTTTTAAGAAAGCATCAATTATACATGGCTTGGCTATTATACTAACTCTAATTTAATTTAAAAGCTGTGTTATAATAAGATGAACACTAAAATGTCCTTTTAGGAACCAATATATTTCAGTAATTGCACTCTTTTGAAAGATCCACACAGTTATAAGTGATGGCTTTAGGTGCCGGCGTCCCGGACGCAGTTTTTAGTTCAGAATGGACTGAAGACCGCTGTCTGTAAATCTCACAAATGTGAACAAGTAGTCTCTCCTATCCCGGTGGTGAGGCTAACACCGCGCCGGGTATGAGGTAACGTATGTCCGTATAACGGATAGACTCAAAGGACTCACCCGTCTCCCCGCTGAGATGTTTAGTACCGTCTCTCTGCTCCCGGTGGTGAGGCCGTCACCGCCCCGGGTGACGTATTCGGAGTGTTCGTTATTATTACCCGCAGAGATCTCGTCGTCTGCACAATGCAGCGTGATGGTGATTAGCTGACGGGTTGACAGGCGGGTTAATACCAATTGTAATACAGGAAGGAGCCCTTTGATGATGATAAGCAGCGGTATCTCTGCAAGTTATTATCCAAAGCCAAACGGGTTCTATCACGGTGGACCGGTGCAATGCTGATTATTCAATGGTGTCAACGCGTTTCGTCCCACAATGCCTTGGGAATTCCTCAGGAAATGATCCCTAGCTTCTGCCTTGTCTAACCTTTTATGCAATAGATTAACATTTGCATTCTAGTCATTCAGCAAATCCACCCATTCCGGTGTCGGCGTTGGCGACATGACATTCAAGCACTCCCCCTCCACATTAAGCGAGCCTTCCTCGTCAAACATGTCGACACACGCGTACCGACACACTTCACACACACAGGGAACCCCTTTCCTGAAGACAGTATCCCTGTCAAGGCCCTTTGGAGAGACAGAGAGAGAGTATGCCAGCACACACCCCAGCGCAATGATCCTGGAGACCAACACAAAATGTTTTTCCCCAGCAGCGCTGTATAATATGTTATCCGACAATTATGTGCCCCCCCCCCCCTCTCTTTTAAACACCCCTTCACCGTGTGTAAGCAGGGGAGAGTCCGGGGAGCTTCCTCTCAGCGGTGCTGTGGAGAGAAAATGGCGCTGGTGATGTATATTGTCTTTTGCCATAAGAGGTGTTTATATTGCTGCCCAGGGCGCCCCCCCCTGCGGCCTGCACCCTTACAGTGACCGGAGTGTGTAAGGTGTATGGGAGCAATGACGCACAGCTGCAGTGCTGTGCGTTACCTCCGTGAAGCTGAAGGCTTCTGCCCCCTGACGACTTCTGTCTTCTGTTCTTCTAGCTCTGTGAGGAGAACGGCGGCGCGGCTCCGGGGGTGGACGCCCAGTAAGAACCTGCGTTCACCCCCTCTGGAGCTAATGGTGTCCAGTAGCCGAGGAAGCAGAGCCTATCTTAGACAAGAAGGTCTGCTCCTCTCTCCTCAGTCCCTTGATGCAGGGAGCCTGTTGCCAGCAGTGCTCCCTGTGAAAAAGTAGAAAAAGTAGAGAAAAAATCCAAACAAAAATGCTTTTAGGCAGAGAACTCAGGAGAGCTCTCTGCAGTGCACCCATCCTGCTCTGGGCACAGTGTAAAACTGAGGTCTGGAGGAGGGGCATAGAGGGAGGAGCCAGTGCACACCCAGAGTCCAAAGCTTTCTTAAAGTGCCCTATCTCCTGCGGAGCCCGTCTATTCCCCATGGTCCTTATGGAGTCCCAGCATCCTCAAGGATGTTAGAGAAATTCCCTTATTTTTTACCAAGCTTCACTTTCTATTCAAAATGGACTGGGTAAAAGCTATTATAGACAAAGGTAAACAAGTAGAATGTTTCTTTGTTCTGTGGGATTTTGTATATATCATGCGTTCATCTTGCTACAAGGCAACAAATACACTATAACCCCAAGAACACTACCTGGTATCTCACGAGGTTGGCAGCACAGGATCCACCTGTTACTTTGGTCTAATAAGGTGTAACTGGTCGACGGCCTCTCCCATTGTTACCATGTTACATAATACAACTAAAATACATTGAACTGACTCTTGTAATTTTATACAGGCACTGTTTTATTATACCACTGTAAACATTTATTATTATTTATTTTTTTCTCCATGTCACTACAAACTATTTTTTGGATTTTGTGTTCCGACTGTATCTCCGGATGTATCTGACAAGCTGTAATGTCTCAATAAAAAAAATTATATATATATATATATATATATATATTACAGTAACAATCAATAAAAAATACAAGAAAACACATAAAAGGCTACTTAGCAATGACATTTCTGCTACTGAGAGAACTTCTATAAACCTGCATCGTGTCCTCCTTTTGTCCGAAGTGCAGGTACAGTATGTGTATAACTGCTTTTGCCAGTTTTAGAATCAAGTCAATGTAAGCAAATTAATGTTAAGCCAATAGATCTTACAAATTATTTTTGGTCGGTTAAAGCATGCTGCAGTTTTCCAAGTCTTAGCTGTTATCACCAGGACTATTAGCAAATTCCTTGATGACTTCTCAATCCAAAATGTAGTTGCATCAGTACTTGTTAAGGAGTTAAATTACTGTCATTAAGACGGTTGTCACTTGATCTTCAAATATAGTGCAAATGCCTGGCGGATTTTAGCGAACAATATGATAGGTAGGATTCCACACATTAGGTTCTGACTAGTTTGTGTGTCTCGCAGCAGCTTTGCATTTGCAGTCCTTAGCAATGCAAATGCAAGTGGCGGTGCATACCATCTCCTCCCTGCAATTGCGATGTGATCACATCTCAGATGAATATCGTGACGGCCGGCAGAGTGACAAGGAAACAGTCTCCTTGACATGCAAGGCCAAGAAAACTGTATCTTGCGACGCAGTCCTTGGCCTCACTACTTTTGAAAAATGGGGGTGACGTCCTCGTTTTCCCGAATGTCGACTGCCCCCGCCCCTCCTTTCAAATGCCCCTGCTAGTCAATCAGGCAGAGGCGTTTGCATACTTGCATCGCGATCACAGGACCCATTCTGCACCATACCAATAACCAGGGCCGTCATTAGGTGTGTGCCAGCGGTGTGTTGCACCTGCACTGAAGGCGCATCCGCTGGCACACGTGGCTGGACCGTACAAATATTGGAGCGCCCGGCGACCTGGTTTATTACTTCCAGCCCTGGCAGCTATCAGCTCAGTAATTGCACCCTGATATGGGGGGGGGGGGGGGGGGGGGGGCACCAATGCCATTTCTTGCACACGGCGCTAAAATGTCTAGTTACAGCACTGCCAATAACCAACGATGATACACAAGAGAATGCAAACAGTTGGTTACTGCTGACATTCACATGAAGATCAAAGAACATTCAAAAGCACGTTTGGGAAAAGGTAAAGAGGCATATATTAATTTTGTCATTCATAGTTTAGGATTGTCTAACTTTAGTATAATTTGAATATATTATGTTTTCAGAAGGGAAAGGCTCTGATGTTTCTTTCTCTGCCGGCTGCCGCACAGAAAGAAACATCAGAGCCTTTCCCTTCTGAGTCCCGCTGCGTCCAGCGGGGCTGTGCGCTGATGTAGTCTCTCTCCTGGCTCCAGGTGCAGCCGTTGTTAGCTGCTCGTGTTGCGGCCGATGATAAGGCCGTGCTGTGGGCTTCCTCCTTGTTTAAAAACGACTCCCCAACGCGTTTCATGCAATTACATGCACTTTTTCGAGGAGTGGAAATGAATGAAATGTCTTTATTGAATTACGTTTTTTTATATTAAAAAGTACCGGTACTTTACTACATCAGCGCACAGCCCCGCTGGACGCAGCGGGACTCGAAGCGCCGCCAGCCCTGCCGGCTGCCGCACAGAAAGAAACATCAGAGCCGCAGCGGCTCAGGAACATCAAAGTACAGGGAAAGGTAGGGCAATCACCTGCAAACCAGGACTAATTAAACGAAGTGTTGCTGGCTACTCCATAACATACTCACTCAAAGGAGTGTAAACATTTCTTATTAATCAAATATCTTTTTTACAGATACCGCATTTTCTAAATAACATTTATATTTCACCTATACGCCCACATATATTCATATAGCTTACATAGCGCTATCTATTAATCATTACAAATGTGATGTCACGTGGCTATCCTGAAAACAGTCCCATCCCGCCCCCATTTGGGTTGCCCCCCCTTCAATGCCGCAACGATGCCCCCCTGACGGCCGCCAATGTCAATCACACTGCGTTGCATCCTTCCTGGATGTGGCCGCATTGCATAAGGTCTCGTAGCTGTGTGTGAACGTGCGGATGCTTCTGCATGTGAATGCGTGGCTGCATCCAGGTCTGAATCAGCCCCAAAGTATATTTGGCAAATCCTGTTGAAGAAACCTACTTTTGTGTCTGTTATAAAGTACTTTTGCAGTTTGTTATAGTATCAGTAACAACTAAAATCCTTTCAGAAAACAGGTTTGTCTATATAATGTACATTATGTCATTTTGACACCATCCATAACTTAAAGCTTAGGCTACAAAATATCTTGGTCTCATATATTTTAAACTACAGTAATCAATAGCAACAAGATATTTATAATTATCTAATGTTTATTAGAGTTAATTGCTGATCATTTGCTGTTGATTACTGTCCATTTATTTTTGACACATTGGGGAAGATTTGAAGAAGGGAGCAAATAAAAATAAATAAATTAATTAATTAATAAAGCAATAACTTTGCACATGGGGAAACCAAGCCGCAAAGCAAGGCGTGCAAATACATTTATTTAATTATATATTTATTTATTTATTTATTGCTTATAGGGTAAATACAGCTCACAAATATTTTGCAGCTTCCTTTTTATACTGCAGCTCCAAAGCTAGGTACACATATCAATACCTGACATATCAAAGGAACAATCCACTGGGTTTTTTTTTCTGACAGTTGAAATAATCCAGAGAACATCCGATTTCCTGTATACACACTACACAATTAACATTCCTATAGGAATAATATATTTCCCTAAAGCAGATTTTCAAATGTCTGTACACCACAATGCGTTTGTTGTTACATTTACCCTGTCAGGATGGACAAATGTAATGCAATACTCCTGACGTCGGGAGGCAATCAATTAGGCTTATGTAAGACATGATGTGTGTACGGTACACACTGTGCAATAATCGGGCCGACCAGCCGAGAATTGTGTGTAGCTAGCACAGAGCTGTAACAGGGCTTTAATGGTCTCTCATATAATAGGGCATGGCCAGACAGCACCCAGGAGCTCAGCAGTGCACAAAGGGGGTCATTCTGACCTGATTGTAGCTGTGCTAAATTTAGCACAGCCACGATCACTTACATAGACATGCGGGGGGATGCCCAGCACAGGGCTAGTCCGCCCCACATGTCAGACCCCCCCCCCCACACACACACACACACACAAGTACAAAAGGATCACACAGTGGCGGTGCTTTTGTACTTGAAGATAACTCCCAGCCAGCGCAGCTCCTGTGGCTGGTCGGGAGTTACTCGTCGCTGCCCTGGGTCGCAGCGGCTACGTGTGACATCACAGCCGCTGCCCCCCCCCCCCCCCCCGCGCACGGTCCGGCCACACCTGCGTTAGCCAGACCGCGCACACAAAACTGTGGCCAAACGCCGCCGTGCCGCCCCCTCGCGCCCAACGACTGCCTCTGCCTGTCAATCAGGCAGAGGCGATTGCTAGGCAACGACAGACGTCGGCTGTCAGCCATGTGCCGGCGCACTGTGGCGCTGGCGCATGCACAGTTCTTACCTGATCGCTGCGCTGCGATAAACTGCAGCGAGCCATCAGGTCAGAATGACCCCCAAAGTGTCTAGAAGATGCTCTGTGAAGCTGTATACACGCCAGAGTGTCTGTCTGTAGTAGCTAAAGGACGCTATGTGTGGCACTGCCACACCGTTATTGGCTGCAGTGTTCTGCGTGGTGGCCTAATTCGCAGACCCCAGGTTATGGCCCTGAACTAGCACAAATCTCTGTGTACAGTTTATACCTGCCCCAGCTATACTTCAACGTGATTTTGCCATGGTGCAAATATGCTCCTATTTTTGCTTCTATTATTAGTAAATTAGTGCCATGTTGGAGGGTGAATAGTTGCAGGGCATGGTGTTATGAAACAATAATCCTTTTCATGTGACATCTTAACCCACTTTTACATACAATTTCAAATAAAAACCCAAGTTACTACAGATAGCTAAACAAAACAGGTGTAAAACAAGTAATACTATACCAAGTTGAAACTATTATTATTTTAACACACACTTTTTGAGGAAGTTTTTTGATGAGTATTATACATGTAACTGAAAATAGCGCCAGCAACTTAGGTCTAAAAAATGAATCCTGCGTGTTATGAGGTGTTACGCTAAAAAGTGCCTAGCAGAAACCATCATTTCACTGTATCAAACTTTGCTGTTTATTTATTTAAGGCTAGATCGATCACTCATATTTAGCTTATATAACTCTTTCCTGTAAATTATAAAGTGACTGAGTTGACAGCTAAAACATTCCGGAGCAAAATGATAATGACACATACACTCTATGGAAATATATATATATATATATATATATATATATATATTAAGTATCCCATATCCAAATATTCAGAAATACGGAATATTCCGAAATGCGGACTTTTTTGAGTGAGATAGTGAAACCTTTGTTTTCTAATGACTCAATGTACACAAACTTTGTTTAATACACAAAGTTGTTAAAAATATTGTATTAAATGACCTTCAGGCTCTGTGTATAACATGTATATGAAACATAAATGAATTGTGTGGATGTACACACTTTGTTTAATGCACAAAGCTATTAAAAATATTGGCTAAAATCACCTTCAGGCTGTGTGTATAAGGTGTATATGAAACATAAATGCATTCTGTGCTTAGAATTAGGTCCCATCACCATGATATCTCATTATGGTATGCAATTATTTAAAAAAAAAAGATAAGAAAAATCCAATATCCAAAATACTTTTAGTCCCAAGCATTTTGGATGAGGGATACTTTATATATATATATATATATATACGTTCTTGGGTTTTCTGGATAAAAAAGTGTCTCTGTATTTCAGGTGATGCCTACATAAAGTAAAACACAAATAAAATGACCCCATTCTTTACTTGTACTGTCCTTGGCACCCCCCATAGCCTTGTGTACTACTGGCTCTCCTCACGGGTTGGGTACGGAAACCCGACGCTCAAAATACAGCTGCCGGAATCCCGACTGTCAGAATGCTGGCAGAGCGGTGAGCGGAACAAAGCCCTTTGCGGGCTTGCCACGCTGCGGGCTTGGTG
Organism: Pseudophryne corroboree; assembly: GCF_028390025.1. Classification (NCBI taxonomy): domain Eukaryota; kingdom Metazoa; phylum Chordata; class Amphibia; order Anura; family Myobatrachidae; genus Pseudophryne; species Pseudophryne corroboree. The sequence continues at coordinate 373,954,900 of NC_086444.1, read as the reverse complement.
GCTCACTTAGCTCGCCACAGGTTCTATTCCCACTCCATGGGTTTCGTGGACACCCAGGAGTGGGAATAGCTGTGGCGGCACTGCCGGTATTCTGGCGGTCGGGATTCTGGTGTCGGTGTTTTGACCGTCGGGATTCCGACCGCCGGGATTTTAACAATATCCCCTGCTCACAGTGAGTGTAGGAGTGCAATCAATGATTATGTCTCTGTGTATATGACAATCACTGGGCAACTGCATCAGACCTTTATGGATTCTGGGGGATTTGTTAGAAATCATAAATACATTCATGCCAGAGAGCCATCAAAGCTTGCATATTGCAAAGATGGTCTAAACAGAGCTGCAGTAATTTACCTGGTATGTGCAGCTTATGTTTATAGTACTATTGACCTTGCTGGTGCATTTTAATGAGTGTGAAACTGCTAACAGGAACTGCCTAACAGTGACATGCTGAGGCCTCAGACTCCTGCTTTGTGTTAACCCCTGTGCTGCTGGAGAGATTTGCTGTTTGTAGGGTGTAATAATAGCAATACCTACTATAATCCTTTCATAAATGAGGGTCTGTTGTTACAGTGTAGTTTATGGAAATGACAGACAGAACTGTGACTGAAGGCTCAGCCTAATACATTTCCAGCAGTAATATTGAGAGAGAGAGAGAGAGAGAGAGAGAGAGAGAGAGAGAGAGAGAGAGAGTTGCACTCTTATTGATAAACATTGTGCAAGGATTTTTTTACAGGTGTGCCCCTATTTCTTCCTAGTAAAATTAGCTAAAGATAAAAAAAAACCTGTGAGTTATTTACTAACAGTGCAAAAATGTTGTAATTGGTAGCAACCGACCCTTGATTGTAATACTCTAACCTGTTTTAGAGCTCTTGGGCTTTGTTTTTTTGTTTGCTATTGGTTACTGCACATTGTCATTTCTATATACAGTATGGGTAATACATATCCTCCATTTTGAAATTAATATTGTTTTATATATTCTTGATATAGTAATAGGGCCATCCCATTATAAGATCCTCAATTTCCTTGACATCTGCACTGTACCAGCGGAATGGCATTATTATTATTATTATTATTATTATTATTATTATTATTATTGTGTGTCTGTAGGGAAGCACATAGTTCTGCTGCACCTGTCAGTGGGACAAGAGAACAAGTGTAAAATCTAACACAGAGATCAGAGTAGATGGGGTGGGAAATGAATGAGAAGGAAGGGGAAGTGAGAGCTTACAATGTAATCAAAGTAGTCTAATAATATTAGTCTGTAGCATACAACAGATTTCTAAAATTGACTTTTATTGTCAGCTTTAAAATTGAACAAATTGTTAGTGTATAGTTCATCTGGGTCTGGGTGTTATCAGCAGGTGCTTGGGTGGTCAGCTAATTTCCCAAGTAAATAATTTCATGGATCTCAGCCACTCCCACCTCTACCTTGTATTAACTATCATGTAATCTCTGTAATATTTACTCTCCTATTGCTTTCTTCCCATTGTTGATTCTCTCCTGTTTTACTCTCTCTTCTTTCCTTTCTTTATTTCCTCTTACTTGCTCTTCCCTTGCTCTCCCCCCTCTCTCACCTGCACTTTGTGCAGAGTTGGGGTCCAAAGTTCAGTAACTTGTGAAGCGCAGGGATAAATATGAACCTTGGAGGATTTACTCTGCTCTGATGTAAACAGAAAGAGACAAGGGTCCCTTATCTGCTATGTCTCAGTGAAGACTGTCCAGGGGGTGACCACTTGCAGGTTGTGGCCGCAGAGCAAGTATTTTGGGGGGGGAGGAGGAGACAGAAGGTGGGTAGAGCATGGGCTCACGCCTGCTTATCCCTATTACAACCGCAGGATGGTGAGGTGGTAGCAGGTAACACTGAGGATGGCGTCTCAGCTTAGTTACTTGCAGCAGGAACTACTAAAGGCTTTGCTGGAGTCAGGTGTCACTAAGGAGACTCTTACTAAGGCTCTGAGCGATGGCGACAATTACCAATATCCCAGGGATCACCTGGATGACATGAGCAGCATGGAAGACGGGGATCACTGTGTACACCTGCCCAACGGGCTGGGGGAGCCTCACTTATCAGAAGACGACAGCTCTGAAGATGGAGAGGACTTCACACCACCAATCATTAAGGATTTAGAGAGACTGAGCCCAGAGGAGGCCGCTCATCAGAAAGCCGTGGTGGAACGACTGCTGCAGTAAGAGCACTGTACACTATACTCTCCGTAATACTCTGTCCTACACTTTGTGTTATTTTCCATACTTTGCTCATCAGTTTTGTTCCCCTTTTTCGACCACCGGTATACTCTCTCCCTTTTGCCTTTTTCTTATTAACCCTTCATCCTCTGCATTTCTAATAACACCACTCATGCAGAACCTGTTCTGCAAACTCTCTCTTACACTTCGTCCAGATGGAAAGAGTTTATTGCTGTGTACAGTCGCAGACATGTATAATGTAGTATGTCTGTATCCTCAAAGAAATTCACAGGAAAACACATTATAATGCGAAGCAGGTATTCCTAACCCCCTTTCTCCTCATTTAGTGTTGCAAGTCCCTAAAGCGTAAGAGTATGGATTCTGCTCATTCCATAAGGTGCAATTAATCCAGGTTTCTCTGTCTTGGGTTAGACCCAAACTCATCTTTTAGGGTCCTGTGGATCCATCTGTATGCAAGGTTCCGAGTTGTGTTCTCCCTTGTGGGTTTGCTCTTCCGTAGGATGTTCTTTCTTCTTTGGATGATGCTGATCTTCCTCGTCCTCTAGTTGGGCTCCTACTCTCTCTCCTTATGGTGCTGTGGATCCTGTGCTGAATCTCCTCAGGGTACTGTGGGTTCTCTTAATTAATGGGGCTCAGGGGGCCTGAGCTGGTTACTAATTATCCAGGCCCTCCATAATCTGTGCATTTATAAACCAAATGGCCTCTACCTTTTGTGATGATTAACTATGATGATTAACCACTCCACTGTTACTTTGGACTGAGATTACAGCGATAGTGCTGCAACAGACTGCAAAACAATAATGTTCTGCTTGACTGCCTGTATAGGGCAAAACATTCAGCTGGGCAGATACGTCTGACTAAATCCCTCTCCTAATTAAGTAGCTGGCAGCTTCAGGTTTTGCAAACGTCACAGGTTCTAGAGAGACTTTTGCTTAAGAAATTCCCATGTCTAATAGGGATATCAAGTCAGTATCTCCTGCGCTGCCCGCTCTTACCTCTATACATGCCATCCTTGTACTCCTGGTCCATTTGTAGTATTCCCTTTGGTCTCTGGTTAGCTTAGCAGAAAAGTACTCCAGTCCCATTCTGCCCACAGCCACAGAATGAACAGAGAGAGACCGTGTCCGTCCGTTTTGGGTCTAGTGAGATACAAATCTCTTCATATGAACTTTCCATTTAAATTGGTTAAGGTGCTATAAATTATCAACCAGCCTCTTGTTTCCTCTGAGTTGATAACTAACTAACTGGGTTACTTATTGTTCATGGAACAAAAGGGAGGTGAAAACGCCCTTAGAAATGACCTCTAAGGATGGGAAAAGGGGCTGAGTGGCATCACCAGTGAGAGATGTGAATGAACAGACAAGTAGATGTTAGGGGCAGTGTAGGTAAAAAGTGTCACCCACCCAAGTGCCTATACATCTTACACAGCAGAACATGGCCATTACATTATTATTTCTGTGATGGTGCGTACAGTCACACATGCAGTATGATTCACAGTATATATGAAGGCTAAGTGTATCATTAATCTTAATACTGGACTAACTGCTTACAGGTTTTGCAAAGGACCCCCATGAGCACAGGTGGCCCCTTGGTCTGTGTGTATATACCTATCCCTAGTACATAGCAGTTATTGTTTGCATACACCTTGGACTTTGTGCTCAGATAAGCTGGTATCAGTAGCAGAGTGAATCACCATTTGGTGGTGGGGGAGGGTTAGCAGTGTGTATACAGGTGTGTATTTGTGCATAATATGGATTGTAGATACACTTACAGGACAAATTACAGAAGTCGGCATAATACATATCATGAAATTGTTTAAACTGTAGCCATATAAATTGCTTTGTGTTCTGATCTTGTACTTATTAAAAATGTCTATATATGAACTTCACTGTATGTGTTGAAAAGTAGAGTTCTAAGAATATTATTGTTTGCCACATACTCTTTTGTATGGCATGAGAACCTTATCCACTGCAAAAATATATGTGTTTTTAAAGCTAGTAAAAGTATGTTAAAGGTGATAGGAATGAAGCCATTGCTTTCAATGACCAGGTACCCACTAGCAGTTACAGATGTGAGCTTTTCTGATGGCACCTGCTCAGTTTATATCCCCTTTTACACTTCTACAATAACCTGAGTTATTGGCTGGTTGTCCTGCGTTATAGCTCAGTGTAAAAGGGTCCCTAAAAAATAACCCAAGTCGAGCGACAGATAAGAATCCAACCCGTGTATCAAGCAGGGTTGGACACGGAACAAACTGGGTCAGGGGCAACCGCAAGATTTCTAGAGGGGGGTTCCCAAATGCCATCCACAATCTCCTGCTCTGCGTAACATTCAGAGTTGGATTAAAGGGGGGCCCAGGCGGGTAAGTATCCCGGGCTCCCAGTTTTAAGGGCCCCCCCGGCCAGAGCAGCTCTGACCCAACTCTAAAGCTGTTGTTTCCCCTCTCCAGTCTCCGCCTCCAGCAGCAGCTGAGTCTGGAGATTACAGAATCAATCCCTGCACTGCCTGAGAGGAGGGGAGGGAGATGCCGCACACACTGCCGCCGAGAGGGGGTGGAGCGGGTACTAATTACCTGGGTCCGCAAACGAGTTACTGGTAAAAGGGGGAGGGTCTCCCTGTCTTAAGTGCCCTGGGCCCCAAGAAGGCATAATCCAGCCCTGTTAACATTGGAGCAAGCGCAGGAGTCTGGGGGATCCAGCTCCGAATACAGTTTAATAATTAACACTAGATAGTTTAGCAGTGATGGGGAACCTTTGGCACTCCAGCTGTTGTTGAACTTCTCATCCCAGCATGCCCTGCTACAGTTTTAGCATGGTCAAATAGCGAAACTGTAGCAGGGCATGCTGGAATGTGTAGTTCAACAACAGCTGGAGTACCAAATGTTCCCCATCACTGGTCTATAGTATATGCTGTATAAAACATATTTAACTACTAGAAATAACATAAGTGGTCAGGAAAAGTTTAAACATCACATAATATATAAAAATACTAACGTAACAGAACCAATAGACGAGAAGAACTGCACTTTTTAAGGACACATTCTCCCACCTCATGGTAAGGCCCCTTGGTTCTTCCCCCTGGGAGCTACTCTCTGGTCCAGTGCACTGATTGAGTGCTCAGGTCCACATATACTGTACAGGAAACTTGATAAAATAAGCTGCTACCACTGGGCATGTTCAGCAGCCCCACTCTGTCCCTTAGGGGGGTATCAAATTAGCCCCGATAAGCCAGCGCAAGTCGTGGCTTATCTGGAAATTTGTTTCACCTGCCTTGGGCGAGTAAAACTAATTCCCTGGAAACAGCTCCGTTTTCAGATGAAAACTAGGCTGTTTGTACCTAAAGCACACAGGTTTTACTAAATCTGTTTGTTTTCAAGAGAGAATGTTTTTTTTTTTTTGTTTTTTTTTTACAGGCGACCAAATTGGATAGTCTGGAAAAAAATATAGGTGAAACATCAGGAAAAATCGTGAAAAACATTAGTTGGCCACGCTCAATGTTTATTCACCTCTAATTGGATGGTATCCGGTCTCTAGGTCAACCACACGTAGGTCGACAGTCACTAGGTCGACCACTATTGGTAGACATGGTCACTAGGTTGACATGACAAAAGGTCCACATGAGGTTTTTTTTTTAATTATTTTTTTTACTTTTTCATACTTCCACGATCCACGTGGACTACAATTGCGAACGGTAACCTGTGCCCGAAGCCCGAAGCATTGCGAGCGAACACGGTGCATTAATTGGGGGTTCTGTTCACTCTACGAAGAAAATTACACTATTTAAAAAAAAAAATCATGTCGACCTTTTGTCATGTCGACTTAATGCTTGTGTCAACCTATTTTGGGTGTCGACTTAGTTACGGTCGACCCTATGAACCACACCCAATTAGATATCCCCCCTAAACTGCATGTTGTGGCAGAAGCTGTAGTAATTGTATTATATATTATTGCTGCAGTATTGGATACCCAGCTGTTGCTTAAGAACAATTATTATTATTATTTACATATAAGGTGTCAGGATTATTCAACATGGCTCGTTACAAGGTCAGTAACTGTAGATTAGTGCAGATTTGTACTCTGGATACAAGGATCAGAAAATGCCAGGAAAGCTTTAAACATTATGGAGTCAAATACATTGCCCGGGACCTTGCTTCTCATGCACTCTTTAGACCCAGAGAAGACAAAGTTCTCTGCATGTTTGACAGACACCATAGGGGATACATGAATGCTATGTTGACTAAATATGGATTCTGTGGTAAATTCTTCGATAAAAGTTTAGTATTATACTCCTCGCCCTCATACAGGGTCTTTAATAATGGCTTCCTTTCCAATAGATTCCCTATCAATATTGGGACTAGACAGGGGTGTCCAATTTTCCCTTTAATTTTTGTTCTAGCAATTGAGCCAATGGCAGATCAGATGCCTCTGTCTTCAGCAAGAGGGCCCGATGATCAAGGTTAACACCACAAAGCCTGTTTATATGCTGATTATATCATCCTCCTATTTGTCACCCATTCCGAGTCCTTGTTGCCATCCATCTATCCCCTATTAGACTTCCGTTCTCTGGCCTCATACTATAAGTTAAATACCTCTAAGAAACAGATTCTTCCCTTTAATGTCCCTCCAAAAATGTAAATCATCTTCTAAATATGGCTGGCATTCCAAACATTTGAATTACTTAAGCATTTTTATTCCAATAAGAAAAGCTGATCTTATTAAGTGTAAATACCACCCTTATTACACAAGATCATTGCCTTACCTAAAGACTGGATGAATTATGAGGTATGGATGGGCAGGCTGGCAACAAATAAAATTATGTTTCGCCCGAAACTACTATTTTTGTTTACATCAGTTCATAGCTAGTTTAATAAGTTTTATTCTATTATGAATGCATTTATTTGAAAACAAAAGAAAGCTGGACTTGCTAGAAAATACTTATGGCTAACTTAGAGTGGCGAGGGCCTTGTTTTCCCTAATACCAAACTGCATGTCTTTTGAGTCAGCTTCGTGACCGATATGCGTCGGGGCTTCTGAAACCTTAGGTTGTCTTAAAGGTTCAAGAGCATGGTGTTTTACCCATCAGAGACCTTTTGTGGTTAGTCAAGCATGCCAAACAGCTTCATCCCTACACGCCAGGAGCTACAGCACACATCTCTCCTCCCGCTCAGCACAGCGCGATGTGTACTGAGCGTGCGGGGGGAGACGGGGGGGGGGGGGCGCTCATTTCACCCAGCGAGTGAAGTGAGCGACCTGCTAGATTGGACTGCATGCAGGCCAATCTAGCACCAGCGATAGCGATGCGCGGGGCTGCGCATCGCTATCGCTGTGGGGGGTACACACGGAGTGATCGCTGCTTAAAATCTAAGCAATCTAGTCAGATTGCTTAGATTTTAAGCAGCGATCGCTCCGTGAATGGGAATTCGACTTCTTACACAGCAGTGGATCACAGACAGCTGCAGTGGGTGACTTTCTACTGCAGACACCTCCTGCTGATGTTACATATTTCAGCACAGTTGCTGCGTACATAGGGGATCCGGTCTCTAGGTCGACAAGACTTAGGTCAACAGTGTCTAGGTCGACCACTATTGGTCGACCTTACAGTAAGTCGACATGGTTTCTAGGTCGACCGGGACTCTAGGTCGACATGTACTAAGTCGACATGACAAAAGGTCGACAGGAGTTCTTCACCTTTTTTCATTTTTGTAACTTTTTCATACCTTACGATCCACGTGGACTACAATTGGGAATGGTAACCTGTGCCGAGCACAGCGGTAGCGGAGTGAGGCACCGTGGCCGAAGCATAGCGAGCGAAGCAAGCCATGTGAGGGTATGCAGTGCACTAATTGGGGTTCCCCGTCACTCTACGAAGAATACAACACCAAAAAAATATGTAAAAAAACTCATGTCAACCTTTTTTCATGTTGACCTAGAGTCCCTGTCAACCTAGAAACCATGTCGACCTACTTACTGTAGACCAATAGTGGTCGACCTAGACACTGTCGACCTAAGTCTATTCTATCTAACATGCCACACCAGTACGTAGATGCATCCATCTCTGAATCAGACCCCATGTTGCAATGCAAGAGGTGCAATACATTGCATGAAGGGTAAATACCAGCTGCCTTCAGCATTTGCAGGATACATGCGGACGGATTTATTTATACACCGCAATTTAAACTTAAGCTAAGACACTAACCTCCCAAATTTAAATCCATCTGCTCCACCTGCAGTGCAGCATGAGTTCACCAAGGTAATGTGGCATCAGGGAGAGGAGCAATAAAGGAAAAAACAGGCCCTCGGCTCTCAGCGCACTGAAAGTTGGTGTTCCGATCATACTTCTGGGCACCTTGACTCCACCCAAGTTATGCAACTGAACCTGACTTAAAGTGACTGCTCTAGTAATCTAATTGAGGCAGAAATTCTAACGGATATGGTGCAGGTGAACTGTGTTTATAAAATAAATATGTAAAAAAAAAGAAAAAAGGGGTGCGCTATCAATAGCAGCTGGTATGGGGATGGTAGAACCCCTAGAATAATGTGGACAACAAAAAAAAAGAGGTTACCAGCGCTGGCTGGTCATGCTTATAAAATATGTAAATAACAATCTATATTCCAAAAGGCTTAATAGTTAAAATACCACATTTATTTCACATGTATAGACATATAAAAGGATTAATATATGATAAGTGAATAATATTCGATAATATATGCCACAAGATGTCTAAATTATTTATATATCCACATTTGGCTGTTAGTAGCACTCAAGGGGACTAAAGTCACTGGAGATGTCCATCACTAATCGGTTATTTTTGCATAAAGCCGATAATTTTGCAGATGTGAGGTATTTACCAGTGATCCTGAAAGCAGATAATGTCCACCTGTTGTATAGCTGGGTCGGTTATCCTCTTTAGCATTGAGGATTGGATCCGAAAGGGTGGATGCTGCTAAAAGACTGTCCCGAATGGTGTACACCAGAGTGTCAGTAAAGTCAGTGGTAATGATGAATGTCCGGATAAATGAAATAGCTCAATGCGTTTCGCTGGTTTAGATGATCCAGCTTCCTCAGGAGCAAGTCCTGAGGAAGCTGGATCATCTAAACCAGCGAAACGCGAAACTAGAGAGACACCTCTCCACAGCACTTGTTAATTTTATGCCCCATAATAGTGTCCTAGTTTATTTTATAAACCTAAGTGGTGCCCTTAGTTCACATTAGGTCACATTTTACGCAACACAGTACCCCCACTTCATATTATGACATACAGGGTTCGATTCAATTATTGCCAGCACCCCCTGCTAGCCTTCTGTGCTAAGAGGCGCCTATCTGAGCTATACAAAAGGGGCTAATTAGCTGCATCAATCTAATTTTTTCTCACAGCCTCTGGAGGTGTGAGAAAAAATCTGTTAGAAAGTTGGATGCCCAATTAAACGCTTTAGACAGGTTTAGCCGCTTTGTTGGGTAAACCTGGAGCTATCAGGCGCATTAACTATGGGCATCTATTGGAGAAACAATTGAATAGCTCCAATATAAACTAATTAGCATAGACGCCCATCAGGGGGTGCCGGCAACAACTGAATCAGCCACTAAGTGTCTCCAGTTCATAATATGCCACATAACAATGCTCCTAGTTCATACTAGCCACATTACAGTGCCCCAGTTGATATTATATAACAGTTCATTTTATACCACATTACAATGAGCAGGGCCAGGGGCACAACTAGATATATTGTAGGCCCCAAGGCAAAAGTTTGTAAGCTCCTCTATGCATCACCCAATGGAGAAAAATGCAACTAACACATGTATCTTTGACAAGGAATATACTGTAGGACCCTGTCAGCTCTGGGCCCCTTAGCAGCTGCACTCTCTGTCCCTATGATAGCTACGCCCTTGGCTGCAGTTTCCTGTAAGCATCGCCTCCCTATGACGGTCAACAAATTGCAAAGGCTCAGGTCTGCAGGCGTAGATCTTAGGACCAGCTGTTTCTCACATGTGCACGTTTATATGGCCAGTTACAACAAGAGGAGGGGGAGAAACAGGTACCATTTATCCAGGCCCGGAACCCGCTGCCCCCACCCCCCTCCCACAACTTCTTTAACCCGCACGTTGCAGGCAGTGTCACTTCTCCTTCTGTCTGTGACTGAGAAGACTGCTGTGCGGGGAGGGGGAATGATTGCACTCCCCAACCCTGTACATGGCTTGCTCACGACTCGAGTCCCAATCATCATTTTAATGTTGTTAATTCCTGAAGGAAAAACTGTAATTATTGTTTACAAAGAAATGTTGTGATCAATGTGTACAATATAAAATATACATCACAATATTAGATGACATTACTGTCTTTGCAAAATCAGTTCCGCTCAGCAATAACAGACATCCACGAGCGCAAAGCCACGGGCAAACACTAGTTCATCATGTATTTCTTAGTGTCTTTTTTTGTAGACAACAACAAAATACCCAAAACACTGCAGTCAATTGTGTGTATGTTTATGTGTATGGCTTTCACCTTTTAGGGAGGACCCATGGCATGTGGCCAAGCTGGTGAAATCTTACTTACAGCAGCACAATATCCCACAGCGGGAAGTGGTGGACACTACAGGGCTCAACCAGTCTCATCTATCCCAGCACCTCAACAAGGGTACACCCATGAAAACCCAAAAGCGGGCAGCCCTGTACACTTGGTATGTGGGCAAACAGCGAGAAATCGCCAAGCGTAAGTATAATCCTATAATTAGAATTTGGGTCGTCCTATGTGGACCAATATGTACATATTAACTGGCACTAAGATGCATGGCATATCGTATTTGTCTATTTTCTTGGCAATAGAATTCACCCATGCAGGACAAACCATGATGACAGATGATATCTCCTGCGATGATGTGCCAAATAAGAAAATGCGAAGGAACCGATTTAAGTGGGGCCCGGCCTCACAGCATATCCTGTTTCAGGCATATGAACGGCAGAAGAATCCCAGCAAAGAGGAACGTGAGGCACTTGTTGAGGAGTGCAACAGGTAAAGAGGGAGTGCATAACAGAAATATGTGGAAATTAAAAGAGATATAAGATAAATATTTTGAACTATTTAATAGCCTGTCAAAATGACGGAGACCAGGGCCAGATAATATTGGGGAGGCGTTCGCTACTCACACAGGACCTGCAGGATTTCAGGATATCCTGCTGCTGGGAGCCGGGGCTCTGTCATGCTGAGCAGGTGTGTGCTACCAGCGCACCACAGAAGTGAGGAGCAGCGTTAGCCTTTTATATAATATATATATTAAAAACAATATCCTTATCTTGCGCACAAACAAGAGCGGCACTTCAGAAGAGATCTCTGCTGTAAGATTCCCAAGTGCGCTATATTCATTTAATATTTATTCTTCAATTCTTCCAAAAATAGACCCAATAGATATGGACTGCAAATTGGAGAATTATTAAGAGCTATTTTCCCAGGATCCTGAAACAGATATCCCCTCACCAGAAAATCACCCAAAACAAAAGGCCCAAAAGCCAATTAATACCAATTATTGATTTATTAACACAAGTTTTTATATACACATTAACAATTTTTGACATACACATTAAAATTGTTGTACAAGAATAAAATGTGTGCATCAATGAGAAATAACCAGGATGTATCGATGGTAAGTTAGATCCTCCCTCACCTATAGTCTATAGTGATGCTGCGCACTATATATACCAGTACTGGCACGTGTAAGCTCATCAGTCCCTGCACAGCACCTGCCCAGTCTGTGGGAACAGGACACCAGTAGCCACCAGCAGCTTACCTGAAGGGTCTGGGCATGGGCTGTACAGAGTGTGGTTGGGGCAAGCAGAGGACCCCACCCCCTCATTGGCGAGCAGTATACATAAAGCAGCTGAGCCAGTTATCTGCCTCCTCCTTACCAACATCATGTGCAGCCTCAGCACCAACCCCTCCTCCTCTCGGTCGCTGCACTACTCACCCCACACAGGGTCTCACCCCTTCCTGCTGTACTGATTCACTGTATCCTCCCCACTAGTAAGTGGCCACACGTGACCCCGGTGCCTCCGATTTCAGCGCTGCAGGACTGCCTGGTATTTCCTGCATCCATTACCTGATTACTGCTGCCATTTGTTGCAGAGTACCCTTGATGGCAAGTAACCTAGGGTATGGGGGTGTAGTGTGTAAATAGGAGCAGTATATGGTGGGGGGGTTCAGAATATAGAAGAGGATGGGGGTGCAGTGTACAAAGGGGGGGGGGAGGAGGTGTCTGTCCCCCTAATGGAGCTACATCAGGCACCCTCCAGTGTCTGCCGGTGGCATCACAGGGGCAAGGAGCACCATTAGCTATATATATATATATATATATATATATATATATATATATGCAATTCTATATTGAGAAAAATCTGCATCTCTCTCTCATTGTCCCTATTTGCCCCCCCCCCTCCTCTCTCCCAGCAATCCCTATCGGCTGCTATCCCCCCTCTCTTCCCAGTCCGTATCTGCTCCCACCCCAATCTCCGCCCCACCCCCCCAGTCCATATCTGCCCCTGCCTCCATCTCTCCATATGCTGTAAGTGTGAGACCGTCAGATCCCTATTATTAATATTAGCAGCAGTACTTTAGTAGGTTGTAACATCTTCCTGCAGTATCACTTTCACCTGTGACAGCTTGCAGCACACAAGTCATTTGGTCCATCAGGCGCCCTCTAGTGGCTGCCAGCGTAAGCGGTTAACTCTGCAGAAAGAATTGTAAATGTGCAGTAATAAACTATACTGCAACATCACTATTATAGCTAAGATGCAGTAAAAATAACATAACCTGCGTGTGTAATTCCGCTATAAACATTCCATTGAAGTTAACAGCAAAACAGGGATAGTGTACAGTACTGTTAGACAAATGTGCAAATAAAATAGTCTAATATATATATATATATATATATATATATATATATATATATATATATATATATATTGTGACAAGAACACTGGAATAGTGTTTGAGGGCAGGTATGTTTGTCCCAAGTTCTTGTCTTACATGTATTAGAAGAATGAAAACTTCTAGGAAAATGTTTTGTTTTGTCAGAACCTTTTCAGTTTGTTGGAAAAGCTGGATAAGGGCCCTGAAAGAGATATGGGGCAAGTTCCAGACATTGGGCCCAGTTCGGATCTTTGGCCTCACAGAAGGCTAATCAGGCTTTCAGCTGTGTAAGAGTGTTATAGAGCTGCTGGCCTGATTAGTGTGGGCAGACTGCCTGGGGAGACTGGAGACTCTCTGAATAGAGAAACACGCTTCTTTATACAAGTGAGCTAGCTATACAGTGTTTACTGGAGAACCCTGTGTTTTTGTTTAGTGACAGTCAGGAACGTCTTGTGTTTAGTTAGTGCCAGACAGGCAAGGAATTTTCTTTTGGTGTTTGTTTTATTTTCTGCTTAATAAAACTGTCTGTGGCCAGTTGCATCACAAACTGGACTTGTGTGATTCCTCAGCTGCTGCGTGCTGCCACTTACCCCAGGAAACGGCACCTTGTACCCTGACAGTGTTACAAAATAAATATATATATATATATATATATATATATTATATAAAGGTCATTACCACTAGGCGATTACAAGAGCTACAGAAAGTTGCGTTTTACTGTATCTGTTTGAGGACACCATAAGCAGAAACCTCCGATGTGTATCAAGCAGCAGCCTCGGATCCTTCATTCTCTACAATATTAGATTACGATGAATGGATCGCCACTGCCCAACTTGTTTATATCTTTTAAATTACATCTCTGAGCCACAAATCTGTCTCCTTCATTACTAATTGAATACAACATTTTCCGGCAATGATACAGCTGTAACTCCTGAGCTGTTTTTATGCAATAATCTCTCCTTTCTGTACCCTCAAGGGCTGAGTGTTTGCAAAGAGGGGTGTCCCCATCACAAGCGCAAGGGCTGGGCTCTAATTTGGTGACAGAAGTGCGAGTATACAACTGGTTTGCAAACAGGCGCAAAGAGGAAGCATTTCGGCACAAGCTCGCAATGGACACATACAGTGGTCAACAAGGTTCTACTTCAGTCCTGCCAGCTCATGATCTCCCTTCATCCAAAGCAGGTAAGTGGAGTATGTTCTTCTAACATGAACCTCGCATCATCTTGCATTTATGTCATATATAGTTATTTATTTCACAACAACAGGTCGGTATGCACAAGACTCAATCAATGAGCGCGGGACTTCTATGGTGACCAGCCAGAGTGGTCTATCTCCTTCTGGCCTAGAGCACAGTCACAGTCTTATGAGCAGCGACAGTAAATTGGTACAAACAACAGGAGGCTCTCTTCCACCGGTCAGCACACTAACTGCCTTGCACAGCCTGGACCATGGACAGCACACTTTCAGTCAGACACAAAATCTCATCATGGCTTCACTCCCCAGCGTCATGACTATTGGCACAGATGCAACGCTTGGACCAGCATTCAGCAATTCTGGCCCCTCAACATTAGTCATAGGTAAGAGCAACTCGGACATACTGTATCTTACATACATCCTTTGTTACTTATGGCCAGATACAGGGGCGGATCCAGAAAAAAATGAAAGGGGGGGCACCATGATAGGGGAACAGTAATAGTTATATTTACATGCACCTAAGGCACGCGTGCTCCCAGATAAGGGATGTGGTATCACAGGGGGCGTGGCCTCACAGAATACACCATCAGGTAATGATTGGCTGTAGGAGCGCGTCCTTGTTTATTGCCAATGTTTCACCCTGATGAAGAGGCTGATTGGGCCTTGAAATGTTGGTCACCTGTTCCATTAGTTATGGGAGCCTGGAAGGCACCCCAGCACAATATAATTATTATCGTTTTTAGTTGGTGGTGGCAGGTGCAGCATACCTTGTTTTGGGCACTGCACTGAGACTCAGACTGCAGGACACGAACTGCCCATCTTTGATTAGCAGAAGCAGCCAGCTGGATCTCCAACATGCAGCATAAGACTTCTGCAGGACAGCCCTGTCACAATCACACGGACCGCCTTCTCAAAGCTGAGGCTGAGTTTGACTGCACCTAGCATGGTGGTAAAGGAAGTGGAGGAGGAATTGCTGGGACACTGTGCGTTGCAGTGAGGGCGATTGAAGCCTTCTGCGCCGTCATAAGTAACAGTCTTACTCGATGCTGGCATTTGAACCCCGCACCTGGGCTGGACTCCGGCCGGCTGGCAGTGGGGGAGGTAGGTTGCGGTGTGAGCTCCCCATTGGTTACCACATGGACTTGCTGTTAGAGCCGTGGCGGGTCCTGGGGCCTAACGGCTCTTTTATCAAATCTGACTGACGGAAATAGCAATAGTGCTGCTGCTGTTCTCCTTTTGAAAAAAAAAAAGTCAGAAACGACAGGAGGGGGGGGGGGGCACAGGCCCGAGTGCCCCATCCCCCGGATCCGCCTATGGCCAGATATGTGAACATGGCATAGACACTTGTTAAAATAATAAATGATATATCACTGGCAATTGTAACAAATACCTGTCACACCTGTTCCATTTCCAGCATGAAGTCAAATACATTAACCCTGTGCTACTTCTATCCCAGGTCTTACGTCACAATCTCAGAATGTTCCTGTGATAAACAGCGTAGGCAGCAGTCTTACCACCTTGCAGCCTGTCCAGTTCTCCCAGCAAATCCATCCTTCACACCAGCAGCCACTAGTACAACAAGTCCAAGGTCATATGACACAGAACCCCTTCATGGCCACGATGGCTCAACTTCAGTCGCCACATGGTAAGAGGACTAGTCATGTGCTTGTAGATTGGTTTTGTGACCCAGAAACTCTCAACTTATTCTTTTTCTGCAGCTCTCTACAGCCACAAATCTGATGTTGCCCAATATGCATCTGCTAGTTTCTTCCCACAGACCATGGTCATCACAGATACATCTAACCTTGGAACGCTAACTAGTCTGACCCCCAGCAAACAGGTAATCTATATAATAAGCGAGAAAGTGTGTGTGTCTATCGGTTTGTCCTTTATGCACGGCCAGAGTTTTGTACCTAGCTCCACCATATTTGGCATGGTGGTGTGGTTTAACCAGGATTAGGTATTTGCCTAGGTTTGAACTTTGTCAGCGCCATGGAGGTCTACATGGTGGCCATCAACTAGGAGTCTCAGGATTTAAATTTTCATTTAAGCCACTTCACTCAGGATGTCTCCTATTGACGAAAACTTAACTGAGCTGAAGGCACTGGCTGATATGTACCATTGGGGGCCGGCAGAGCTCCAATGAAAGCTGTGGATCAACTGTCACACTGCATCTGCACTGACAATTACTAGCCCCTAGCCATGGTCTCCAATGTTGGTCTGCAGTGATATCTGCTTGGCAAAGATTTCTGAAACCACAGTGATTTTGGAAGTTATACTGATTTCTGCTACTGATATACCCCATTCCAAACAGTCAGAATATTCCTTCCTGCCCTGTCATTGACTACTAATTTGCATTATAATCCAGGTGTGAATTACTTCTGTGTGCCTTCTCAAAGCTTTCCCCCTTTAGTATACCACATTCAAACTAAGTTTACTTCTTTTCACATCTCAGCCTTCAAAAGTGTGGTCAAGAATGGTCAAGACCATTCACTGTTAAAGCACAACCACAGATTAAGTTTCAGAACAGCCATGCCACCAAAAAAATAGTCCAGTCTGGGTCACAGCTTCTCAGCTGCTAGAAATAAAAAAAATTAAAAAAAATTAAAAAAAGAGTGGAAAAACGTAGAGAGACTTCAGAGGAAGTACAAGCACGTGTAGCAGCTCAACAAGAGAGACAAGCAGCCGCTCGAGAGAGAGAATCACTCATGTAAGCCTAGCTCGCCAATCTTCTGATGCTGCTAGACATGCAGCATCCAAGGCCATGGAGTCCCCAGCTGCAAGACAAACATGTTAGTCAGCCGATGCTGCTAGACATGCAGTCTCAATGGGCATGGCGTCGGCAGCTGCAAGGCAAACACATTAGTCAGTCAGTCAGTCAATCAAGGCTGCAAAAACTGCTACATCCATGGCCATGGAGTCCCCAGCTGCAAGACAAACCCACCATTCAGCCAATGCTGTACAAACTGCAGCCTTGAGAGCCAAGCAGTCTCTAGCAACAACACAAATTCAACAATCTGTTAATATTGCAAGAACTGCAGTTATCATAGTAAAACCATGGCAAGACTTTAAACATGCTGTATTTCACTATGAAGCAAATATCCAGTATGAGATGCACCCCAAGGTAAATACTGGGAACATATCTAGGCAATGCATGCCCTCCAATTCTTAGACATGGGGCAGAGAAGCACTTGGTATATGTTGCTGTGGGGCAAGGTGACACTCCCACCACTCTTGGACCCACCTGAACCACTTAAATCTCTGTTTGCTGGAACACACAATAAATCAAACGTGTTTTGTTCAGACATTTGAAAAAAAAAAACCTCTGCTCTCCAAATGACATCCTTTGGAGCAACAGATTCAGTGATTTAAAGTTCAGGGTCAAGTCTATGAGAGTATGATCACTGCTGCCTCTTCCAATGAGAATCATAATTCCCTTCAAATTGACTTCATTGGATATGGGAACCAGGAATCAAAATGACTATGTAAAAAAAGTCTTTTAGTTGCAGGAAATGTTGCATGCTACCAATAACTACATCCTTTTCATTCTGGCTCCTAATGGAAAAACAAACAACATGGTTTATACCTCAATGGTGAGGCAACAGTGCTTAAATACTAAGTAGAAATGGCTAGATAAGTCCTTTTCATGGTTAAAGCCATGTTATCAAATAGTGGGGTTTATTTTTAGGATCAATGGAATGGAGTTATAGGCAAGGACAATGTAAAAACTGAAGGCTGCAGATGTACTTCAAGGTCCATTCTTCAGCCCGGGAAATTACTTGTATCCCAGCTAGTAGTATAGAAACAACGGTTGTGTAAAAAGTGCACATTGCAACCTTATGTAATAACCAGGATTTAGATACAATTCACTCATTAGTGTTTTTTTTCTTCTAATTACTGCAAAATAACACAGTACAATCTATTTAATTGGCTAAAACAAGAACAATGTTTTCTTTTCAACAGATCCATTCTCTACACTCTAGTGCACAGAGTGATTCCCAAGGTTCCCAACTCCAGAGCCAGGACTCCAACATCTTGCACCTTGCTCCCAGTCACCGCCTTTCCTCTAGTCCTTCAGGTAAGACTAAGAATAGCCCCAGGAGTAAAATAAAGAAGCTTTCAGTACACTTAATGTAATACCATACTTTAAAACTCAGAATAACAGATTATTTCTGGTTCTAGTAATTTGCATTAGAATATGTAAAGAATAATAATAAAAAAGGGGTGGAGTTTTATTTGCAATTATATTACTTTCTTGGTAGCTGTAGGGGGCGGAGACAGTGGGTTATATTCCACCCCTAGGAAGCTTGGCACTGTAATAAAAAAAAAAAAAAAAAAATAAAGAAGAAGGACTCATCTCTCCTATAACCCAAGGCATCACATTAATTTTGCACTAGCTGAGAAAGGAACATTAGGAGGGGCAGATTAGAACCAATAATGAGTTTCATGGGTGGGTTGATCGATGTTCACCTACAGACTCGGAGAAAAGGATTTAATGGCTAGTACAAAAATACCCTTTTCTCCTTCTGCAGTAGGGGAATACAGATGGTGGGATGTCCCAAGCCACACTCAACAGGAGAGGAGATTGGCCTCAGAATGAACAGGAGCGTGAAAGAACATAAAACCACCAGATTGCTGTTCAGATCAAAGAGAAGACGGACTAAGAGGAGACACCATCTCCCAATCTTTTGGCTGTCAGAGAGAACAAACAGGGAGTTTAAGTGGTGCAACTCCTGCGACAGGCAGACATACTACATCCAGAGTCCCACATTCTTAGGATGCTAAAAGTAAGGACACATGGACAGCACCACCATCTCATGGTTCACATGAGAACTAGATTCTACAATTTTCAGAATAGCTGGGACTGGTACAAAGAACCATGAGACATAAAATAATGGTGCTGTTAAAACAGGGCTTCAAGCTCAAAGAAAAACCTAGTAGAAGCAATAGCCATGAGGAAAACACATGGGAACAGAACTAGGTGCTCAAAGGAAACCCTCTGCAGAACCTTTAGAACAAGACTAAAGTCCAAAAGAAAAACAGGAGAATGTAAGATTGTCTAAATCTTGCCCACAACAGGTCTAAGTAGCGTCAACTTGTGCTGAAAGAACACATCAGACAGCTGTACCTTGAACAGGCTTAGGGCCCACCCCTTGTCTACTACTCCTTGGAGTAAAATGAGGTGATGGTTTGCACAAAATAAGTAACCTCCTGTGAGAGACACAGTAGGTTATTTAGCGAGCACGCATATTCCACAGCACTTTACAGAGAATATTTCAGCCCCTGTACCAGACGAGCTTACAGTTTATATTGCATGGACACAAATACATACTAGGGTAAACTATAATACAAAAACTTATGAGCGCTGTTACCAATTGTTTTATAGTCACAAAAAACCATATGAGTATTAATGCAAATGCCTATACCCCAACATTAACGTAAAAAGCAGTATTAAGATAATAATATCTAATGTAAAATAATGTTTAAGCTCCTTTTATGGCATGAATAAAATTAGTAATGACAGGTGATTGTGGGACTGAGCGGCTGGTACTTTCCCTACTCTTACCCTGCAGTATCTCTTCAGTGTTCTGTAGTGGTTCATAGCTTCTCCTGTGTGCTGTGGTATCTTCTTCTTGCTAGCAGATTCATTCTGTGTTCCTCATTCATTGGGGGCTTGGAATTTCAGATGAGAGAGAAGAGTGCCTGCACTGTCTCTGTCTGTCTCCTCCAACGCATTTCATACAATGATGTACTTTGTCAAGGAGGCTACATTGTATCTAGAGCAGTCATTTAAAATGAGGCTCACTCCCCCCCCACTTTTTTTTTTTTTTAACACTAGGGTTACTTTTTTTTTGTCAGTAGGCAGTTAAGCTACCAGTATGTTTTTGGAGTATGGAAAGAAACCGGAGAAAACCCAAACAAACATGGTAGAGCATGCAAACTCCACACAGATGGCCCACAATCAGGAATTTAATTACCACAGTGCAGTGAGGTAATAATCCCAACCACTATGTCATCCATGGGCGGTTTTCCACATGCATTGTATGAATGTCCTTTAAAGCTATATTCTGCAAGCCTTTAGCAAATTCAAAGATCCCTTATGCTGGGTACACTAAATGATGTGTGCACCCAGCGACTGTACATCGCATCGTCTGTACACACTGCACAATGCAGTGGACGACGGCGCAATGTACTGTTGCCTGCCACATTTAAAAGGCATGCTATCATTCCCTCGGCCGTCCCATTGGACATGCAGCACGCCAGACAGGACGACCCAGGGAATGACCCGTGGGAGTGCATTATTGTGGGTAAACACTGAGCAATGTGGCCAATCTATCGTTACAATCCGAGTCGGGGTAATAGATCATCTGATTAAACGCCTAGTGTGTACCCAGATTAATGTAGGGGATGTATCTATTCAAAGAGATCTGTGACAAATAAAAATAAAAGAAACACATAGTAAATAGACACCAGCTGGCAATTGTCCTAAGCATTTGATGGAGATAAAGTGGACGGAGATAAAGTACCAGCCAATCCACTCCTGTCATTTTTCAAACACAGCCTGTGACATGGCAGTTAGTAGCTGATTGGCTGGTACTTTATCTTCATCCATGGCTTAGTAAATAGACCCCTGAATCTCTTTGAAGAGAGAGTCTGTTATTCAGTACAACACCAGCAGATCTATGTCTGGCAATCCCCCAGTGGTTAAAACCCCCCAAAAAAACTTGAGAGTGAAGTAACCACTTCCTCGAAATTTTTGACTGAACAAAAAGTCAGGTATCATTGTGTACCCAGATTGTCTGACACTGAAACAAAATAATTCGGAGATGGACAGTGCCTGGTAAGTTGCCCAGAGCTGCAGGAAATGTATTGGAAAAGTGGACTCATGAGAGTACCACATTCCTTGTGTGTGACAGTGAGTAATAACTGTCCAAGAGGCTAAGGTGCTACAGATGAGAAAGACCTCCTACTAATAGATGTGACTATTCCATCAATAAACAAAACAAGGCAATCACTTTGTAATATTGTTGTATGGGACTTGCAAGCTGACGTTTCGTAACAAAAGGGAAATCGTCAGATGATGTATGTGGAACTATGTGTAGGCAACTGCCTCCAGGCTTGAAATCATAACCACAAACCATCATGTTGTACCTAAAACTTGTTGCAGACTTTTAGGTGCACAATGGAGTGGAACATTCCCAGACACCCCTACATTGTACCATGAAGACTTTTCTGCAGACTGGGTCTTTGGGAGCAAAGAAATATCAGTTTCCAGGAAGCTCCGTTATTTATACGCTGAAGCCTTGGAAATTATGTTGAACAAAGAGTGAGACTAAGCATTGCCAAGATGCTCTTGGTCAAGCGGCATAGAGCGACACATTATGAAGTATCTTTTTTTGGGGGGGAGGGAGCAGTTTGTTGTCTTGTTAGGGGAATAACAGAGGTACGCTTGGTGGCGGTTGTCTATGGAGTGCAGAAGTCGCTCTGTCACTACCACCACAGCAACGGTAATATGTGATAGGCTGCTACAGGCTACAGATGCCATTGGTCATATGTACATATTCTTCCTGTATTTTTTACACATAACATATACACACACAATTCCCAGTTTCACTCTCCATCTTTGGCTTGTGCATTGCACATGCTATCTGCCTGGTCTTCCTCCACTAAGTGAATGCTATCTGCCTTCCCCCCCTCCCCCACCACCACCACCAAGTAACTATGAGCCATGAACAGCTTCATATCACTTTTTTCTTAGATGGGCGGTTAGGCCACTAGTTAGCATTCTCTGCAATACTGCAGTGAACAAGGAGAACCGGAATTTTGCTGGGAATGCAAATACCTACCTCCTTGTAACACTACGCAGCTGGGGGATGTGGTACCACAATATACTTGCCATGAGGGGGAAAATGCTCTGTTCCTGGACTTTCCAGGTAATGTATGATTGCCATCACCTGTGGTGAGCTAGTTAATTGATAAGAAAGGTGTTTCACCACAGGTGATGGCAATCATACATTACCAGGATAGTCCAGGAACAGAGCATTTTCTCCCTCATGGAGAGGGTCAGGTAGGCAAGTATGTACCACAATGACTTCCAGAGAAAGTTTCAGCTTCAGAATACTGCTCAGAAGATTACACGGTTTTCCACCAAGTATTGCTACACTTTTCTTGACACTTCACTTTGCATTCCGCATAATCAAACCGAAGCACTAGTCAAGCTGGGTGACAAGATTTTCTCATATCTTTTTGCTGGAGCACAGATGTATTAATGACTAGCACAAAGTTTCTCAAACTCATTCCTCGGGAGCCCACACAGTGCATGTTTTGCAGGTAACCCAGCAGGTGCACAGGTGTATTAATTACTCACTGACACATTTTAAAAGGTCCACAGGTGGAGCTAATTATTTCACTTGCGATTCTGTGAGGAGACCTGCAAAACATGCACTGTGTGGGCCCCCGAGGACCGAGTTTGAGAACCTCTGGACTAGCATTTAAAAAGATTCACAGGTGGAACTAATACATTATTTCAATCATGATCCTGGAGGCTGCAAGCTGAAATGCCAGCGCCAGCAGCTGCTCACGTCCGAACAGACCAACAATTGAATTGCTCTGTCGAGTGCCATCTAGTGGCTGGTGATGCGATACACAGTTCCCCCCAAAAGTCTAACAGCACTAACTGAAAGCTTGTGTATAACTGCTGATAACTATTAGCAATATTTATAGAAGCCAATGTTTTTTTAGGACCACAGCATTACAGTTTCATAACGCATCAATATTATGTACAAGCACTGATAGTGAGTGGACACATTTCTAGATATGTCTGTCCTGACAAAATTGCTGTAGATCATGCAAGACATGCCTATTGCCATTCTGATAATTGCCACTTAAGAAACATAGAATTTGACGGCAGATAAGAACCACTTGGCCCATCTGGTCTGCCCCCTTTTTTTTTTTATCCTTTAGGTAATCTGAACCCTTTTTGAACCTTAATTCTTTGTAAGAATATTCATATGCCTATCCAAAGCATGTTTAAATTGCTCTACAGTCTTAGCCTCTACCACCTCTGATGGGAGGCTATTCCACTTATCCACTACCCTTTCTGTGAAATAATTGTTCCTTAAATTTCCCCTGAACCTGCCTCCCTCCAGTTTCAGTGTATGTCCTTGAGTTCTAATACTTCTCTTCCTTTGAAGAATGTTTCCCTCCTGAACTTTGTTAAAACCTTTGGTATATTTAAAAGTTTCTGTCATGTCTCCCCTTTCCCTTCTCTCCTCCATACTATAAATGTTAAGATCTTTTAGCCTTTCCGGGTAAGTTTTGTGATGTAGACCATGCACCATTACCATTTTAGTTGCCCTTCTTTGTACACTCTCCAATGTATTTATATCCTTCTGGAGATATGGTCTCCAGAACTGGACACAGTATTCCAGATGAGGCCGCACCAATGACCTATACAGTGGCATTTTTACTTCTCTTTTCCTGCTACTGATTCCTCTCCCTTATTAACCTATGTTTGGGCAGTTGGAAAGTACAGTGTTTGTTTTTTGCGTGCACTATTATGAGTTCAATTAAGTCCCTAATGGAGTTATAAATTGTCTCATGATACTGTTGTGCTTAGTAGTGCAGTCAGTGGATGGTGCCATCTACTTTTTGCTTCATTAAACAATAAGGAAACTGGGAAGAAATCACTTGAATAAAAAGCCATGATACGGAATACCACAGTGCTGATGAAGGGTTGAGTGCAAGTCCGTTTACCAAGTGGACTGTGCAGTTTCATACTGTGCATGCACAGGAACCAAGCACTGGTGATTGAGCAGGTAGAACTGGGACGGGACTGGGCATTCTCACCAAGGCTAAGTTCAGTGATGCTGTGATGACTTGAGTTGTGGGCTAAGCATAAATGGGTGTAGTATGGTATGGCGACGACCGGGCTCCCGGTGACCAGCATACCGGCGCCGGGAGCCCGACCGCCGTCATACAGACAGCATGGCGAGCGCAAATGGGCCCCTAATGGCTCGTTGCGCTACTCGCACCACGCTACTTATTCTCCCCTCCACGAGGGAGAAAATCTGTCTGTATGCCGGCTGTCGGGATTCCGGCACCGGTATACTGTGCGCCGGGATCCGGACAGTCGGCAACCTGAAGACCACCCGCATAAATATGTCTGTTTTCAGAATAGGGCTGGTGCAAATGTGCAATGGGAATGAAGACCACTTACAGCCAAGTATGTATGCGATAGGCAAAGTCCAGTTACAGAGACGCATATGACTTGGCATTTCAAGGAGTATACAATTTTAGTTTCATGCACACAATATTGGTGCAATTGAGGCGGATTTGCGTTCAACCTCTGGTTCTTCATTTGAATTACTATGTCATATAATAAACCAACAGTATAGATGTGTCCACATAATCCTATCCTCAAATCGTACCAAACAGCCATGGTTATCGTGCCTCTGCCTATTTACCCATGTTAAAACACAAACACTAATCCTAAATACAGAGTACTCTATTTGCAAAATAAGACACAAGATTGAAGAAAAAGTAGCACAATGAAGGGAAAAAGGAGGAGAGAAAAAAAAAAAGTACACAAGGTAGTTCCACATGAGGGACACTCACCATGAATAATTATGCTTAATTCCTGTGCAACAAAATACCTAGTATACAAAAGATTGAGGAAAAAAAGGCCACATGGAAAGTAGCAAACTTGAGGAATGAGCAGCGCGGGAAATCGCATTTAAGGGTTTATTTACAAAGATTTGGGTTGTAAAACCTGGCGCAAGAGAGACAGGTGCATGAGGACACACCTGTTGCTGCCTGATACTCTGAGTTAGCCAATACTTTTATGCGACCTCAGTATCAGGTGGCGAAACAAATAGCTGGATTAGCCCATGTGATATGAAATTCTAACTCAGATGTGTAATGAGCTACGTTACTGGTGAACTAATATCTCAAAACACAAAGGGCCCTGAGGATCACATTTTTATTACACAAAAAAAAACCTGAAAAAAACCCCAGCTTCTAATATAAGCAGAAAAAGTGCTTTTAGTTTTACCATGTGATACAAACAACTTCATTTAAAGCATTAGCAAATGCTCAGCATCATAAGATATGTTTATGTTAGAACATCAGAGTATTGCACATAAAAGAGATTTTTTTTTTGTCAAATTTTATTTATTTACAAATGAATTAGAAATTGGAGAATATCAGTTATCTACAATATATTGGACTAGTGGTGAATTAACATTCTGATCTTGTGATGTTCTTTCTGGTACAGTGTCTTCGGTCAGCTTGGTTCACTACCAGAATCCCAGTACCACCGAGAGCCACAGCCATCTCCTGTCCCCATCACACAACACCATAGACACTTACATGTCCTCGCAGATGACATCTTCCTCACAATGAAAAGACTACGGCATTGGCTCTACCTGCCACTTGCATACCGTGGACTCACAATGATTAAAAGGAGGAGCATAAAGCAAAGTTGCCATGTTTAGGTAAAGGTAGCAGGAGCAAAGGATGTGAATATCATCACCTTCAGCTGGAGATATTTATAATGATCTGAAAGAACCATGCGTTGTGGAATGGACACACAGTACCTAAGCAGGAGACTTCAGTAAAAGCTGATACCGCTAAAGACTTTTTCCCTTTTAATCATTTTGTCTCAATATAAAATTCAATTTTCTGTGTTTTTTAAGCACCCTATGTCTTCAAGGGACTGAGTCAGTCCTAATGGGAAAGAAGCTGCACTGACACCCTTATCTGTCACTCAGTTCATCATTGTTTTCCAAAACCACCTTCTTTTTTTTCCTTTTAGTCGCATTTTTCCCAGATTCTGTTGTCAAGTCCTGCTCATCTGATACAATGTCATCACCCAATCCTTTGTCCTTCTTTTTCTTCTTCTTTTTGCATTTCTTTTTAAGTTGGTTATTGCAGACTGTGTCCAAGTTCTTCCCTGGGATAGGTTGCAGTGCGCTCTGTTTAAGAATATCTAAACCTGACACAGCAGCTTCACAGAACCTCCGTTGCTTCTCCTCTTCACTGTCCTCACTGCCAGACACAAAGTAGGAAATGTTATCAGCCCTTTATCCATTGTCACCAACTATTTTCAATAAAGACTGACTACAGTAGCTTTTGCATCAGATAGCAGAATATATACTATAAGCACATGGGTGACATTCATCTTAAACGTTTAAAGAATAACTTTTAAAAATAAAACTGCAGGTCTTGGCATATAAGTATCAGACATAAGACATTGCAATTCAGAAATATAACAATGTATATAATATACTATTTATACAGCATTACACATTGTATGTTGCACTTTATACAGTATAACAAACCGAACAATAAACAGAATAATAAATGTTGTTCCATAGGCCTTATGTGTTTGTATAATGTAACCTGCAGGCCCAATATTCCAATACCAGTTACATGTTTACTATGTTATTCTCAAAATAAGTGAATTGATAAAACAAGTTGTGCACAGCAGTAGTGACTACACTACTCATAGACAAGAACACAAGCGTTACAAGATGGGCCTTATTAAAAAGTTCATATACATGTGTCCACATACAGCTATCCTCAAGTCACGCCAAATAACCTGTTTTAGTGCACTACAGACTTTGTGACCTTGCGGCACCAAACACTAATTCTAAGTGCCAAGTACACTATAAGTGAACGAAGATGCAAAATGCAGGAAAAGGGAGCAAGATTGAGAAAAAGTACACAATCTAAAGTAAAAGGCACAGACAGGTCCAATGCAAGTGACCAGCGCCATGCGCGGTTATGCTTAATCTGCGACTTTATACCTTTATACAAATTCCTCTGAGACAAAAATAATAATTATAAGTACTTAGTACACTATGGGCCTGACTCGGACGTACGCAAATGCAGCTGCAAATATGCACACAGATGCTGTGCAAAAATATATAAACATCACAGCTGCTGGGATTTGTAGTGAGACATCCTCACTACATTGCAGATTTGCTCCTTGCGCAGGAAGACGCAGCCATCTGATACACATCGGTCGATAAATGAACATCTCAGTAACCCAGACAGACTAGCCGTTGGAACGGACACACAAGAGCCATTTGGACTGAGTACGGGATCACAGTCGCAGGCAGTTAATGCTCCCAAAATAGTCCTGACACGCTTGCGTTTTAGTAGCCACCTCCCTGTTACCGCCTCATGTCAAATCACTTAGCTAATAAATCCTGACTGTGACTGTTGTCAGGCCCTATATACAAACCAAAACACATAACTAGCAGAATTGAGGAAAAAGTAAGCAGCACAGGAATCTCTACCCACAGGTCTCATCCAGCATCTTCTTCCATATGGCGCAAAAAGGATAAGTGTATAAGGGCACACCTGTATCCAACTTAGGTTTATTTCACAACACAGCTCCTTGCACCAGTTTTCTAAGATCCTCATATCACCAATCTGTTCTGTTGAGGAATCCTTATCCAGTTCTCTGGTTTACCAGTTCACACCCCAACCCAAATGATACCGGGATTAATTTATGAACCCGAAAAAATGAAATACACGTGTCATTCTGGCATTGTACATGGTGGAAAGAGTAAACTCAGAAGGAGCCGACACAAAGTTTAAAATACTTCTTGTTAGAGCTAATTGATATCGGGTACATAGAGATACAACTCTAATAATAATCTACTGGGACTTTCTAGGTACTCCTTGCCATTAGGCATTCCTTGGCACAGACGTATATCTGGTTCTGAATGGTTATGTGCGCCATTTGTATATCTGTTTTTGAAAAGAATAAAACCGTTGGTTCAAAGTGCTGATTACTAGTGCTTTAGGAGCACCCGCTACTTAATTTTGAATGTTTCTCCTAAAGTATTGCGGAGTCAAATCTTTTAAGTCTTAAGTGAATCATAAGATTGAGAGAACATCTGTACTAACAATTTCTTGTTTTATGAAAAAGGCTTTGCCCAATATCTTCCCTGCAAAACAAGTAATGCCCCTGTAAACATACCGTTTCCTCACCCATGAATTGCATATGGAAATATGTTTGCACCCCACAGACATCTTAAACCACAAATCCATGTTTTCCTACATATATCTGGCATGTTAATGAAAAAATAGAGGAATAATGTCACAGACAGAAAATTGTGATGCAACCTGCATTTTTTCCTGGTTCACAAATGGCCTTAATAGCCCATGCCAGGGAGCTAAAGTAAATTATTTCTTGTACATATGAGTTGTACTGAATTACAAAAGTACTACAAGTTCAACATTTTCATAAATGATCTAGAGGTAGGTCTAGAAAGCATGGTGTACATTGTGTAATAACTGTGTAAGGTTATAAATTCGGAAGGGAATGCGGAGTCTCTTCAGAATGATTTATTTAAACTGGAAGCATGGGCAGGAAAATGGAGAATGAGGTTCAATATAGACAAATGTAAGGTAATGCACTTTGGTAGCAAGAACAAATATACTACCTACACACTAAATGGGGAAAAACTAGGGGATTCTGTATTGGAAAATGATTTGGGTGTTCTCATAGTAACAAACTTAGCAGTAGTACCCAAAGTAGGAATGTAGCAAAGTAGGAATACAGCAAATAAGGCAAACAAAGTATTAGCATGCATAAAGCAGGGAACTGATGCAAGGGATGAGAGTGTTGTACTCCCATTATATAAATCACTAGTGAGGCCACATCTCGAATACTGCGCACAATTATGGGCACCATACTACAAAAAGGTTATCATGGAACTAGAAAAGGTTCAGAGAAGAGCAACAAAATTGATTACGGGGTTAGAGACGCTAGAATACGAGGAGAGGCTTGCTAGGCTGTTTACACTGGAAAAAAGGAGATTAAGAGGGGACATGATTAACATTTACAAATATATAATGGGACAAAAAACAGAGCTAGCAGTGGATTTGTTTTTGGTAAGATCCTCACAAAGGACATGGGGACACCCGCTTACGTTAGAAGAGAGGAGATTTCACACCCAGAGACGGAAAGGTTTCTTCACAGTAAGGACAATACGTATTTGGAATTCCCTGCCTGAGAGTGTAGTAAAGGCGGACTCAATCATTGTTTTTAAGAATGGGCTAGATCAGTGGTTCCCAACCTCGGTCCTCAAGTACACCCAACAGTTCAACTGTTAGGTGATCTGGAACACATGAACTGTTGGGGGTACTTGAGGACCGAGGTTGGGAACCACTGGGCTAGATAAATTCTTAACGGATAAGGATATACAGGGTTATGGTGGGTAAATCATGCAAAAAAGAGATGAATAGACATAACTGCTAAACACTCACCACAGTTAAAATAAGATTTTACTTACCGATAAATCTATTTCTCGTAGTCCGTAGTGGATGCTGGGACTCCGTCAGGACCATGGGGAATAGCGGCTCCGCAGGAGACAGGGCACAAAATTTAAAAGTTTGACCACTAGGTGGTGTGTACTGGCTCCTCCCCCTATGACCCTCCTCCAAGCCTCAGTTAGGATACTGTGCCCGGACGAGCGTACACAATAAGGAAGGATTTTGAATCCCGGGTAAGACTCATACCAGCCACACCAATCACACCGTACAACTTGTGATCTGAACCCAGTTAACAGTATGACAAACGTAGGAGCCTCTGAACAGACGGCTCACAACAATAACAACCCGATTTTTTTGTAACAATAACTATGTACAAGTATTGCAGACAATCCGCACTTGGGATGGGCGCCCAGCATCCACTACGGACTACGAGAAATAGATTTATCGGTAAGTAAAATCTTATTTTCTCTGACGTCCTAGTGGATGCTGGGACTCCGTCAGGACCATGGGGATTATACCAAAGCTCCCAAACGGGCGGGAGAGTGCGGATGACTCTGCAGCACCGAATGAGAGAACTCCAGGTCCTCCTTAGCCAGGGTATCAAATTTGTAGAATGTTACAAACGTGTTCTCCCCTGACCACGTAGCTGCTCGGCAGAGTTGTAATGCCGAGACCCCTCGGGCAGCCGCCCAAGATGAGCCCACCTTCCTTGTGGAATGGGCCTTGACAGATTTAGGCTGTGGCAGGCCTGCCACAGAATGTGCAAGTTGAATTGTGCTACAAATCCAACGAGCAATCGTCTGCTTAGAAGCAGGAGCACCCAGCTTGTTGGGTGCATACAGTATAAACAGCGAGTCAGATTTTCTGACTCCAGCCGTCCTTGAAATATATATTTTCAATGCTCTGACAACGTCCAGCAACTTGGAATCCTCCAAATCGCTAGTAGCCGCAGGCACCACAATAGGCTGGTTCAGGTGAAACGCTGAAACCACCTTAGGCAGAAAGTGAGGACGCGTCCGCAGTTCTGCCCTGTCCGAATGGAAAATCAGATATGGGCTTTTATACGATAAAGCCGCCAATTCTGACACTCTCCTGGCTGAAGCCAGGGCCAGTAGCATGGTTACTTTCCATGTAAGATATTTCAAATCCACCGATTTGAGTGGCTCAAACCAATGGGATTTGAGAAAATCCAAAACTACATTAAGGTCCCACGGTGCCACTGGGGGCACAACCGGGGGCTGTATATGTAGTACTCCTTTTACAAAAGTCTGGACTTCAGGAACTGAAGCCAATTCTTTCTGGAAGAAAATCGACAGGGCCGAAATTTGAACCTTAATGGACCCTAATTTGAGGCCCATAGACAATCCTGTTTGCAGGAAATGTAGGAATCGACCCAGTTGAAATTCCTCCGTCGGGCCCTTCCTGGCCTCACACCACGCAACATATTTTCTCCAAATGCGGTGATAATGTTGTGCAGTCACCTCCTTCCTGGCTTTTACCAGAGTAGGGATGACCTCTTCCGGAATGCCTTTTTCCCTTAGGATTCGGCGTTCAATCGCCATGCCGTCAAACGCAGCCGCGGTAAGTCTTGGAATAG
The DNA here is from genome assembly GCF_028390025.1 of Pseudophryne corroboree. Taxonomy (NCBI): domain Eukaryota; kingdom Metazoa; phylum Chordata; class Amphibia; order Anura; family Myobatrachidae; genus Pseudophryne; species Pseudophryne corroboree. Next base: position 373,923,716 of record NC_086444.1, on the reverse strand, counting down.
ACACGGTCCCTGCTGAAGCAGGTCCCGTCTTAGAGGTAGAGGCCACGGATCTTCCGTGAGCATCTCCTGAAGTTCCGGGTACCAAGTTCTTCTTGGCCAATCCGGAGCCACGAGTATCGTTCTTATTCCCCTTTGCCGTATAATTCTCAGTACTTTTGGTATGAGAGGCAGAGGAGGAAACACATACACTGACTGGTACACCCATGGTGTTACCAGAGCGTCTACAGCTATTGCCTGAGGGTCTCTTGACCTGGCGCAATACCTGTCCAGTTTTTTGTTGAGGCGGGACGCCATCATGTCCACCATTGGTCTTTCCCAATGGACCACAATCATGTGGAAGACTTCTGGATGAAGTCCCCACTCTCCCGGGTGCAGATCGTGTCTGCTGAGGAAGTCTGCTTCCCAGTTGTCCACTCCCGGGATGAACACAGCTGACAGTGCTAACACATGAATTTCTGCCCAGCGGAGAATCCTTGCAGCTTCTGCCATTGCCCTCCTGCTTCTTGTGCCGCCCTGTCTGTTTACGTGAGCGACTGCCGTGATGTTGTCCGACTGAATCAACACCGGCTGACCCTGAAGCAGAGGTTTTGCCAGGCTTAGAGCATTGTAGATTGCTCTTAGCTCCAGTATATTTATGTGAAGAGACGTCTCCAGGCTTGACCACACGCCCTGGAAGTTTCTTCCCTGTGTGACCGCTCCCCAGCCTCTCAGGCTGGCATCCGTGGTCACTAGGACCCAGTTCTGTATGCCGAATCTGCGGCCCTCTAACAGATGAGCACTCTGCAACCACCATAGCAGAGACACTCTTGTCCTTGTGGACAATTTTATCCGCTGATGCATCTGCAGATGCGATCCGGACCATTTGTCCAGCAGATCCCACTGAAAAGTTCGTGCATGGAATCTGCCGAATGGAATCGCTTCGTAAGAAGCTACCATTTTTCCCAGGACTCTTGTGCATTGATGCACAAATACTTTTCCTGGTTTTAGGAGGTTCCTGACTAGATCGGATAACTCCCTGGCTTTCTCCTCCGGAAGAAATACCTTTTTCTGAACAGTGTCCAGAATCATCCCTAGGAACAACAGACGTGTCGTCGGGATCAGTTGGGATTTTGGAAAATTCAGAATCCACCCGTGTTGTTGGAGCACTACTTGGGTTAGTGCTACTCCGACCTCCAGCTGTTCTCTGGATCTTGCCCTTATCAGGAGATCGTCCAAGTAAGGGATAATTAAGACGCCTTCTCTTCGAAGGAGGATCATCATTTCGGCCATTACCTTGGTAAAGACCCGAGGTGCCGTGGACAATCCAAACGGCAGCGTTTGAAACTGATAATGACAGTTTTGGACCACGAACCTGAGGTACCCTTGGTGTGAAGGACAAATTGGAACATGAAGGTAAGCATCCTTGATGTCCAAGGACACCATAAAATCCCCTTCTTCCAGATTCGCTATCACTGCTCTGAGTGACTCCATCTTGAACTTGAATTTTTGTATGTACAGGTTCAGAGATTTTAGATTTAGAATCGGTCTTACCGAGCCGTCCGGCTTCGGTACCACAAATAGCGTGGAGTAATACCCCTGTCCCTGTTGTAGGAGGGGTACCTTGACTATCACCTGCTGAGAATACAGCTTGTGAAAGGCCTCCAATACCGTCGCCCTGTCGGAGGGAGACGTTGGCAAAGCAGACTTTAGGAAACGGCGAGGAGGGGACTTCTCGAATTCCAACCTGTAACCCTGAGATACTACCTGCAGGATCCAGGGGTCCACCTGCGAGTGAGCCCACTGTGCGCTGAAATGTTTGAGGCGACCCCCCACCGCCCCTGAGTCTGCTTGTAAGGTCCCAGCGTCATGCTGACGCCTTTGTAGAAGCCGGGGAGGGCTTCTGCTCCTGGGAAGGAGCTGCTTGTTGCAGTCTCTTACCCTTTCCTTTGCCTCGGGGCAAATAGTAATGTCCTTTTGCTCGTTTGTTCTTATAGGAACGAAAGGACTGTGGCTGAAAAGCCTGCGGCTTTTTCTGCTGGGAGGTGACCTGGGGTAAAAAGGTGGATTTTCCGGCCGTTGCCGTGGCCACCAGATCCGATAGACCGACCCCAAATAATTCCTCCCCCTTATACGGCAATACTTCCATATGTCGTTTGGAATCCGCATCACCTGACCACTGGCGTGTCCATAAACTTCTTCTGGCAGATATGGACATCGCACTTACTCTTGATGCCAGAGTGCAAATATCTCTCTGTGCATCTCGCATATAAAGAAATGCATCCTTTAACTGCTCTATAGTCAGTAAAATACTGTCCCTATCCAGGGTATCAATATTTTCAGACAGTGACTCCGACCAAGCCACGCCAGCACTGCACATCCAGGCTGAGGCGATTGCTGGTCTCAGTATAACACCCGTATGTGTGTATATACTTTTTAATGTATTCTCCAGCCTCCTATCAGCTGGATCCTTGAGGGCGGCCGTATCAGGAGACGGTAACGCCACTTGCTTTGATAAGCGTGTGAGCGCCTTATCCAAACTAGGAGGTGTTTCCCAGCGCGCCCTAACCTCTGGCGGGAAAGGGTATAATGCCAATAACTTCTTTGAAATTAGCAGTTTTCTATCTGGGGTAACCCACGCTTCATCACACACTTCATTCAGTTCCTCTGATTCAGGAAAAACTATCGGTAGTTTTTTCACACCCCACATAATACCCCTTTTTGTGGTACTTGCAGTATCAGAGATATGCAAAGCCTCCTTCATTGCCGTGATCATATAACGTGTGGCCCTACTGGAAAATACGTTTGTTTCTTCACCGTCGACACTGGATTCAGTGTCAGTGTCTGGGTCTGTGTCGACCGACTGAGGTAAAGGGCGTTTTACAGCCCCTGACGGTGTCTGAGACGCCTGGACAGGTACTAACTGGTTTGCCGGCTGTCTCATGTCGTCAACCGACTTTTGTAGCGTGCTGACACTATCCCGTAATTCCATAAACAAAGCCATCCATTCTGGTGTCGACTCCCTAGGGGGTGACATCACCATTACAGGCAATTGCTCCGCCTCCACGCCAACATCGTCCTCATACATGTCGACACACACGTACCGACACACAGCAGACACACAGGGAATGCTCTGATAGAAGACAGGACCCCACTAGCCCTTTGGGGAGACAGAGGGAGAGTTTGCCAGCACACACCCAAGCGCTATAAATATATATAGGGACAACCTTAATAAGTGTGTTCCCTTTATAGCAGCTCAAATATTATAAATATCGCCAATAAGTGCCCCCCCTCTCTGTTTTCTGTTTCTGTAGTGCAGTGCAGGGGAGAGTCCTGGGAGCCTTCCTCGCAGCGGAGCTGGGCAGGAAAATGGCGCTGTGTGCTGAGGAGAATAGGCCCCGCCCCCTTTTCGGCGGGCTTCTTCTCCCGGTTTTTTTGGAACCTGGCAGGGGTTAAATACATCCATATAGCCCCAGGGGCTATATGTGATATATTTTAGCCAGAATAGGTATATTACATTGCTGCCCAGGGCGCCCCCCCCAGCGCCCTGCACCCTCAGTGACCGCTGGTGTGAAGTGTGCGGAGAGCAATGGCGCACAGCTGCAGTGCTGTGCGCTACCTCATGAAGACTGAGACGTCTTCTGCCGCCGGTTTCTGGACCTCTTCTCTATTCGGCATCTGCAAGGGGGTCGGCGGCGCGGCTCCGGTGACCCATCCAGGCTGTACCTGTGATCGTCCCTCTGGAGCTAGTGTCCAGTAGCCTAAGAAGCAAATCCATCCTGCACGCAGGTGAGTTCACTTCTTCTCCCCTAAGTCCCTCGTTGCAGTGAGCCTGTTGCCAGCAGGACTCACTGAAAATAAAAAACCTAACAAACTTTTTCTAAGCAGCTCTTTAGGAGAGCCACCTAGATTGCACCCTGCTCGGACGGGCACAAAAACCTAACTGAGGCTTGGAGGAGGGTCATAGGGGGAGGAGCCAGTACACACCACCTAGTGGTCAAACTTTTAAATTTTGTGCCCTGTCTCCTGCGGAGCCGCTATTCCCCATGGTCCTGACGGAGTCCCAGCATCCACTAGGACGTCAGAGAAAATTAGTTTTAAAATATTACAGTGTAGGAGACCACTAACAGGTTGAACTCAATGGACAATTGTCTTTTTTTCAACCTCAGAACCTATGTTACTGTATATACTGGATGTGACAGCAAAATAAGTATGTTTTCACATGATATGGGTTGATCCAAACGTCCAGTCATTTAAACAATCCAATGAACATTACAGCTCTTCAGGACCAATTCAAGCTACTAATAAAATCACCAGGTAATGTTACATAGCTGTAGAAATAATCTTAGCACAGAATCTCTCTACAAAGCATAGGTTCAGCCTTCTGACAGTCACTACAGTGGTGTGACGTCAAATGTACACTGGCGACCTTCCCGGCTTGGAAAAAAAAAAAAAAGTACAGCTCAGGCACTTGCTATACAGAAAAATATCAAGTAGCGTTTCCATGGGAGCCCTCCTTTGTCCCTGCTTGCACACCTGAAGGTGCGTCGCAAAGATCATCTGCTCGTTGGGACCCGGTGACAATATTAAGACATTCATCCTACTTGACCAATTTACAAAATTATATGGGACATGATTCAAATTATTAGCTAGAGGCTACTCTGGGGGAACATATTGGGGGAAATTCAATTGTTATCACCACTGGTCTCCCATCTAAAGTTATGGGAGATCGCAGGGGCGATATCCCCTATCGTGCCCATTAGTATTGGGTTTAGCCACGTAAACTGCTAAACCTGTCTAAACTAATGGGCACGATCGGAGAAAGTGCCGTTTGGGCGCCCAAACAGGTCACTTTTCACACATTTCAGCTTGCCGTCAGTCCATCGCGCCCGATTGGAGCTACAATTGCACAGCTCAGTTCAGCGCCATCTAGTGGCTGCCAGCTGTAATAACATTTTAATTCTATCCATTGAAAGCATGTCCTATATCAGCATCAAACTTAGGGGAAGATCTATCAAAGCTTGGAGAGAGATGAAGTGATATAGATAAAGTACCAGCTAATCAGATCCTGTCTTTTTTGAAACACAGCCTGTAACATGACAAGTTAGGCTGTGTAAACACGGCGCGATGTGCCGTACAGCCCGACATTTACTATGCGATGTGGCCGGAGCCCGGCCCCGGCGATATAGTCAATGTTGGTCTGCCTGTACAGTCTATTTTTCCTTGCGATGCCGATCCTGCGGGACCGCACATCGGCATCGCAAGGACTATACACACGGTGCGATATGCACTATATTGTCTTACGATTTTGACTATATAGTCAAAATCATAAGAAATATTGCACCGTGTGTACACACCTTTAGAAGCAGATTGTTCTTTATCTCTCTCAAAAAATTAATTAGAATTATAAGGCACCACAAGTTCCTTAGCACTGGACAGGCAAAGACACAAAAGAGACCTGAACGTTCAAGTCACGTGAGAACAGCTACATGCTAAACAGGAGGTGTGTGAGTTCTCAGAACAGGTATAACCATACAGTCAGAGCAAGTGGAAATCATGAAACTACAGATGCAGTACCACAAAGGATGGACAGTTTGCGAATGGGTAGAGGCACAGGCTTCAGACATACTGTATCCAACAAGATTCATTAATACGATCTAACTAAAGAACTTGTGCCCATTTCATGGCTTTTGTTAAACAATGATCCACAAAATTTAGGAAGGGGGGAGGGGGGGGGTGTTATTCAATTAGTGCTGTTTTTTCGGCCAGTCAAGGAAACTGCACTGTTCACCAGGTTTTATGTCGAATTTACATTCAACCTATTCAATGCCTGTGCCGTTTTCTTGACGGGATCCGGACTGAAAGTCGACAGTAACTAGGTCGACAATGTCTAGGTCGACCACTATTGGTCGACAGGGTGTCTAGGTCGATAGGGTCTTTAGGTCGACATGTTCTAGGTCGACAGGTCAAAAGGTCGACATGAGTTTTTCACAATTTTTTTCTTTTTTTGAACCTTTTCATACTTAACGATCCACGTGGACTACGATTGGAACGGTAATCTGTGCCGAGCGAAGCGAAGGCACCATGCCCAAAGCATGGCGAGCGAAGCGAGCCATGCGAGGGGACGCGGTGCACTAATTGGGGTTCCCGGTCACTCTACGAAGAAAACGACGCCAAAATAACATTAAAAACTCATGTCGACCTTTTGACCTGTCAACCTAGAACATGTCGACCTAAAGACCCTGTCGACCTAGACACCCTGTCGACCTAGTTACTAATTCGCTGCTGATACATGTGTTTTTGGCACAATTTTCGCCCATGCCAAAAATGGATTAAAAAAAACGTGCGAAAACATCCGCAATTGAATACCCTGTGCCGTTTTTTTGACCAGTTGAAAAAATGAATACCCCCTTACAGGTATATGGGACTTAACCAATGATAAAATATATACATTTTACTGTCTGGTTAGCTTTTTTCTTTTAAGGATTTTTCATAATGTGCTTTCATTTTCACCTAGATATGGGTGTGAACTGAAGCACAGGGCAGAAAAGTAGAAGAGTCCTATTTTCATATTGAGTCGTATTTTCATTAGAACACAGTGATGCCTATTTTATTTAATTTAATTTTATTAGTGAGCTGATTCATTCTATTATATCCACTTGCATTTCCTTTTGGAAATGTTTACTACTGCTTAGCAAAAATGTTTTGACTTCTGGGTTAAGTTGCAATTTTAATCCAGATAACGCTGTACTGATTCTCTAGTTAAAATGTGCTTAACAAAGAAATTGTACAAAATACATTGACTGTCCTCCCTCCATCAGTACTATCTTCATCTGGTCCTCTGAAGACTGAGTTATTAAATGTATTTGTCACTGCTGGTCCGGGTCTTGTGATGCTAGATTGCTGCTTGAGTGTCTATAAGAAAAATGTGATGGAGCGGAGTGGGGAGAAACAGAGGGCAGAACGAGCACCAGACAGAGCACAGGGACGGGGACAAACACAATGTCCTTTCACTAGTATTTTATATAATCAAACACGTTTTTTTTGTTACACTGAAATGTTAGATTATTATTGTGTATTGGAAGAGGGTCAAGACCTACTGGTTTATTTTACATATCTATCACTCTTAAAACTTGTAAAGCACCGGGGCAAGTAGTTAATAAAAGTTGGAAAGCAAGTAGATAATTTGTTCTCTTTGTTAGTGCTGGGTGCAATAGATATACATCCTCACATACAGTTAGCTATATACTGTAACTCATGAAAGCTGAATTTTTCAAGGACGCTGTTGGAAACTTTTTATTGTAGTATGGAATCATTGTTCCTATAATAATCATGGAAGCCATGAAAACATGATAAGGGCATGGCGCTGTAAGGGCCATACAGGGTACGAGGGCTTAGCCTATACAACCACAACAACAAGAGCAGCCAGCATGTGGAACCACTGTATAATTAATGAGTATGAAGACTTCTTGTCAGTCATGTAGTGCACTGTAAAATAATAGACTATACAGCCTTTCATAGGGAGTTACATTTTAACTGTCCATAATTATTAAGTGTATGCATAACTATCTCATGATCACATTATAATGCAAAATCATAAGGTGTTCAAAATAACTACATAAAACACGGGTGTTGGGTAATAATGTCAATAACCCGGAGTCTTATAATGAAGCAATGTTTCATTTATTGTAATACTAAAACAACTTCCTTCTTTAACTCAAAGAACCACTAAGCTGAAAATACAAGAAGACACAGTATAGCAAATATATATGTAAAAAAAATATATCAACATTTTTGACAAAATACTATGTGAATAAGTCCAAATAGAACACGTCAGGCGTTATGGCCGTCACTCTGTCTGAAATGTAACATGTGAAATTGTATTTGTTGTTGCCAGTAAGAGTTAATTTTAATATACTGTATACCAGGGACGTGCAGTCAGGGGAGGCAGAGCCTCATCTGTTATGCTCCCTTTCATACTTTACAGTTTTGACTATAAAAATGATTGGAATAACACAAAGAAGATGCTTATAACTTCTAAGCATATTCTTTGTATAAGTGCAAGCATTTTATAGGTAAAACTGGTCAGAGTTGCAGGGCTCCGGTAATAGCAGGAAGAGACAGATATGAGGCCGTGGGAGCTGAGCCTCATCTCACACACTGCCAGAGCCTGCCTATACAGTGGGGTGGGGCTACACAGCAGCCAATCATGCTGCTTAGAAAAGAGAAATGGGAGGCATGCCTCAGAGTGGGGGCGTACTTGTGCTCTGATGGGCAGCTTGGATTGGCCATGTGACCAATCCAGTAAGTGCAGGAAGACAGACACCGGAGCTGAGCTAGGGATGGCCATCGATGATACCATCGACGATAACCATCGATGGTATACAAACCATCTATGGTGAACCATCAATGGTTTGCACCACTCGATGGCCACCACTGAAAGGTGCAGGCTGGTCCGCGGACCAATGAAAAACCAGGGGCATGGCTTAGCGGGTGTCAGGGGGCGGAGCTATGCTCCGTGTCCCGACACCACATTTAAAAAAAAGAAATATTTAGTAATACCTTTCCATCGATGGAGGGAAACCATCTGGTTCTCCCCCATCGATGGCAAAAGTATTCTACATCGGCCATAAACCATCGATTATTTTGAATCATCGATGGTCGATGGCCATCCCTAAGCTGAGCAGCGTGACTGGGGTGAGTAGCTGCCAGATCCTGGACTGTGTGGGTGTGTCATCTGTAGTGAGTGTGGGGACAGGTGTGTGTGTGTCATCTGTAGTGAGTGTGGGGACAGGTGTGTGTGTGTGTGTGTGTGTGTGTGTGTGTGTGTGTGTGTGTGTGTGTGTGTAAGGACACTGCCAGCTTTGTCGGGACCCAGTAATGAGTTGAGAGCATGGCCAATTAAATAGCGTGGCTAGTGCACTATTGAAAATCTAAAAAAAAACCCTGACATACGGATGCAAAGCGGGTGTGTGCCACGCAGTGGGGGAGCCGGTATCAGAACTAGTGGGTGGCAGCGAAAGGGCGAGCGCGATCGCTCCCCTTCCTTTCATCACGTGAGAGAGGACTGGCCACCGCTGAGCTGCCTGTCATCCCAGCACACGCCAGCATCTGCTGGGCGAGAGGCTGTTGCAGCGGCGGCCAGTCCTCTCACCCCACCTGACATCATGCAGCTGTCAGCAACAAGGAAGGGGGAGGGCAGTGGGACCAAGGCCCTTCCAATGCGTCCGGGCCAGGTAGAGAGTACCTTCCACCCCCTCTCAGCGTGTGTGTGTGTGTGTGTGTGTGTGTGTGTGTGTGTGTGTGTGTGTGAGGACAGGACTGTGTGTGTTACATTAAATGGGGGTCACAGACTCACAGCACCCAGACCCACTCCCATGTGTGCCTCCCCAGCCTCTGACCTCATCACACAACACTGCTGTATACATGGGGTTATGGGTCAATGGATCGACCTGACTTAGGTCAACCACTATTGGTCAACATTGACATGGTCTACACATGAAAAGGTCGACATGACATTTTTATACTTATTGTGGGTCTTTTTTGCATAACATGGCCAGGAACCACACTTAGTGCACCGCGTTCCCTTACTGCTGGCTCCACTACCGCTGCACTCGGCACAAGTCACTATTCCCAATCGTAGTCCACATGGATGGTATGAAAAAGTTTAAAAAAATAAAGAAATGGTATGTCAACCTTTTCATGTGTCGACCACGTCAATGCCAACCAATAGTGGTAAACCTAATCAATGTTGGCCTACCATCCGGATTCCGTATATGCAGGGGCGGATTGGGAACAAAAAGCGGCCCTGGAAAAATTTGTACTAGCGGCCCCAAATGGGCAGCACCAGAGGTGTAAGGTCTAGCCATGGGCCATGGCAGCAGCACCCTCCCCCCAAGACTTTCCAGATAGTGGGCATGTCTAGCATCAAGGGGGAAGTTAAAAGGAAATAAAATTACATATTATGAGCACATTATATGATACACCTTCAGAATTTAGGAAACTATATAATTCTTTAGAAAGATATATTTTCTTGCTTATTACACTAACCGTATCCCAATCACTATTCACTCAATCTTATATGTCAGCCAAGCAGGCAAACAGAGCATACACTAGATCATCTGCAATCACAGGCTAAGTGGCAAAGTAATTTTCATATATGCAAATTATTTTGCATCTTATTCATTATGTCTATAAAAAGGACCACATGTCCTCAAACAAAACAGGCCCCACAGGTGCGTCGGCCCACCGGGAATCTTCCCAGTAAACCCTATGCCCAATCCGCCTCTGCGTATATTGTATCCGAGCAGTAACCTTAGATATGAAACAGAACTATGGGGGTCATTCCGAGTTGTTCGCTCGCAAGCTGCTTTTAGCAGCTTTGCACACGATAAGCCGCCGCCTACTGGGAGTGAATCTTAGCTTCTTAAAATTGCGAACGAAAGATTCGCAATATTGCGATAAGACATCTCTGTGCAGTTTCTGAGTAACTCGAGACTTACTCGGCATCTGCGATCAGTTCAGTGCTTGTCGTTCCTGGTTTGACGTCACAAACACACCCAGCGTTCGGCCAGACACTCCTCCGTTTCTCCAGCCACTCCCGCGTTTTTCCCAGAAACGGTAGCGTTTTTTCACACACACCCATAAAACGGACAGTTTCCGCCAGAAACACCCACTTTCTGTCAATCACATTACGATCACCAGAACGAGGAAAAAACCGTGAGTAAAATTCCTAACTGCATAGCAAATTTACTTGGCGCAGTGCGGACATTGCGCATGCGCACTAAGCGGAAAATCGCTGCGATGCGAAGAAATTTACCGAGCGAACAACTCGGAATGACCCCCTATGTTAGGTGCAGTGCAATAGATCCATGATAGAAACGGTATACTAGACACCTGCAGGAACTAACAAATGCTGAATACAGCTGAGACACTGGAGATGATAACTGCACACTAGATATTTAATAACAGGATAAACGTATAATTGTATGTGTCCATGAGATATGGTGGACATTTTATGCATGATAAAATAAGAATTTACTTACCGATAATTCTATTTCTCGTAGTCCGTAGTGGATGCTGGGGACTCCGTCAGGACCATGGGGGATTAGCGGCTCCGCAGGAGACAGGGCACAAAAGTAAAAGCTTTAGGATCAGGTGGTGTGCACTGGCTCCTCCCCCTATGACCCTCCTCCAAGCCTCAGTTAGGATACTGTGCCCGGACGAGCGTACACAATAAGGAAGGATTTTGAATCCCGGGTAAGACTCATACCAGCCACACCAATCACACTGTACAACCTGTGATCTGAACCCAGTTAACAGCATGATAACAGCGGAGCCTCTGAAAAGATGGCTCACAACAATAATAACCCGATTTTTGTAACAATAACTATGTACAAGTATTGCAGACAATCCGCACTTGGGATGGGCGCCCAGCATCCACTACGGACTACGAGAAATAGAATTATCGGTAAGTAAATTCTTATTTTCTCTGACGTCCTAAGTGGATGCTGGGGACTCCGTCAGGACCATGGGGATTATACCAAAGCTCCCAAACGGGCGGGAGAGTGCGGATGACTCTGCAGCACCGAATGAGAGAACTCCAGGTCCTCCTCAGCCAGGGTGTGCCCCTGACCAAGTAGCAGCTCGGCAAAGTTGTAAAGCCGAGACCCCTCGGGCAGCCGCCCAAGATGAGCCCACCTTCCTTGTGGAATGGGCATTTACATATTTTGGCTGTGGCAGGCCTGCCACAGAATGTGCAAGCTGAATTGTACTACACATCCAACTAGCAATCGTCTGCTTAGAAGCAAGAGCACCCAGTTTTTTGGGTGCCTACAGGATAACAGCAAGTCAGTTTTCCTGACTCCAGCCGTCCTGGAACCTATATTTTCAGGGCCCTGACAACATCCAGCAACTTGGAGTCCTCCAAGTCCCTAGTAGCCGCAGGTACCACAATAAGCTGGTGCAGGTGAAACGCTGACACCACCTTAGGGAGAAACTGGGGACGAGTCCGCAGCTCTGCCCTGTCCGAATGGACAATCAGATATGGGCTTTGTGAGACAAAGCCGCCAATTCTGACACTCGCCTGGCCGAGGCCAGGACCAACAGCATGGTCACTTTCCATGTGAGATATTTCAAATCCACAGATTTGAGCGGTTTAAACCAATGTGATTTGAGGAATCCCAGAACTACGTTGAGATCCCACAGTGCCACTGGAGGCACAAAAGGGGGTTGTATATGCAGTACTCCCTTGACAAACTTCTGGACTTCAGGAACTGAAGCCAATCTTTTCTGGAAGAAAATTGACAGGGCCGAAATTTGAACCCTAATGGACCCCAATTTGAGGCCCATAGACACTCCTGTTTGCAGGAAATGCAGGAATCGACCGAGTTGAAATTTCTTCGTGGGGCCTTCCTGGCCTCACACCACGCAACATATTTTCGCCACATGTGGTGATAATGTTGTGCGGTCACCTCCTTCCTGGCTTTGACCAGGGTAGGAATGACCTCTTCCGGAATGCCTTTTTCCCTTAGGATCCGGCGTTCCACCGCCATGCCGTCAAACGCAGCCGCGGTAAGTCTTGGAACAGACATAGTACTTGCTGAAGCAAGTCCCTTCTTAGCGGCAGAGACCATGAGTCCTCTGTGAGCATTTCTTGAAGTTCCGGGTACCAAGTCCTTCTTGGCCAATCCGGAGCCACGAGTATAGTTCTTACTCCTCTACGTCTTATAATTCTCAGTACCTTGGGTATGAGAAGCAGAGGAGGGAACACATACACCGACTGGTACACCCACGGTGTTACCAGAACGTCCACAGCTATTGCCTGAGGGTCTCTTGACCTGGCGCAATACCTGTCCAGTTGTTTGTTCAGGCGGGACGCCATCATGTCCACCTTTGGTCTTTCCCAACGGTTCACAATCATGTGGAAGACTTCCAGATGAAGTCCCCACTCTCCCGGGTGGAGGTCGTGCCTGCTGAGGAAGTCTGCTTCCCAGTTGTCCACTCCCGGAATGAACACTGCTGACAGTGTTATCACATGATTTTCCGCCCAGCGAAGAATCCTTGCAGTTTCTGCCATTGCCCTCCTGCTTCTTGTGCCGCCCTGTCTGTTTACGTGGGCGACTGCCGTGATGTTGTCCCACTGGATCAATACCGGCTGACCTTGAAGCAGAGGTCTTGCTAAGCTTAGAGCATTGTAAATTGCCCTTAGCTCCAGTATATTTATGTGGAGAGAAGTCTCCAGACTATATCACACTCCCTGGAAATTTTTTCCCTGTGTGACTGCTCCCCAGCCTCTCAGGCTGGCATCCGTGGTCACCAGGACCCAGTCCTGAATGCCGAATCTGCGGCCCTTTAATAGATGAGCACTCTGCAGCCACCGCAGAAGAAACACCCTTGTCCTTGGAGACAGGGTTATCCGCTGATGCATCTGAAGATGCGATCCGGACCATTTTTCCAGCAGATCCCACTGAAAAGTTCTTGCGTGAAATCTGCCGAATGGAATCGCTTCGTAAGAAGCCACCATTTTTCCCAGGACCCTTGTGCAATGATGCACTGACACTTTTCCTGGTTTTAGGAGGTTCCTGACTAGCTCGGATAACTCCCTGGCTTTCTTCTCCGGGAGAAACACCCTTTTCTGGACTGTGTCCAGAATCATCCCTAGGAACAGCAGACGTGTCGTCGGAAACAGCTGCGATTTTGGAATATTTAGAATCCACCCGTGCTGTCGTAGAACTACTTGAGATAGTGCTACTCCGACCTCCAACTGTTCTCTGGACCTTGCCCTTATCAGGAGATCGTCCATTTTCTTTGAAGAAGAATCATCATTTCGGTCATTACCTTGGTAAAGACCCGGGGTGCCGTGGACAATCCAAACGGCAGCGTCTGAAACTGATAGTGACGGTTCTGTACCACGAACCTGAGGTACCCTTGGTGAGAAGGGCAAATTGGGACATGGAGGTAAGCATCCCTGATGTCCAGGGACACCATATAGTCCCCTTCTTCCTGGTTCGCTATCACTGCTCTGAGTGACTCCATCTTGATTTGAACCTTTGTATGTAAGTGTTCAAATATTTCAGATTTAGAATAGGTCTCACCGAGCCGTCTGGCTTCAGTACCACAATATAGTGTGGAATAATACCCCTTTCCTTGTTGTAGGAGGGGTACTTTGATTATCACCTGCTGGGAATACAGCTTGTGAATTGTTTCCAATACTGCCTCCTTGTCGGAGGGAGACGTTGGTAAAGCAGACTTCAGGAACCTGCGAGGGGGAGACGTCTCGAATTTCCAATCTGTACCCCTGGGATACTACTTGTAAGCTCCAGGGGTCCACTTGCGAGTGAGCCCACTGCGTGCTGAAACTCTTGAGACGACCCCCCACCGCACCTGAGTCCGCTTGTACGGCCCCAGCGTCATGCTGAGGACTTGGTAGAAGCGGTGGAGGGCTTCTGTTCCTGGGAATGGGCTGCCTGCTGCAGTCTTCTTCCCTTTCCTCTATCCCTGGGCAGATATGACTGGCCTTTTGCCCGCTTGCCCTTATGGGGACGAAAGGACTGAGGCTGAAAAGACGGTGTCTTTTTCTGCTGAGATGTGACTTGGGGTAAAAAAGGTGGATTTTCCAGCTGTTGCCGTGGCCACCAGGTCCGATGGACCGACCCCAAATAACTCCTCCCCTTTATACGGCAATACTTCCATGTGCCGTTTGGAATCTGCATCACCTGACCACTGTCGTGTCCATAAACATCTTCTGGCAGATATGGACATCGCACTTACTCTTGATGCCAGAGTGCAAATATCCCTCTGTGCATCTCGCATATATAGAAATGCATCCTTTAAATGCTCTATAGTCAATAAAATACTGTCCCTGTCAAGGGTATCAATATTTTCAGTCAGGGAATCCGACCAAGCCACCCCAGCGCTGCACATCCAGGCTGAGGCGATCGCTGGTCGCAGTATAACACCAGTATGTGTGTATATACTTTTTAGGATATTTTCCAGCCTCCTATCAGCTGGCTCCTTGAGGGCGGCCGTATCTGGAAACGGTAACGCCACTTGTGATAAGCGTGTGAGCGCCTTCATTTAATTTATCTGATTCAGGAAAAACTACAGGTAGTTTTTTCACACCCCACATAATACCCTTTTTTGTGGTACTTGTAGTATCAGAAATATGTAACACCTCCTTCATTGCCCTTAACATGTAACGTGTGGCCCTAAAGGAAAATACGTTTGTTTCTTCACCGTCGACACTGGAGTCAGTGTCCGCGTCTGTGTCTGTGTCGACCGACTGAGGTAAATGGGCGTTTTAAAGCCCCTGACGGTGTTTGAGACGCCTGGACAGGTACTAATTTGTTTGCCGGCCGTCTCATGTCGTCAACCGACCTTGCAGCGTGTTGACATTATCACGTAATTCCCTAAATAAGCCATCCATTCCGGTGTCGACTCCCTAGAGAGTGACATCACCATTACAGGCAATTGCTCCGCCTCCTCACCAACATCGTCCTCATACATGTCGACACACACGTACCGACACACAGCACACACACAGGGAATGCTCTGATAGAGGACAGGACCCCACTAGCCCTTTGGGGAGACAGAGGGAGAGTTTGCCAGCACACACCAAAACGCTATAATTATACAGGGACAACCTTTATATAAGTGTTTTCCCTTATAGCATCTTAATATATAATCATATCGCCAAATAAGTGCCCCCCCCCTCTCTGTTTTAACCCTGTTTCTGTAGTGCAGTGCAGGGGAGAGCCTGGGAGCCTTCCCTCCAGCAGTTCTGTGAGGGAAAATGGCGCTGTGTGCTGAGGAGAATAGGCCCCGCCCCCTTTTCGGCGGGCTTCTTCTCCCGTTTTTCTGACAACCTGGCAGGGGTTAAATACATCCATATAGCCCCAGAGGCTATATGTGATGTATTTTTAGCCAGTATAGGTACTTTCATTGCTGCCCAGGGCGCCCCCCCCAGCGCCCTGCACCCTCAGTGACCGTTGGTGTGAAGTGTGCTGAGAGCAATGGCGCACAGCTGCAGTGCTGTGCGCTACCTCATGAAGACTGAGAAGTCTTCAGCCGCCGATTTCTGGACCTCTTCTCTCTTCAGCATCTGCAAGGGGGTCGGCGGCGCGGCTCCGGTGACCCATCCAGGCTGTACCTGTGATCGTCCCTCTGGAGCTAGTGTCCAGTAGCCTAAGAAGCCAATCCATCCTGCACGCAGGTGATTTCACTTCTTCTCCCCTAAGTCCCTCGTTGCAGTGAGCCTGTTGCCAGCAGGACTCACTGAAAATAAAAAACCTAATAAAACTTTTACTCTAAGCAGCTCTTTAGGAGAGCCACCTAGATTGCACCCTTCTCGGCCGGGCACAAAAACCTAACTGAGGCTTGGAGGAGGGTCATAGGGGGAGGAGCCAGTGCACACCACCTGATCCTAAAGCTTTTACTTTTGTGCCCTGTCTCCTGCGGAGCCGCTAATCCCCCATGGTCCTGACGGAGTCCCCAGCATCCACTTAGGACGTCAGAGAAATGATAATATAAAATCTAAATAAGCATTACAACCTACAGTATACTTACCTTGTAGATTAATAATGGAGCACTGTCACTAAACCTATATGGTCTGAATGAAAGTACATTGGTGCAGACTCATTAAGCTGTATGCTGTGTGAACTCCTTACACTGTGACAGACCTGATAAATGATACATTGTACCTCAGCACTAATGTAGCCCATACACTTGTGAGATATGACATACAATCCTTCGGTTTCGACCGCATCTGTGAGAGAATTCGAAGGATTGTATGCACATTTAAAGGTCCCATGCGACGTGATGCACGGGCACGCCGCTCGAATGTTACTTCTCATGATAGTATGTGCTGCACTTAATATTTATCACATTGCAGTGCGATCGCATGTGTTTTTAAAAATACATGCAATATATCGCACTGTGATGCGCGATAGGCACCTGCCGGGAGCGGCCTGAGGCTGCTCCCACTCGTAGGTGACGTGCCCATCACGTGATTACCATGCGATCTATCGCATGGTAATCACTTTGGCAGTTCAGGTGTGATTTAATCGCACCTGAACTGCCGGTGCGGTGTCGCGGGGCATCGCACAAGTGTATGGGCACCATTGCTCTGCACAGATTTGTAAATAAGAATAGAAAATTCCACAGCTGCAATCACTAGCAATGTATACAATGGTGCAGATCTTTTACTAACTATATAGCTACTGCAGTCTGAATTAAAATCTATTACTATTACTGCAGCGTTTACAGAGTACAGACTGCGTACGCTGAGCATACCATTGCAGATTTAACGTTATATACGTAAAACTTTACATACTGCTATTGCATTTAATTATAAGCATAACGATCAAATGTCATGGTGCTTGAATGTACTGTACATAACCTGTTCTGCATATTAATGTAACAAGGTCACGCACGCATATACTGTATAAGCCATTTATGCGCAGCGATACTGTGGCAGTAGTACAATATATAACTCAGACCATGCAATTGAATTTAAAGTGACATAATTGTTATTGCACTATACTCCCTTAGTCCCATGAATATGGCATGAAGATTAATAATATATCGAGCCTGCCTTGTATATAAATACATTAATATCACACTTATATTCCCAAGTTATATAGGCATAAATATACGTTATGGTAAGAACTTACCGTTGATAACAGTATTTCTCCAGGTATTCCACAGGTTCCACAGGATACATTGGGATATGGTGGAGCGACAGTGGATTTGCACCAAACGGTCAAAGCTTTTCGGCCTCCCAGTATGTCCATATATCCCGCCTCCTGGCTCAAGCAAATCAGTTGTTTTCCAAAGCTCAAAGCAGGAGCATCATGTAGATCCCTAATTCAGGCAAGAAGAACACACATGCACACCCTTCCGTACAAGACACCCTTCCGTACAAGATGGAAGAGGTTAGTGAGTAAAAGGATCCTCAAATCAGGTGCGTCAGAGTGGGATCACTGTGGAACCTGTGGACTTAGGAGAAATACTGTTATCAACGGAAAGTTCTTACCATAACATATATTTCTCCTGCAGGGTCCACAGGGTATCCACATGATACATTGGGATGTCCCAAAGGAATTTAGTGGTGGGAATGCTCCTGATTAGACATGAGAATCCTTTGCCCGAATTCAGCGTCCTGAGAGACAAAGGTATCAAGGCATAATGTCTAATGAATGTGTAAATGGAGAACGTGTGTCTACCTAACATATCTATTCTGCTGAAACAACACATTGTACTGTCCATAATGACCTACCTTACAAGTAGAATGAGCAGAGACATTAGCCGGAAACAGGGAGATCAGCTTGAGAATATGCTTCTAAAATTTCCATCCGAAGCCACTTCACCAGTGTCTGCTTATCCACAGTCCATCCCCTCTTGTGAAATTCATAGAGAATGAAGAGAGTATCTGTCTTTCTGATGGCACTGGTATGATCCATGTAAACCCTTGAGGCATGGACTACGTCCAACGCTGCATCTCCCGCAACAAAGTCCGGCCCCTAGAAGGCAGAGACTACATTTTCTTCATTAAGATGGAATTTAGAAACCACAGAAATACCCAGATTTGAATCAAGTGTTTTTTTAAATTGTTTTTCAAGAACAGCATAACAGAAAAAACAAAGCAAAACATACAAATAAACAATTACAAAATCATATTTGTGCTCTTCATGTGTCGTTCTCAAAAATTAACTAGATTGTATGTTAAGGAGGTAGAATTATATATCAAGTAGTACCACAATCTGTAGACAGAGAGTAATAAAGGTTTTAGACTATAACAGCCAGCGACAATATAAAACAAATATTATGACATCAGTAATTGAAAGGATACACCAATACCGTTCATCAGAGTATTAAAAAGAAAAGAAAACCAATTTACATGCATAGATGCGTGGGAGGTAGGCTGGCCCATGCCGGAGGCAGCCTAGCGTTATATACAACACATCCAGATAATATTTAAGGCGAGAGATCAATAAAGTGACGAGAGTTCTTCCAAAAGCCCCACACCTTACCAAATTTCATTGGCCAGTTACGTTTAGTGTACATAAAATGCTCATGGGAGAGTAGTATTCACCAGGGCAACCCACTCAGCAAATGACAGAGGGACATGAGCCATCCAGTTGCGGGCTATACACTCGAGCTAATGTTAAAGTGTTACTGACATAAAGATGACAACGAGATGGGAGGGACTCCTGTAAATCAAGACCAAATATACAAAGACGTGGAGTCATCAACGGAATACCGTTGTGACACACAGAAGCCGTTACATCTTCCCAGAAGGCATACATCTGCGGGCACTGCCAGAGCAAGTGCCAGAACCCAGCAGCTGGAGCAGAACAGTTATCAGAAGCCGAGCCTCCAAACTTAAACAAACCACAAGGAGTCCAATAGACCCTATGCCCCACGCGGGGAGGACAGGATATGGTCCCAGTCCTCATCATCAATTGTACCCAGATCTTGTTCCCATTTAGCTCTGAGGGCGCTCAGCCCATCCGACTCAGAGGAGGAGAGGAGGGAGGAGTAGAGAACAGAGACCCTTCTACGAGAAGGCAATGTACGGATTATTGTATGAACAGGGGATTCAAGGAGTTGTGGAGCAGAGCCCCGCCACTGCGCTGTCAGTGCATGTCGGAGTTGCAAATACTGAAAAAAATAATGTCTAGGGATGGCATACGTAGTAGATAAATAATCAAAGCTATGGAGCACCCCATCCTGATAAAGTTGTCCCATGGCAGACACCCCGAAAGAGGCCCAGCCAGAGCTACCCTCTAAACCAGGCATGTCCAAACTGCGGCCCTCCAGCTGTTGTGAAACTACATATCCCAACATGCCCTGACACAGTTTTGCTGTCAGAGAATGCTAAAGCTGTGTCAGGGCATGCTGGGATGTGTAGTTTCTCAAAAGCTGGAGGGACGCAGTTTGGACATGCCTGCTCTAAACCATAAGTTTCAGAAAAAGACATATTGTTAGAGAGTGGAGAGCAGGGGTCTATTGTGGAATTTCCCAGCGATTTCTCGGTTGCCTGTTGTAATAATGGGGGAAGAGAGGACAATGTAGAATGTGCTAATAAAAACTGTAACAGAGAAAAAATTAGGCCGGCTTTATCCAAAAGAGCCACTGGGAGGTTCCCATAATCCCCCGGAGTGACCCATTCACATAGTTGTATCAGTTGGGCAGCTAAATAATATAGGCGTATATCAGGCAATGCCAGGCCACCCATCACCCTGGGTCTACTATGTGTCTTGTATGCAATACGAGTCTGTTTAGCTCCCCAGATAAAAGAGGCAATATAGCGGGAAATCAACAAAAATTGGGAGGCAGGGATATAAACTGGTGCATTCTGCAGTATATAAAGAAATTTGGGTTGGATGATCATTTTAACAATGTTCACACGACCCGTAACAGTCAAAGGGAGTTTCTGCCAAATTTGCGTCTTTACACGTAAATTATCAATCTGGGGGGTCAAATTCAAAGAGACAAAATCTTTAGGAGAATAAGAAATTTGAATACAGAGATATTTAAATTGGGTACGCCACTTAAGGGGAAGATCGTAGGAGAGGGGAGGTAATGTAGAGGGGCTCAACGGAAACACCACCGATTTGTCCCAATTAATGCAAATACCATAAAAAGAACCAAACTCCCGAACCAATTCGAGAAGGGCAGGCAATGAACGGGATATAGCCTTCAAAAACAAGATCATGTCGTCCGCGTATAGACCACTTTTTTCCTCTTGACCCACAATTTGAAGCCCTGTTATATTCATGGCCACTCTAACAGCACAAGCCAGGGACTCCACTGCAAGAGCAAAAAGTAGCGGGGACAGAGGGCACCCCTGTCGAGTTCCCCTCCCCAACAGAACGGACCCAGTGGTGAAGCCATTGACAATAACATTCGCAGCGGGATAGGAGTACAGGAGTTTAACCCAGGACAAGAAATTCGGACCTATCCCAAATCTTACAAGAACCTCCCAGAGATACACCCATTCTACAGAATCAAAGGCGCGGGCAGCATCCAGGGAAACAACTATCGCACCGTCCAACTCATCACCCGCCAACTGCATATATGTAAATAATCGTCTGAGATCAACAGTGGTAGATCTGCCTGGCATAAAGCCAGTTTGATCAAAATGGACCAGCTCTAGCACCACAGTATTCAGCCGGAGCGCTAAAAGTTTGGCAAGAATTTTAATGTCTGTTGACAGCAAGGAGATAGAACCGTACAAGTCCAAGGAAAGGGTGATCTTTACCCGGCTTGGGTATCAGCACCACCAGCGCCTTGACCATAGATGGGGGGAGAGTGCCACCCTGCAACAAAAAACACAAAAAGTTTTGGGGCAAAAAAAATCCAGATGTGTTTTATACAGTTCAATAGGGAGACCATCTACCCCCGGGGCTTTACTACTGGGAAAGGACTTAATGGCATTTTCAACCAACTCTAATGTGATGGGCGCTTCCAAAAGTAGTCATGGATCGGTACTTAGGGAAGGAACCTCCATCATGTTCAAATAATCAGATAATGTCAAATGTGTGTACTGCACCCTGGACCTATAGACATCTAGAAAGTGTGCATAAAAACTAGAAGCTATAGAAGAGGTATCTGTACAAATAACGCCAGACGTGTTCCTTATACTATGCACAGTGGTGGGGGTCAACTCCTGTCTAGCCAAATAGGCCAGGAATTTTCCAGACTGATCTCCCTGAATATAGTCATGGGCGCGAAACAATAAACATCTCTTTGATTTTTCAAAAAGTAGATCCGTCTATTGTTTATGAACAATCTGCCATTCCACTCGATCCGCTGGGAGGCCACTACGCAAATAAATCTGTTCAAGTTCACCACTCCTCCTCAGATTTCCCATTAAATATATTCACCTGGGCGACTCTGTAAATCAATGAACCACGCAGGAAAGCCTTATAGGCATCCCACATCAATGGGGCATTATTGCATATAGGGTTATTAGTAAAGAACTCCTCCCAGAGCACAAGTAATTCAAGGCTGCACCCATCTGTATCAAACAAAATAAGAATTTACTTACCGATAATTCTATTTCTCATAGTCCGTAGTGGATGCTGGGACTTCCGTAAGGACCATGGGGAATAGCGGCTCCGCAGGAGACTGGGCACAAAAAGTAAAAGCTTTAGACTAGCTGGTGTGCACTGGCTCCTCCCCCTATGACCCTCCTCCAAGCTTCAGTTAGGATACTGTGCCCGGACGAGCGTACATAATAAGGAAGGATTTTGAATCCCGGGTAAGACTCATACCAGCCACACCAATCACACTGTACAACCTGTGATCTGAACCCAGTTAACAGTATGATAAACGTAGGAGCCTCTGAAAAGATGGCTCACAACAATAAACAACCCGATTTTTTGTAACAATAACTATATACAAGTATTGCAGACAATCCGCACTTGGGATGGGCGCCCAGCATCCACTACGGACTATGAGAAATAGAATTATCGGTAAGTAAATTCTTATTTTCTCTGACGTCCTAGTGGATGCTGGGACTTCCGTAAGGACCATGGGGATTATACCAAAGCTCCCAAACGGGCGGGAGAGTGCGGATGACTCTGCAGCACCGAATGAGAGAACTCCAGGTCCTCCTCAGCCAGGGTATCGAATTTGTAAAATTTTGCAAACGTGTTTGCCCCTGACCAAGTAGCTGCTCGGCAAAGTTGTAAAGCCGAGACCCCTCGGGCAGCCGCCCAAGATGAGCCCACTTTCCTTGTGGAATGGGCTTTAACAGATTTTGGCTGTGGCAGTCCTGCCGCAGAATGTGCAAGCTGAATTGTACTACAAATCCAACGAGCAATCGTCTGCTTAGAAGCAGGAGCACCCAGCTTGTTGGGTGCATACAGGATAAACAGCGAGTCAGATTTTCTGACTCCCGCCGTCCTGGAAACATATATTTTCAGGGCCCTTACTACGTCCAACAACTTGGAGTCCTCCAAGTCCCTAGTAGCCGCAGGCACCACAATAGGTTGGTTTATGTGAAACGCTGAAACCACCTTAGGGAGAAATTGAGGACGAGTCCTCAATTCTGCCCTGTCTGAATGAAAAATTAGGTAAGGGCTTTTATATGACAAAGCCGCCATTTCTGAGACACGCCTGGCTGACGCCAGAGCTAACAGCATGACCACCTTCCATGTGAGATATTTTAAAATTCCACAGTGGTGAGTGGTTCAAACCAATGTGATTTTAGGAACCCTAAAACTACATTGAGATCCCAAGGTGCCACTGGTGGCACAAAAGGAGGTTGTATATGCAGTACCCCCTTGACAAACGTCTGAACTTCAGGCAATGAAGCCAGTTCTTTCTGGAAGAAAATCGACAGGGCCGAAATTTGAACCTTAATGGATCCTAATTTTAGGCCCATAGACAGTCCTGCTTGCAGGAAATGCAGGAAACGACCCAGTTGAAATTCCTCTGTGGGGGCCTTCTTAGCCTCACACCAGGAAACATATTTTCGCCAAATGCGGTGATAATGTTTCGCAGTTACATCCTTCCTGGCTTTGATCAGGGTAGGGATGACTTCATCTGGAATGCCTTTTTCCATCAGGATCCGGCGTTCAACCGCCATGCCGTCAAACGCAGCCGCGGTAAGTCTTGGAACAGACAAGGACCCTGCTGGAGCAGGTCCTTTCTTAGAGGTAGAGGCCACGGGTCCTCCGTGAGCATCTCTGCAATTCCGGGTACCAAGTTCTTCTTGGCCAATCCGGAGCCACGAGTATAGTCTTCACTCCTCTCCTTCTTATGATTCTCAGTACTTTTGGAATGAGAGGCAGAGGAGGGAACACATACACCGACTGGTACACCCACGGTGTTACCAGAGCGTCCACCGCTATTGCCTGAGGGTCCCTTGACCTGGCGCAATATCTGTCCAGTTTTTTGTTGAGACGGGACGCCATCATGTCCACCTTTGGTTTTTCCCAACGGTTTACAGTCACTTGAAAGACTTCTGGGTGAAGTCCCCACTCCCCCGGGTGGAGGTCGTGTCTGCTGAGGAAGTCTGCTTCCCAGTTGTCCACTCCCGGAATGAACACTGCTGACAGTGCCACCACATGATTTTTCCGCCCAGCGAAGAATCCTTGCAGCTTCTGCCATTGCCCTCCTGCTTCTTGTGCCGCCCTGTCTGTTGACGTGGGCGACTGCCGTGATGTTGTCCGATTTGATCAATACCGACTGACCCTGAAGCAGAGGCCTTGCTTGACTTAGGGCATTGTAAATGGCCCTTAGTTCCAGGATATTTATGTGAAGAGACGTTTCCATGCTTGACCACAAGCCCTGGAAATTTCTTCCCTGTGTGACTGCTCCCCAGCCTCTCAGGCTGGCATCGGTGGTCACCAGCATCCAATCCTGAATGCCGAATCTGCGGCCCTCTAGAAGATGAGCACTCTGTAACCACCACAGGAGAGACACCCTTGTCCTTGGAGATAGGGTTATCCGCTGATGCATCTGAAGATGCGATCCGGACCATTTGTCCAGCAGATCCCACTGAAAAGTTCTTGCATGGAATCTTCCGAATGGAATCGCTTCGTAAGAAGCCACCATTTTTCCCAGGACTCTCGTGCATTGATGCACTGACACTTGGCCTGGTTTTAGGAGTTTCCTGACTAGCTCGGATAACTCCCTGGCCTTCTCCTCCGGGAGAAACACCTTTTTCTGGACTGTGTCAAGAATCATCCCCAGGAACAGTAGACGTGTTGTTGGAATCAGCTGTGATTTTGGGATATTTAGGATCCACCCGTGCTGACGTAGCACTACCTGAGATAGTGCTACTCCGACCTCTAACTGTTCCCTGGACCTTGCCCTTATCAGGAGATCGTCCAAGTAAGGGATAATTAAGACGCCTTTTCTTCGAAGAGAATCATCATTTCGGCCATTACCTTGGTAAAGACCCGTGGTGCCGTGGACAATCCAAACGGCAGCGTCTGAAACTGATAATGACAGTTTTGTACCACAAACCTGAGGTACCCTTGGTGAGAAGGGTAGATTGGGACATGGAGATAAGCATCTTTGATGTCCAGAGACACCATATAGTCCCCTTCTTCCAGGTTCGCTATCACTGCTCTGAGTGACTCCATCTTGAATTTGAACCTTTTTATGTAAGTGTTCAAGGATTTTAGATTTAAAATTGGTCTCACCGAGCCGTCCGGCTTCGGTACCACAAACAGCGTGGAATAATACCCCTTTCCCTGTTGTAGGAGGGGTACCTCGATTATCACCTGCTGGGAATACAGCTTGTGAATAGCTTCCACTACCGCCTCCCTGTCGGAGGGAGACGTTGGTAGAGCAGACTTCAGGAACCGGCGAGGGGGAGACGTCTCGAATTCCAATTTGTACCCCTGTGATACTACCTGCAGGATCCAGGGGTCCACTTGCGAGTGAGCCCACTGCGCGCTGAAATTCTTGAGACGGCCCCCCACCGTGCCTGAGTCCGCTTGTAAGGCCCCAGCGTCATGCTGAAGACTTGGCAGAAGCGGGGGAGGGCTTCTGCTCTTGGGAAGAGGCTGCCTGGTGCAGTCTTTTTCCCCTTCCTCTGCCTCGGGGCAGAAATGAGTGGCCTTTTGCCCGCTTGCCCTTATGGGAACGAAAGGACTGAGTTTGAAAAGACGGTGTCTTTTTCTGCTGAGAGGTGACCTGGGGTAAAAAGGTGGATTTTCCAGCCGTTGCTGTGGCCACCAGGTCCGATAGACCGACCCCAAATAACTCCTCCCCTTTATACGGCAATACTTCCATATGTCGTTTGGAATCCGCATCACCTGACCACTGTCGCGTCCATAACGCTCTTCTGGCAGAAATGGACATCGCACTCACTCTAGATGCCAGGGTGCAAATATCCCTCTGTGCATCTCGCATATATAGTAATGCATCCTTTAAATGCTCTATAGTTAATAATATACTGTCCCTATCCAGGGTATCAATATTTTCAGTCAGGGAATCCGACCAAGCCACTCCAGCACTGCACATCCAGGCTGAGGCGATTGCTGGTCGCAGTATAACACCAGTATGTGTGTATATACCTTTTAGGATATTTTCCAGCCTTCTATCAGCTGGTTCCTTAAGGGCGGCCGTATCGGGAGACGGTAACGCCACTTGTTTTGATAAGCGTGTGAGCGCCTTATCTACCCTAGGGGGTGTTTCCCAACGCGCCCTAACCTCTGGCGGGAAAGGGTATAGTGCCAATAATTTATTAGAAATCAGCAGTTTTTTATCGGGGGAAAACCACGCTTTATCACACACCTCATTTAATTCATCTGATTCAGGAAAAACTACTGGTAGTTTTTTCACACCCCACATAATACCCTTTTTTGTGGTACTTGTAGTGTCAGAAATATTCAATGCCTCCTTCATTGCCGTGATCATATAACGTGTGGCCCTACTGGACATTACGTTTGTCTCCTCACCGTCGACACTGGATTCAGTATCCGTGTCTGGGTCTGTGTCGACCATCTGAGGTAACGGGCGTTTTAGCGCCCCCGACGGTGTCTGAGACGCCTGAACAGGCACTAATTGATTTGCCGGCTGTCTCATGTCGTCAACAGTTTTTTGCAAAGTGCTGACACTGTCACGTAATTCTTTAAATACGACCATCCAGTCAGGTGTCGACTCCCTAGGGGGTGACATCACTAACACAGGCAATTGCTCTGCTTCCACATCATTTTCCTCCTCATACATGTCGCCACAATCGTACCGACACCCAGCACACACACAGGGAATGCTCTGAAAGAGGACAGGACCCCACGAGCCCTTTGGGGAGACAGAGGGAGAGTTTGCCAGCACACACCAGAGCGCTATATATATACAGGGATAACCTTATGTAAGTGTTACTCCCTTTATAGCTGCTGTTTTATATTAGCTGCCAATAGTGCCCCCCCTCTCTTGTTTTACCCTAATTCTGTAGCAGGACTGCAGGGGAGAGTCTGGGAGCCTTCCTTCCAGCGGAACTGTGAGGGAAAATGGTGCTTGTGTGCTGAGGAGATAGGCTCCGCCCCCTTCACGGCGGCCTTTTCTCCCGCTTTTTTTAGGAAAACTGGCAGGGGTGAAATGCATCCATATAGCCCAGGAGCTATATGTGATGTATTTCTTTAGCCATATAAGGTTTAAACATGTTTATATTGCGTCTCAGGGCGCTCCCCCCCAGCGCCCTGCACCCTCAGTGACCGGAGTGTGAAGTGTGCTGAGAGCAATGGCGCACAGCTGCAGTGCTGTGCGCTACCTTATCTGAAGACAGGAACGTCTTCTGCCGCCGCTTTCTTCGGACCTCTTCGCTCTTCTGGCTCTGTAAGGGGGCCGGCGGCGTGGCTCCGGGACCCATCCAGGCTGAACCTGTGATCGTCCCTCTGGAGCTAATGTCCAGTAGCCAAGAAGCCCAATCCACTCTGCACGCAGGTGAGTTCGCTTCTTCTCCCCTTAGTCCCACGATGCAGTGAGCCTGTTGCCAGCAGGACTCACTGAAAATAAAAAACCTATTTAAACTTTTACTTCTAAGCAGCTCAGGAGAGCCACCTAGCATGCACCCTTCTCGTTCGGGCACAAAAATCTAACTGAGGCTTGGAGGAGGGTCATAGGGGGAGGAGCCAGTGCACACCAGCTAGTCTAAAGCTTTTACTTTTTGTGCCCAGTCTCCTGCGGAGCCGCTATTCCCCATGGTCCTTACGGAAGTCCCAGCATCCACTAGGACGTCAGAGAAAAAGGGTTAAACTTCAAAAAGGATGTCCCTCTAGGTATATCAAAGCCCAGAGATAGCAATATATGGGAGTGATCAGATATTCCACGGGGCAAATATCCCACTGGGGATACACAGGGAAGTAATGAGCGAGTAAGCAGTGCCATATCTATACGGGAAAATACGCCATGCAAACTTGAAAAAAAGGAGAAACAGCTGACAGAGGGGTTTCGCAAACGCCGGATGTCCACAAGTCCAAACTCGGAAATCAGGCGTGCAAAGGCAGTGGGTCCAGTATTTGTACTCTGGGTAGCAGGCCTCCACCTATCAGTAGACTCATCCAGAACAGCATTAAAGTCACCAATGCATATAGCAGGGACATAGGGAAACTCTTGCATAAAGGCACATGCCTTCACAAGAATTCCAGAGTTGTAGGGGGGAGGTATATATACAGCAAGCAGTAGAAATGGGGAACTATGAATTGAGTCGGCTAGAAACACAACATCCCAACGGGTCAATTTGAACCTTAGTAAATTCAAATTTTTATGTATCAGCAGCGATACTTCCCTAGAGTTAGAATGGAAGGTGTCCACCCCACCCAAGGCTTCTTAAGTGAAAGAACTCGGCCGCCAATAAGATGCGTCTCCATAAGGCAAACCAAACCCGGATTATGGGTCTTAATGTATTTTAAAACCAGGGAGTGCTTGACCCTATCATTAAGGCCACGAACGTTCCAGGAGAGAATGTTTACCATGGTGACGCATAGAACTGGAGTACAGAGACACTAAGCCAGCATTGCCCCAGCACGGCACCAGCCGCCTCCCACGCAGAAAGATCACAAACACAGAGCAGCACGTATAATACAAAACAATACAAAAAAAACACATATGAAAAAAAGAGCACATGTAAGAAAAATAACAAAACCCGACCACCCCCACCCCGCATACCAACATAGGTACACCTAATCCCGAACATTACTGAGACTCTAGAAGAAAGTTAGACTATGGGCCATGTTCAATAGCTGTTGGAAGCTGCCGTCTTGTCAGAAAGACGTCAGCTTCTGACAGATTTCTGTCGGAAGGGGTTCCGACCTATTCAATGAAGGCACTTTTTTTCCGGAATAGGCGCCGAACCGCGTGCTGTCGGAAACTGGGCTAAATCCAACAGGTTTTGGGCCCTCTCCGACAATCTCAATCCGACTTTAAAAAAAGTCCGATTGAGCAGGGCATCCCCCCGGCCAGGCTACTTACTCCCGGCAGCGCCTCCCCTCGCCGCCACTGACATGTCACCCCGCGGTCAGCTGCCGCTGTCAGCTCTCCCTCGCTGCCGCAGTCAGCCCCCCCCCACTGCTGTCATCGCACGGGGGATAGGTATCATCTGGGGAGGTCCCCCTGCTACCTGATGAAGGGAAGCTGCTCCAGGCCCTGGGAGGAAGAGCAGTGCTGCTGCTGACCCTGGCGCCGGATAGGTCATTTTCGGATTTTATAAAGAAAAGTGAACTAACTATGGGGCAACAAAACCCCATAACCTATAGCACATGGAGTCCCCAGCCTAACAGCAGAAACCTGCCAGTATCAAACATTTAACGGCCCTAGCAAGAAGCATTACTGCAGGTATCAAACAGGGAGATGTTTTACAATTAATGCTAGAAAAGGAAAACCATAAACAAGGAAGACGCATAAAAGTCTCTCAAGGCGGAGCAGCATGGTGCTGAGGCTGTAGAGCAATCCAAGCAGATGCTTCCCGTGGTGAAGCCACGCAGGGTATAGCATGGAATAATGTAATTGAAGATCACAAAGCTTCTGTTTAACCTGTGTGAACTGCAAACAGGATTTCTGAACCTCAGCCAAAAAGTCCTGAAACACGGCCATCCTCTGACCGCCATGTTCCAACGGGCCTTTAATCCTAGCAAGACGTAGTATAGTATCTCTGTCCTTCTAATGAAGGATCTTAGCGATGAAAGTCCTGGGCTGTGCACCCGAAGGAAGTGGGCGTGTGGGAACTCTGTGGGCCAGCTCAACAGCAAACTGCTGAGAAAAGGAGTCCTTTCCGAATATGGACAATAACCAGGTTTCCAAAAAGAGCTTCGGCTGTGAACGCTCTGCCTTTTTGGGGAGGCCCACAAAGCTAACATTGTTCCGCATGAGACGCCCCTCGATATCAGTCAAGTTAAGTTTACACGCAGACATCTGTGATTCTAGGGAGGTTAGTCGAGCAGGAATAGGTGTATAGGAGTCTTCTAGCATCGAAATGCGATTCTCCATCACCCCAACCCTATCCCTGAGCTTTTGCATACCTTGGCGTACAAAAGAAATGTCGACATGCACCTCTGCCACTTTATCAGCGAGACACTTCTCAGAGTCCGTAATGGCTTGTAAAAGTTGAGACAGAGTGACTTCTGCAGCTTACGCCATGTTGGGAGATGGAGGAGAGGAGGCAACGTGAGTCGGAGATGAAGATGCAGAGGAAACAGAAGTCCGTTCTTCGCGTGCAAACTTTGCCAGGCGGGCTGCAGCAGAGGAGCGGTGGTGTCGCCGGACCATCAAGCCGACTCAGGAAATAGAGGTTATGTTATAAATCTCCCAGCAGGTAGGAATAGGAGGCAAAAGTATAACAGCATTGGTCCAGTAGCGTGTAATAGATCCAGAAAGAATGAAAGGGGGGGAATGGAGAGATGGCCCCAGCTCCTGCACAGCCCACGCCCCCCCCCCCACCCACACACAAATAAGAAATGTAGCACAGTGTCCCCTTCAGTGTTAGAGACTCACCAGATATAATCTTTCAAAGCCACCAACACCAGTGAGGAGTGCAGGGTGGTTGCCAGGGTCCGCAACCCCGTTTCCAAAATGGCGACTGGTACCTCTGCGGATCAGCAGCAAGAGCAGGGGCAGCCACAGGAGCAGCAGCAGTGAAACGGTCACGGAAGGGGGACCCCCGGAGCGGTGTCAGCGGCAGCCTCGCAGGAGACAGACAGCCCACATCCCCGTGTCTAAAATAGCGTCCGGCAGCTCTATGATCCAGCAGCGGCGCGGGCAATAGCAAAGTGGGGGATCCGCTAGAGCAGGCACCAGCAGGGGACCCCGAGGAGATATCAGCCACAGCAGGAGAGTCGGTGAGAAGGTAAGAAAAGGCGGGGAGGGCACCGCACCACGCTGTCTCACCTCTAAGATGGCGCCGGGCACACACTAACGGTGCACAGCCCCAGCTCCATGAGATACTGTGCAGTTACGGAGCAATCCAAACACTCCTTACTCAGCACAGCGGAGGCTACAGCGCTTTGTGCACTTGTTTAGGCAAGAGACATTTGCGTCTCACAGGGCTGCAGGAGGATAATCAGATTTAGTAGGCTTGGGAGATTTCAGACCCATGTTCTACTCCATGTCTAACTTTGGCCACATCCCCAGTAGTTAACCAAGATAACCAGATTTGGTGCGAAGAAATGCTCTATCTGGATAAAAAAACTTCAGAAATGGAGGATGGCATAATAATGCCGTAAAAATATGAAATTCTTCTAACTGAAGCAAAAAGTCATCAGAAAGAGAACTTTAGCTATCAACCATTTAAGATCCAATCTTTCAACCTAAAGGGCCTTTAGGACTAACCTAAATCCCAAGGCACTGTAGGAAAAATAGGATTTTATATACCTACCGGTAAATTCTTTTCTCGTAGTCCGTAGAGGATGCTGGGGTTCCATTTAGTACCATGGGGTATAGACTGGTCCACTAGGAGCCACTGGCACTTTAAGAGTTTAATAGTGTGGGCTGGCTCCTCCCTCTATGCCACTCCTACCAGACTCAGTCTAGAAACTGTGCTCGAGGAGACGGACAACTTCGTGAGAAGGAAATACACAAATAGTGGCGAGATTCACACCAGCTCACACATAATGAAAGGAAAGCCAAGCTAACCAACTTGAAACGATTCAGCAACGACAGAACCAACAATATTTAACCAAGTAACAATGTAGGACTACGAAGCACTGGGCGGGCGCCCAGCATCCTCTGCAGACTATGAGAAAAGGATTTACAGGTACATATATAAAATAAGAATTTACTTACCGATAATTCTATTTCTCATAGTCCGTAGTGGATGCTGGGGACTCCGAAAGGACCATGGGGAATAGCGGCTCCGCAGGAGACTGGGCACAAAGTAAAAGCTTTAGGACTAGCTGGTGTGCACTGGCTCCTCCCCCTATGACCCTCCTCCAAGCCTCAGTTAGGATACTGTGCCCGGACGAGCGTACACAATAAGGAAGGATTTTGAATCCCGGGTAAGACTCATACCAGCCACACCAATCACACCGTACAACTTGTGATCTGAACCCAGTTAACAGCATGATAACAGAAGGAGCCTCTGAAAAGATGGCTCACAACAACAATAACCCGATTTTTGTAACAGTAACTATGTACAAGTAATGCAGACAATCCGCACTTGGGATGGGCGCCCAGCATCCACTACGGACTATGAGAAATAGAATTATCGGTAAGTAAATTCTTATTTTCTCTAACGTCCTAGTGGATGCTGGGGACTCCCAAAGGACCATGGGGATTATACCAAAGCTCCCAAACGGGCGGGAGAGTGCGGATGACTCTGCAGCACCGAATGAGAGAACTCCAGGTCCTCCTCAGCCAGGGTATCAAATTTGTAGAATTTAGCAAACGTGTTTGCCCCTGACCAAGTAGCTGCTCGGCAAAGTTGTAAAGCCGAGATCCCTCGGGCAGCCGCCCAAGATGAGCCCACTTTCCGTGTGGAATGGGCTTTTACAGATTTTGGCTGTGGCAGGCCTGCCACAGAATGTGCAAGCTGAATTGTACTACAAATCCAACGAGCAATCGTCTGCTTAGAAGCAGGAGCACCCAGCTTGCTGGGTGCATACAGGATAAACAGCGAATCAGATTTTCTGACTCCAGCCGTCCTGGAAACATATATTTTCAGGGCCCTGACTACGTCCAGCAACTTGGAATCCTCCAAGTCCCTAGTAGCCGCAGGCACCACAATAGGCTGGTTTAAGTGAAATGCTGAAACCATCTTAGGAAGAAATTGAGGACGAGTCCTCAATTCTGCCCTGTCCGTATGAAAAATTAGGTAAGGGCTTTTATAGGATAAAGCCGCCAATTCTGAGACACGCCTGGCTGAAGCCAGGGCTAACAGTATTACCACTTTCCATGTGAGATATTTTAAGTCCACAGTGGTGAGTGGTTCAAACCAATGTGATTTTAGGAATCCCAAAACTACATTGAGATCCCAAGGTGCCACTGGAGGCACAAAAGGAGGCTGTATATGCAGTACTCCCTTGACAAACGTCTGAACTTCAGGAACAGAAGCCAGTTCTTTTTGGAAGAATATTGACAGGGCCGAAATTTGAACCTTAATGGACCCTAATTTGAGGCCCATAGACAGTCCTGTTTGCAGGAAATGCAGGAAACGACCCAGTTGAAATTCCTCTGTAGGGGCCTTCCTGGCCTCGCACCACGCAACATATTTACGCCAAATACGGTGATAATGTTGTATGGTTAACATCCTTCCTGGCTTTGATCAGGGTAGGGATGACTTCATCCGGAATGCCTTTTTCCTTCAGGATCCGGCGTTCAACCGCCATGCCATCAAACGCAGCCTCGGTAAGTCTTGGAACAGACATGGTCCCTGCTGGAGCAGGTCCTTTCTTAGAGGTAGAGGCCACGGGTCTTCCGTGAGCATCTCTTGAATTTCCGGGTACCAAGTCCTTCTTGGCCAATCCGGAGCCACGAGTATAGTCTTTACTCCTCTCCTTCTTAGGATTCTCAGTACTTTTGGTATGAGAGGAAGAGGAGGGAACACATACACTGACTGGTACAACCACGGTGTTACCAGAGCGTCCACAGCTATTGCCTGAGGGTCCCTTGACCTGGCGCAATATCTGTCCAGTTTTTTGTTGAGGCGGGACGCCATCGTGTCCACCTTTGGTTTTTCCCAACGGTTCACAATCATGTGGAAGACTTCTGGGTGAAGTCCCCACTCCCCCGGGTGAAGATCGTGTCTGCTGAGGAAGTCTGCTTCCCAGTTGTTCACTCCCGGAATGAACACAGCAGACAGTGCTATCACATGATTCTCCGCCCAGCGAAGAATCCTTGCCACTTCCATCATTGCCCTCCTGCTTCTTGTGCCGCCCTGTCTGTTTACGTGGGCGACTGCCGTGATGTTGTCCGACTGGATCAACACCGGCTGACCCTGAAGCAGAGGTCTTGCCTGACTTAGGGCATTGTAAATGGCCCTTAGTTCCAGGATATTTATGTGAAGTGACGTTTCCATGCTTGACCACAAGCCCTGGAAATTTCTTCCCTGTGTGACTGCTCCCCAGCCTCTCAGGCTGGCATCCGTGGTCACCAGGACCCAATCCTGAATGCCGAATCTGCGGCCCTCTAGGAGATGAGCACTCTGTAACCACCACAGGAGAGACACGCTTGTCCTTGGAGACAGGGTTATCCGCTGATGCATTTGAAGATGCGATCCGGACCATTTGTCCAGCAGATCCCACTGAAAAGTTCTTGCGTGGAATCTGCCGAATGGAATCGCTTCGTAAGAAGCCACCATCTTTCCCAGGACCCTTGTGCATTGATGTACTGACACTTGGCCTGGTCTTAGGAGGTTCCTGACTAGGTCGGATAACTCCTTGGCTTTCTCCTCCGGGAGAAACACCTTTTTCTGTACTGTGTCCAGAATCATCCCTAGGAACAGCAGACGTGTCGTCGGAATCAGCTGCGATTTTGGAATATTTAGAATCCATCCGTGCTGTCGTAGTACTACTTGAGATAGTGCTACTCCGACCTCTAACTGTTCTCTGGACCGTGCCCTTATCAGGAGATCGTCCAAGTAAGGGATAATTAAGACGCCTTTTCTTCGAAGAAGAATCATCATTTCGGCCATTACCTTGGTAAAGACCCGGGGTGCCGTGGACAATCCAAACGGCAGCGTCTGAAACTGATAGTGACAGTTCTGTACCACAAACCTGAGGTACCCTTGGTGAGAAGGGCAAATTGGGACATGGAGGTAAGCATCCTTGATGTCCAGAGACACCATATAGTCCCCTTCTTCCAGGTTCGCTATCACTGCTCTGAGTGACTCCATCTTGAACTTGAACCTTTTTATGTAAGTGTTCAAGGATTTCAGATTTAAAATGGGTCTCACCGAGCCGTCCGGCTTCGGTACCACAAACAGCATGGAATAATACCCCTTTCCCTGTTGTAGGAGGGGTACCTTGATTATCACCTGCTGGGAATACAGCTTGTGAATGGCTTCCAATACCGCCTCCCTGTCGGGGGGAGACGTTGGTAAAGCAGACTTCAGGAACCGGCGAGGGGGAGACGTCTCGAATTCCAATTTGTACCCCTGAGATACTACCTGCAGGATCCAGGGGTCCACTTGCGAGTGTGCCCACTGCGCGCTGAAATTCTTGAGACGGGCCCCCACCGTGCCTGAGTCCGCTTGTAAGGCCCCAGCGTCATGCTGAGGACTTGGCAGAAGCGGGGGAGGGCTTCTGTTCGTGGGAAGAGGCTGTTTGCTGCAGTCTTTTTCCCCTTCCTCTGCCCCGGGGCAGATATGAGTGGCCTTTTGCCCGCTTGCCCTTATGGGGACAAAAGGACTGAGCCTGAAAAGACGGTATCTTTTTCTGCTGCGAGGTGACTTGGGGTAAAAAGGTGGATTTTCCAGCCGTTGCCGTGGCCACCAGGTCCGATAGACCGACCCCAAATAACTCCTCCCCTTTATACGGCAATACTTCCATATGCCGTTTGGAATCCGCATCCCCTGACCACTGTCGCGTCCATAATCCTCTTCTGGCAGAAATGGACATCGCACTTACTCTTGATGCCAGAGTGCAAATATCCCTCTGTGCATCTCGCATATATAGAAATGCATCCTTTAAATGCTCTATAGTCAATAATATATTGTCCCTGTCCAGGGTATCAATATTTTCAGTCAGGGAATCCGACCAAGCCACCCCAGCACTGCACATCCAGGCTGAGGCGATTGCTGGTCGCAGTATAATACCAGTATGTGTGTATATACTTTTAAGGATATTTTCCAGCTTCCTATCAGCTGGTTCCTTGAGGGCAGCCGTATCAGGGGACGGTAACGCCACTTGTTTTGATAAGCGTGTGAGCGCCTTATCTACGCTAGGGGGTGTTTCCCAACGCGCCCTAACCTCTGGTGGGAAAGGGTATAATGCCAATAATTTTTTAGAAATTAGCAGTTTTTTATCGGGGGAAACCCACGCTTCATCACACACCTCATTTAATTCATCTGATTCAGGAAAAACTACGGGTAGTTTTTTCACACCCCACATAATACCCTTTTTTGTGGTACTTGTAGTATCAGAAATGTTCAAAACCTCCTTCATTGCCGTGATCATGTAACGTGTGGCCCTACTGGAAAATACGTTTGTTTCCTCACCGTCGACACTGGAGTCAGTGTCCGTGTCAGTGTCTGTATCGACCTGAGGTAACGGGCGTTTTATAGCCCCTGACGGTGTTTGAGACGCCTGTACAGGTATTAACTGATTTGCCGGCTGTCTCATGTCGTCAACAGTCTTTTGTAAAGTGCCGACACTCACGTAATTCTTTCCATAAGACCATCCAGTCAGGTGTCGACTCCCTAGGGGGTGACATCACTAACACAGGCAATTGCTCCGCCTCCACACCATTTTCCTCCTCATACATGTCGACACAGCGTACCGACACACAGCACACACACAGGGAATGCTCTGATAGAGGACAGGACCCCACTAGCCCTTTGGGGAGACAGAGGGAGAGTTTGCCAGCACACACCAGAGCGCTATATATATACAGGGATAACCTTATATAAGTGTTTTTCCCTAATATAGCTGCTGTATATATTAATATGCCAATTTAGTGCCCCCCCTCTCTTGTTTTACCCTGTTTCTGTTGTGCAGGACTGCAGGGGAGAGTCAGGGAGCCTTCCTCCAACGGAGCTGTGAGGAAAAAATGGCGCTTGTGTGCTGAGGAGATAGGCTCCGCCCCTTTTTCGGCGGCCTTTCTCCCGCTTTTTTGTGGAAAACTGGCAGGGGTTAAATACATCCATATAGCCCAGGAGCTATATGTGATGTATTTTTAGCCATTTAAGGTATTTTCATTGCGTCCCAGGGCGCCCCCCCCCCCCAGCGCCCTGCACCCTCAGTGACCGGAGTGTGAAGTGTGCTGAGAGCAATGGCGCACAGCTGCGGTGCTGTGCGCTACCTTATTGAAGACAGGACGTCTTCTGCCGCCGATTTTCCGGACCTCTTCACTCTTCTGGCTCTGTAAGGGGGCCGGCGGCGCGGCTCCGGGACCCATCCATGGCTGGGCCTGTGATCGTCCCTCTGGAGCTAATGTCCAGTAGCCTAAGAAGCCCAATCCACTCTGCACGCAGGTGAGTTCGCTTCTTCTCCCCTTAGTCCCTCGATGCAGTGAGCCTGTTGCCAGCAGGTCTCACTGAAAATAAAAAAACCTATTTAAACTTTTACTCTAAGCAGCTCAGGAGAGCCACCTAGATTGCACCCTTCTCGTTCGGGCACAAAATCTTAACTGAGGCTTGGAGGAGGGTCATAGGGGGAGGAGCCAGTGCACACCAGCTAGTCCTAAAGCTTTTACTTTGTGCCCAGTCTCCTGCGGAGCCGCTATTCCCCATGGTCCTTTCGGAGTCCCCAGCATCCACTAGGACGTTAGAGAAAATCCTATTTTCTCTTACGTCCTAGGAGGATACTGGGGTTCCATTTAGTACCATGGGGATGTACCAAAGCTCCCAGTACGGGAGGGAGAGTGCTGAGGTTCCTGCAGAACTGACTGACCAAACTTAAGGTCCTCAGCGGCCAAAGTATTGAACTTGTAGAACTTAGCAAACGTGTTCGACCCTGACCAAGTAGCTGCTCGGCAAAGCTGTAAAGCCGAGACACCCCGGGCAGCCGCCCGGGAAGAATTCACTTTACGAGTAGAGTGGGCCTGAACAGATCTTGGAATCGGCAATCCTGCCGTAGAATAAGCATGCTGGATATTAAGCCTGATCCAGCGAGAAATCGTCTGCTTAGAAGCAGGACACCCAACTTTGTTGGGATCATAAAGGACAAATAGTGCGTCCGACTTCCTGTGACGAGAAGTTCTCTTCACATATATTTTCAAAGCCCAAACAACATCCAAGGACTTTGAGGAAATTGAGGTGTCAGTAGCTACTGGCAATAGGTTGGTTGACATGAAAAGCCGACACAACCTTTGGAAGAAATTGCTGACGCGTTCTGAGCTCAGCTCTATCCTCATGGAAAATCAAGTAGGGGCTCTTGTGCGACAATGCCCCCAATTCTGACACACGTCTTGCAGATGCCAATGCCAACAGTGTGATCGCCTTCCAAGTAAGAAACTTTATGTCCACCTCCTGTAATCCGATTGCAGGAACTGCAGCACCACATTAAGATCCCAAGGTGAAGTAGGAGGCACAAAGGGTGGTTGGATGTGCAGAACTCCTTTCAAGAATGTCTGAACCTCAGGGAGAGCAGCCAATTGTTTCTGGAAGAAAATGGACAAGGCCGAAATCTGGACCTTTATGGAGCCCAAGCGTAGGCCCACATCCACACCTGGTTGCAGAAAGAGGAGGAACCGTCCTAGTTGAAACTCCACCGTAGGAAACTTCTTGGTTTTTCACCAAGACACATACTTTTTCCAAATTCGATGGTAATGCTTAGACGTTACTCCCTTCCCAGCTTGTATCAGAGTAGGAATGACTTTGTTCGGAATGCCCTTGCGAGCCAAGATCTGGTGTTCAACCTCCATGCCGTCAAACGTAGCCGTGGTAAGTCTTGACAGGCGAACGGCCCCTGTTACAGAAAGTCCTCGCGAAGAGGAAGAGGCCTCGGATCCTCCAGCAGTAATTCCAGAAGATCCGAGTACCAAGCCCTTCTTGGCCAATCCGGAGCAATGAGGATCGCCTGAACTCTTGTTCTTTTTATTAGTTTTAGAATCCTTGGGATGAGTGGAAGTGGAGGGAACACATACACTGACTGGAACACCCACAGAGTTACCAGGGCATCCACCGCAACTGATTGTGGGTCCCTTTCAGTACCACAAACAGGTTTGAGTAATAACCCTTGTTTTTTAGGTGAGGTGGAACTGG
Source organism: Pseudophryne corroboree (assembly GCF_028390025.1). Lineage (NCBI taxonomy): Eukaryota > Metazoa > Chordata > Amphibia > Anura > Myobatrachidae > Pseudophryne > Pseudophryne corroboree. Next base: position 373,884,922 of record NC_086444.1, on the reverse strand, counting down.
AACAAAGATATGTGTTTGCACCAATTTCTGAATGGCTTCCTGTAGGATAGCACTTTCTGTCAGCAAAGCTGGTAAGCCTGATTTGAAGAATCTGTGAGGTGGGAGTTCCTGAAATTCCAGTCTGTAGACCTGGGCAACAATATCTTTTACCCAGGGGTCTAGGCATGATGACGCCCAGACGTGACTGAAATTTTTTAGTCTCGCCCCCACCTGCCTGATCTCCAGGCTGGGAGGTCCACCGTCATGCTTAAGATTTTCAGGAAGCAGAACCTGGTTTCTGTTCCCGGGAACCTGTTAGTGCAGGTTTTCTGGATTTTCCCCGACCTCCTCTAAAGAAGGTGGGGGGGCCTTTGGACCTTTTAACCTTTGCGGTCCGAAAGGACTGCAGTGTAGGCGCAGGACAAGATTTCCGAGCTGGTGCAGCTGCGGATGGGAGAAAGGTCGACATACCCACAGTTGCCGTGGATATCCACGCATCCAGTGCGTCCCTAAACAGGGCATGACCTGTGAAGGGCAGGTTCTCCACACTTTTCTTTGATTCTGCATCCGCAGTCCATTGGCATAGCGAAGGTCCGCTGCGTGCCGAGACTGCCATGGATGTAGCCCTTGCATTAGGCAGGCCAATGTCCTTCACGGCCTCCACCATGAAACCTGCAGAATCCTGTAGGTGACGTAAAAACAAGTCAATGTCACTCCTATCCATAGTATCTAAGTCCTCCAGTAATGTGCCTGACCACTTTACTATGGCTCTAGAAATCCACGCACAAGCAATAGTGGGTCTCAGAGCCACACCTGTAGCAGTGTATAGTGATATTAGCGTAGTCTCAATCTTGGGGTCAGCCAGCTCTTTTAAAGGAGGTTCAGCCAGGGACAGGTAAAACAACCTTTTTTGACAACCTAGATACAGAAGCGTCCACTATAGGTGGGTTTTCCCACTTCTTTTTGTCCTCCTCAGGGACAGGGAAAGCAATGAGAATTCTTTTAGGGATCTGGAATTTTTTCTCTGGGTTTTCCCAGGATTTTTCAATCAAGGAGTTTAACTCTTTAGAAGCAGGGAAGGTAAGCGAGGATTTCTTATTTACGGTAAAATAAGTTTCCTCTTCCTGCTCAGGTACCTTCTCAGTAATATGCAATACATCCCTTTAATCATTAGTTGCACCCCTTTAGCAAGGGATGCACCCCCCCCCCCCCCCCCCCCGCATATCCTCATCACCGTTCCTTGTATCAGAGTCAGTATCATTGTCAGCTTGCATTATCTGGGCAAGTGTACGTTTTTTAGGGTATGTAGGTGGACTTTTAGACAAAGCAGTGGGAGCTGAATACATCATATCCTCCACAGATTTTTTTCAAAAACTGCATTTCCTTCTCAGTATGTGGCATCCTTGTTGAAATTTGGGATATCATTCCCCTTAAAAAATCCACCCATGGGGGTTCGGATCCAGAAGCCTGAGAAGTATATTGTAGTCTTGAGTACATAGAATAGACTCCTCAGGAGAAGATAAACACTCTGCAGCACAGGACACAGAGTCCTTAGACATGGTAATGTGGGATATGCACACTCACACACACACATACAGGAAAATGTCAGACACAGTTTCCCCCAGAGTACCTTCAGAGAGTCACAGAGTATGAGGAAACAGACACACAGCGCCCTATAGGGCTGTTATTGTGACAGCAGTCCGGCGCTGACTAACTATCCTGAACCGGGTAGTTCGTAATAATATTACACTCCCCCCCCTCCCATCTATAACCCCCTAGTACCGCAGAGGTGCTGGAGTTATGTGGAGGGACAGCGCTTCCCTGTCAGCGTCTTGTGTGGAGATCTGCAGGGAGAAAATGGCGCTGGTGAGCTGCTGGATCCGCTCTGAGAGGAAGCCCCGCCCCCTGCCATGGCGCGCAGCTTCCCACACTTTGTTATTTATACTGGCCTGAAGTATTAATGCTAACAGTGGGAGTAGCCCCTGATAGCTGTGTGAACAGTGTAGGGTTTATTCGCGCTTGCTCAGGACGCCCCTCAACAGTGCCTACAGTTATATTTAGCTGAGCCTTCCTGGAGAGCAGCCAGTCAGAGCTGCGCTCCCAGACTTGTGCCGCCATACACGCCGGCGACCCGGTAACCGGGACGCCGGCACTGTACTCACCACTCTATCTTCTAGCTCTGTTAGGGGGTGGCGGCCGTCTCGTGGGAACGCGATCAGTTCCCTCAGGAGCTCAGTGTTCTGTCAGCGGAGTAGAGAACCATTTACTCTCTATTACGTTGTTTCCTACTCCCCCCCCCCCCCCCCCCCCTAAGTCCCACAAAGCAGGGAGACTGTTGCCAGCAGCCTCCCTGTAAAATAACAAACTCTAGAAAACAATAAAACTAAGAAAACTCCTAGAGCTCCCCTAGCTGTGACCGGCTCCTCCAGGCACATTTTCTAAACTGAGTCTGGTAAGGGGGGCATAGAGGGAGGAGCCAGCCCACACTATTAAACTCTTAAAGTGCCCATGGCTCCTAGTGGACCCGTCTATACCCCATGGTACTAAATGGAACCTCAGCATCCTATAAGATGTAAGAGAAAACAAAAGGAGGTTGAATGTGTTGCATTCCTTGGAAAAAGTGCGCATGTCCTGTAGGTTAACAATTTTCTTTTTTGGAACCATACAGTCAATGCTGACACTTGTACTCTCAAGGAAGTCAGCCATAAACTTTATGCATTCCTGCCTGAAGGAATGCTAAGACTCTGGAAACTCTGTAAAACCAAGGGTCAACTTTTTGATCCCTACACCACTGAATATAGGCTTGCTATATTTGGGGACAAATGCGAGCTGAGGAAATTTTCCTTGCTCTGAGCATAATTACCTGTTGTGAAAGTCATCTTGTCAGGATGGAGTTCTCGAAAATCATTTTGTCAAAGACAAAGACACCATCCAGGTGTTTGTGATAACCAGGACCCTGAGACTGTAGATCTGGCCATTGAAGGAGTAGAAATGGAGCATCCATCGACATCCACTGCAGATCTGTGTATCAATGTCTTCTGGACCAAGCTGGAGCTATTAGTATCACAGGACCCTTACCTTGTCTTACCTTTCGTATCACCCTGTATCACAAGGCGATAGATGGGAACACATGAACCAGACAAAAGTTGACAAGTCATCCACAAGATCACTCTGGGATTTGTTCTTGACCCGTATGCGTTCTGACAGGATGGCATGAGATCTATTTCCGGTAACACCCATTATTTATCAGAGTTTTAGAAACCTAGGGGTGTAAGTCCATACGTTTACCCGAAAGGCGAGTTGACTGAGAAAATCTGCTGCCCAGTTTAGGACTGCCGGAATGAGTACTGCGGACAAGGCTGGATAATGACATTCTATCCACCTTAAAGTGTGACTTACCTTCTTCCTTATGTTTTGGCTGCGAGATCCTCCCTGATGGATGAGGTACGCCACTGCCATTGCATGTCCGAGCAGATTCGATCTGGATTCATCAGAAGGATATTATTTGCCTGAATAAATGCCATATATATGGGCCGAGGTTCCAATATATTTATTGGCAGGCAACATTTCTTTCTTGATCCACTGCCCCTGGAAGAAACTTCTTCCTGACACTTCACCCCAGCCCCACAGGCTGGCATCCATTGTCAGAGTTGCCTTCTGATATCCAAAGGAGCCTTCCTTTGACAAGGATAGGATGTCCAATAACTATCAAGCTCCTAACTTCCAGAGGAAGACCATAATCTGCGCTTTTACTGTCTGATGAAAAACCTTTCTACTAGGAAATGATCAGACAATGCAGATGTATCTAATGGAAGTAAGTATACTCCATCATGTCCACTGTCTATACCATCAAACCCATCACACGCATTACTGCGTAAATGGATACAGTCTGTGTAGCAACTCCTGAATCCTTAAGTGAATTTTGGATATTTTGTTCAGAGGTAAATTACTCTCTGAATACCCAACTCCAACACAGCCCCTAAATAAGTCATTCAATGTGACAGAACCAGAACGACTTTGCCCAATTTATGAGCCAACCAAATCTCTGTAACAAGCTCTATTACAGATGAGAGTGAACAATTCCTGAGACTGTGCCAGGATTAATAAGTCGTCGAGGTATGGGTTTTTTTTTTTTTTAAATTCTTTATTTATACATGGTTAAGCATAGTAAGAAAACATTACATGGACACATGGGACAGGTGGCCATCAGAACCAACGTCCAGCATAAACCACAAATTTTCAAATAAACAACAAAGTTAATCAAAAAGAAAGAACAGTAACATTCAAGTATGGAATTCGGGGAAGGGGGAGGGGAGAAGGGAAAGGGGGACAGGGGTGGAGGGGGGGAACCACGGTATAATCTGTGCACAGTATATATCCTGGAAATAGGGAAGGGGGGAGGTGTCCTGCACTACCTATTTGAAAAGTAATGATAATTATAGCAAACCAGCAATATGGAGAATATTTGTGGAAAATATTCCGAAAACAAATTGTCCTGCTGGTGGTGCTCCTCAAGGTCAAAACAAATAAATCACAAGAGAAAGTGTTCCTTGAAAGAGATCAGGGAACCAAGAAGTAACCTCTTTGTGGGGGCACTCTTATTCAACTATTGAATTTAAAACATAACTTTTATTTAATCAAAAATAAAATGGATATGGTATTTAACCTTTTCCAAACATGATTTTTAAGTATATATAAAAAATAATTAGGTTCAAGAACACATTAAATATGCTCAAAGTTGAGAGTTCTTTGTCCTAACTAATCAGACCACACAGTGTGGGTCGCCCATGGGTGAGAATATAATGTCTTATGAGAAAAACAATCAAAGAATTAAGGCAATTTCTCTTAAAACAATTAAATTTTGAAAAACAGTGGTCAGAGAAATAATCATATTCTGACCCGACGGCACGTCAAAAATTCCTAGCGGGACATCCTGCCTACAGCTTGCAGTTCATTAAGAAAATATCAAACAGTATCTCGCACAGTCACATAATAGTTATGCATGTCACTCCTATTTTGGTAGAAAATATACCGCAGACATTATAGATAGTTTAGTAACAAGGAGATGTTCCCAAGTACCTGTAAATGAATAAAGCATGCATCCACTAAAAAATATAGTTAATTGTTATCACTGATGGGAAAAAAGCAATATGAACAGCCCTTGCGGATCAAAGCAAACGGCTTTATCTATAGATGACTAATTACATTGGAAATATCAGTTAATGATTTGTCAGAAAACAGGAGGAGAATAACTGAATGATGACAGTCTCCCTGTAAATAAGGTCATGAAATATGGTCATGCAGTCAGCATAAGGAGTTTAGGTACTCCACAAATTATGACTGTTTACTCTAAATTAGAGATATAACAATGTTTGGTTTCAACAAAAAGTAGTAACAATGATTAGAGTCTTTCTGTAACTAATTGTAAGATGCAGGTATAGGTTGACAAGAATAAATTTTTTCAAAGAAATATAGCTCCAAAGCACATGATGGGGAGAGTAATCATTTTCTTTAACATGTTAAATTTCTGAACAATCTCCTACTTTAGATAGTAAAGAAGCCCGTACCATATGTCTGGCCAACTTCTGCTGCCTTCCCATGTGTATGCTAGCATACAGTGAATGAGAGGTGAGAGAGCCTGTCCGACGGTGACGGGCTGAAGAAAGAAAGAAGTGGTTCGTCTGTCATCCGCTGCGGCGCCCTGCAACCCTGTTAACCGTAGTCAGCGCAGAGTTTACAGGAACCGCCGAGCAGGTGATGAGAGTGCACTGAAATACCTAGTGGGGATAAGGTGTCCCCATGTGTAGCTGCTGCGGCTGGCGTCTTCGTCAGTGCCGAAGTCCGGTGCCCAGTGACGTATCTCGGGATTCCGGAAATAGCGTCATGTGACGCTCAGGAACAGGACGTACGTTTCACCCTACGACGGGCTTGATCACCATCTGCACTATCCAACGAGCACAAGGGCTCGTTGGATAGTGCGAAGAAAGGAGGCCGGGACTGCTACCGGGAGGGTCTGGAAAAGATAAAGCCATTTGGGGACTATGGTCATTTTAACCGCTATGATCCTGCCCAGCCACGAAATAAAAAGACTGTTCCAGGAGGTCAGGTCAGCGAGTGTGTTGGTGAGGAGGGGTGGAAAGTTTTCCCGGAAGAGAGAATCATAGCGAGAGGTCAGGTAAATCCCCAAATATTTAATCTTTGTGGGCTGCCATTTAAAATTAAAGTTAGCGCGAAGGGACTCAGCCTCTCGATGAGGGATATGAAGCAGCATAGCCTCGGATTTGGAGTAGTTGATCTTATACCCTGATATAAGGCTATAAGAATGCAGGACTGAAAATAAGTTTGGGAGTGAGATAAGGGGTTGGGTCAGAGAAAGTAGGATGTCGTCAGCGAAGAGGGAGATTTTAGAGTCGATACGGCCTACTTGTATTCCGTGTATATCTGGATGAGCTCTAATTTGAGAAGCGAGGGGCTCAATAATGATGGCAAATATTAGCGGTGAGAGGGGGCAACCCTGACGTGTACCATTTGAGATGCTAAGTGGGGCTGATGGGACACCATTGATTAAAACTGTGGCAGAGGGGGCAAAGTATAGTGCCAGGACGCCAGTGAGAAAGCCACCGGACAAGCCATAGGCCTCCAGGGCGGCTCTCAGAAAACTCCAGGAGATCCGGTCAAATGCCTTTTCAGCATCTAAGGAGAGCATATGTATAAGATCAATAGCACGTCTGGTGTTATCTCTCGCCTGACGGCGTGGGATAAACCCCACCTGGTCGTAATGGACAAGGGAGGGGAGGTATGGGTTAAGGCGGTTGGCCAGGATCTTAGCGAAGATTTTCAAGTCCAAGTTCAAGAGAGATATAGGGCGGTAGCTAGCGCAGTTAAGGGTATCCTTGCCTTCTTTAGGGATCACCACAATTCTAGCCTCCAACATCTCAGGGGGAAAGGGGTCGCCATGGACAATCCTATTGAACAGGTGAATGAAGGTGGGGGGAGAGAAGAGGATAGAATTTTTTGTAGTAAAGAGCTGTGAACCCATCCGGGGCCCGGGGATTTACCAATTTTTTGCATGAGCATAGTCTGAGCAATTTCTTCCACCGAGATCTCACTGTTAAGATGGTCCATGGCGTCCTAGGGCAATCTAGGCAAGTTAGAAGCAGAAAGAAAGTGAGAGACTAGATCGGAGTGGGGCAGAGGGGAGGAACCAGGTGAGGGGGGTGGGAGGTTGTACAGGTCAGCGTAGTAGGATTGGAAGGCAGCTCTAATGGCAGTGGGGTCTTGGACAAGTTGATTGAGAGAGTTTCTGATAGAGACAATATTAGTTTTGGCTCTCGTGGAATGGAGTCGTGCTGCTAGGATCTTGTCCGCCTTGTCTCCTTTCTCATAAAAGAATTGGCGAAGCCACTTAAGACGTTTGGCCACCCGTCCAGAGAGAAGGAGATCAAGTTCCGCCTTAACAGTACGAAGTTCGGACAAGACAGCCTGGTCGGAGAACGCCTTATGCTGGGTCTCAAGTGAGTGGAGTTTAATAGAGAGTTTGCTAAACTGGGTGAGGGATTGTTTTTTAGTTTTTGAAGCTAGGCTGATAACGTGTCCACGAAGAACTGCCTTGTGTGCCAACCAGAGAGTGGACCTAGAGATATCAGGGGTATCATTCAGGGTAAAATAGTCGGAGATCGTGTCCCGAAGATGGGAACGTATCTCCGGGTTGTGGAGGAGGGAGTCGTTAAGGCGCCATGTCATGGGGCGAGGGCGTGAGACCAGACCTGAGAGATCGCAGGTGATAGGGGCATGATCGGACCAGATCAGTGGATGAATATGGGCATCGTGGAGATTTAAGGCGAGATCGTGGCTGAGCAGGACCATATCAATGCGGGAGTAGGAATTATGAGGAGCAGAGTAAAAGGTATAGTCACGAGCAGAGGAGTCTTTTATCCTCCAGGAGTCATAGAGAAGCTAGGATCGCATGAGACGGAGGAGGGATCTGGAGCGGAGGGAGTCCTACGAGGAAGCAGTAGGGGGAGAGGGAGAGCGGTCTACCTGTGGATTTAAAACGGAGTTAAAGTCCCCAGCAAGTATGAGGTCGCCTTGCCGGACTCGAGTAAGGAGGTTATCTAGCTTTGTAAAGAATCGTTCCTGTCGTTGGTTAGGGGCATAAACGTTGGCTAGGGTACAGAGGTTGTTATTAAGTTTCCCCACCAAGACAAGAAACCGGCCATCTTTGTCGGCATATGAGTCTAGAAGCTTAAAGGTGAGGTGGCGGGCAAATAAAATCGCATCCCCCCGTTTCTTGGCCGAATGGTCGCAGGCATGGAAAGAATCAGGGTATGGTTTACATTGCAGCGTAGGATGGGAGTCATTTAGGAAGTGAGTCTCCTGTAGGAAGACCAGGTCACCTTTATGGAGTTTAAGGGAGGCAAAGAGCTTACCTCTCTTTTGGGGGCTATTCAAGCCCTTCACATTAAAAGATAGTACCCGGAGACCCATGGGCAAGCAACAAAGAGGTAGGCAGATTAGAAAGAGCGGAGAGCACTGAAAGTAGAGGAAGGAGGGAGAAAGATAGCGAAGAAGGATATAAAGCGAGAGAGAGTGTGGTCAGAAGGGAGGGGGGAAGGAAAGGAAACCGGGAGGGGAGGGAGGGTGGTTGGTCATCCGGCAGTAGGGGCCAGGACTGGTGGTGCTGACAGGGGAAAGGGATACTAGGTGTCGGGAGGGCACCTAGGTCAGCAAGAGGGCTCAAAGCCCTAGGGGGGCGTGGCATGAGGTCCGGACAACGGATCCCAAACCACTTAGCGAAAGGTAGGAGGCAATCCTCCCCTGGGAGGACCTGAGGGAAAAAGCTGGAGAGAAGACAGGAACAGAGGACAGGATCGTGGTGGAGCAAGGGCAGGAGGCGTCAGTGTGGCTTGTGGTGGCGGATGTGGTGGTTCACCAGCGTGTTGTTGAGCTGGCTCTGGGAGCTTATCATAGATCATCTGTAGCGTTGTTGCGATGATCTGGTGGCTGGATGCGGAATGTCGTTGGCTCTCCGACATGTTGTCAACGCTGTGTGCCAGGCATGATGTGTTATCCACCAGCCGGTTGATGGATGTGGCCAGAACGTGAAGGATGTCAATAGTTTCCCTGTGATCTTCTTGTCTGGTCTTTTGCGTTTCTGCCGTGCTGTCGGCAAGAGCCTTTTGCATGTCAACCAAACCGTTTGCCATCTTATCCATTGTCTTCTCAATGGCGTCCAGTCTGGTTCCAACGACAACCCGAAAACTATCCTGGCTGACATTCATCTCTGCTACCAGGGTGTTTACCCTCTGAATATTTGAGGGATCCTGCCCTTGCTGTACGTCTGCCACCAATTGCATTTGTGAAGCTGAAAAGAAAATTAGAAATTAGTATACACATTCATACATTTGTTTGTAGGCTCACAATTTGATAATTACTCACACAGGGATGTAGAAACAGCGGGCTGCTGCACTTCCACCTCGTCGTCCGACGAATCCTGTAGGAGATCCGGCCTGAAGAAGGGACCAATCCCCGACGCAAGTCCGCTGCTGGTTCGTGGCACCTCTGTTTGCAAAAGAAGAAAAAAATAAAATAAAGTTAATAAACTATACAATAATGCCCCCCCCCCCCCCCCCCCCCCCCAAATAAAAACTTTCTCCATCCTGTGGTGCCGCTGCTCCAGGAGCTTCACTTGTCCTCAATTCTGGAATTCTGGAGACTTTTCAAGGGTATTGCTGGATACGTCTGCACGGCTGTCTTCAAACCCAAGAAAAGTCTCGTCCGTTAACCCTGTTGACTCAAACAGTTCGGGTGATGGGTCCACAAGGTTAGTGTCTTGTTGAGGCTCTTCGGTCACAGTCCCAGAGCTCCTGGAGAGATGACGAGCTGGTGATGGCCTGCGCGCAGGAGATGTAGTTTGGCGCCCAGCTGGTGGTGTGGTCGCCGACGGTGTCTGGCGCACAGGTGACGTTCTGCGCGCTATGCCTGGCGCGCAGGTGATTGTCTGCGCGCTGACAATGTCTGGCGCGCAGGTGACTTTCTGCTCGCTGATGACGTCTGGCGCGCAGGTGACTTTCTGCGCGCTGACGATGTGTGGCGCGCAGGTGATCTGCGCGCTGCTGATGCTTGCTGCGCAGGTGACGGTACGCGCGCTGCTGCCGATGCCTGCTGCGCAGGTGATGGTCTGCGCGCTGGCGATGTCCTGCGAGCAGGTGATGTCCTCTGGGCAGGCGTGTCTTGGGAAAAAGAACAAACACATTAGCAAATAAAAAAATAAGATTTTACTCACCGGTAAATCTATTTCTCGTAGTCCGTAGTGGATGCTGGGGACTCCGTAAGGACCATGGGGAATAGACGGGCTCCGCAGGAGACTGGGCACTCTATAAGAAAGATTTGGTACTATCTGGTGTGCACTGGCTCCTCCCTCTATGCCCCTCCTCCAGACCTCAGTTAGGATACTGTGCCCGGAAGAGCTGACACAATAAGGAAGGATTTTGAATCCCGGGTAAGACTCATACCAGCCACACCAAACACACCGTATAACTCGTGATACTATACCCAGTTAACAGTATGAAATATAACAGAGCCTCTCAACAGATGGCTCAACAATAACCCTTTAGTTAGGCAATAACTATATACAAGTATTGCAGACAATCCGCACTTGGGATGGGCGCCCAGCATCCACTACGGACTACGAGAAATAGATTTACCGGTGAGTAAAATCTTATTTTCTCTGACGTCCTAGTGGATGCTGGGGACTCCGTAAGGACCATGGGGATTATACCAAAGCTCCCAAACGGGCGGGAGAGTGCGGATGACTCTGCAGCACCGAATGAGAGAACTCAAGGTCCTCCTCAGCCAGGGTATCAAATTTGTAGAATTTAGCAAACGTGTTTGCCCCTGACCAAGTTGCAGCTCGGCAAAGTTGTAAAGCCGAGACCCCTCGGGCAGCCGCCCAAGATGAGCCCACTTTCCTCGTGGAATGGGCTTTCACTGATTTAGGATGCGGCAATCCAGCCGCAGAATGCGCCAGCTGAATTGTGCTACAAATCCAGCGAGCAATAGTCTGCTTAGAAGCAGGAGCACCTATCTTGTTGGGTGCATACAGGACAAAAAGCGAGTCAGTCTTCCTGACTCCAGCCGTCCTGGAAACAAAGTTTCAAGGCCCTGACTACATCCAGTAACTTGGAATCCTCCAAGTCCCTAGTAGCCGCAGGCACCACAATAGGTTGGTTCAAGTGAAAAGCAGATACCACCTTAGGGAGAAACTGGGGACGAGTCCTCAATTCTGCCCTATCCATATGAAAAATCAGATAAGGGCTTTTACAAGACAAAGCCGCCAATTCTGACACACGCCTGGCCGAAGCCAAGGCCAATAACATGACCTCTTTCCACGTGAGATATTTCAGATCCACAGTTTTAAGTGGTTCAAACCAATGTGATTTTAGGAAACTCAACACCACATTGAGATCCCAAGGTGCCACGGGAGGCACAAAAGGGGGCTAATATGAAGCACTCCCTTTACAAAAGTCTGAACTTCAGGCAGTGAAGCCAGTTCTTTCTGGAAGAAAATCGACAGGGCCGAAATCTGGACCTTAATGGAACCCAATTTTAGGCCCATAGTCACTCCCGACTGTAGGAAGTGCAGAAAACGACCCAGCTGAAATTCCTCTGTTGGGGCCTTCCTGGCCTCACACCACGCAACATATTTTCGCGAAATACGGTGATAATGGTTCGCGGTTACTTCTTTCCTGGCTTTTATTAGCGTAGGAATGACTTCCTCCGGAATGCCCTTTTCCTTTAGGATCCGGAATTCAACCGCCATGCCGTCAAACGCAGCCGCGGTAAGTCTTGGAACAGACAGGGCCCCTGCTGTAGCAGATCCTGTCTGAGCGGTAGAGGCCATGGGTCCTCTGATATCATTTCTTGAAGTTCTGGGTACCAAGCCCTTCTTGGCCAATCCGGAACCACGATTATCGTTCTTACTCCTCGCCTTCTTATTATTCTCAGTACCTTTGGTATGAGAGGCAGAGGAGGGAACACATAAACCGACTGGTACACCCACAGTGTCACTAGAGCGTCCACAGCTATCGCCTGAGGGTCCCTTGACCTGGCGCAATATCTCTTTAGCTTTTTGTTGAGGCGGGACGCCATCATGTCCACCTGTGGCCTTTCCCAACGGTTTACCAACAGTAGGAAGACTTCTGGATGAAGTCCCCACTCTCCCGGGTGTAGGTCGTGTCTGCTGAGGAAGTCTGCTTCCCAGTTGTCCACTCCCGGAATGAACACTGCTGACAGTGCTAGTACGTGATTTTCCGCCCATCGGAGAATCCTTGTGGCTTCTGCCATCGCCATCCTGCTTCTTGTGCCGCCCTGTCGGTTCACATGGGCGACTGCCGTGATGTTGTCTGACTGGATCAGTACCGGCTGGTTTTGAAGCAGGGGTTTTGCCTGACTTAGGGCATTGTAAATGGCCCTCAGTTCCAGAATATTTATGTGTAGGGAAGTCTCCTGACTTGACCATAGTCCTTGGAAGTTTCTTCCCTGTGTGACTGCTCCCCAGCCTCGAAGGCTGGCATCCGTGGTCACCAGGACCCAGTCCTGTACGCCGAATCTGCGGCCCTCTAGAAGATGAGCACTCTGCAGCCACCACAGTAGAGACACCCTGGTCCTTGGAGACAGGGTTATCAGTTGATGCATCTGAAGATGCGATCCCGACCACTTGTCCAAGAGGTCCCACTGGAAGGTCCTCGCATGGAACCTGCCGAATGGAATTGCTTCGTATGAAGCCACCATTTTTCCCAGGACTCGTGTGCAGTGATGCACCGATACCCGTTTCGGTTTTAGGAGGTCTCTGACTAGAGATGACAGCTCCTTGGCTTTCTCCTGCGGGAGAAACACTTTTTTCAGTTCTGTGTCCAAAATCATCCCCAGGAACAGTAAGCGAGTGGAAGGAACCAGTTGTGACTTTGGAATGTTTAGAATCCAGCCATGCTGTTGTAGCACTTCCCGAGATAGTGCTACTCCGACCAGTAACTGCTCCCTGGACCTCGCCTTTATAAGGAGATCGTCCAAGTACGGGATAATTAAAACTCCCTTTTTTCGAAGGAGTATCATCATTTCTGCCATTACTTTGGTAAACACCCTCGGTGCCGTGGACAGTCCAAACGGTAGTGTCTGGAATTGGTAATGGCAATCCTGTACCACAAATCTGAGGTACTCCTGGTGAGGAAGGTAAATGGGGACATGCAGGTAAGCATCCTTGATGTCCAAGGATACCATGTAATCCCCCTCGTCCAGGCTTGCAATAACCGCCCTGAGCGATTCCATCTTGAACTTGAATTTTGTTATGTAAGTGTTCAAGGATTTCAAATTTAAAATGGGTCTTACCGAACCGTCTGGTTTCGGTACCACAAACAGTGTGGAATAGTAGCCCCGGCCTTGTTGAAGTAGGGGTACCTTGACTATCACCTGCTGGGAATACAGCTTGTGAATGGCCTCTAACACAGCCTCCCTGCCCGAGGGAGTCGTCGGTAAGGCCGATTTGAGGAAACGGCGGGGGGGAGGCGCCTCGAATTCCAGCTTGTACCCCTGAGATACTACTTGAAGGATCCAGGGATCCACCCGTGAGCGAGCCCACTGATCGCTGAAATTCTTGAGGCGGCCCCCCACTGTACCTGGCTCCGCCTGTGGAGCCCCACCGTCATGCGGCGGATTTGGAAGAAGCGGGGGAGGACTTTTTGTCCTGGGAACCTGCTGTGTGTTGCAGCTTTTTCCCCCTTCCTCTGCCTCTAGACAGAAAGGACCCGCCTTTTCCCCGCCTGTTTTTCTGGGGTCGAAAGGACTGTACTTGGTAATACGGTGCTTTCTTAGGCTGTGAGGGGACATGGGGCAAAAATGCAGACTTCCCAGCTGTTGCTGTGGAAACAAGGTCTGAGAGACCGTCCCCGAAAAACTCCTCACCCTTATAAGGCAAAACTTCCATGTGCCTTTTAGAATCTGCATCTCCTGTCCACTGCCGAGTCCATAAGCCTCTCCTAGCAGAAATGGACAATGCACTTATTCTAGATGCCAGCCGGCAGATCTCCCTCTGTGCATCTCTCATGTATAAGACTGAGTCTTTTATATGCTCTATGGTTAGCAATATAGTGTCTCTGTCTAGGGTGTCAATATTTTCCGACAGGGAATCTGACCAAGCAGCAGCAGCACTGCACATCCAGGCTGAAGCAATAGCTGGTCTCAGTATAACACCAGTGTGTGTGTATATAGATTTTAGGATAGCCTCCTGCTTTCTATCAGCAGGTTCCTTTAGGGCGGCCGTATCCGGAGACGGTAGTGCCACCTTTTTAGACAAACGTGTGAGCGCTTTATCCACCCTAGGGGGAGTTTCCCAACGTGACCTATCCTCTGGCGAGAAAGGGAACGCCATTAGTAATTTTTTTGAAATCACCAATTTTTTATCGGGGAAAGCCCACGCTCCTTCACACACATCATTCAATTCCTCAGATGGGGGAAAAACTATTGGTAGTTTTTTCTCCCCAAACATAATACCCTTTTTTGAGGTACCTGGGTTTATATCAGAAAGGTGTAACACCTCTTTCATTGCCTCAATCATGCCACAAATGGCCCTAGTGGACATTAAATTTGACTCATCGTCGTCGACACTTGCATCAGTATCCGTGTCGACATCTGTGTCTGCCATCTGAGGTAGTGGTCGTTTCAGGGCCCCTGACGGCCTTTGAATCGTCTGGGCAGGCACGAGCTGAGAAGCCGGCTGTCCCGCATTTGGCATGTCGTCAAAAATTTTTATGTAAGGAGTCGACACTTGCACGTAATTCCTTCCATAAGTCCATCCACTCAGGTGTGTGCCCCGCAGGGGGTGACAACACATTTATAGGCATCTGCTCCGCCTCCACATAAGTCACCTCATCAAACATGTCGACACAGCCGTACCGACACACCACACACACACAGGGAATGCTCTTAAAGGAGACAGGACCCCACAAAAGCCCTTTGGGGAGACAGAGAGAGAGTATGCCAGCACACACCAGAGCGCTATAATAATACAGGGACTAACTGAATTATGACCCTTTATAGCTGCTTATTGTATTAAACTGCGCCCAAATTTAGTGCCCCCCTCTCTTTTTTACCCTTTCTGTAGTGTAGACTGCAGGGGAGAGTCAGGGAGCTTCCTTCCAGCGGAACTGTAATGGAATAATGGCGCCTGTGTGCTGAGGGAGATGGCTCCGCCCCATTTTCGGCTGCCTTTTCTCCCGCTTTTTTCTGTATTCTGGCAGGGGTAATTACCACATATATAGCCTCTGGGGCTATATATTGTGGTTATTTTGCCAGCCAAGGTGATATTATTGCTGCTCAGGGCGCCCCCTCCCAGCACCCTGCACCCTCAGTGACCGGAGTGTGAAGTGTGTATGAGGAGCAATGGCGCACAGCTGCAGTGCTGTGCGCTACCTTGGTGAAGACTGAAGTCTTCTGCCGCCGATTTTCCGGACCATCTTCATGCTTATGGCTCTGTAAGGGGTACGGCGGCGCGGCTCCGGGAACGAACACCAAGGACGGGTCCTGCGGTCGATCCCTCTGGAGCTAATGGTGTCCAGTAGCCTAAGAAGCCCAAGCTAGCTGCAAGCAGGTAGGTTCGCTTCTTCTCCCCTTAGTCCCCTCGATGCAGTGAGCCTGTTGCCAGCAGGTCTCACTGTAAAATAAAAAACCTAATTTAAACTTTCTTTCTAGAAGCTCCAGGAGAGCTCCTAGTGTGCAACCAGCTCGGGCCGGGCACAGAAATCTAACAGAGGTCTGGAGGAGGGGCATAGAGGGAGGAGCCAGTGGCACACCAGATAGTACCAAATCTTTCTTATAGAGTGCCCAGTCTCCTGCGGAGCCCGTCTATTCCCCATGGTCCTTACGGAGTCCCCAGCATCCACTAGGACGTCAGAGGAAAATAAAAAAAGATTTAGTACAGCTCATCTGAATGTATTCTTACCATCAGGCCTCCTTTTGGACTGCTCGTCTCCCGCCGTCTTCCGTCTTCTGGGCGGTTCTTCCTCCTCGGGAAAGCCAGGACGGCAGGAGTCCACACCTCCGCGAACTCCTTGGAACATAACAGGGTTCATGCGCCTTCTAATAACGTTCTCCCAGGGTAGCCACTTCAGATTGAGAGCCGGACCACCTCCCGTAGCTGTCTCATGTCGGCGCTGAATCCCCAATCTTCTTCTTGGTCTGTCTGCGACAATCACTGTACCGCTTCATGCAGTTTCTGGTGCTCCGGCGGTTTTCCAGATACTGCAGTGGACTTGTCTCGCGATGGCATCCCAGATGTTTCGCTTAGTCTTAGCTGCTGTGCTCTGTGCCCTTGGTCCATACAGAACGTCGTAGGACATGTCGACGCCATCCACTAGGGCACAGTTTTCCGCCTCAGTGTATCTGGGTCCACGCGGCTTCTTCTGTCCTGCGTCTTCACCAGAGGCTTCCTCCTCCGACTGATCCTCTGGCTGGTTTCTTGCCTTTAGGGATAAAAAAAAACCATGCATTTAATAAGATCGGTATGTACCTGTAAGTATGTCAGTTTCCCTGGCAGTGCGCAAAGATACCTGTAGGTGTGCATGGCAGTGCGCAAACTAGGGTGTGTCAAGTTGAATGCTATTGTGTCTGCAGGTGTTGTCAGTATTTACCTGTCTAGGCCTTTTCTTTTGCTTCTCCCTTTGGTCTTTTGACGACCGCGGCTGGTCACTGCATGCCTGGTCGGTCGTATCCTCCTCCTGGGTCGGCTCCCACTCCTCATTGCTGTGCAGGGAAAATTCTTCTGAGGGGTGGGGGGAATCGGGGCCGCTTGTGCCCTGGACATCTCTGTTGTAAAAAAAAAAAAATATTTTTACAAATTTAAACACACATTACATAATTACATGGAACCACACGTCATGCTGTTGGGACCCCAGTGCTAAAGCAGGACCAAACACAACAAAAAAAAATTTGAAAAATTGAAAAAACCTCAGCCAAAACCTCAGCCCGTACAAGCATCCCTGCACATGCTGGAGGTCAACCAGTGCTAAAGTAGGAGCAAAAAAAATTTTTGGGAAACAAACGACAACACATGTCGGACACATGGCAGATAACCGACACACTGAAAAGTCCACCCCAAACAAGCCAAAAATCATTCCTGCACATGCTGGAGGTACACCAATGCAAAAGAATGACCAAAAAAACATTTTAAGAAAAAAAAAAACGTGAAAAACTACCCCCAAACACAAAAGTCCAAAAAAAACATGCAGCAATACAAGCAGGAGCTATATACACATACCTGCACACATATACATACACCAAACACCCCAAAGCAACGCCACATGTACACCTCATGGCACCCCCCCACTACACAAACACATACATGCAAGGCCACACCACATGTGGTACTTACCTACAAATGTAGAAATCGCTCCAAAAACGACTCTCCTCCGGGGTAACAAGTATCCTCCTGTCCGTCCTAGATTAAAGCCTGCTGGGTGTCCAAACGATACCACAGCAAACAACAACCAATTTGCTAGCTCTGCACCTCCACACACCTCTCTGCAGGTTCACAAAATGGCTGCTGAGCACGCAGCAAACAAGCCCTATAAAGGGCTCAAAACGGCGCGAAGTCGAATCCAGGACGCCCACTACTCGACGATTGGTCCGTTATTCGACAAGGGGAGTGTCGAATGCGTTTTGTATTGAATATGTCGATTTCATGGTCCCAGGTGGAGGGTTTCGGCTGTCGAGTACAGTCGAATCCTAAAACGGTCGAAAAAAAGACGCAATTCGTCCGGAATTGCATATACCCCATAGACTCGCATTGTATTTCTGTATATGTGTGTAAATATATCAGATATCATTTCGGGGCAATGCGATTTTAAACCTTTACGAATAAAGGTTACATTTAAATTAAGTTAGTGCCCCCCCCCCAAAATAAAAAGACATTCTTTCCTTCTTTTTGCCTGCAAAATACTGTGCAACATGATTATAAAACTCACAGTAAGTGACTGACAGCTGTTTGAATCACATAAACTATCATGCATGTTTGTAATCTTAATTTCTCTTAATTTATATAATTTTATTAAATGGCTCTCATCTAAAGCAGCTTGGATTTTTAAAGTTCCTGGTTAGTAAAAGATGCTTTGCTATCTCACCTTGTAGAAGATGCCACCCTGCGCTTAGAAATGGAGGATGATATCACTGTCCCACAATCCCCAGGAACAGATGTCCGGAATAGCCGAAAGCCTTTTTAAAAAACAAATACAAAAAAAGGAAATAAATAAAATATATATAAATATAGAAACACACTGGGGTACATTTACTTAGATGGGAGTTCTATTTAAGATGCAACTAATCAGATTCTAATTTTCCTTTATCTAGACCCTTCTAGAAGATAATACCTGGAATCTGCTTGGTTGCTATGGGCAACATCCCATCTTAAATAGAACTCCCATCTTAGTAAATTTACCCCATTGGGGCAGATGTATTAAGCCTGGAGACGGCATAAGGAAGTGATAAAGCAGCGATAAGTGCAAGGTGATAAACGCACCAGCCAATCAGCTCCTAAACTGTTAATTTACATAATGGATCTGATTGGCTGGTGCGTTTATCACCTTCCACTTATCACTGGTTTATCACTTCCATATGCCTTCTCCAGGTTAATACATCTGCCCCATTATCTTGACTAATGCATGCCAAAGGTCAATCTTAGGCTCTATCGGATTCTTAACACGTTTTACAGTTTATACAGACCCCATGTGTCTGACTATTGCACTATTTCTATTTATGCATTACATAGTATTGTTTGTCCTTAATTTCATTTGTAAATATTTGAGCTATTTTTTTTGTATTGCTAAGTTGCTATTATCACAGTAACATGTGGAAAAAAGCTCCAGTCTTGAAGGGGGGGGGGGGAGTATCCAATTAGCCGCAGTAACTAATTAGTTCACCGGGGAGGGCTATCCAACTAGCTCTGATGTGGCGCGCTCCTACCCGAGATTATGCTTTGAGTATGACTCTTGTTTGGGCGTACTCTTGTATACAAGAGTGCGCCCAAACAAGAGTCATACTTCTTTTCTTGTGCATATACAATTTTTGTCTCCTTTTTTTTGACTCTGGGCGCACCGCCATACGGACAGATAGGAATTTCCACAAACTATGTCCATTTCTGGCTACTATGTGATTAATAACGTATTTTGAATCCAAGGTTGGTGCAGGATCAAAAACCCTCTCTTTTATTATGCTTTGAGTGCCTAACCCGCAATAAGTGCTCCGAAGATACATGTCTGCGGCTTTTCGCGGGACCTATGCATTTCCGCGGTACTTAATTGAATAGTGGGATAACAAAAATGCAAAAACACCCGTTTTTTGCGGCAATGGCACTATCGCGGGTAATTGGATACCCCCTTTGATGCATAATTGTTCTCACAGTGGGAACAGCTCTTTTGCCCATTGGTGCAGCTTTTTCCTTCTGTTCTGAGACACATAGACACATATTAACCCGCACCCAGGCAGTAACAGTGAAAGTTAACCACACTTAAGGCTGGACAAAACCACCAGTCTACAGAAGAATATGCCTTTCAGTGACTGCTGCAATAAAATTTGCTTATCTACTTTAATGATAACCAATGTGTAATTCTCATTGTTGCCCACAAAAGTTAGTCACCTTCATCCTCAGAGTTGGAAGTTGCCTTAGGATCTTGCTTCAAATTACCGCTTCCAGGGATTTCTTTGATACATCTAAATACAGACAGGCAAACATAAGAAATCAGAAGGGGAATTATGCACACAGTCCAAGACCCCTTCTATTTACCTGTCCAGTATGGCAGAGAGCTTTCTGGCCACATGTGTGCGGAATTCAGGGGTAGTTTCCAGTTCATTTCCATCATGCTCGTGGCAGTCAGGACGTACCCTGCAGTGATGTCAAATGTTTAGGATCACAGATATAGAAATATAACTTACTTGCTTATGATGAATAGCAATACATACCTTAAGCTTGGGATAACAGGACTGATTGGATTTTGCAGACATCGTACAGATTTGTCTATTCCTGCAATATACACAAAGCTACTTAAATCATGAGAAGGACTATAAAAATGTTCTATATGGGGCAAAAACACTGACATAGACTTCAATATCAGCCACAACAAAAAGGAACATAAATGTGACAAAAATATAAGTAAACTAAAACAGATTCAAGACATAGGTGTCAGCACAATTACAGGCAAAGGGGATAAGTAGCCATTGCAATGGAGTATAAGCAGTGGCAACGACACCCGAACTTGCATCCTTCATGGCACGTTCTCGCTGATGTTTGTACGCAGCACTATGGGGCAGCAGAGCATGTTCATTTACTATATTCAAAAATACAATTGGATTGTAAGAATGGGGTCAATTCAATTTAGTGTGTTGTGATGCCCAACGAGAGGATTTCTTTTCGCAACCCTCTGGGAGTGCGAGCAGAAATCTGACACAAAGTGCTGGCACGATGCTGTTTTATGGCCTTAGCGTGCCAGAAACAGCATCGTGCGCAGCACTTAAGTCACATAATGCCGGTTCTCACGACTATACACCATGTTTAAGGCGTAATTATGCGTATTCCCCGACATAACATTGAGTTGAATAGCTCCAGGAGCTCCTTCCGGTGCTATTCAATTTGCGTTGAATTGTATGTGTGTATATATATGTATATGTGTGTGTGTATATATATGTATATGTGTGTGTGTATATGTGTATGTGTATGTGTGTGTGTATGTGTGTGTATGTATGTGTATGTATGTATATGTGTGTGTATGTATGTATGTGTGTGTATGTGTGTGTATATGTATGTGTGTGTATATGTGTATATATATGTATGTATGTATGTATGTATGTATGTATGTATGTATGTATATATATATATATATATATATATATATATTTTATTAGCCCGGCACTCCTCCTAATGAATACCTGCCCCGGTGCACTCAGGAGAAATGGATATGTAGAAAAAACGGCTGCGGCACTCAGGGTCTTGTAAAGAGGTCAAATTTGTATTTGCATCACAAAATAAAACACCAACGTTTCGGGGTGTCTAGCCCCGTTGTCAAGATGTGAGAGTCACTCTCACATCTTGACAACGGGGCTAGACACCCCGAAACGTTGGTGTTTTATTTTGTGATGCAAATACAAATTTGACCTCTTTACAAGACCCTGAGTGCCGCAGCCGTTTTTTCTACACACACACATATATATATATATATATATATATATATATATATATATATATATATATATATATATATATATATATATATATATATATATATATATACTTCCCAAATGGGACTGGCACTCTCCTGTCAGGCGTCTCAAACCTCGGTGCCTTCTGTGGTGATGATGCAAGCTTCCGGAAAGAAACAGCGGCACTCGAGGATTTTGTAAATGGTAAAGAGTGTATTCAAAATCCGTTTACATGAATCATGTAAACGATTTTGAATACACTCTTTACCATTTACAAAATCCTCGAGTGCCGCTGTTTCTTTCCGGAAGCTTATATATATATATATATATATATATATATATATATATATATATATATATATTTTTTTTTTTTTTTTTTAATTCAAAAGTGGGTGGGATGTAGTCAGAATCCAGACACCATAACCCCTACTCACAAAGTGCCGACTATGCCCAAGGTGAGTATTAGGGTTGGGGTTATTTTTAAAGGTTAGGCTATGAGGGGGGGCAGTTACAGTTTTAAGGTTAGGGTTAGACTGCAGGATGGGATGGTTAGAGTTACAATATACACCACAACCCGCTGGATATCGGGTTTTAGACAAACAGGATTCCTATACCAACCCCCAGGATACTGCTCAAGAAGTGCTACCACCTCTATGTAAAGCCAGAAGCTTTGGCGGGTTAGTCTGGAGCATTCACTTTTTTAAAAAATTGTTTTAGCACCATGTCAATGAGAAAAGACATTTCCAGTTACTTCCGATGCACGGTCATCAAGTTGGAAATTGTAATATTCATAAAATTTGAAGTCCATCATTCTACAGTCAGAGTTATTATTTAGTAATGAAGAACACTAAGTCAGTTGCCAATGCTTCTATGAGTGGGTGTCTCAGCAAATTCCCCTAAAGAGGACACTAACAGACTCCTCCTCCTATTCTCATTTCACTATCCACACTATGGCCAGGCTGGCAACATCTCCCATTAATCCTTGTCTTCCTAATCCTTTATTCTGTCCCGTTACCACCTCTATCCTTCTCTCCCAGGGCCAGATGTACTAAGCTTGAAAAGTGATAAATATCACTGTGATAAAGCACCAGCCAATCGGCTCCTAACTGTCATTTTTCAAACACAGCCTGTGACATGGCAGTTAGGAGCCTATTGGCTGGTGCTTTATCACAGTGATATTTATCACTTTTCAGGCTTAGTACATCTCCCCCCCAGTCTCCTACATCTCATCCTTTCTCCTCTTCTCTGTCTCCTATCCTATCTTCTGCCACCCTTCGCATCCTCTTCTGTTTCCCCATTGCAATTTACTTCTGCTCCTTATCATACTACACTCCCTCCATGCCTCACTCCTGCAGTCTCCCTTCCTAGCCAAGGTCCCAGCACCATCATTACACCCTCTGTATCCCTTCCTTCCAAATTAATCTTACCTCAACGCTACAGCAACCCTGATAATCTCATTGACACCCCCTATCCTGTGCCCTCTGGAATGTCAGCTCTGTTTGCAACAAATTGGCCCCTACTCATGACCTTTTCATTTCCAACTCCCTGCATCTCCTGGCCATTGCAGAAAATAAGATTTTACTTAACGATAAATCTATTTCTCGTAGTCCGTAGTGGATGCTGGGGACTCCGTCAGGACCATGGGGAATAGCGGCTCCGCAGGAGACAGGGCACAAAAGTAAAAGCTTTAGGATCAGGTGGTGTGCACTGGCTCCTCCCCCTATGACCCTCCTCCAGACCTCAGTTAGGATACTGTGCCCGGACGAGCGTACACAATAAGGAAGGATTTTGAATCCCGGGTAAGACTCATACCAGCCACACCAATCACACCGTATAACTTGTGATCTAAACCCAGTTAACAGCATGATAACAGCGGAGCCTCTGAAAAGATGGCTCACAACAATAATAACCCGATTTTTGTACCAATAACTATGTACAAGTATTGCAGACAATCCGCACTTGGGATGGGCGCCCAGCATCCACTACGGACTACGAGAAATAGATTTATCGGTAAGTAAAATCTTATTTTCTCTAACGTCCTAGTGGATGCTGGAGACTCCGTCAGGACCATGGGGATTATACCAAAGCTCCCAAACGGGCGGGAGAGTGCGGATGACTCTGCAGCACCGAATGAGAGAACTCCAGGTCCTCTTTAGCCAGGGTATCAAATTTGTAGAATTTTACAAACGTGTTCTCCCCCCGACCACGTAGCTGCTCGGCAGAGTTGTAATGCCGAGACCCCTCGGGCAGCCGCCCAGGATGAGCCCACCTTCCTTGTGGAATGGGCATTTACATATTTTGGCTGTGGCAGGCCTGCCACAGAATGTGCAAGCTGAATTGTACTACACATCCAACTAGCAATCGTCTGCTTAGAAGCAAGAGCACCCAGTTTGTTGGGTGCATACAGGATAACAGCAAGTCAGTTTTCCTGACTCCAGCCGTCCTGGAAACCGATATTTTCAGGGCCCTGACAACATCTAGCAACTTGGAGTCCTCCAAGTCCCTAGTAGCCGCAGGTACCACAATAAGCTGGTTCAGGTGAAACGCAGACACCACCTTAGGGAGAAACTGGGGACGAGTCCGCAGCTCTGCCCTGTCCGAATGGACAATCAGATATGGGCTTTTGTGAGACAAAGCCGCCAATTCTGACACTCGCCTGGCCGAGGCCAGGGCCAACATCATGGTCACTTTCCATGTGAGATATTTCAAATCCACAGATTTGAGCGGTTTAAACCAATGTGATTTGAGGAATCCCAGAACTACGTTGAGATCCCACAGTGCCACTGGAGGCACAAAAGGGGGTTGTATATGCAGTACTCCCTTGACAAACTTCTGGACTTCAGGAACTGAAGCCAATTCTTTCTGGAAGAAAATCGACAGGGCCGAAATCTGAACCTTAATGGACCCCAATCTGAGGCCCATAGACACTCCTGTTTGCAGGAAATGCAGGAATCGACCGAGTTGAAATTTCTTCGTGGAGCCTTCCTGGCCTCACACCACGCAACATATTTTCGCCACATGTGGTGATAATGTTGTGCGGTCACGTCCTTCCTGGCTTTGACCAGGGTAGGAATGACCTCTTCCGGAATGCCTTTTTCCCTTAGGATCCGGCGTTCAACCGCCATGCCGTCAAACGGAGCCGCGGTAAGTCTTGGAACAGACATGGTACGTGCTGAAGCAAGTCCCTTCTTAGCGGCAGAGGTCATGAGTTCTCTGTGAGTATCTCTTGAAGTTCCGGGTACCAAGTCCTTCTTGGCCAATCCGGAGCCACGAGTATAGTTCTTACTCCTCTACGTCTTATAATTCTCAATACCTTGGGTATGAGAAGCAGAGGAGGGAACACATACACCGACTGGTACGCCCACGGTGTTACCAGAACGTCCACAGCTATTGCCTGAAAGTCTCTTGACCTGGCGCAATACCTGTCCAGTTTTTTGTTCAGGCGGGACGCCATCATGTACACCTTTGGTCTTTCCCAATGGTTCACAATCATGTGGAAAACTTCCCGATGAAGTCCCCACTCTCCCGGGTGGAGGTCGTGCCTGCTGAGGAAGTCTGCTTCCCAGTTGTCCACTCCCGGAATGAACACTGCTGACAGTGCTATCACATGATTTTCCGCCCAGCGAAAAATCCTTGCAGTTTTTGCCATTGCCCTCCTGCTTCTTGTGCCGCCCTGTCTGTTTACGTGGGCGACTGCCGTGATGTTGTCCCACTGGATCAATACCGGCTGACCTTGAAGCAGAGGTCTTGCTAAGCTTAGAGCATTATAAATTGCCCTTAGCTCCAGTATATTTATGTGGAGAAAAAGTCTCCAGACTTGATCACACTCCCTGGAAATTTTTTCCCTGTGTGACTGCTCCCCAGCCTCTCAGGCTGGCCTCCGTGGTCACCAGCATCCAATCCTGAATGCCGAATCTGCGGCCCTCTAGAAGATGAGCACTCTGTAACCACCACAGGAGAGACACCCTTGTCCTTGGAGATAGGGTTATCCGCTGATGCATCTGAAGATGCGATCCGGACCATTTGTCCAGCAGATCCCACTGAAAAGTTCTTGCGTGGAATCTGCCGAATGGAATCGCTTTGTAATAAGCCACCATTTTTCCCAGGACTCTTGTGCAATGATGCACTGACACTTTTCCTGGTTTTAGGAGGTTCCTGACTAGCTCGGATAACTCCCTGGCTTTCTCCTCCGGGAGAAACACCTTTTTCTGGACTGTGTCCAGAATCATCCCTAGGAACAGCAGACGTGTCGTCGGAAACAACTGCGGTTTTGGAATATTTAGAATCCACCCGTGCTGTCGTAGAACTACTTGAGATAGTGCTACTCCGACCTCCAACTGTTCTCTGGACCTTGCTCTTATCAGGAGGTCGTCCATTTTCTTCGAAGAAGAATCATCATTTCGGGCATTACCTTGGTAAAGACCCGGAGTGCCGTGGACAATCCAAACGGCAGCGTCTGAAACTGATAGTGACAGTTCTGTACCACGAACCTGAGATACCCTTGGTGAGAAGGGCAAATTGGGACATGGAGGTAAGCATCCCTGATGTCCCAGGACACCATATAGTCCCCTTCTTCCTGGTTCGCTATCACTGCTCTGAGTGACTCCATCTTGATTTGAACCTTTGTAAGTGTTCAAATATTTCAGATTTAGAATAGGTCTCACCGAGCCTTCTGGTTTCAGTACCACAATATAGTGTGGAATAATACCCCTTTCCTTGTTGTAGGAGGGGTACTTTGATTATCACCTGCTGGGAATACAGCTTGTGAATTGTTTCCAATACTGCCTCCCTGTCGGAGGGAGACGTTGGTAAAGCAGACTTCAGGAACCTGCGAGGGGAAACGTCTCGACTTTCCAATCTGTACCCCTGGGATACTACTTGTAGGATCCAGGGGTCCTGTACGGCCCCAGCGTCATGCTGAGAACTTGTCAGAAGCGGTGGAAGGCTTCTGTTCCTGGGAATGGGCTGCCTGCTGCAGTCTTCTTCCCTTTCCTCTATCCCTGGGCAGATATGCTTATGGGGACGAAAGGACTGAGGCTGAAAAGACGGTGTCTTTTTCTGCATAGATGTGACTTAGGGTAAAAACGGTGGATTTCCCAGCAGTTGCCGTGGCCACCAGGTCCGATGGACCGACCCCAAATAACTCCTCCCCTTTATACGGCAATACATCTTTGTGCCGTTTGGAATCTGCATCACCTGACCACTGTCGTGTCCATAAACATCTTTTGGCAGATATGGACATCGCACTTACTCTTGATGCCAGAGTGCAAATATCCCTCTGTGCATCTCGCATATATAGAAATGCATTCTTTAAATGCTCTATAGTAAATAAAATACTGTCCCTGTCAAGGGTATCAATATTTTCAGTCAGGGAATCCGACCAAGCCACCCCCGCGCTGCACATCCAGGCTGAGGCGATCGCTGGTCGCAGTATAACACCAGTATGTGTGTATATACTTTTTAGGATATTTTCCAGCCTCCTATCAGCTGGCTCCTTGAGGGCGGCCGTATCTGGAGACGGTACCGCCACTTGTTTTGATAAGCGTGTGAGCGCCTTATCCACCCTAAGGGGTGTTTCCCAACGCGCCCTAACTTCTGGCGGGAAAGGGTATACCGCCAATAATTTTCTATCGGGGGAACCCCGCGCCTCATCACACACTTCATTTAATTTATCTGATTCAGGAAAAACTATAGGTAGTTTTTCCACACCCCACATAATACCCTTTTTTGTGGTACTTGTAGTATCAGAAATATGTAACACCTCCTTCATTGCCCTTAACAAGCAACGTGTGGCCCTAAAGGAAAATACGTTTGTTTCTTCACCGTCGACACTGGAGTCAGTGTCCGTGTCTGTGTCTGTGTCGACCGACTGAGGTAAAATGGGCATTATAACGTCCCTGACGGTGTTTTAGACGCCTGGACAGATACTAATATGTTTGCCGGCCGTCTCATGTCGTCAACCGACTTGCAGCGTGTTGACATTATCACGTAATTCCTTAAATAAGCCATCTATTCCGGTGTCGACTCCCTAGAGAGTGACATCACCATTACAGGCAATTTGCTCCGCCTCCCAACATCGTCCTCATACATGTCGACACACACGTACCGACACACAGCACACACACAGGGAATGCTCTGATAGAGGACAGGACCTACTAGCCCTTTGGGGAGACAGAGGGAGAGTTTGCCAGCACACACCAAAAACGCTATAATTATACAGGGACAACCTTTATATAAGTGCTTTTCCCTTATAGCATTTTAATATATGTAGTCATATCGCCAAATCAGTGCCCCCCCTCTCTGTTTTAACCCTGTTTCTGTAGTGCAGTGCAGGGGAGAGCCTGGGAGCCATCCCACCAGCATTTCTGTGAGGGAAAATGGCGCTGTGTGCTGAGGAGAATAGGCCCCGCCCCCTTTTCGGCGGGCTTCTTCTCCCGTTTTTCTGAGACCTGGCAGGGGTTAAATACATCCATATAGCCCCCAGGGGCTATATGTGATGTATTTTTAGCCAGAATAAGGTACTATCATTGCTGCCCAGGGCGCCCCCCCCAGCACCCTGCACCCTCAGTGACCGCTGTTATGAAGTGTGCTGACAACAATGGCGCACAGCTGCAGTGCTGTGCGCTACCTTATGAAGACTGAAAAGTCTTCTGCCGCCGGTTTCTGGACCTCTTCACTTTTCGGCATCTGCAAGGGGGTCGGCGTGCGGCTCCGGGACGAACCCCAGGGTGAGACCTGTGTTCCGACTCCCTCTGGAGCTAATGGTGTCCAGTAGCCTAAGAAGCCAATCCATCCTGCACGCAGGTGAGTTCACTTCTCTCCCCTAAGTCCCTCGATGCAGTGAGCCTGTTGCCAGCAGGACTCACTGAAAATAAAAAACCTAACAAAACTTTTACTCTAAGCAGCTCTTTAGGAGAGCCACCTAGATTGCACCCTTCTCGGCCGGGCACAAAAATCTAACTAACTGAGGCTTGGAGGAGGGTCATAGGGGGAGGAGCCAGTGCACACCACCTGATCCTAAAGCTTTTACTTTTGTGCCCTGTCTCCTGCGGAGCCGCTATTCCCCATGGTCCTGACGGAGTCCCCAGCATCCACTAGGACGTTAAGAAATCTGGATTACTCCCTATGATACCACTTCTCTGCTGGGGGCCTCACATTCTCTCACACACACCACGACCCGGGGGACACCATGATGGTGGTGTTGGGGTCCTTTTACCCTCTAGCTACACATACCAACTTATACCTCCACAGCCATCCCTCACATTCTCTACATTTGAGGTCCATGCGATACGCATCTACCAACCTACTAATCTTCGATGTGCTGTCATCTACATGGCACTTCCGCCATATTCCTCGACAACCTTGCTTCCTGGCTACCTCACTTCCTCTCTTCTAACATTCCCTCCATTATCCTAGGTGATTTCAACATCCCTATCGATGACTACACAAACTCACCTGCCTCTAAACCCCTTAGCCTCACCTCTTCACTTGGTCTCTCCCAGTGGACCACCTCACCCTCCCATGTGAACGGGAGCTCACTGGATCTGGTTTTCACTCACCGCTGCAATATTTCTGATTTCTCCAATTCCCCTCTCTAACCACCACCTGCTCTCATCCAACTTATCTATCTCCGCTTCCCCATGTCTCCCTCCTAAGGCTACCCTCACTAAGCGTAACATTGAGGCTATTGACACCCCATCCCTATCATCCCTGTTCGACTAACTTCTCTCTCCAATTCTCTCTCATGCCCTGAACAAGCCACATCCCT
The DNA here is from genome assembly GCF_028390025.1 of Pseudophryne corroboree. Taxonomy (NCBI): domain Eukaryota; kingdom Metazoa; phylum Chordata; class Amphibia; order Anura; family Myobatrachidae; genus Pseudophryne; species Pseudophryne corroboree. The sequence goes on along the minus strand of NC_086444.1, from coordinate 373,855,938 downwards.
ATACAATGCATCTCTTACTTCTGCTCTTGACTCTGTTGCTCCACCAACCACTATTCACCCTTGCAGATCAACACCTCAACCCTGGCACACCAAATGCAATAGATATCTTCAAAAATGCTTATGTACTGCCGAGCAACAGTGGAGGAAATCACACTCTAAGGCAGACTTCCTCCATTTTAAATTTATGTTCTCATCATTCAGTGCTGCCCTTTCCCTCGCTAAACAATCATAATTAAAAAGTCTCATGTCTGCCAAGTCTTCCAACCCCCCGGCGCCTCTTTGCCACTGTGAATTCCGTCCTCTGCCCACTACCACCTCCTCTCCCATCCCCATTGTCTGCTCGACTTCGTTACTCCGTACGTCAGGACATCACATCCCACCAGACCAGCAACCAGCCATCACCCATCCCTTTCCACCCAATCCCCTTCCCTCTCACCAACTCTGACATCTTTCTCCCATGTATCTGGTGAGGAAGTCATGGCCCTCATCTGTGCCCCCCCCCCACCCACACTTGACCCTATCCCCTCCCACCTCCTCTGCTACTGCTCTCCTTCTGCCTGTTCCCATCTTGCCCACCTTCTCTAACTCATCAGGCACTGTCCCATCTGCCTTCAAGCATGCACTCATCTCTCCTATTCATTAAAAACTTACCGTTGATCCAAACACTCTCTCCAACTATCAACCCATCTCTCTCCTCCCTTTTGCCTCCAAACTCCTTGAGTGTATTGTCTATAACCACCTCACTGCCTTTCTTTCCACCCACTCACTGCTTGACCCATTCCAGTCTGGTTTCCTCTCTCTCCACTTCACTGAAACTGCCCTCACGAAAGTCTGCAATGACCTCCATGCAGCCAGAGGTCTTCTTGACCTCTCTGCTGCTTTTGATACTGTGGACCACCCTCTCCTTCTGCAAATCCTTCATTCTCTTGATCTGCGTGATACTGCCCTCTCCTCTCTGATCGTTCCTTCTCTGTCTCCTCTCAAGACGCTACCTCCCCCTACACTTCCACTAACTGTTAGTGTCCCTTAAAGTTCTGTTCTTGGTCCTCTTCTTTTCTCTCTCTATACGTCCTCTTTAAGTGAACTCATTAGTTCTTTTAACTTCCAATACCACCTCTATGCTGATGACACTTAAATCTACCTTTCCTCCCCTGATCTCTCCCTTGCTCTCCTCACTCGTACCTCCAACTGTGTCTCTGCTATTTCTTCCTGGATGTCCCAGCGCTTTCTTAAACTTAACATGTCCAAAACAAAGGTGATCATCTTCCCACCCTCCCACACAACCTCACCTCCCACAATGTCATTATCCATTGATGGCATGACTATCTCCTCTAGCCACCAAGTGCGCTGTCTTGGCGTAATCCTTAACTCCTCCCTCTTCTTCAAACCACAAATTCAGCACCTCTCACAAACCTGTCATTTTCATCTCAAAAACATTTACAGGATCAGGCCCTTTCTCACTCAGGTTGCCACCAAGATAATTATCCACTCACTGATTATTTCCAGACTGGATTACTGTAATCTCCTCCGAACTGGCCTTCCTGACAATTAACTCTCTCCACTCCAATCTATCCTCAATGCAGCAGCCCGGCTTATCTTCCTCACCAAACCACTACATCCACCTCCCCTCTCCTACAAGCCCTTCACTAGCTTCCCTTCCCTTTCAGAATCCAATTCAAACTTCTCACACTCACTTACAAAGCACTCACCCACTCCTCTCCCACTTACATTTCCGACCTTATCTCCCTTTACTCTCCCACCCGTCCTCTTCGCTCTGCTAATGCATGCAGACTCTCCTGTCTTCCGATTACTTCCTACCACTCCAAGATTTTTCATGTGCTGCTCCCTTACTCTGGAATTCTCTACCTCTCCCCCTCAGACGCTCCACTTCTCTACAGAACTTCAAACAGGCTCTTAGAACCCACTTCTTTACCAAACCCAGCCAAATATCACATCCTAACCCTCTATACCATGCTCGGTCTACCCAATCTGTGTCACCCTTGTCTGTCTGCCCCTCCCCTTTAGAATGTAAGCTCTCACGAGTAGGGCCCTCTTCCCTCATGCGCTTATCCTTTTCTTACTTTAATAATCCTCAACTGCCCAAATCCTGCAGTTTTCAGCCTCCTTTGGTTACTTATCTCAGGGTCGTCTACTGATGTAGTTATGCTTAGTTACAGTTGAAGACATTAAGGGTCAAGTACAGAGTAAGTCACTGTTTTCATTGTGCAGATGTACTCTGTAATTGGGCGCTGTGGAACCCTTGTAGCGCCATATAAATAAAGGAAAATAATAATAATATCCAAATAAATAAATGCAGGGACCTACAATACATGCCTCTATCATATATTCATTTTATTGAATATACCACAGTAAAAAATACCAAACAAGTATGTCTTCTGTCAAAGTCAGAAAAATATCTCTATACACACTGCCATATTTGCACCTCATTCTGGTCCGCGCTGCGCATGCGTGCGCTCTCCCGTGCGTGCGCATACTCACAGTCGCGGGCACCCGCAGGCGCACGGTATGCGTATTTACGGTAGAGTTTATGTGATCGTAGCGTGCGACTCAATCGTTACATATTTTCAGTAATAATGTATTTTGTAGATCATGGTCCCTTTGATAGATTCTGAAAGTTTAGTTAATATAGCATGTTCCTGAACAGAGAGATCCCTCTTTGTATTGTACGAAGGGTCTAACAGGGGTCATGCAGTGGTGTTTGGTACCCATCGGAAGAGTATTTAAATAGCAATATTCCGGTGTTGGTTTGGAGCGGATTAATCACTCATGCGAATAGTTATGGACATAAGAAGTTTATGTCCATTTACTATTATTTGTTCTTATTTAGTCATGCGGCGGGAAACTCAGTATCCCACCCACCTGAACAGTTGGAAGCAGTCACAGCCCACCTGTATGAATCAACCTATGACCTTTTGTTATAATGCGAAGCCGAATTCCTGTGTCCAATGAACAATGAGATTGTAGGGACCATTGAATTGTATTGTGTGTGGGGCATAAATAGGCAGGCCGACCATATCCAGTTCACTCTCTTCAACGGTTCTCATTGCTGATAATCGGGAGCTGGATATCGAGGCGCATGCGATCGTTTCCCCTTGTGCGTAAGTGTTTCTCCGCAATCATATTGATCTTCTTGTTATTCCGAGCCAATCTCTCTAAATCTCTCTCTCTCTCTCTCCTTCTCTTTCTCTCTCATTTTCCCTTAAATTGTATTATATTGTATTTCCTGTGTAGTTATCTGGTTAGGTAGTCTATGTTATATTGTAGTGTATGACTTGTATTGTGTTTAACTCTTTTGCAAGTATAGCATTCATAATATATATTTTAGGCGTTGGACCCTGAGCACGGTATCTGTGTGTTTCTTATAGTATTAAGTATTCTCAGAGCGTCGGTGACGCTCAAACAGCTTTTAAGGTAATAAGGTTATACTGTGTTGCATTTACACTCTAACATTACACTAAGGTTTTACTGTACAATACACTGTTTATGGTTTAGATACAAAGGTTTAATATAGTGAGCGTCAGCGCCGCTGGTGATCTCCTCGTGGTCCCGAGCGTCCGCTACGCTATAGCGAATCATTACGTTAGTCAACAGCCAATAACGTGCCTGCCTGTGATCTCTTGGCCGTGAGTGAACTTGACGCTTGAGCGTCTCGATCACGGCAAAGCGATTGTTACGCAACTAGCGTACCCTTACGGTACTTCATACGTAGATAGCGTAGTGTTCTTAGACCTCATAAAGGGTATTATATACGATAAATATTTAGCTTTATCAATTGCGGGCTCGTCCTGTCCTTCACATATCTGCACTAGGTAGATACAGCAGACATTATCCATCAGCAAAGGGCGGGAGGTTGTATTCCTCGTGGTGCTGACGGGATAAGCGTCTGCTTCTCTTAGTAAAGGGTGCTGAAGGAATCCGGGAACCGGAGGTAAGAACAAAACAATAGTGTCTTTTTAAAACTGTTTATTTTTCTGTCTTGCGTACACACGCACGCACACATATATATCTGCATTTCCTTTTCATTTGTGTATTTTCGTATATCACTCTTCTGTTTGCCAGTTTTATAGTTGATAAACGTGCTTAGAGAGAGTTGTCACTATTTCATAGTTTAAGAGTAAAGATAATATAGTTAAAGTATAGACAAACACACAGCTGTGCCTGAGAGACAAGGCGAAGTCAGTGTGGTGCGTGGTAGATGATAAAGGATCATCTACATTGATAAACGTATAAATTGTGTTACGGTGGATCTTTGCTTTGCGTACACGTGTCTCTAACAAAAGACTGAGACTTGCGTACGCAATCCAAGGGCCGACGCACGCAGCGTATATTACGCAACGGAGCGTACGGGTACGCCCAGGTAACTCAAATCACAAGTTTTTTTTTTCTCTCCTCTCAACGCGATAAGTAGCGCCACGCGGTAAATAACGCCAGGCGATAAATCGCGCAAATTTTTTTTTACATTCCAAATTTAAATTAACAGATCCTTCTCCTAATTTGTAACACATCTGGTCTAAAGAGAAATTTCTGCGCAGAAATAGAAATAGAAACAAAAGTGTACATGTGGTGAGTGAGTGTGTTGTATACAATTTTACAGGTTGAACCACAAGAAAAGTCGAGTTCTCGTGAGGTACATGCGTGTAAGTGACGTACATGGTGGCTAGGGAGGCATCCCTGGTTAAAACATACAATTTGAGCATTAGAGTGTAGCAGACCAGGAGGTCATACTGTAACAGACCAGGAGGTCATAGCAGACCAACAGGTTCAGGTACAGCAGACAAGGAAGTCCGCTATATAGTCCACAGGCACAACACCAAGAAAGGGTTGGTGCAACACCCATATAGGCCATACAAGCTCTTGCTGAAGGAATTCGCAGCCGCAATTTTCGATTCCACTGGTCGCTCCGTACATAAGATTAGTTGCTTATGTGCTGAACGACTGTACCGCACGTAATTGTGTACATTAGTAAACCTGACCGGTACTATTTGTGTACGAAGGTCATAAACGCTATTTGTACATTCTAACGTGATTTGTGTAACTTTTTTTATTTTAAGGGAAGTTCGCTGCTCACTCAGGAACTATCCAGCAACCAATAGTTACTGGAAAGAGTAAGTGTTCTTCGGATCACCCTCACAGGTTCCAGTAAATAGAGGTTCAGGTCGCAGGGGCCCTAGGTCGAGTACGCCAGCACCATATCGGTGTGATCAGGTCGTATTGGTCGGCGTGGGCGAGTGAGTGGGGTACTCGGTAAACCGCCACCGTCAGCCTATTTTGGACATTTGGTTTGCGTAAGGGTTGGTTGAATAAAGCAACACCTTCGAACTATGGGGGCCACTTGTTCAGGTAGGGGGTGATCAACCTCGGTTCGGGTTGATTCAGTGAACCGACCAATTGGGTCGGCAAGGTATGTAATGTGTGAGAAATACGGAAGTCACACAGAAGCTTTATGTGATGAATGGGAGAGAATGACAGTACATGACGGGGAGAAATTCCCAAGAGTAGGTAGCTTCAGCACAGAAGTGTTAACGAATTTAAGGAGAAGGATATGTCTCATTAAATCAGCAAAGAGACGAATCAAGCATTATGATTATTTGCAGTTGTGGCAACAGGAGGGTGACATACAGAGAGGATTGGCTCAGGCGGCGGGATCTGGCTCAATCAGAAAACTGATAGCCACGGCCCCACCGCCACCATACATATCAGGAGAGAAATTGGTTGCGGAGAATGACGCACTAAGGTGTAACAAACAACAAACTCTTAGCAATTGTGTAAATGTTAAAGATAATGTTAACCAATTAACCAATGCAAGTATTAACCCGTGCAAGTTGTACCCTGTTTTGAACTTTCCTCAGGAGTGTGATCAAGAAGACGAATCGGCAACAATTTCAGCGCTCTCTCTCGCAGCCACCATAGCAGAGACCACAGTAGGCACAGCTCCACCCACGAGATTAGTAACAAAGGCCCCTAGCGGAGGGATAGGTGAGGTCGTATCTACAGGTAAGTACGGCACCATACACTATGCTCTAGCCATTTCACCACAGGCTGTAGAACCCACACAGAGTGATGTTGTTAGAGTTACTCCTGTTAGGGTAATAGCTGTTCCAAATGGGAAAACTGACACATCAGGAGTCACCCCTGTGAGGAACATTGCCATGTATAGCCCATTTTCCAGAATGGAATTAAGGACCATAGTGTCTGAATTCCCTGACCCTAGAAAAGACTTAGTTGCCAGTCAAAAATACATCAGAGACTTAGGTAACACTGTAGAGCCCAACAATAAAGACTGGCAGATATTGCTGAGAGCGTGTTTACCCTCCAATGTTGACGCAACTCAATTTTTAGCTGATTGCGGATTAGATCAGGATGTACCTCTTACAGATGTGTACAACAAAGATAATGTAAAAAGAATAAACTTACAGTTAAAAGAGTATTTCCCAGCGGTAGTCAGATGGAACAAGATATTCTCCATTAAACAGAAGGAGTCAGAGACAGCTGCAGAGTATTTTCACAGAGCATTATCAGAAATGGCAAAATACACAGGCATAGAGGACATTAAAACAAACATAAACCATCGAGAAGTAGCAGTATCGGTACTGATGGATGGTTTAAAAGAATCATTAAAGACTAGGGTACAGACCACACAACCATGTTGGCGAGGTCTGTCTGTGGCTACTTTGAGAGAGGCTGCTATTGATCATGATAGGAACATCACCAGACACAGGGAACAACAAAGTGATAAGTTAATGGCAGTAAGTATACAGGCCCTGACCACAAAACAGCCTGTGTTAACATCACCAAACCCTGTGGGTAAGTCAAATGTGGTAACATGTTATTTTTGTCACAGACAGGGACACTTTGCACGAGACTGTAGATCGAGAAATGTACAAAAATCTTATCAACCCCCTAGACAACGACACGACACACGACATTGGGAGCAAGGTCCGCAGAAACGGAGTTATGAGCCACATGCAGGGGAAACAAAAAGATACCCCCCAAACAGAGATTGGCAAACCTCTGGTAGTTCCCAGCTAACTCCCTCACAAGTAGTTGCTGCCAGCGGGATTCAGGGAGGTCACCATACCCAATAGGGGTGTGGCCATACCTGTAATCTGCAGCCAGTAAAATTGATTGCAAGTCTTGGAAGTGAACCAGAAATTGCAATCAATGTAGCTGGTAAATCATTAAACTTTCTTGTAGACACAGGGGCGGCCAAATCAGTGATAAATTCAACAGTGGGCATGAGGACCACTGGTAGGACAATTCCAGCCATGGGAGTAACAGGAGTAGTCCAGCATTACCCTGTTAGCAAACCAGCAGAGATTACAATAGGGCCGTTACATACCAAGCATTCCTTTTTGCTGGCTGCATCGGCACCGACCAATCTCCTGGGAAGAGACTTACTGTGTAAAATGGGGTGCGTCATTTATTGTACTCCTGAAGGTGTATTCTTGGACATACCTGAGAATCACGCTCAGGAAGTACGAGACATGTTAGACTCCCCGTCAAAATTAATGTCACATACCATTATGACAAATAGGACTCCCTCCCAAGTAGAAGAAATGACATCTCAGATACCAGAGTCACTTTGGACAAAAGATGGACAGGACACTGGATTAATGGCAAACGTAGCTCCGGTAGTTGTACAAGTAAAAGATGGTAGGATAGCTCCAAAAATCCCACAGTACCCTCTGAAGCCAGAGGTGGAGTTAGGAGTTTACCCAGTAATAGAGCGCTTGCTACAACAGGGCATTCTGGTAAGAACGTCCAGCACTGCTAATAGTCCCATCTTCCCTGTGAAAAAGAGTGGGGGGAGGGTTTACCGGTTAGTGCAGGATCTAAGGGGGATTAACAAAATAGTTGAGAGTCAGTTCCCCGTAGTGCCAAATCCAGCTGTCATCCTAATGCAAATCCCTCCCACTGCGAAATTTTTCACTGTTATTGACCTCTGCTCCGCTTTCTTTTCGGTACCTCTGCACCCTGACAGTCAATATTTGTTTGCATTTACATACAGAGGAGTCCAATACACATGGACTCGATTACCACAAGGATTCATAGATAGCCCAAGTATATTTTCTCAGGCTTTGCATGATTGTTTACAGTCTTTCCAACCAGTGAGTGGATCAGTATTAATACAGTACGTGGATGATCTACTACTGTGTTCTGATTCATTGGAGGCATCCCTGAAGGATACGAAACAGCTCCTGTTTCATCTTTCAGACACAGGACACAAGGTTTCCAAAGACAAGTTGCAATTATGCCAAACTAAGGTAAAATATTTGGGACACTGTTTAACACAAGGACTGAGACACCTGACCGCTGATAGAATTCAAGCAATTAGAGACATGACTCTGCCACAAACCCAGCAACAGATCAGAACATTTTTAGGAATGTGTGGGTATTGCCGTAACTGGATCCCAGGGTTTTCCATCCTAGCGTTACCCTTGCAGGAAATGGTCTCCTCAAACAAACCTGATCGGATTTCGCATACAGACGAGTCTGAGGCAGCATTTGAGAGACTTAAACAGTGCCTTACGCAGGCACCAGCATTAGGTATGCCGGACTATGGGAAACCCTTTGAACTATACGGAACAGAAAGTGCTGGTTGCGCGGCAGGCGTACTAACCCAAAAGCACGGTGATGCCAGCAGGCCAGTAGCATATTACAGCGCTCAGCTAGACACGGTAGCGCGATCCCTCCCCACATGCTTGCGAAGCGTTGCTGCGATAGCATTGCTAGTAACGAAAAGCGAAGACGTCGTGCTAGGTCACAACCTCACAATTCATACACCACATGCAGTGTCAGCCTTGTTAAATTCTGCCCAAACCAGGCACGTCTCATCAGCGCGGTTTACAAGATGGGAATTGGCACTAATGGCCCCCGTAAACATCACCATAAGGAGATGCAGTGCATTAAATCCTGCAACATATCTCCCAAGTGTGTCTGGACAGACCCAAAGGGTGGAGGATGAGAGTACTGGGGAAAGAGGATTTAATACAAAGGAAGACACTCATGATTGTATGGAATATTTGACCCAAAATTTTACCGCAAGGCCTGACATCAGTGACAACCCACTGAAAGATGCAGAACTTACGTTCTACACGGACGGTAGTTGTCATAGACAGTCAGACTCGGGAGACTTGTGTACTGGATACGCAGTCGTAGATGACCAAGGCACCATAGAAGCGGAACCGCTAGGCCCACCTCACTCAGCCCAGGTTGCTGAACTGGTCGCCCTAACCAGAGCATGTGAATTGGCTAAGGGCAAATCAGCCAATATCTACACCGATTCTAGATACGCATTCGGGGTAGTCCATGATTTCGGAGCCCTATGGCGCCTCAGAAATTTCATGACGGCAGCTGGTACACCGGTAGCGCATGCAGCTCACATAAAAAGGCTTCTAACAGCGATACAGGAACCCGACAGAGTGGCTGTTATCAAATGTAAAGCACATACATATAGCCAAGACCCAGTATCGCTTGGTAACAGCCGAGCAGACGAAGCGGCTAAATTAGCAGCTGGTACCCCCAGACAGACAGACACCACACAATTGATGGTATTTAATACCATCAACACACAGAAGTTGTGTGAAATGCAAAATTTGTGTTCCACACAGGAAAAGGCAGTCTGGAAGGCAAAGGGATATGGCCAGGAGTCCTCAGGACTCTGGACGGATGGACATGGTAAACCAGTGGCCCCCAGAGCATATCTTCCGTGTTTGGCTGAAGCAGCTCACGGGCTGACTCATCTAGGCAAGGAAGGGATGTGCAAGTTGGTAAGAGCATATTGGTGCGCCCCAGGATTCTCCTCTCATGCGAGTAAAAGAGCCATGTCATGCCTTACCTGTTTGAGAAAGAATATTGGAAAGGCAATACCTACAGAACCATCCCATATCCCACCTGCCGGCGGCCCTTTCCAGGTAATACAGATTGACTTCATTCAATTACCCCCTTGTCGAAATTTGAAATATGTACTTGTTTGTATAGATGTTTTCTCAAATTGGGTCGAAGCATTTCCGGCGGCCACAAATACCGCTATGTTTACTGCTAAGAAAATTGTGCAGGAATTTGTATGTAGATATGGTATCCCTAGAATTATCGAAAGTGATAGGGGTACCCATTTTACAGGTGATGTCTTTCAAGGAATGTGTAAATTGATGGGAATTGATAGCAAGCTGCACACTCCATACCGTCCACAGGCGAGTGCGAAAGTGGAAAGAGTGAACAGCACTATTAAAAATAAACTGAGTAAAGTGATGGCAGAGACAGGATTGACATGGCCAGAAGCTTTACCCATTGTACTGTACAGCATCAGAACCACTCCCAGGTCCCCTCTTAATCTGTCTCCCTTTGAAATCTTGTTTGGTCGACAACCGCATGTTATGATTAACCCTCAGGATGATTTGAAGTGTAACAATGAAGTGACTGTAAAATACTTGATTAACATGAGTAAACAGTTAAGGAATCAAAATGATAATCTGAAGTTAGTGATTCCTGATTTACCAGATAGTAATTGTCATGACATTGAACCTGGGGATTATGTAATGATACGGAATTTTCTACGCTCAGGTTGCCTTATTGACAGATGGGAAGGACCATACCAGGTCTTATTGACTAGCACTACAGCATTGAAGGTTGCTGAGAGAGAGACTTGGGTTCATTCGTCCCACTGTAAGAAGGTCGTTGATCCAGAGAAGTCCTGTGATAAGGAACAGACGGTAGAGGTTGTATCACTAGAGTGTCTGTTCCAGGAGGACTAAGGCGGCACCTGAGCATCGAGAACCACAAGATCAAAAGCAGTTGTCGATCCCGTTCCCTTTTTTGTTTTTCTCCACTTCCCATCCCCTCTCCCTCAAATTATTTTTCCCCCCTTCTCATTCTTCTTCGTCTCCTCCTAAGATGGACTTGCCTCAAGAGACTGTGATCCGGATTTTCCTGTTGACCAGAGCAGTCTGTTCCGGCGAGAGTACCATGGAGTTCGAGAGAGGTTCTGGAATGGGTTCTGATGACAGAAATGGAGGCGTAGTTTTCCGAGAACAACATAATCAACAAGCAAAGGCGAGTATCAGAAAACGATCCGATAGCATTGACCATAGAAGGAATTGTGAAGGATTGTTAGCTGAAGAAAACTGTATCTGTCGGCTCTGTAACAATGTCATTGAGGATGGGTGCATAAAGAAATGCCAATCCAGTTTTAATATCCATATGGACCGGCATCCATTGAGTGACTATCACTCCTTAGTGGGTAGTGTGTTAAATAAAACAGATTGTTGGGTATGCTCTCAAGTACCTCAAGGTCATAGCAAATCAGGGCTAGTACCATTTCCTTTAACGATAGGGGAGGTACTTGAGTTAAGTGGTGGGAGACCGGTGGACAGGAGGTTTAATATCTCCAGTGCTCCTAGTTTGAAGCTCCACCAATACCATGTGGATAGGTCCCTATTATGTTTCAACATCTCCAATCCCCGAAAGCCGGGAAATTGGGAAGTGTCATGGAGTAACCAAACCATGACCTTTTCGCATAGAGCAGATAGAATGCCTACAAATACAGAGCTTGTACGCCACATAGCCAGTAGAGGAAAATCTTTCCGGTATAGGTATACCTTAGGAAATAGGATTACTAGAGTTGGAGAGGTATCACCAGGATACTGTGCACATATCGTACAACCTGATACGTGTACTAAGCAGATGGAAGAATTAGGGTTAGGAGATTTCACATGGAAGGTGTGTAATATGGTTATGTCCTACTCCGTCCCATATGTTCTCCCCGATGATGCATATTTCATATGCGGGAGAAAGGCGTACAAGTGGCTTGCCCCAAACTCTGAAGGATTGTGTTATATTGGAAAAGTACTGCCTGAAGTAATGACTGTATCACATGACAAAATGAAAGACATACACCGTGGTGCCCAAGCTCCTTATACTCACACCCATTACGAGCACGTTGTTAAAAGGCACCTGATAGAGCATCCGGCCTCTGATCTGATAAGTGAATCCACCGGGATTCAATTCTTAATCGCGTTAGATTTCACCCGCACCGCCAGAGGAGTGCTGAATTATAAATACATATCTGCGCTCGCAAATTTGTTAGATAATATCACTGAAATGTATGATGACACATTTAGGTATACTGGAAGGGAACTTCAAGCTTACAAAACAGAACTGGTACAGCATAGAATGGTTCTCAATTACCTCACAGCAGTGACAGGCGGATATTGTGTCACACTGGCAACACAATACGGCGTGAAATGTTGCACATATATTACGAATAGCACCGAGGATCCGGTCGAGGTCATAGACCAAAAGATGGACGATATTCTCCAATTGAAGTGGGAATTTCGCAGGAGACACAATCTCACTCTCGCTGCTGTAGGTAATGAGCTGACTGGTTGGGTGTCATGGTTGAACCCGCGAAATTGGTTTTCTGGTTTAGGAGAATGGGCTCAAGGAGTCATAATGGATGTTGGGAAGTTTCTCCTATGTATCTTAGGTGTTGTCATATCGATTGGATTGATATTTAGATGCGGTCAGGCTTTAATGAAGTGCAATCATCGTACAAGGGTAATGAGTTTAAGGAGTGAGGAAACTGTAATTCCAATGGACTTGATTTATGACCCAAATGTAGAAACAATGATGTGATGAAAATGCGATTTCTACGGTCCGTTTCTTTCACCTGTTTTTCCGTTTTCTCCAAGGTAACAAGACCCACTTGGACGAGGAATTTGATGAGCCGATATACAGACAACAGAGGGATTAAAGAAGAAGTTTGACAACCTGATACACAGATTTTTGATGAACTATGCCATGGATCCCCAGTTTCCCTAGAAATTTTAAAATTACGCTAGCCCAACACTTTTGTAAATCTATGGACATTGACAGCTTTGCTCGCACCTTATGAGCAAAAGCACAAAGAAGACTGCATTCAACAGACACCAAACAAGACCTCAATCGACGACTGTACATTTACCTGACATAGAATACCACCGCATTTACCGTAATTCTGTCTTTTCTTCATTTCTACAACCCTCAGGTAATGACACACATAGTCGATAGGGAATACAGGCACAGATATCAGCAATCACATATCTCCCCCATTCATGTATCATCAACTAAAATGTGCTCCCCCATTTTGTTACAACCAAAGCCGAAAAGAGCTCGGTAAAGTTTGACAGCCCATCCACAGACCCGTACCACGGGATAAGAAGGAATTCACATGTATACTTCGCAATACCTCGAAGCTTGATTTAAAACACGTACGGCACGATGATACATGACCCCCAAGCACGGATTCATACACACATGCTTCTGCTATCTCACTAGGTCATACCCTTTTCCTACCTTCTCCTCTCCTCCCCTACCCAACCATGTAAATGTATTAACCCCTGACATATATTTTTCTCTTTTGAAATGTTTTAGAAGGTGGCAGTTATTATTGACTGCCAAAGGGTGGACTGTCAAAGTCAGAAAAATATCTCTATACACACTGCCATATTTGCACCTCATTCTGGTCCGCGCTGCGCATGCGTGCGCTCTCCCGTGCGTGCGCATGCTCACAGTCGCGGGCACCCGCAGGCGCACGGTATGCGTATTTACGGTAGAGTTTATGTGATCGTAGCGTGCGACTCAATCGTTACATATTTTCAGTAATAATGTATTTTGTAGATCATGGTCCCTTTAATAGATTCTGAAAGTTTAGTTAATATAGCATGTTCCTGAACAGAGAGATCCCTCTTTGTATTGTACGAAGGGTCTAACAGGGGTCATGCAGTGGTGTTTGGTACCCATCGGAAGAGTATTTAAATAGCAATATTCCGGTGTTGGTTTGGAGCGGATTAATCGCTCATGCGAATAGTTATGGACATAAGAAGTTTATGTCCATTTACTATTATTTGTTCTTATTTAGTCATGCGGCGGGAAACTCAGTATCCCACCCACCTGAACAGTTGGAAGCAGTCACAGCCCACCTGTATGAATCAACCTATGACCTTTTGTTATAATGCGAAGCCGAATTCCTGTGTCCAATGAACAATGAGATTGTAGGGACCATTGAATTGTATTGTGTGTGGGGCATAAATAGGCAGGCCGACCATATCCAGTTCACTCTCTTCAACGGTTCTCATTGCTGATAATCGGGAGCTGGATATCGAGGCGCATGCGATCGTTTCCCCTTGTGCGTAAGTGTTTCTCCGCAATCATATTGATCTTCTTGTTATTCCGAGCCAATCTCTCTAAATCTCTCTCTCTCTCTCTCTCCTTCTCTTTCTCTCTCATTTTCCCTTAAAATAAGAATTTACTTACCGATAATTCTATTTCTCGGAGTCCGTAGTGGATGCTGGGGTTCCTGAAAGGACCATGGGGAATAGCGGCTCCGCAGGAGACAGGGCACAAAAAGTAAAGCTTTCCGATCAGGTGGTGTGCACTGGCTCCTCCCCCTATGACCCTCCTCCAGACTCCAGTTAGGTACTGTGCCCGGACGAGCGTACACAATAAGGGAGGAATTTTGAATCCCGGGTAAGACTCATACCAGCCACACCAATCACACTGTACAACCTGTGATCTGAACCCAGTTAACAGTATGATAACAGCGGAGCCTCTGAAAAGATGGCTCACAACAACAATAACCCGATTTAGTTAGCAATAACTATGTACAAGTATTGCAGATAATCCGCACTTGGGATGGGCGCCCAGCATCCACTACGGACTCCGAGAAATAGAATTATCGGTAAGTAAATTCTTATTTTCTCTATCGTCCTTGTGGATGCTGGGGTTCCTGAAAGGACCATGGGGATTATACCAAAGCTCCCAAACGGGCGGGAGAGTGCGGATGACTCTGCAGCACCGAATGAGAGAACTCCAGGTCCTCTTTTGCCAGGGTATCAAATTTGTAGAATTTTACAAACGTGTTCTCCCCCGACCACGTAGCTGCTCGGCAAAGTTGTAATGCCGAGACCCCTCGGGCAGCCGCCCAAGATGAGCCCACCTTCCTTGTGGAATGGGCCTTAACAGATTTAGACTGTGGCAGGCCTGCCACAGAATGTGCAAGTTGAATTGTGCTACCAATCCCACGAGCAATCGACTGCTTAGAAGCAGAAGCACCCAGCATTGTTGGGTGCATACAGGATAAACAGCAAGTCAGATTTCCTGACTCCAGCCAACCTGGAAACTATATTTTCAGGGCCCTGATAACATCCAGCAACTTGGAGTCCTCCAAGTCCCTAGTAGCCGCAGGTACCACAATAAGCTGGTTCAGGTGAACGCTGACACCACCTTAAGGAGAAACTGGGGACGAGTCCGCAACTTTGCTCTGTCCGAATGGACAATCAGATATGGCTTTGTGAGATAAAGCCGCCAATTCTGACACTCGCCTGGCCGAGGCCAGGACCAACAGCATGGTCATTTTCCATGTGAGATATATCAAATCCACAGATTTGAGTTGTTTAAACCAATGTGATTTTTTAGGAATCCCAAAACTACGTTGAGATCGCCCAGTGCCACTGGAGACATCAAAGGGGCTGTATATGCAGTACTCCCTTAACAACTTCTGGACTTCAGGAACTGAAGCCAATTTCTTTCTGGAAGAAAATCAACAGGCCGAAATTTGAACCTTAATGGACCAATTTTGAGACCCATAGACACTCCTGTTTGCAGGAAATGTAGAAATTAACCTAGTTGAAATTCTTCCGTGGAGCCTTCCTGGACTCACACCCTGGCACATATTTTCACCTAAGTGGTGATAATGTTGTGCGGTCACCTCCTTCCTGGCTCTGACCAGGGTAGGGATGACCTCTTCCGGAATGCCTCTTTCCCTTAGGATCCGGCGTTCACCCGCCTTGGCGTCAACGCAGCTGCGGTAAGTCCCGGAACAGACAAGGTTCTTGCCGAATCAAGACCCTTCTTAGTATCTCTTGAAGTTCCGGGAACCAAGTCCTTCTTGGCCAAACCGGAGCCACGAGTATAGTTCTTACTCCTCTCCTTCCTATCATTTTCAATACATTGGGTATGAAAAGCAGAGGATGGAACACATACACCGACTGGTACACCGACGGTGTTACCAGAGCGTCCCAGCTATTGCCTGAGTGTCTCTTGACCTGGCGCTTCAGGTGGGACGCCATCATAACCACCTTTGGTCTTTCCCAACGGTTTACAATCATGTGGAAACTTCCAGATTAAGTTTCCACTTTTCCGGGTGGAATTCATTTATGCTGAGGAAATCTTCCCAGTTGCCCACTCCCGGAATGAACACTGCTGACAGTGTTATCACATGATTTTCCGCCCAGCGAAGAATCCTTGCTGTCATTGCCCTCCTGCTTCTTGTGTCGCCCCGTCTGATAACGTGGGCGACCGCCATGATGATGTCCTACTGGATCAGCACCGGTTGACTTTGAAGCAGGAGTCTTTCTAGGCTCAGAGCATTGTAAATTGCCCTTAACTCCAGTATATTCATGTGGAGAGAAGTCTCCAGACTTGACCACACTTCCTTGGAAATTTTTTTCCCTGTGTGACTACTCCCCAGCCTCTCAGGCTGGTATCCGTGGTCCCCAGAACACAGTCCTGAATGCTGAGTGTGCTGCCCTCTAAAAGATGAGCACTCTGCAGCCCCCACAGAAGAGACACCCTTGTCCTTGGAGACAGGATTATCCGCTGATGCATCTGAAAATGCGATCCGGACCATTCGTCCAGCAAATCCCCTGAGATCTGCCGAATGGAATCGCTTCGTAAGAAGCCACCATTTTTCCCAGGACTCCTGTGCATTGATGCACTGATACTTGGCCTGGTTTTAGGAGGTTTCTGACTAGGTCGAATAACTCCTTGGCTTTTTCCTCCCGGAGGAACACCTTTTTCTGGACTATGCCCAGAATCATTCCTAGGAACAGCAGACGTATCGTCGGAAAACAGCTGCGATTCTTGGAATATTTAGAATCCAGTCGTGCTGTCGTAGAACTACTTTAGATAGTGCTCTTCCGACCTCCAACTGTTCTTTCTTTGAAGAAACATCTTTTCGGCCATTACCTTGGTAAAAGGCCCGGGGTGCCGTGGATAATTCAAACGGCATCGTCTGAAACTGATATTGACAGTTCTGTACCACGAACCAGAGGTACCCTTGTTGAGAAGGGCAAATTTGGACATGGAGGTAATCCTTGATGTCCAGGGACACCATATAGTCCCCTTTTTTCCGGTTCGCTATCACTGCTCTGAGTGACTCCATCTCGATTTGAACCTTTTATGTAAGTGTTCAAAGATTTCAGTTTAGACTATGTCTCACCAAGCCGTCTGGCGTCAGTACCACAATATAGTGTGGAAAAATAATACCCTTTTCCTTGTTGTAGGAGGGGTACTTTGATTATCACCTGCTGGATATACAGCTTGTGAATTGTTTCCAATGCTGCCTCCCTGTCGGAGGGAGCCGTTGGTAAAGCAGACTTCAGAAACCTGCGAGGAGAAGATGTCTCGACTCTCCAATCTGTACCCCTGGGATAATACTTGTACTATCTAGGGGTCAACCTGCGAGTGATCCCACTGCGCGCTGAGACTCTTGAGACTACCCCCCCACCTTGAGTCCGCTTGCATGGCCCCAGCGTCATGCTGAGGACTTGGCAGACGCGGTGGAGGGCTTCTTTTCCTGGGAAGGGGCTGCCTGCTGCAGTCTACTTCCCTTACCTCTATGTCTGGGCAGATATGACTGGCCTTTTGCCTGCATGCCCTCATGGGAAAGGAAGGATTGAGGCTGAAAAGACGGTGTCTTTTTCAGCTGAGATGTAACTTGGGGTAAAAAGGTTGGATTTCCCAGCTGTTGCCGTGGTCCCCAGGTCCGATGGACCGACCCCACTAACTCCTTCCCTTTATACGGCAATACTTTCATGTGCCGTATGGGATCTGTATCACCTGACCACTGTCGTGTCCATGACATCTTCTGGGTGATATGGACAACGTACTTATCTTGATGCCAGAGAGCAAATATCCCTCTGTGCATCTCACGTACATATATATAGAATGCATCCTATTAAATGCTCTATATGAATAAAATATTTTCAGTCAGGGAATCCGACCAAGCCAACCCAGCACTGCATCTCCAGGCTGATGGCGATCGCTGGTCGCAGTATAACCACCGTATGTGTGTATATACTTTTTAGGATATCTTTCCAGCTTCCTATCAGCTGGCTCCTTGAGGGCGGCCGTATCTGGAGACGGTAACGCCACTTGATAAGCGTGTGAGCGCCTTATCACCCTAAGGGGTGTTTCCCAACGCGCACTAATTTCTGGCGGGAAAGGGTATAACGCCAATATTTGCTATCGGGGTAACCCCACGCATCATCACACACTTCATTTTATTTTATCTGATTCAGGAAAAACTACAGGTAGTTTTTTCACTCCCACATAATACCCTTTTTTGTGGTACTTGTAGTATCAGAAATATGCAACACCTCCTTCATTGCCCTTAACGTGTGGCCCTAATGAGAAATACGTTTGTTTATTCACCGTCGACACTGGATTCAGTGTCCGTGTCTGTGTCTGTGTCGACCGACTGAGGTAAATGGGCGTTTTTAACGCCCCTGACGGTGTTTCTGAGACGCCTGGACCGGTACTAATAGTTTGTCGGCCGTCTCACGTCGTCAACCGACCTTGCAGCGTGTTGACATTCTCACGTAATTCCCTAAATAAGCCATCCATTCCGGTGTCGACTCCCTAGAGAGTGACATCACCATTACAGGCAATTTCTCCGCCTCCTCACCAACATCGTCCTCATACATGTCGACACACACGTACCGACACACAGCACACACACCGGGAATGCTCTGACAGAGGACAGGACCCACACTAGCCCTTTGGGGAGACAGAGGGAGAGTTTGCCAGCACACACCAAAACGCTATAATTATATAGGGACAACCTTATATAAGTGTTTTCCCTTATAGCATCTTTATATATATCTCAATATCGCCAAAATCAGTGCCCCCCCTCTCTGTTTTAACCCTGTTTCTGTAGTGCAGTGCAGGGGAGAGCCTGGGAGCCTTCTCTCCAGGCTTTCTGTGAGAGAAAATGGCGCTGTGTGCTGAGGAGATAGGCCCCGCCCCTTTTTCGGCGGGCTCGTCTCCCGCTATTTAGTGAATCTTGGCAGGGGTTAAATATCTCCATATAGCCTCTGGGGGCTATATGTGAGGTATTTTTCGCCAAAAAAGGTTTTCATTTGCCTCCCAGGGCGCCCCCCTCCCAGCGCCCTGCACCCTCAGTGACTGCCGTGTGAAGTGTGCTGAGAGGAAAATGGCGCACAGCTGCAGTGCTGTGCGCTACCTTTAGAAGACTGCAGGAGTCTTCAGCCGCCGATTCTGGACCTCTTCTTACTTCAGCATCTGCAAGGGGGCCGGCGGCGCGGCTCCGGTGACCATCCAGGCTGTACCTGTGATCGTCCCTCTGGAGCTGATGTCCAGTAGCCAAGAAGCCAATCCATCCTGCACGCAGGTGAGTTCACTCCTTCTCCCCTAAGTCCCTCGTTGCAGTGATCCTGTTGCCAGCAGGACTCACTGTAAAATAAAAAACCTAAGCTAAACTTTCTCTAAGCAGCTCTTTAGGAGAGCCACCTAGATTGCACCCTTCTCGGCCGGGCACAAAAATCTAACTGGAGTCTGGAGGAGGGTCATAGGGGGAGGAGCCAGTGCACACCACCTGATCGGAAAGCTTTACTTTTTGTGCCCTGTCTCCTGCGGAGCCGCTATTCCCCATGGTCCTTTCAGGAACCCCAGCATCCACAAGGACGATAGAGAAATTGTATTATATTGTATTTCCTGTGTAGTTATCTGGTTAGGTAGTCTATGTTATATTGTAGTGTATGACTTGTATTGTGTTTAACTCTTTTGCAAGTATAGCATTCATAATATATATTTTAGGCGTTGGACCCTGAGCACGGTATCTGTGTGTTTCTTATAGTATTAAGTATTCTCAGAGCGTCGGTGACGCTCAAACAGCTTTTAAGGTAATAAGGTTATACTGTGTTGCATTTACACTCTAACATTACACTAAGGTTTTACTGTACAATACACTGTTTATGGTTTAGATACAAAGGTTTAATATAGTGAGCGCCAGCGCCGCTGGTGATCTCCTCGTGGTCCCGAGCGTCCGCTACGCTATAGCGAATCATTACGTTAGTCAACAGCCAATAACGTGCCTGCCTGTGATCTCTTGGCCGTGAGTGAACTTGACGCTTGAGCGTCTCGATCACGGCAAAGCGATTGTTACGCAACTAGCGTACCCTTACGGTACTTCATACGTAGATAGCGTACAGTGTTCTTAGACCTCATAAAGGGTATTATATACGATAAATATTTAGCTTTATCACTTCCATGGAAGGATAATCTGGAGAAAGTAAAGCTTAGGTTTGCAGGTTCGCATCAACAAAACCCACTACTTCTGGAATACTGTCTAGACCACCTCATAACAATCATCAAGCACTGTGTAGTAGGAGGGATACAAGGATGCTTTGTAGCCACAGGATCCAGAAAACATGAGGCTATCTGTCCAACAAACAGAAGATTGCTCAAAATTAGGTCACCCAATAGTGCAATGATCCTAAGCATATCAGCAATTCTGCAATGCAGATAACTAAAAATTAAAAGAAGTATAACTCTGGACTGGCCAGGTCAAAGTCCAGACCTCAGCACTTAATATACAAAATCATGTTTGGTGAAAACTAATCAACACAGACACCAACCATTAAGCATGGTGGAAGAAAGGATGGTGATTTGGGGTAGTTTTACAGCCATAGGTCCTAGAGATCGATCAAACACTGAGGGGGGTTTTCAGAGTCCTTAGCATGTTATTGCTAAATTAGCAAAATAAACCTTTTCCTTTTTGTTTTTCTTTGTCTTAAGGGTATTTAACAAGAGATCTTGTTGTAAATTAAATGAAAACAGGCATAATATAATGTTCTAACTGAAGTCAAATGCAAGTCAGGATCCTTGTAGTTATGGGTGTGGTTCGTTTTATCGACAGTATCTATGTCGACAATGTTTAGGTCGACCACTATAGGTCGACAGTCACTAGGTCGACATGGATGGAAGGTCGACAGGGTTTCTAGGTCGACAGGTCTAAAGGTCGACATGAGGATTTTTTTTTTTTTTTGGGTGTCGTTTTCTTCGTAAAGTTACCGGGATCCCAAATTAGTGCACCGTGTCCCCTCGCATGGCTCGCTCCGCTACCGCTTCGCTCGGCACACTTTACTGTTCCAATCGTAGTCCACGTGGATCGTTAAGTATGAAAAAATCCAAAAAATAAAATAAAATGGAAAAACTCATGTCGACCTTTAGACCTGTCGACCTAGCACATGTCGACCTAGAAACCCTGTCGACCTTCCATCCATGTCGACCTAGTGACTGTCGACCTAAACATTGTCGACCTAGACACTGTCGATCTTCAGACCGGATCCCGTAGTTATATGTAATTCTTTGTAATTGAACGTCTAAGAGAAGCAGAAGACAAATGCAGACAGTAGATTTGTACAGCAACTTTAAATGTATTGTTTAATTACAATGAACTGTACACAATTTGTTTTTGGTTTTTTTCTTCTGTACAATGAGGATTGTATGGCCCATTATGTCAATAAAAACAAGTAAAAAAAAATACATATATATAAAAAACTGCTAAGGATCAAATTGCATGCTGGGGGCCACCAAGCACAGGGCAAAGCCGCCAGCATGTATAGCACTGCCCCCAATGTGATCGCAATTCAATTGCTTCGCAGGAATCAAAATAGAGGAGGTGCACTGCCGCCAAGTTTCCAATCACAGGAAACCCAGGCGACGTCATCAGGCCGCCCCAAAAACAGCCAGACAGCCTCCTCACCTATAGCAGATATAAATGAAAGGCATCTTCCGAACTTTCCTAAGCAGCATGAGCCTTTTGGAGGGGGAGTGGCGGCTGGAGAAAGCTGGAGGGCATGCGAGAGACGAGCAGCAAGGCACATTGCCCAAAACTACTGGTAAACCCCACCTCCTCCCAGCCACTGAGATTCCATAATGATGCCGCTGTGCACTGCCACTGAACGCTGTTCATACACATAGTGGCTGGAGCACAGAGACTGGAGGGAGCTCACCAGAGGCAATGGAAAAGGTCGGGGTGCCACTTTTTGAACTGGCGACTGACTCCATTGTCTCCAGTACTTCCACCACTGCACAAAGCCACATATGCACACACAGCCCCATACACGCACACACACACACACACACAAACACACACACACAACCCCACATACATACATACATACATACATACACATAGCCCCATATACATAAACACACAGCCCCCTATACATACACACACATATATACATACACACAGCCTCATTTACATACATACAGCCCGATTTACATACATACTGTACACACAAAGATTATATATATTTCCCAAACACTGCAGCGTCCGCTGCCGCTCCTTACCCGACACCAACGGACTCCAGGACAGCAGGCAAAGAGTACAGACTGCGGAGTACTTCCCGCCCAGCATGAGCCACTCGGGAGGGGAGAGCTTCAGGGAGACGGGCTGCAGGGCTGTCAGGAGGCATGCGCATTTCCTGACACTCCTGGCAAACCCTGCCTCTTCTGAAATCCTGGAGTGACGCTGTTGCACTGCAGCACTGCTCTAGATGGGATGCGGTTAGCACAATACAAATGGCTACCACACAGAGGCTAGACTCGGAGCTAACCACAGTCAATGGAGATGGTCGGGCCGGGTGCCCCCTTCAGAGCTGGAGCCCGCGACCAACTTCATTGGCTCCGGAACTTCTGAAACTGTCCACAGCAGCTGGAATGCAACAGGTTGCCTACCCTGGGTCTATTAATTCCTCAAATACATTGTAAGAGACTGAGGGCGGTATCCTATTAGCCCAGATGAAATTTTGGGCAATCAAAATGGCCGACATTGGACCTGCGATCGCACGAAAACACACGGGATCGAGGGTGTTATTGCAGTGCCAGTGGCCCCTTACCGCGGATTTTGCTTCAGGTGGCTGAACACCTGAAGCATAATCCCTGATAAGTGCCAGAATCAGGGCTAAAAGGATAGCAACAGTAAAGTACCGCTGCTAATAGGATACCACCTTGAAATTCATGCAGAAAACTAGTACTTAAAAACTAAAAAAAAAAACATCAACACTATAAATCACTTGTGGGTTCACATAGGCACATATATCCAAAAGGGTGTTACATACTGTATGACAAGCAATATCACCTTATACTCTAGTTCATCATAATTTGGATTCATAGAATTTGAGACATAGGCAGGTGAAGCTTGCCAATACACGTTTGGGAATAACATTTTATACAGAGCAACAACATATTAGGGGCTGCTTATGAACAAATAAATAGCAGCAGAAATAAATTTATTATAGGTCAGCTGTCAGTTGTATACGTTGCAGTGTTCCAGCAGGTTGAGCTGCATTTTTATGCACCTTCTGGGAAGTGGTGAAATGAGGGAGTAACAGGATTAATTAGACAATGAAAGCTCAGATTCCAGTGAAGCCTTAAAAGTGTTATAAAATGGTGTTTGACTGTGGTCCACTGCCCTCCCCCATCTTGAGGTGGAGACAGACTTCCAGAGCTAGCATCCTGTTCCACGCTGTGTCTAGGAATCATTTAACGTTCTCAGGCATTCCTTGCTATAAGTCGTTCAATATAACTGGACTTCTAAATTGGGATTCCACAGTAACTTGGGGCTAGGGCCATTTTTTCACTTTAAAGGGACTTTCTTTAAGATGGGGGAAGTATATACTGTAAAAGCAGGAGAGATCTGCTCATTGGCTTCTCTATGATCTGGTATTAATAAATAATAGCCGATGATCTATTAAAGTTTATTTATATAGCACAGCAATTTACTCAGCACTTTATAAAGAATATTTGTCATTCATATCAGTCTCTACCTAACTGGAGCTTAAAGTCTAAGAGGGCAATTAACTTGTTTAATGGACGCCCACAATTTCAAATCCCCCGTCACTGTAGACAGGGCAGTATGCAGTTGTTTGGGCGCCCATTGCTTTATTACGCTGATCGTGCCCAGAAGTACCGAATTTAGCCACGTAAAACTGACAAAACCAACAAAAGTACTGAGCGCGACATGAAAAGTGCTGTTTGGGTCCACAGGCAGGACAGTTTTCACTCATTTCTGCTCATCACCTCAGGAGGTTGTGAGCAGAAAAGATGAAAGCGCGCGACAACAATTGAATCCCCCACTACATTAATACGCTAACGCGCACACACACTAGGGTTCATTTTGTCAGAATTAATTACTCTACCAGTATGTTATTGGAGTGTGGAAGCAAAATGGAGCACTCAGTGGAACCCCAACACAAACAAGGGGGATGTATAAACTCCACACAGATTTGTCCGTGGTCAGCAAATAAACTCATGATCTTAGTGCTCATGATCTCAACAAATAAACTGATGACCTCTTATTGCTAACTGCTGTGCTTCCTGACATATATTCTAGCATTTGGCAACTATTATAAATTATTAATTAGTGCAGATATATGAAGTAGCATTGTTATGGGTTAACAGGGCAGAACTCTAAGGTAAGTTAATTATACACATCTGCTGTAATTCACTTTAATGTGCCAACATTTTTATTCAGGCTTCTTGTTTTACTGCTTACAAATATCTTAACCCTTCATTGGAAATCTGTGTCAGATACCTAGAAAAGTGGAAGATACAGATATATCTACTTGTGTCAAGACTACCACCTGCTCATCTTGCAAATTTGCTAGATTGGCTCCAGTTATAAGTTAGCATAAGTTAATGGTATATAGTATACCATTAGAACTAGGAGTTTTTACCATATATACATTGGTGCTTAAAAGTTTGTGAACCCTTCAAAATGTTCTGTATTTCTACTGAAATTTGGCCTAACATAGGCTGACCATACTATCCCTTTAAACTGGGACACTCATGAATTACAAAGGTTGTGTGGCTATCTGACTTCAAGTCTGCATGTCACCTGGTTTTAATCAGCCACAGAACCGGTGTAATCCATGAGTGTCCCAGTTTAAATGGCTGGTATGGTCAGCCTACATAAAACTACTTCAGATTCTAAAAGTAGATAACTAGAACCACATCAATGAAAGAAAAAAAACAAGATTTTAAACCTACCGGTAAATCTTTTTCTCCTAGTCCGTAGAGGATGCTGGGGACTCCGTAAGGACCATGGGGTATAGACGGGCTCCGCAGGAGACATGGGCACTATAAAGAACTTTAGAATGGGTGTGCACTGGCTCCTCCCTCTATGCCCCTCCTCCAGAGCTCAGTTAGAGAAACTGTGCCCAGAGGAGATGGACAATACGAGGAAAGGATTTTGTTAATCTAATGGCAAGATTCATACCAGCCCACACCATCCACACCGCATAACCTGGAATATACGCAACCAGTTAACAGTATGAACAAAAAACAGTATCAGCTAAAGACTGATCTCAACTGTAACATAACCCTTATGTAAGCAACAACTATATACAAGCCTTGCAGATTTTGTCCGCACTGGGACGGGCGCCCAGCATCCTCTACGGACTAGGAGAAAAAGATTTACCGGTAGGTTTAAAATCTTATTTTCTCTTACGTCCTAGAGGATGCTGGGGACTCCGTAAGGACCATGGGGTTTATACCAAAGCTCCAGACCGGGCGGGAGAGTGCGGACGACTCTGCAGCACCGACTGAGCAAACGCAAGGTCCTCATCAGCCAGGGTATCAAACTTATAGAACTTTGCAAAAGTGTTTGAACCTGACCAGGTAGCTGCTCGGCAAAGCTGTAAAGCCGAGACGCCTCGGGCAGCCGCCCAAGAAGAGGCCACCTTCCTAGTGGAATGGGCCTTTACCGAATTTGTTAACGGCAATCCTGCCGTAGAATGAGCCTGCTGAATCGTGTTACAGATCCAGCGAGCAATAGTCTGCTTCGAAGCAGGAGCGCCAACTTTGTTGGCTGCATACAGGACAAACAGTGCTTCTGTTTTCCTAACTCGAGCCGTCCTGGCTACATAGATTTTTTAAGGCCCTGACTACATCCAGGGACTTGGAATCCTCCAAGTCACTCGTAGCCACAGGCACCACAATAGGTTGGTTCATATGAAATGAAGAAACCACCTTAGGCAAAAATTGAGGACGAGTCCTCAACTCCGCTCTATCCACATGGAAGGTCAAATAGGGGCTCTTGTGAGACAAGGCCGCCAATTCGGAGACCCGCCTTGCAGATGACAAGGCCAACAACATGACCACCTTCCAAGTGAGAAATTTCAATTCAACCGTTTGAAGAGGTTCAAACCAGTGAGACTTCAGGAACCGTAACACCACGTTAAGGACCCAAGGGGGCACAAAAGGAGGCTGGATGTGCAGCACTCACTTTACAAAAGTCTGGACTTCTGGGAGGGAAGCCAATTCCTTCTGAAAGAAAATAGACAGGGACGAAATCTGTACCTTAATGGAGCCTAATTTTAGGCCCATATCCACTCCTGTCTGTAGAAAGTGGAGAAAATGGCACAGATGGAAATCTTCCGTAGGAGCATTCTTGGCTTCACACCAAGAAACATACTTCCTCCAGATACGGTGATAATGTTTTGCCGTCACCTCCTTCCTAGCCTTTATCAGAGTAGGGATGACTTCCTCCGAAATACCTTTCCCAGCTAGGATTCGGCGTGCAACCGCCATGCCGTCAAACGTAACCGCGGTAAGTCTTGGAACACGCAGGGCCCCTGTTGTAACAGGTCCTCGCTGAGAGGAAGAGGACATAGATCTTCTGTGAGCATCTCCTGAAGATCTGAATAAAAGGCCCTTCGAGGCCAATCTGGAACAATGAGTATTGTTTTCACCCTTCTTTGTCTTATGATTCTCAATATTTTTGAGATGAGAGGAAGAGGGGGGAACACATAGACCGACTGAAACACCCAAGGTGTCACCAGGGCGTCCACCGCTACTGCCTGAGGGTCTCTTGACCTAGCACAATACCTCCGAAGCTTCTTGTTGAGGCATGACGCCATCATGTCTATGTGAGCAATTCCCCAAAGACTTGTTATCTCTGTAAAAACTTCTTGATGAAGTCCCCACTCTCCTGGATGGAGATCGTGTCTGCTGAGAAAGTCTGCTTCCCAGTTGTCCACTCCCGGAATGAAGACCGCTGACAGAATGCTTACGTGATTTTCCGCCCAGCGAAGAATCCTGGTGGCTTCCGCCATCGCCACTCTGCTCCTTGTCCCGCCTTGGCGGTTTACATGAGCCACGGCTGTGACGTTGTCTGCTTGAATCAGAACCAGTAGGTCGCGAAGAAGATCCTCCGCTTGTCGTAGGCCGTTGTATATGGCCCTCAATTCCAGTACGTTGATGTGTAGACAAGCCTCCTGGCTTGACCATAGCCCCTGAAAATTTCTTACTTGTGTGACTGCCCGCCATCCTCGGAGGCTCGCGTCCGTGGTCACCAGAACCCAGTCTTGAATGCCGAACCTGCGACCCTCTAGAAGGTGAGCACTTTGCAGCCACCACAGGAGAGAGACCCTGGCCCGGGGGGACAGGCTTATCTTCTGATGCATTAGTAGATGGGACCCGGACCACTTGTCCAGGAGGTCCCACTGAAACGTCCTTGCATGAAACCTGCCGAAGGGGGTGGCCTCGTAGGCTGCCACCATTTTCCCCAGAACTCGAGTGCATTGATGAACAGACACTCTTTTTGGTTTTAGCAAGTCTCTGACCATGTTCTGGAGGTCCTGGGCTTTTTCCATCGGGAGAAAAACCCTCTTCTGTTCCGTGGTCAGAATCATGCCTAGGAATGATAGTCGAGTCGTTGGAATCAATTGTGACTTTGGCAGATTGAGAATCCAACCGTATTGTTGTAGCGCTCTCAGGGAGAGCGACACGCTCTTCTGCAATTGATCCCTCGATCTTGCTTTTATCAGGAGATCGTCCAAGTATGGGATAATTGTGACTCCCTGCCTGCGCAGGAGCACCATCATCTCCGCCATCACCTTGGTGAAAATCCTCATTGGCCGTGGAAAGCCCAAACGGCAACGTCTGAAACTGGTAATGACAGTCCTGTACAGCGAATCTCAGGTACGCCTGATGAGGAGGATATATGGGGACATGAAGGTATGCATCCTTTATGTCGAGTGACACCATAAAATCCCCCCCTTCCGGACTGGAGATCACAGCCCGGAGCGATTCCATCTTGAATTTGAACTTTCTCAAGTACAGGTTTAGGGATTTTAGATTTAAAATGGGTCTGACCGAACCATCTGGCTTCGGAACCACGAACAGGGTCGAATAGTACCCTTTCCCCTGTTGGACTAGGGGAACCTTGACAATCACTTGCTGTTGATACAGCTTTTGAATTGCAGCGAACACTACTTCCCTCTCTGGGGGAGAAGCTGGCAAGGCCGACTTGAAATATCGGCGAGGCGGCACCTCTTCGAATTCCAGTTTGTAGCCTTGGGATACAATATCCGCGCCGCCGTCCTCCTCGCAGAGCCGGAAGATAGAAGCCGGGTGAGTATAAGAAGAAAAGAAGACTTCAAGGCGGCAGAAGACTTCAGATCTTCACTGAGGTACGCGCCATTGCTCCCACACACACACACACACACTAGCGGGCACAGATGGGTGCAGGGCGCAGGGGGGGCGCCCTGGGCAGCAATAAAGCCTCTATATCTGGCATAGATACTGCGGAGGCAGTTTTTCTTTCAATCCCCCGATAGTTTGAGTTATTTTGAGCGGGACCGAAGCCCGCCGCTGGAGGGGGCAGAGCTTGGTCTCTCAGGACTAACCAGCGCCATTTTCTCCACAGAGATCTGCTGAGAAGCTGGCTCCCCGGTCTCTCCCCTGCTGAACACTGTGACACAGGGCTGAAAAGAGGGAGGGGGGCACTTGTAAGGCGCAGTGAGTGTATTACACAGTAATTTACACAGTAATTTAATATAAAAGCGCTATTATCTGGGACATTATTTTCCAGTGTCAGTTGGCGCTGGGTGTGTGCTGGCATACTCTCTCTCTATCTCTCCAAAGGGCCTTATTGGGGAACTGTCTCCTTATATCTATATCCCTGTGTGTGGGGGGGTGTCGGTATGAGTGTGTCGGCATCTCTGATGCGGAAGGCTCAGCTAAGGAGGAGGTGGAGCAGATGATTGTGGTGTCGCCGTCGGCAACGCCGACTCATGATTGATATTATACAGCCACAAACCACAATGCAGACTAGTAAAATAAAAACATGCTTACATGGGATTCAAACCAATGACAATCTTAATTTGATAGTGCAAACCCAACACCTTACCAACTTTGCTAACCAGTCTGTGCATACCATGTGCAAGAAATGGGCGCTGCAATACAATACAGACACGCTCTAGAATCTCCGCTGGGGCTGAAGAGGATCTGCTTCCTCCTTACCTGCATAATCGGTTAGCCAGGCAGCAAAATCTAGGGGCCATGGCTACCTGACCCTTGGGATTTGTCATATTGCACTATCCTTGCGTGACATCACACGCAGCCACCGTGATCGGAAAGATGGCGGCGGGTCTCCTGCGGGCGCCGGCAGGAGGCTTCCTCTATTTCTGCTAACAAGCAGAAATTGCGATGCGATCTCAATTTCTGATTGTTGAAGGGGGGGGGGCTCCGGTCAGCATGCTGGGCGCAGCCTTGACCAGCGATGGGCGGCCCACAGCATGCGATCCAAAGGATAGCAAATTCTGCTAATTAGCAGAATTTGCTATCCTTACTGAATTAGGCCCATTATCCGATCTGTCAGACATGCCGGATGATTTGTCATGTCACCTATTGTAATTTTTTCCCATTGCACTCAAAATTTCAATGTCCTTTTATGTTTTATGTAATAACATACTTAATTTCTATATGGTCCTAAAATGACCTAATCTGGGTGTCAGTACCTAAAATTACCTATTTTGACCGTTACAACCTAAAAACACCTAATTCTACTGCTAAAGTTGAATCTACATAAATGTACTGTGGAAATGTGCGTAATGAGTAGTTTTCATATGCAGTTCATATATACAGATGTGTCCTGTTACAGCCGGATCCTGAGATTCACCTGTGATCCATTCTCTTCTATGGGAAAGCCATGGAGGCGAATGGATCGCACTAAAGCATTGTGGGAGCAAATCCTGCAAGGAAGTTGCAGGACACACCTGTTATAAAGGCACATTGTTTCAAACATAATGGGGGGAATTCAATTGTTAATTGCGCCCGATCTCCCATCTAAAGTGATGGGAGATCGTGGTGTGATATTCAATTGTCCCGCAATGTGAAAAGACCCATTTGGGCGCCAAACGGGTTACTTTTCGCATATTTCAGCTCACCAACCGCGGGGGTAGCAAGCTGAAATTAAGTTCTCGCGCCCATCGGCAGCAACGTTTGAATAGCTGCCAGTGGGCGGGGGCAGGGACCGGTGATAACATTTGAATCTCACCCAATAATATGTTGCGTGGTTTTGTTTTATTTTTATATGACATATAAATTCCTAAACTGAAGTTTTTAAAACCTGTAAGATCCTTAAACATGGATTGAAAAAACAACAACTAATTTTAGTTTTTTTTAGATCCTAAAAATCCAGGGCCTTTATAATCAGCAACAATTTGAAGATGACATTCTGGCTAACATTACTCCCTCTTGGACATACCAGCTGGTAGCTTGTCATGGGGGAGATGTATTAAGCCTTGAAAAGTGATACATTTCACGGTGATAAAGTACCAGCCCCAATCAGCTCCTAATTTCCATGTTACAGGCTGGGTTTGAAAAATGACAGATAAAATGACTGGTTGGTTGGTACTTTATCACCATGCAATTTATCACTTTTCAAGGCTTAGTACATATGGCCCTCTAATACCCCTTTCACACCGCACAAATAACCCGGTATCGACCCGGCAATATGCACGGGTCAGCGTGCGGTGTGAAAGCGCCATAGTCGAAATCCCGGGTCGCTTGACCTAGTAATTCAACTCGGGAGTAAAGCAGTGTTATTCCCGGGTTGAATACCGGGTCAGTGGCAGCATAAACGGGCTCCCGGGTCGATGCGACCCGTTCACTACAACAGGGAGAGGCGGCGTGGAGAGGATCTCGTCTCCCAGCGCAGCCCCCGCAGCTGGCTCCGTCCCCTGCCGTTATGGCAACCCGCCCGGCATATTGCCGGGTTGGGCAAATCCAGCAGCAGCGTCCAATGCCGGATCCCACCCGGGAAGGACCCGTTTCCAGTTCCCGGGTGGGATCCGGCATTGGCGGTGTGAAAGGGGTATAAGTGAGTGCATACCAGTGCCCACTAGGGGTTAGTATAATTATAGCAATTTGGAATTTTGGAATCTCTAAACAACACTTCTCAGACATACTAGAAAAGAAAAAAGAAAAAAAAACACTATGCAAACACAAATACTATCTCTTGAATATACTAGGTGAGCTTTACATATAAACGTCATGATGAACAGCACTGTCAGTTTGCATTATCACTAAAGCGAATCTCTCACTTGGGCTACTCTCCCCTGTTAGTGCAACAAACACTTCAATTAACATAAGCCTGTTAACTGACCAACTGAGCCAGCATTGATAATTTGCAACATGTCGGCAGAATCATGACTTGAAATTAGTAAATCAGGTGGGGGGGGGGAATGCCTGTAATTTCACTGTCCTCCGCATAGTATAGGCTCTACTCACCAGTGTGTACCACGGAGCAAAGACTAACGGGTGTGGATCGTAGGGTCGACAGTCATTAAGTCAACCACTATTGGTCGACTGTGACTAGGTCAACACCTGAAATAAATTGACACAGTCCGGGAACCCCAATTAGTGCACCGTATTGCCTCGCTCTGCTGCCGATGCGCTCGGCACAGGATACTATTCCTAATCGTAGTTCACGTGGATCGTAAAGTATGAAAAAGTTCAAAAAATGTAAAAAAATATTGTGAAAAACTCATGTCGACCTAATGAGTGTCAACCTAAAGACCGGTTACCAGACTAACCACTTACCCAGCTGTAAGTCAGATACACTAGTTTCTGCAACAAAGTCTAAGCAAGCACACACCAAACCCATTAACAACCCAGCCATTCACCAAGTCACAGCCTTGGCCATGCGGATGAGAGAAGCAGGGCTTCAAACACAAATCTTGTATTACTATAGGGAAGGTAATGTGGTCATGGTTCTTTGTGTGGTGGGAATGAGCCCAAACATGTGGTGGGAATGAGCCCAAACACTGCATATGAAGAACAAAGGGCCGCACTGTGTTAACAATTTTGGCTAAGCACAAGTTTTTATACAGTAGGCATGGTATGTGGTGGGCACAAGGTATAGTGTGTGAGGGCAGTATGTGGTGGGTACAATGACGTGTATGAGTCACATGCTGTCCATAACAGATTGATATCCAGCATATTTATGCCATGAATTATATATTTATAATTTTAATTTGTGTCAAAAACAGAATGCCAGCTCAATAGGCTAGCAAGTCTCTTGTGGTTCTCCCATATGCCCAGAAACGTGTTCAAGTCCAGCAGTGAACATCCACTATCGTTAAGCTTACCATACTATCCCTTTAACCTGGGAGACTCGTGAATTACACAGGTTCTGTAGCTGGCTAAATTCAAGTCTGCATTTCACCTGGTTTTAATCAGCCACATAACTTGTGTAGTTCAGGAGTGTCCCGGTTTAAGGTAGGGATGAGCGGGTTCGGTTCTCTGAGAACTGAACCCTACCGGACTTTACCATTCGAGTCCGGTTACGAGTCAGGCTCGGGTTTTCCTGCCTGACTCGGAAACCAGAACAAGGCAAAACGTCATCATCCCGCTGTCGGATTCTCGCGGGATTTGGATTCCATATAAGGAGCCGCGGGTCACTGCCATTTTCACTCCAGTCTCGGAGAGTGTAGTAAGAGAACGTGTCTCCGTCCTCAGTGTCTGTGTGGAGGTGGGAAAGTGGGGTGACGATTCTAGTGCTGTCTTGTGCTGCTCAGTCCAGTGTAGTCAGTGTCTTATGCTGCATCAGTCCAGATAGTCACAGTGTTGGTGTCCTCTGCTGCTATATGTTCCCAGTGCTGCTGGCTGCTGTATAAGTCCCTTGCAGTTTTGTTGTGTTGTCTTTCATCAGACTAGGGGTAGTGTCTCTCTTGTGCAGCATCAGTCCAGTGACCAGTCACAGTGGTGGTGTCCTCTGCTGCCATATATTCAGTGTTACTGGCGTATAATACTAGTGCTATTGGTGTTTGTGACGCACACTTGTGTCGCTTAGCTTAGCCATCCAGCTACCTAATTGCCCTTCTTTTTCTACTTTGCATCATGTGCTGTTTGGGGACTAGTTTTTGAATAGTGCCATCTTGTCTGCAACTGCAGTGCCACTCCTAGATGGGCCAGGTGTTTGTGCCGCACACTTGGGTCACTTAGCTTAGTCATACAGCCACCTCGGTGCAACTTTTAGGCCTAAAAACAATATTGTGAGGCATTCAGAATAGACTGGAAATGAGTGGACATGAATGTTATTGGGGTTAATAATACCGTAGGAGCAAAATTACCTCCAAATTCTGTGATTTTAGCTGTTTTTATGTTTTTTTTCCAAAAATCATCCAGATCCAAAACCAAAACACGAAAGGGTGGTTTTGGCAAAACCAAGCCAACACCAAAACATGAAAAGTGCCAGCCGCACATTTCTAGTTTAAAGGGATAGTAATGGTAAGCCTAGCTATAGCCAACTTCCCACGTGAAATGTCAATGGCAGGGTCACGATGAAATGAATGTGAATACACTCAACTCAGAATTTTAGTCAGTGGAAACAGCTCTACCCAGTGACCTGGGAATCCAACTTTGCTAGCAAGAAAGGTTTTCCTGGGAAGGACGTGGGTAAGACTCAGGGTAAACGGGTTACGCTGGTCGATCTGACCCAGTACCCGTATACAGCATAGGAAGAGCAGGTGCTTGCAGCGCTACAGCTGTGTGCAGTGACATCTCCAGCCAAGGAATAAGCAGGGTCAAGCCATCTGTCTTAAAGGGGTCTCAGCTGGGACGCATCCAGGTTGGACCCGTGTCCACAATCCCGGGTGCGTCATGGTTTTTTAACCTGAAAGGGGTATAAGGAGCATATTCAATCAGGTGTGAGTTTTACCAAGTGGGGAAAGCTTTGCGATTCTGATCACATATGCGATAAGTATCATTGCGAATTGTGGAGGAATATAGTCCGCAGCATTAGTAAATCCCACCCAAAATTTGGAATCTAATGGGTGTCAATTAGCAGAGATTTATTTATTTGCTGACTTTTTCTTGCAGCTCCTGAGCCTATGAGGAAAAGTGCATTCTCTAGTAATTTATGTGCAGAATATTAACTGTCAATTTAATTGGTCAGCGGCAACAATAAGATGCAGGGCTAATTGCATATATACTACTAAGGGTCACATTTTGAAAAATGTTGCTGCATTCTTTCCTGATACATGCTACAGATCACCAGGAAAACATGGACTGTGAGAGTCCTAGGAGGAAAACCACTGTTACTAAGTAGAAAGTCACCATGTAGGTCCCAAAGCATTTTTTTAAGTCTATCCCTGCTCTCACCAGGCGGCTGCCAGGCTGCCTCTCGGAAACGTTCCAGTTCTTCTTCCCCGCTGCTACTATCCTCAGCGTCTCTGCTGCCTTGCTGGGAGCTCCTGGGCGCCGCCATCTTGCGTGACGTGTTACCAGCGCCGCCTGCCTGGTGTAGTAGTGCTTACTAGGCCGGCAGTGACGTGTGAGGGCTGGCTCTCGCCTCTAGGTGTCTGTGAGCGGAGGGCCAGCTGGGTGATGGTGGATTTGGGTTTAGTGAAGGTGAGTGGAGTTGATACACTGCGGTGTTGGTGGTCTGTGGGTGTCGGCGAAATGAATGCTCATGGTATGCCCGCAGCTGCTGCCTCTGTGCCCCCGCCTGGGGTGCCCCATAGCCCAGGGTCTGGTGACAGCTGTTACCTGTACGGGCGGTTGACTCCGCTGCACACAGGTGACTGTACCAGCAGTGACCCGGGGGCGGAGTTCCTGTGCGGGTTCCTCAGCTGCTTGCGTCCGGTGCATTATGGATTATAATCAGTGCTCTCAGCAATCATCTCTTTAGGAATAATGTATGTTTGCTGCTGCTGCTGCAGTTTATGACATATCCCTGAATCTGTCTTCCTGCTTATTATGCAGTTTATAGCTTTTGGAACTAGAAGTCTCAGAATACCCTGCCAGACGGATTACTATTAGAGCCATAGTAGCTAGTACAGGGTGCTTAAAAGTGGCTGGTATCTAACTTTCAGTGGGTCCAGCAGGTATTGTGCTGATATAGGGATAAAGCTATTTTTGCCTTAAGTTAATTACATAGATGTCAACACCAGAACCGCTTCTTGGGACCTATGTGTATGTGAGGCTGAAGCTGATTTCATTCTCTGCCAGGTTATTTAGGGCTGAGGTTTTCATTTTGAACCCTTTTGTATGGACACATTGGGGAATGAAATTCTGAAGCTGGCTACACATTACTGCGGTTCTTGTCCTGACGTGGCTATACCTGTCAGGACCGATAATTGTGTAGTGTGTCCATGGTACCAGGGCCCAACGGTTGGTTGGATTTACTCCTAATGTAGTATGTGCCTCACAAGCTATAATGGTCACATCATTTTTATATCGTTCGGAAAGTGCAGTATGATATGGACCTATGTCCGATGTCTGCCAACAGTTTATTGTACACACGAAGAAGAGTTGGGACCGATTCAATTGTTAAATGGGTGCCCAGAATAGCATATCGCCCATCACTAAAAAGTGCGTACACACGGTGCAATTCTGGCTAACAGACGATATTTACTAGAAACTGCCAAGAGGCATGAACCTCCGATGTAGTCCGTATCGACACTGCCTGCACACACTATATTTCCTTGCGATGCTGATCCCGCAGGACCGCACATCGGCATTGCAAGTGCATACAGATGGTGCGATTTGTGATTTTGGCTATATAGTCAAAATCGTAAGCACAAATCGCACCGTGTGTATGCACCTTTAGACTGGGCGATGTGCAGTAGTTTGGGCGCCCATTGTTTTATTTCGCTGATCGCGATAAAACACCCCATTTGCTATGGAACTACATACTTAAGGCTGCCTTTCACTGTGACATGTACCATGGCAGGGTATGCTGGCATATGTAGTTCCACGTCAGATGAGCAGTGGCATGTGATCACCCCCTGATGTGGCCCTTGCTGGTGACAGAATTTACAACAATGCGCCATCTACAATACCCCTAGTGAGTGTACTTACCTGTGTCCAGCTATGCCTGTCATTAGCTTCACCAGGCACCTGTAGTTTCTCCCTTCATTGTTCAGTCCAGACCATTATTATAAGTAATTAGCATTTTCCAGTCTGAAAGCACAATTATATGAACTTGTGTATGGAGACTCTATTACCTCTTTCACACCGCATGGGGGTGACATGGTAAGTAGGCACACTAGGTGACACCCACCCTAGTGATGCTAGTGGACACTCACCAGTCGCACTGCAATATTGGCCTGTGGTCATTAGTGTCTTAAAGCCATTTATCTCCTGACATAGCTGTGCTTTAAAGTAAGAAAATGTCGTACTTTAATTAGAAGAGAAATCTTTTGACTTATGTATGTTTCTGTACTGATAATTTCTTTTTTGCATCACTGACCATTGTAGCAGACAATAGTTTTCCACCTTAAAAAGTGTGCATTCCTTATTTTTATAGTGTTTTAGGGCCTATTTATCAAAGGAAACGTGTAGGATATTACCAGAAATGCCTGTTTTCAGGGGATATATGTAAACTTCAGGTTTACCCCCAAAATATTTCCTGTGATCCCATTTCGATCCAACAAACAGCTCCCATAAGTGTCTGTGTGGATGGCCCTGACCCAAGTAAAGTGATCACTTTACTTTTATACATCGCAGTGTGCTTAATTGTACATCCCTGCAATACATCATTTAGTGTTGCTGGGATAATAAATTATCTGGTCTAAAATCCCATAATTAATAAATATGCTACTTAATCACAGATGGGAGAGTGCAGTCTTTTGACAGCTTGTAATGAAAGTTTAAAACACTGCGTGTGTGATCCTGTGGCTGGGCCTGCTCCAATATAACCGATTCAGTTGGAGGGTATACGGTCATTAGGTTGACAGTTCAAAAGGTCGGCATGAGTTTTCAAATGTTTTTTTACGTTTTTTGGACTATTTCATACTTTACGATCCACGTGGACTACAATTGGGAACGGTAACCTGTGCCAAGCGAGCCATGCGAGGGAACACGGTGCACTAATTGGGGTTCCCCGTCACTTTACAAAGAAAACGATACCAAAAAAAGTAAAAAAAACTAATGTTGACCTGTTGACCTAATGACTGTCGACCAATAGTGGTCGACCTAATGACTGTCGACCCAGCGACCCATACCTCAGTTGGAGTGGGTCAAACACTTTTTGCTTATTCTCTCCCCTGCTATTGGTGGTGTTAAAACTACTTCAGTAATTAAACTACCTCAGTAAAGCCCTTTCTATAGACACCTGCTGCTTTATTACTGGGTTCCAGTGTAGAGACAGACAATGTCTAAGTCAACCCCATATGGTCGTCATACATTAGGCCAACACTGGAAAAAGTCGACAGGTTCAAATGGTCGACACAACTTAAGGTTTTTTGGCATTTATTTTTACACCTTTTTCAAACTTTACCTTCCACATGGACTACAATTGGGAATAGTAACTTTTGCCACAGCATGGTGAGCGAAGCAAGCTATGCAAGGGACACGGGACACTAATTGGGATTCCCTATGCTCTGACGGTGAAAACGACACCAACATTTTAAAAAAAGCTGTGTTGACCATTTCCCTTGTTGGCCTTTTCATGTGTCAACCATTTTTCAGTGTTGACCTAATACATGTCAACGTTTTGTCAGTGTCATCTTAATGTATATCGACCATATAGGGTCGACCTAATGACTGTCAACCTAGACATTGTAAATCTTGTATACCAAACCCTTTATTACTCACATAAATGAATTAGTTAAATTTCACAATATTAAGGGGGGT
This sequence comes from Pseudophryne corroboree, assembly GCF_028390025.1. Classification (NCBI taxonomy): domain Eukaryota; kingdom Metazoa; phylum Chordata; class Amphibia; order Anura; family Myobatrachidae; genus Pseudophryne; species Pseudophryne corroboree. Next base: position 373,817,919 of record NC_086444.1, on the reverse strand, counting down.
ATACACGGGAGAGATGTGTGCTGAGCGAACCGCTCAGCACACATCTCTCCCGCCGCTCAGCACAGCGCGATGTGTGCTGAGCGATGCGGGGGGAGGACAGGGGCCGCTCATTTCACCCAGCGACCTGCTAGATTGAGCCTGCATGCAGGCCAATCTAGCAGCAGCGATAGCGATGTGCGGGGCCGCGCATCGCTAACGCTGAGGGGGCTACACACAATCTAGTCAGATTGCTTAGATTTTAAGCATGGAACTCTCCGTGAGTACCCCCCTTTAGATGCTATATATTAAATCTGGCATTTAAAGCACAACAGGTAACTTCAGATGTATGATTTTGTAGTCTGTAGAGCAGTGATGTGTAAATGCTGCAATTCCACTTGTTTAAATGCTATATCTAAATTATGTGCTACATGCATGCATCTATTCTTTGATAGGGTCTCTGAAACTGCATGACAGCTGTGAGGGTGGTCCCTATGGATTGGGGATTAGTAAAGTAACCTGTGTACACAGGGGGGCGGACCAGACAGGTGAGAGGGATTATCTCAACAGCAGGGATAGACAGTCTATTCTGCATTCTCTGGCTAGTCTTGTTAAATTATGATCTACGTCACCCCTCCCATTTCTCCTTTTCCACTTCTTCAGACCCATTTGGGCTCCTTTTGCTGTGTAAGCTATTCCGTGCTGCTTTTTCTCCTATCATCCGTTTATTCTTTGGGGACATGATGTAACAGAGTGAAAATGCAACACATACACTTATAGCTTAGTCTCCACTTTCTCTGACACTAAGTGACTGTGACTTTCCTTGCAGCCAGTTCCCTGAAAGAGTATTACATAGCAAAGATCCATTATAATTTTGGTAAGTCTACATAGCTTTTGGGATTAGCCTATTTTAGTATATATACATGTTTTGCTTCATTGTCTCCTCTTTTGTCTGTTAGGCCTGTTGTTTCAACTTATTTATCTACCGTCTGTGGAGTCCTGGCTACAATGGCAAGTGCAGGTCCAACTACCTCTGCCTCGGCAGAAAATTCAAGCCCTGGAGGAGCAAGTGGAAGTAGTAATGGAGAAGGGAGCAGCGGGGACAGTACATTTGAGTGCAACATTTGCTTGGATACAGCCAAGGATGCAGTAATTAGCTTGTGTGGTCATCTTTTTTGGTAAGGACCTGACGAGCGATTTTTTCAAACCTAACACACGAGCTGCTATATTTGTTCAATGTGCTAAACTGAAAATAAAAGCCATTTATTGTTTTTTCAAGATAAATTACTTTTACTTTTAGTTAAATAGGTAATTTAACTTTCTGTATGCACGTAGCTTAAACTATAAAGACAAAAGTATTTTCTAGTGTTCAAATTCAATTCATAGATCATACTTTAAGTCCATTTCGTAGGTCATTTTTTAGTCTTGTATACTCCAAATTAGAAGTCTTGCATATAGATCATTAATTATATCCATGCATTGTTTATTCTGCTGAAATGCCTTGATTTGTCTACTATGTTATTGGTAAATAAAAATGTAGGTGTTTGCTGGTTAAAAGTGCAAGTACATTACACAAATCGGCTTTTATTTGACTAACATCTGTCAGTATTTTGGATGTTTTAAATAAATCCACTGTGTAGCTGAAGAAAAGAAATACTGTGACCGTTTTTATTTTTCCCATTTTTTTTTTTTTTTTTCCCTCCAGCATTTACATAACATTTTCTCTTTTTATTCCTCCAGCTGGCCGTGTTTGCATCAGGTAAGTTGTGTATTTTTGCTCCGTGTTTTACATGCACAAGATTTGTTTTTCTGTTGTTCTTCTTTGTTCTTTGTTTTCCCCCAATGTTGTGAGTGCAACCTACAATTTTTTTTTTCATAGGTTATTAATTAAATGTGTTAGATGTGTGTGTGTGTAAAATATATACAGACATGGATCTAGATAATTATCTGTCTGTCTCTATCAAGGGGCACGTAATAATTGAGCTATACTATTCGTATTGTGTTTCACTATATTCTCTAGAGGTGATTCGTTTGTTTGTAGCTCCCGTCTAAACTGCACGGTAGCTATTCAGTTTGTTTGCGTGACCAGCCCCTTTTCTTGCACGATACTGCAGTGATTAGCTACGTTGCACACCTTCTCCCATGCTAATTGTCTGGCACTAGGGTGGCCAATCCCAGGATCGGGAGTGGCAGGATCAAGGGATTTTGGCTTAAAATTGTCCGGGATTGAATCTCGGGATTGGAGCGTCCATGGGACACCAGCCGCACCCACATCTGCAGCTCATTTTGCCGATCGCAGCCCAGAAACTGCTGACAGCTCCGCAAACTGTCCCATCTGCCCAGAGTGGATGGTGAGTTATTGTGGAGGTGCATTGAATAATTTAATTAATTTTAAAACCAGCAACCCAATCCCAGGTATCCCTGGAATCCTCGGATAGATCGTTTTTTTTAATCCCGTATCCCGGGATTGAAAAGAATGGCCCAGGATTGGCTACCCTACCTGGCACTTGCAACCTGCCTCAAAGACCTACTTTACACAGATTTCTACTTGCGCCTCAGGAGGATGTGATCAGAATTCCGCGATAAGTGTAGCATCAGGGCTGAAACTGAATTGCATCGCCCGCGTACAGTTTAGATGGGAGCGACCAACAATTGAATCACCCCCCTAATTGTTTGTAGGTATCTGTGTATTGATGTAGCTGTATTCATTAATTGTAATTTCTTCTCTTCAGTGGTTAGAAACACGGCCTAATCGGCAGGTGTGTCCTGTGTGCAAAGCTGGAATCAGCCGTGATAAAGTAATACCTTTGTATGGAAGAGGGAGTACAGGGCAAGAAGACCCTCGGTAAGTGTAAAATTTGCTTGTGTCTGTGGGTTTTATATATTTTGTATTTATCTGAACAGTGTTCTTGTATTATAAATGTATGCTACAATTATTCTGATGTAATTCAACCATGTTCTTCTTAGTGAGAAAACCCCCCCACGGCCTCAAGGACAGAGACCAGAACCTGAGAACAGAGGGGTGAGTGAAGGGTGAGGGTTTAAAGGGTTGCACAATGTGTGTCACATGATGAAATGATTGCTTCTGATCTGTAATTCTGTATAGGCTCTTGGGGATTCTAGGTTATAACATAACGAGTTTCCCATGAGAAAAACTTAATTAACCAATAACAATATTAAATGAGCCATACAGTGCTTCCTGACATTGTCTTTATTTCTAAATCTGTGATTGGCCATTTCCTGCTCTTACAGATTCTAATACATCTCTTCCGTATGTCTCAGCTAGAGTACTTTGATTTTCTACTGTGTACCACCTAGTAACAGTAGTTTATACACGTTTAGTTTTCTAGTTCATTCTTAGTAACTACCTGCCACTATTGTAACTTCCTCAATCTTTATTTCATTATAACCAAGCAAAAACATGAGGAAAAGGCTCCCATCATTTTAAGAATTGTGCTCTCTTGTGGGTATTATTTAATTTTTGTGCATAAGACTTTTTTTCTTCAATGGTCATGTATTGAGTGCTACATTGTTGCACAATGCTATGAGCTGTTTTTGATGTCTTGAGGTCCCCATACATAACGTATTGGTGCTATTTACTGGTCCCCCAGGTTTCCTAGTTGGGGAATCAGGAATATTAAACATGTTTAAAAAATCTTGATTCCCGAATTCTGGCCGAAAACAGTCAGGATCAGCAAATTGGTGATATTTAAAATAAAGAATTTCCCTCAACGGGGGTCAGATGTGTGTGGGCCTTTACAGAGGAGTAGCCTATGTGATTGCTGAGCTAAGAAGAGATAAGTGCAATATCCTTGTGGACCTATATCAGTAAGACTTAAGCCTCTATAGTTATGTTTTCGATTAGATGCTTCATTTTTAATTTTTTTTACTCAATCATTATATTATTATTTTTTGGGTGCTTTTCTTTGTGTTTAATGTTATGTTATCTAGGGGTCTATTCATAAAGCAGTGAAAAGATTGGAGAAGTGAGCGTGTGGAGAAGTTGCCCATGGCAACCAATCAGTGTTGAGGTAACATTTATAAAGTGCATTCTAAAAATTATATGTAGAAGCTGATTGGTCTCCACTGCCTCACTTCTCCACACTTTTCACTTCTTCATGAATAGACCAGTAAACGTCCAGAAATTTGGTTAGATCATTTCTAATGTGTACTCTATGTATGACAGATGCCCAAATGTAATAGCCTGCAAATTTTGAGCAGCAGGGAGATTTTGGCGATGACGCCTCAACATTCAAAGCAGAAATGTATTTATTTATTTTAGAGACAAAACCAACCTGAATTTGCCTGTTAAAAATAAAATAATAAAAAATGCTTTAAATCTGGAGGCTACAAATAAGTTTAACAATGATGTTGAATGTATTATCATAGCAATAAAGGAATGTGTACAGAAATTTACAAATTTTAAGTGGTCTTATCAGTGCTTATATCAATATTATAGGACTTTGAACAGAAACCTTTTTGGTTTCTTCATATTGCAAGTAATAATATAATATAATATTAACACTAAAGTTACTAGGCAAATCAATATGTAGTACTATTTGAGGAGAGACAATATACTTTTTAAGCCATGTGATAAATCTGTTCTTAAGACCATATAACCTTTTGCAGGGTTTCCAAGGGTTTGGGTTTGGAGATGGCGGCTTCCAGATGTCTTTTGGAATTGGAGCATTTCCGTTTGGAATGTTTGCTACAGCTTTTAACATCAATGATGGTCGCCCTCCACCAGGTATCCTAAAATACATGTTCTCTATTTCACCCTTTAGACTGTAATCTACCTGATGAAGTAGTTTCCCTTCCCTGTTACAAGGCTAAGGGGGAATTCAATTGTTTTTGGGTACCTGTAAGTATTGGGTGCTAGACAGGAGCTATTCAGTTGCCTTGCTGATGGGTGTGAGTGTCACGGGTGTCCTTATTTCTGCTTGTGCCATCCTAAGGTGGTGAGCAGAAATTTGCCAAAAGTTGGACTTTTGGGTGCTCCAACCGCCATTTTGGCAATGCGCCTAATACTTTGCACAGGTTTAGCCATTCTACACTTCAAACCTGATAGGTGCATTTGGACACAACAAGCGTTATAAGCAATGGGTGCTTGCGGCGCTACTGCCCATCTGCAGAACAATTGAATATAACCCGTCGAGCCCCCATTACGTACGGACTCCCAAAGAACAATTACATTTTTCCCTATTACTGTTGTATTGTATGCAGTCATTCCTAACCTCACCTTTTTTACTTTGCAGCTGTCCCTGGAACCCCTCAGTATGTGGATGAACAGTTCCTGTCTCGTCTTTTCCTCTTTGTTGCCTTGGTCATAATGTTTTGGCTGCTGATTGCCTGAAAATCTTCAATTGCCCTCTGATGGCGTTAAGGATTGGGCAACCTTTACAGATTATATTCCAATCCCTGCAATATAATATTCTGGACTTTACCCCTTATCCATCCCAGGCCTCTCAAGTGCTACTCTCAAGTCATTGCCCTTTAGATTAGAAGAATGAGGGCTTATGACTGTTAGAAGAGAAAGAGAAGCACAATAGTATTAACGGCTATGGAGGAGCAGTTTCAGTGCAAGATAGGACAGACAGCAGAAATGTACTGCACAAGAGAAATGTCATCGTACCATCATTTGGTGGGGAGCAGTGTAAGGAAGTACTGGATAAATGAGCAAGGCAACACAGAAAATGATCTGTCAAAAAACAAAACATGTGGAGAAGAAAACCCTGCCCAAAAAAACAGTCCACAAGGACAGAAAACAAATGGCACATAGGTGGGAAGGTACAGTTCATCATGTTTGTACCAAAACATGGTAAAGAGCTGAAAACATGGTGTAAAGTAAGAAGAGGTAGAGGGGGGAAAAGAAATTCAAGTCATAAGGTCTATGGTTTGTGATGCACTACGTACTGAAAGGAAGTATACAAAGACAACGTGTGAAGAGCACCAGATGAAGCGATAATTAATTTTTATCCAACATGCACGAAGGCCTACACCTGGGCTCCAGGAGGAGGATGCCAGGCAGTCTGTATATATATTCTTTGTTTTTTGGACTTGGGGTGGAGTTGAACGTTGATGATTCCTCAATTTTATGAGATTTTAATAATTCACTGGGATTAAATGCTAATTTTAAGATATATTTTGGTGTTCCTGCATTTCTTTTTCTTGTGTGTAATGTTTATCGTTTTAGTTGTACTAGATCTTGCTGTTATGATTAATATGTCTATAATGGAATCAAAACCTTTTTGTTTAGATGGCTAGGGGGAATAACTTGATATAAAGGTGTATCGGTTGTATAATTCAAAATAACATGCATTATGTTATAAACTGATCTTCTACTGGGGGAGGTCAACCTGAGGACCACTAAGGGACTCCTATTTTCAGCTGAAGTATAACTGCATGGCACAGAAGCACATATAGCAAAGCCTGTTTTAAGGCATATGGGATGTTTATTTCTCTTTCCATAATAATATCTCCATTTGTAAAAATCTTATTCTTAGAGTGCCCGTCATTTATCTTCTTTTCTTTTTCTATTTTTGCAGCTATGTTTAATAGTTGCAGCTTTGTTCATCAAACTGCATGCCAGTCTCTTGGAATAGGGAACACTAGGAAACTGTACCTGATCATGCTGTAAACAATTAGTTTGCTACATGTTCAAGCAGGGCAAATAGTTAATGGGTGTCCTGACAGGTACCCGTTCAATACAGAACGCTGCATGTTTTCTGTTTCCGTAATTGGAGAACAAAAAGTCAGGTAATTTTGGTTTGTAGTTATCATTCATGTGCTAGGTCATGGTAATGCATCCAGTTTCCATATTAATGGCAAATACTTGTTCTACTAATTATTTTTCTGTAAATGTTCAAAAGAAGATATGGGGGCAGATGTACTGAGCCTTGGAGAGTGATACATTGGTGAGAGATAAGGTAACAACTAATAAGCTCCTAATTGCCATATCTTGGCTTGTAACATGGCAGTTAGGAGCTAAATGGCTGGTACCTTATCTTTCTCAAAGGCTTGGTACATATGCCTACATTCATAGTGCAGTAAGTGGCATAAGAGGTAAGTGATAGAACTGGGCTGGGCAAGAAAAAGTTAATATGTGATATAGACACTGTTGTATCAGTGGACTCTAATAGGGAAACTTGGCTCCACCACACAGCCATTCCAAAAGGTCATAGTGCGCGACCCTTCACCATGCAATCATATCCCGGAAGGATGCAATCTCATAATTGACAGGCAACGCACCCTTGGGGGTGGGAGGTGGGGGGGACGTGTAATGCATATTTTCAGTGCCGGCGTATGACATCGCCTGCATATGGAAACATGGCAGCGGTGACCCTGCCTATGCAGCCAGGCTGTGCAGGCAGGGGTCTACCTTAATTCGATGCGTTCGTAATAAAATTGCAAACGCGTTGCGGGGCGGCGCCACTCATGCTGGGTGGCCCCCAGCATGTGAGTATATGGATGCAGATTTTGCTACGAGAGGAAAATCTGCGTCCATCTCTGAATAGCTCCCTATGTGCAAAAGAGCGTTTCATTGTTGACAATGGGGGTCATTCCGAGTTGTTCGCTCGCAAGCTGCTTTTAGCAGCTTTGCACACGCTAAGCCGCCGCCTACTGGGAGTGAATCTTAGCTTATCAAAATTGCGAACGAAAGATTAGCAGAATTGCAAATAGACACTTCTTAGCAGTTTCTGAGTAGCTCCAGACTTACTCGGCATCTGCGATCAGTTCAGTCAGTTTCGTTCCTGGTTTGACGTCACAAACACACCCAGCGTTCGCCCAGACACTCCTCCGTTTCTCCAGCCACTCCCGCGTTTTTCCCAGAAACGGTAGCGTTTTTTCGCACACACCCATAAAACGTCCAGTTTCCGCCCAGAAACACCCACTTCCTGTCAATCACATTACGATCACCAGAACGAAGAAAAAACCTCGTAATGCCGTGAGTAAAATACCTAACTGCATAGCAAATTTACTTGGCGCAGTCGCACTGCGGACATTGCGCATGCGCATTAGCGACTAATCGCTCCGTTGCGAGAAAAAAATAACGAGCGAACAACTCGGAATGACCCCCAATGTCAGATACAGCATTCCAGATGTAAATCCCAATAGGGAGCAATTCATTCAACGCAAGTGCAGCACAATTCCGAACTTATATACTGTAGTTCATTAAACTGGACCCTGAAAAGCATTCATTTTTATCTTCTGTGAGTTGCCTTACAAGCAGACGACATCTTCCAGCTTTTGTTGTTACGGTCTCCGTTCTTTGGGTAAGAAAGGTAAGCGCTAGTTAAGAGTAACAGCACTATTAAACATGGAAAAGTCCACAATAGACAATGGTGGGTACACACTATGCTGACTGATCCAGGGACCTCCGGATTTGGTAAGTATACACACTTGCCAATGGGCTGCTTGATATGTTGGGCAACGTGTCACAACTCTGTGTGCATTTCAATTTGCCTGCCCAGCTGTGACATCATTGTCTATTCCAGCCACTGGCATATGGGACGATCGGCGTATACACAGCCAGACATGCTGATATATATGCAAGATATATTGGCATTGGTTATGTTGCAGGACTGACCTGATCTGTCAACATTTCCAGTGTACACACCCGCGTATGCAGTGCAGACATAATGTTTTTTCACTCGAACCAACAATATTCTCTTTCTAGTGTGTACCCAGCTTAAGTTGTATTGCTACTGCAGATTCAGTATGAACCCAAAGCATGCTCCAGTTTGCATATGGTATCCAGATTGCTGCCAGAACAAGCGATCTTACACCACATGTAACTGAATTGTTCCTGTAGATTTTGTAATAATGATCAGGATCCCATTGTTTTGCTTTAAATTGCAGGGTTTTGTTTTGTTTTTAAATCCTTGAAGCTGTTGTTATAATTGTAATGGTGTATGGTGCAGCTGCACCCTTTTCCTATATTGTAGTACTAAGGGGGTCATTCTGACCCGATCGCACACTGCAGTTTTTCGCAGTGTAGCGATCGGGTCAGAACTGCGCCGGCGCATGGCTGCCCGTCGCTGTGGTACGATCGCCTCTGCCTGATTGACAGGCAGAGCCGGTCGATGTGCGGGAGGGGACGAAACAGCGGCCAAGTTTCGTGGGTTCTGTCCGGCCAACGCAGGCGTGGCAGGACCGTGCGGGGAGTGGCCCGCAGCGGCTGCGTGATGTCACACGTAGCCACTGCGGGCCGGGGAGCGAAGAGTAGCTCCCACCAGAACGCTAAAGCTGCGCTGGCCGGGAGCTACTCTTGAAGGAGTTCATGATCGTAGCTGTGCTAAATTTAGCACCGCTATGATCAACTCGGAATGACCCCCTAAGTTCCAGCAAGGTAGCATTATAAGAAGCCAGGGTGTACAGTCCAGGCCCACTCTCCAAAATATAGTCTATATTATGTGTGTGTTACACACCTCTGAGCGCTTGGGACGCCCTCATTTCTGGATTAGCACCCCACCCACTGCCTCTCAGGCTTTTAAACAGGGAACCAGCACATGCTGACTGCACAAAAGGCATAGGTAAGATCCTTTCAATTATATACAAAGTCAGTTTGCGGGTGAACTTTTGGGGCGTGGAGCTCCCTGGATTGCTCTGGCTGTACCACTTTGGGGCATCACCACCTTACATTTATTTTTAACACATATATCAACCTGTGTTTGTTTGTTTGTTTGTTTTCATGTAGCATTTTTCACTTATCGTTTACACTTGTAACACTGATCGGCTAAACCTCACTTTCTAACACTCTGACACCTTACTCCTGTCCTCCCTTTCTTTTCTTTTTTTCTTTAACACTCATCAGCCTCTCATTTGCCTAGCACTGATCTCTCACTTCTGTACCATTTCTGTGTGATGCCCTGGGGTGGTATGGCTGGGGTAGTTTGGGGGGGGTGCTCTGCTCCCCAGAGGTGAACCCCTATAGTGTTAGGGACCTGTCCGTCGAGTTCACCGCGAAGTAGGTGGGCAGGCTCATATACTGGCCAATATATGCCAAGAACCTCGAATATTACGGTTGTTATAATTTTAATGGTGTATGGTGCACCTGCACACTTTCTGCTGCGGGGTACACTGGGCTCCACAAGGATAGACATTGGGGTGTAGAGTAGGATCTTGATCCGAAGCACCAACCGGCTCAAAAGCTTTGACCTTCTTCCCAAGATGCATAGCGCCGCCTCCTATATCACCCCGCCTCTGTGCACAGGAGCTCAGTTTGTAGTTGGTGCTTGCAGTGCAAGCATGTAACAGGAAGAGCTGCTCACAGCAGCTCTATAAAAAGCTTTTTCTGAGGGAAAAAAATAAGACTACAAGGGCTGCAGCAGAGGCACAGATTGTGTTAGATGTCAGTAGACATCACCTGCTGCAGCTCCATCTCTCCCCCAGCGGCGCTGTGCATTCCTGCGCCCTGGTTGCTGGGTACCTACAGCAGGAAGCTCCAGTTTTCTTCCAAGTCAGCCACACATGGCTGGGGCTCTCCGGGATCTTGTGGCCGCACTTCGGGAGGAGGTAAGTGGGTCCCGCTCGCAGGACCCGCGCTTTATCGCAATCTGGTGCGGCTGGTGGAAGGCGGGCCGCGCACGCTGGCGTGGACACTGTGGCAGTACAGGGACCCCACTAAGCCACCAGGGCAAGGGCACAGGTCGGTTTTCTCTTAAAAAAACGTTTCCTATGCAACCCACAGTACCGGTGGTGAAGTCCAGCAGGGGGATAAAGCTTAGACCTGCAGCCCCTCCCCCGGCCCCAGGGCGCCATTTACAGTAAATGTTCCCGCCCTGGAGCTGCATATCTCTATCTCTCCCTCACTCCCAGTCAGTGTTTGGGCGCCATTTCCCCAGCTACACTGCTCTTGGGACTGCTTGGGCAAATCCTCCTTTGTAAAGCCGCCTGAAAGTCAGCGCTGTGCCTTTACAAGACACTTAAGTATTCTACATGTCGTTTAGACAGCGTTAGTTAAGAAAAAGTGCATTTGGTCAGGGTTATTTAGTACAAGTACCCTGTGATATACATCCAGTCTTTTACTGTGCAGTGTTATATCTATTGATTATATAGCTATATTATTGAGCTAGTCCAGTGCAGTATTATTGCTTGTCATAACTTCTGCATTGTACAAACTGTGACTATGTGTGTGTGCATTGGCTTGCTGTGTGATCTCCATTTCGTGTTTCTCACTCAGCTTGCTATCCCTATATTCTCATACGTCCTAGAGGATGCTGGGGATGACATCAAGACCATGGGGTATAGACGGGATCTGCAGGAGACATGGGCACTCTAAAGACTTTTCAATGGGTGTGAACTGGCTCCTCCCTCTATGCCCCTCCTCCAGACCTCAGTTTTAGAAATGTGCCCAGGTCGACTGGATGCACTCTGAGGAGCTCTACTGAGTTTCGCTGAAAAGACTTATGTTAGGTTTTTTATTTTCAGGGAGATCTGCTGGCATCAGACTCCCTGCATCGTGGGACTGAGGGGGCAGAAGTAGGAACCAACTTCCTAAAGAGTTTCATGGCTCTGCTTCTGGCTGACAGGAGACCATTAGCTCCTGAAGGGAACTGAACGCTAGCCGTGCCTAGATGCTCACTCCCACAGCACGCCGTCACCCCCCTCACAGAGTCAGAAGACAGGTGAGTGTTAGAATACAGATCTGCAATCAAAAAAGTGACGGCTAAAGTACCGCGCGGCTGGCGGGAGCGCAGCGCGCCATGTTGCCCACACATACACAGGCACTGCAGGGTTCAGGGCACGGGGGGAGGGGGGGCCCTGGGCAGCATGAAACCTATTGAAACTGGCTTAAATAAGGGGCATAAGTTGCAGAGGCACAGTCCTACCCCCGCCAGTATAACCAGTATAAAAAATGACCTCATACAAGCTGAGGAGAAACACACCATTGAAGAGTGGAACTTCCTCCTCAGGCAGCCAGCACACTGCTCAGCGCCATTTTCTCTCTCTCTCTCTCTCCTCAGGCTGCAGAGACAACCCTGGTCCTCCTCCACTACTGAACAAGTATCAGGGTGCAAAACAGGGGGGGCCATAGTGAATTTGGTGCTATATAATTGTGTGATTAACATTATAAAAGCGCTGCATGTCAGTGGGCATTTTGTGTTCACAGACATTGTGTTACTGGCGCTGGGTTGTGAGCTGGCAAATCCCATCTGTGTCCCTCTGACAAATTTTACTGTGGGTCTGTCCCCTATAAATCCCGGAGTGTCTGGGGTGTGGTTCTGCACGTGTGTGACATGTCTGGGGCAGGGAACTCTGTGGAGACATGTTAGGGACACAGAGGTGTAATATGACACCAAGAGCCTGACTGGGTGAAAGGTTACATGATCGTGTGAATCATATCAGTAAGAGGTTGGACTGAATCTCATACAGAAAATGAAAATAATCTGTTGAAGATGTGATTTTTAATAGTTCTGCCTTTCATCCACAGGGACCTTTCTGGGTCACATACAAATTTGCACAAGTAGTACAAACTGATACCGCCACAGACTCTGATTCCTGTGTTGACACTAGTGATTCCAGGAAAATAGGTCCTAAGTTAGCAAAAAAGCATTCAAAACATGTTTTAGCTATAAAGGTGGTGTTAGAAGTTACGAAGCCCCCTCTTTTACCACAAGGAGAGGGTTTACTTTAGTAAAGAAGTAATGTAATTTTCCCTCCACCCTCTGATTTAACCTGAAAAGAAATTTCAGATTCCCAAAAGGAATTCAGGCAGCTTACCTTTTTCCAAAAAAGGTGGGAGTCACCCCGCATTTTAGACAGGGCCCTGTCATAAAAGAAAAAAGGTGTTTCTCCCTGCGCCTGGAATGGCTTCACTTAAGGAGCCGACAGACCGCAAGTGAGTGAGGTGATTTATTGATGTGGCCAATGGGACACTACTCAGGCCTACCATTGTCTGTGAGCGGGTGAGTAGTGCTATTGAAAAGTGGTCAGAAAACTTGTCATTAGACATTGACACAATAGATGGAGACGAGATACTCCTAACGTTAAGTCATACCAAAGATGCTGCGTACGTACTAGAATCCATGAAATATATTGGTTTCTTGGGATCAAGAACCGCTACTATGGCAGTATCGGCTCGGAGGGCGTTGTGGATTTGCCAGTGGAATGCTGATGTAGATTCCAAAATAAAATATGGAGGCTCTCCCGTATAAAGGTGAGGCCTTGTTTGGTGATGGGCTGGATGCGTTAGTCTCGGCGGCTACCGCAGGTAAGTCGACATTCTTGCCTTATGCTCCTACACCGGCAAAAAAGATGCATCACTCTCACATACAGTCCTTTCGGCCCAACAAATACAAAAAGGCCAAAGGTCTCCCCTTTTTTTGCAGGTAGGGGAAGGGGAAAAGGAAAGAAATCCGCAGCGTCTCCCGGATCGCAGGACCAGAAGTCCACCCCTGCTTTTGCCAAATCTGCAGCATAACGCTGGGGCTCCCTTGCGGGAGTCCGCTCTGGTGGGAGCATGTCTGAAACTTTTCAGCCAAATCTGGATTCAATCTGGCCTGGACCAATGGGTCTTACAAATAGTGTCCCATGGGTACAAACTAGAGTTTCAAGACGTCCCCCCATGCCGATTTTTCAAATCGACCTTGCCAGCTTCTCTTCCGGGAAGAGAGGTAGTAACAACGGCAATTCAAAAATTATGTCAAGATCAGGTCATTGTCCTGGTACCCTTGGCACAGTAAGGAGAAGGTTTTTTTATTCAAGCCTCTTTGTAGTTCCAAAGCCGGACGGCTCGGTCAGACCGATTTTAAACCTGAAAATCTGAATCTCTACCTGAAAAGGTTCAAGTTCAAGATGGAATCCCTGAGGGTAGTGATTTCCAGTCTGGAAGAGGGGGACTTCATGGTGTCAGTAGACATAAAAGATGCTTACTTGCATGTTCCCATTTATCCTCACCAAGCTTATCTGAGATTCGCAGTACATAATTGCCATTACCAGTTTCAGACGTTGCCGTTTGGACTCTCCACGGCACCGAGGGTATTCACCAAGGTGATGGCGGAGATGATGGTCCTCCTTCATTAAAAAGGAGTCAATATAATTCCTTATCTGGACGATCTCCTGATAAAAGCGAGATCCAGGGAACAGTTGGTGCAGAACATCGCACTCTCCCTGTCAATACTCCAACAACACGGTTGGATCATGAATTTTCCAAAGTCGCAGTTGGAACCAACGACAAGATTGTCCTTTTTAGGGATGATTCTGGACTCAGAAGTACGGAGAGTATTTCTTCCAGTGGAAAAGGCTCTGGAAATCCAGAAAATGGTCAAACAAATATTGAAACCAACAAGCGTGTTGATCCATCAATGCATTCGGTTGTTGGGGAAAATGGTAGCGGCCTACGAGGCCATACAGTTTGGCCGATTTCATGCCAGAGTATTTCAGTGGGACCTGTTTGGCAAGTGGTCCGGATGCCACCTACACATACACCGGAAAATAATCCTGTCCCCCAAGGCTGGAGAGCTGTCACACAGGGGGGAAAGCTCCCAAGGAAAATGGTCAAGTCAGGTAGCCTGCCTTCACATAAACGTTCTGGAATTGAGAGCCATTTACAACGGCCTTCTACAAGCGGTACATCTTCTTCAAGATCCCGTGCAGATCCAGTCGGACAATGTAACAGCAGTCACGTACATAAATAGGCAAGGCGGAACGAAAAGCAGAGCGGCAATGGCAGAGGTGACAAGGATTCTCCTCTGGGCAGAAAGACATGTTAGAGCTCTGTCAGCAATTTTCATTCCGGGAGTGGACAACTGGGAAGAAGACTTCCTCAGCAGACACGATCTCCATCCAGGAGAGTGGGGCCTCCACCAAGAAGTCTTCGCAGAGGTGACGAGTCTTTGGAGAGTTCCTCAAGTAGACATGATGGCATCTCGTCTAAACAAGAAGCTTCAGAGATATTGTTCCAGGTCGAGAGACCCTCAAGCAATAGCAGTGGATACACTGGTGACCCAGTGGGTGTTTCGGTCGGTATATGTTTTCCCTCCACTTCCACTGATTCCAAAAGTTCTCAAAATAATAATAAGAACAAGAGTTTGAGCAATCTTCATTGCCCAAGACTGGCCAAGGAGGGCTTGGTATGCAGATCTTCAGTCGTTGCTCATAGAAGATCCTCGGCCTCTTCCTCCTCGAGAGGACCTACTACAGCAGGGGCCGTGTGTGTATCAAGACTTACCGCGGCTACGTTTGACGGCATGGCTGTTGAGCGTCGGATCCTAGCCCGAAAGGGTATTCCCAAGGAAGTCATCCCCACTCTTATTCAGGCCAGAAAAGGAGCAACGTCTAAACATTACCACCGTATTTGGAGGAAATATGTGTCTTGGTGTGAATCCAAGAAGGCTCCTACGGAAGAGTTTGAGTTGGGACGTTTTCTCCATTTTCTGCAAGCTGGTGTGGATGCGGGCCTTAGATTGGGGTCAATCAAGGTCCAGATTTCGGCCTTATAAGTTTTCTTTCAAAAACAATTGGCCTCCTTTCCAGAAGTTCAGACGTTCGTGAAAGAGGTTCTGCACAGCCAGCCTCCATTTGGGCCTCCAGTGGCACCATGGGACCTTAATGTGGTGTTGCAGTTCCTTCAATAGGGTTGGTTTGAGCCTCTACAAGAAAGAGTTGAAGTTTCTCACTTGGAAAGTGGTGATGCTTTTGGCGTTGGCATCCGCAAGGCGGTTGTCTGAATTGGGGGTCTTGTCTCACAAGAGCCCTGTCAAAGTCAGAAAAATATCACTATGCACACTGCCATATCTGCACCTCATGCGAGCTCCCGCTGCGCGTGCAAGAGCTCTCCCGTGCGTGCGCATACTCGCAGCCGCGTGCACCCGCAGGCGCACGATATGCGGATTTACGGTAGAGTTTGTATGCGTCTAGCGGGCGACTCAATCGATATATATTTTAACCATATAACGTATTTTGTAGATTATGGTCCCTTTGATAGATTCTGAAAGTTTAGTTAATATAGCATGTTCATGGACAAAGAGATCCCTCTTTGTTTGATACGAAGGGTCAGACAGGAGTAATACAGTGGTGTTTAGTATCCATCGGAAGAGTATTTAATTAGCAATATTCCGGTGTTGGTTTGAAGCAGATTAATCGCTCGTGCGAATAGTTATGGACATAAGAAGTTTATGTACTTTTACTATTATTTGCACTTACTTATCCATGCGGCGGGAAACCTAGTTTCCCACCCACCTGAGCAGTTGGAAATAGTCACAGCCCACCTGTATGAATCAACCTATGACCTTTTGTTATAATGCGAAGACGAATTCCTGTGTCCAATGAACAATGAGATTGTAGGGACCATTGAATTGTATTGTGTGTGGGGCATAAATAGACAAGCCGATCATATCCAGCTCTCACTCTTCAACGGTTCTCATTGCTGATAATCGGGAGCTGGATATCCAGAGGCGCATGCGATTGTTTCCCTTGAGCGTAAGTTTTCTCCGCAATCATATTGTCTTTATTGGTATTGTGGGCCATATCTCTCTCTCTCTCTCTCTTCTCCTCTTTCTCTCATTTTCCCTTAAACGTACTTGTATTGTATTGTATTTCCTGTGTTGTTATCTGGTTAGTTAGTCTATGTTATATTGGTAGTGTATGACTTGTATTGTATTATTCTTTTGCAAGTATAACATTCATATAAGGCGTTAGACCCTAAGCCCGGTATCTGTGTATTTCTTATAGTGTTAAGTATTCTCAGAGCGTCGGAGACGCTCGAACAGCTTTAAGGTAATAAGGTTACATTGTGTTGCATCTACACCCCACCATTACACTAAGGTTTTTCTGTATAATACATTGTTCATGGTTTACATGTAAAGGTTTAACATTGTGAGCGTCTGCGCCGCTGGTGATCTCCTCGTGGTCCCGAGCGACCGCTACGCTATAGCGAACCATAACGTTAGTCGGCAGCCAATAGCGGGCCTGCCTGTGATCTCTTGGCTGTGAGCGAACGTAACGCGTGAGCGTCTCGACTACGGCTAAGCGATTGTTACGCAACGTGCGTACCCTTACGGTACTCCAGACGTCAATAGCGTACAGTGTTCTTAGGCCTCTTAAAGGGTTTTAAGTAAGATAAATATTTAGCTTTATCAATTGGCGGCTCGTCCGTCCTTCACATATCTATACTAGGTAATTTCAGCAGACATTATCCATCAGCAAAGGGCGGGAGATCATATTCCTCGTAGTGCTGTCTGGATAAGCGTCTGCTTCGCTTAGTAAAGGGTGCTGAAGGAATCCGGAACCGGAGGTAAGAACAACACGCTAGTGTCTTTTAAAAAAACTGTTTATTTCTGTCTTGCGTACGCACGCACGCATATATCTGCATTTCTTTTTTTCGTGTATTTTCATATATCACTCTCCTGTTTGCCATTTTATAATTGATAAACGTGCTAAGAGAGATTTGTCGCTATTGCATAGTTAAAGTATAAAAGTAATACATTAAGGGATAAATTGCAAAGCACGCACGCAGCTCTACCTAAAGATACAAGGAGAGATTGGTGTGGTGTTCGGTAGATGATCGAGGATCATCTACATTGATAAACGTGTGAAATTGTGTTACGGTGGATATTTGCTTTGTGTACACGTGTCTCTAACAAAGGGTGAGACTCGCGTACGCAACTCAAAGGCCGACGCACGCAGCGTATATTACGCAACGGAGCGTCCGGGTACGCCCACGTAACTCAAATCACACGCTAGTGTTATTGTAACAGGCGAAAAGGTGGCAACGCGATAAATAGCGCAAATCTATTTTAGTGTCCGAAATTTAGACTAACAGATCCTTCTCCAAATTTACAACACATCTGGTCTAAAGGAAAGAAAATTTCTGCACAGAAATAGAAATAGAAACAAAAGTGTACATGTGGTGAGTGAGTGTTTTGCATATATAAGTTTATACAATTTTTTGAGGTTGAACCACAAGAAGTCGAGTTCTCGCAGGGTACATACATGTAAGTGACGTGCATGGTGGCAAGGGAGGCATCCCTTGTTAAACATAAAATCTGAGCATTAGAGTATAGCAGACCAGGAGGTCATACTGTAGCACAGACCAGGAGGTCCAGAACAGACCAGGGTTGGTGCAGAACCCATATAGGCCAATAAAGCTCATGCTGAAGGAATTCGCAGCCGCAATTTTCGATTCCACTGGTCGCTCTGCACATAAGATTAGTTGCTTATGTGCAGACTGATTGTACCGCACGTAATTGTGTGCATTAGTTAATCTGACTAGTACCATTTGTGTACGAAACGGGTCATAAACACTATTTGTACATTCTGACGTGATTTGTGTAATTTTTTATTTTCTAAAGGGAAGTTCGCTGGTCACTCAGGAATTATCCAACAACCAACAGTTACTGGAAAGGGTTAATGCTCTGCGGATCACACTCACATGTTCCAGTAAACAAAGGTTCATAGGGGCCCTGGGTCGAGTACGCCAGCACTAGGGCAGTGTGTAGGTCGTACTGGTCGGCGTGGGCGAGTGAGTGGGGTACTCGGTAAACCGCCACCGTCAGCCTATCTTAAACATTTTGGTTTTTGTAAGGGTTTGCTGAAGACCCTGATTGAAGGTTAGAGGTGGTGAAAGCAACACCTACAGGTATGGGGGCCAATTGTTCAGGTAGGGGGCGATCAACCTCGGTTCGGGTTGATTCAGTAAACCGACCAATCGGGTCGGCAAGGTACGTAATGTGTGAAAAATACGGTTCACACACAGAGGTTTTATGTGATGAATGGGAGAGAATGACGGTACATGACGGGGAGAAGTTCCCAAGAGTAGGCAGCTTTAGCCCAGAAGTGTTACAAAATCTAAGGAGGAGGATATGTCTCATTAAATCAACAAAGAGACGAATCAAACATTATGATTATTTGCAGTTATGGCAACAGGAGGGTGAAATACAGAGAGGATTGGCTCAGGCGGCGGGATCTAATCCTATCAGGAAACTGATAGCCACGGCCCCGCCGCCACCATACATATCAGGAGAGAAATTGGTTGCGGAGAATGACGCATTAGGGTGTAACAAACAAACACTTAGCAACTGTGTAAATGTTAATAAGTTAACCAATGCAAGTATTAACCCGTGCAAGTTGTACCCTGTTTTGAACTTTCCCCAGGAGTGTGATCAAGAGGACGAATCGGCAACAATATCGGCGCTCTCTCTAGCAGCCACCATATCAGAAACAACAGTAGGCACGGCCCAACCCTTAAGATTAGTAACAAAGGCCCCTAGCGGAGGGACAGGTGAGGTCGTATCTACGGGTAAGTACGGCACCATACACTATGCTGAAACCATTTCACCACAGGCTGTAGAATCTACACAGAATGATGTTGCTATACTAAATCCTGTAAGGGTAATAGCAGTGCCAAATGGGAAAACTGACACGTCAGGAGTCACTCCTGTTAGGAACATTGCCATGTACAGCCCATTTTCCCGAATGGAATTAAGAACCATAGTGTCTGAATTCCCTGACCCTAGGAAAGACTTAGTTGCTAGCCAGAAATACATCAGAGACCTAGGGAACACTTTAGAGCCCAATAACAAAGACTGGCAGGTATTGCTGAGGGCTTGTTTACCCTCCAATGTCGACTCGGCTCAATTTTTAGCTGACTGTGGATTGGATCAGGATGTACCTCTTACAGATGTGTACAACAAAGACAATGTAAAAAGGATAAGTTTACAGTTAAAGGAGTATTTTCCAGCTGTAGTTAAATGGAACAAGATTTTCTCCATTAAACAAAAAGAGTCAGAAACTGCTGCAGAATATTTTCACAGGGCATTACTAGATATGGCAAAATACACAGGCATAGAGGACATTAAAACAAACATAAACCATCGAGAAGTAGCAGTATCTGTACTAATGGATGGTTTAAAAGAGGCATTAAAGACAAGGGTACAGACCACTCAACCATGTTGGCGAGGTCTGTCGGTGGCTACTTTGAGAGAGGCAGCTGTGGATCACGATCGGAATATCACCAGACACAGGGAATTACAAAGTGATAAGTTAATGGCCGTAAGTATACAGGCCCTGACCACAAGGCAGCCTTTGTATAAATCACCAAACCCTGTGGGTAAGTCGAATGTGGTAACCTGTTATTCCTGTCATAGAGAGGGACACTTTGCACGAGACTGTAAATCGAGAAACATACAAAAGTCTTATCAACCCCCTAGACAACGACACGACACACGACATTGGGAGCAGGGTCCGCAGAAACGGAGTTATGAGCCACATGCAGGGGAAACAAAAAGATACCCCCGAACAGAGACTGGCAAGCCTCTGGTAGTTCCCATTTAACCCCTTCACAAGTAGTTGCTGCCAGCGGGATTCAGGGAGGTCACCATACCCAATAGGGGTGTGGCCATACCTGTAATCTGCAGCCAGTAAAATTGATTGCAAGTCTTGGAAGTGAACCCGAAATTGCAATTAATGTAGCTGGTAAATCATTAAACTTTCTTGTAGATACGGGGGCGGCCAAATCAGTGATAAATTCGACAGTGGGCATGAGAACCACTGGTAAAACAATTCCAGCCATGGGAGTAACGGGAGTAGTCCAGCACTACCCTGTTAGCAAACCAGCCGAGATTACAATAGGGCCTTTACATACCAAGCATTCCTTTTTGCTGGCTGCATCGGCACCGACTAATCTCCTGGGAAGAGACTTATTGTGTAAAATGGGGTGCGTCATTTATTGTACTCCTGAAGGTGTATTCTTGGACATACCTGAGAATCACGCTCAGGAAGTGCGAGACATGTTAGACTCCCCATCAAAATTAATGTCACATACCATTATGGCAAATAGGACTCCATCCCAAGTAGAAGAGATGACATCCCAGATACCAGAGTCACTTTGGACAAAAGATGGACAAGACACTGGATTAATGGCAAACGTAGCTCCAGTAGTTGTGCAAGTAAAAGATGGTAGGATAGCTCCAAAAATCCCACAATACCCTCTGAAGCCAGAGGTGGAGTTAGGAGTATACCCAGTAATAGAGCGCTTGCTACAACAGGGCATTCTGGTAAGAACATCCAGCACAGCCAATAGTCCCATCTTCCCTGTTAAAAAGAGTGGGGGGAGGGGTTACAGGCTAGTGCAGGATCTAAGGGGGATTAACAAAATAGTTGAGAGTCAGTTCCCCGTAGTGCCAAATCCAGCTGTCATCCTTATGCAAATCCCTCCCACTGCGAAATTTTTCACTGTTATTGACCTCTGCTCCGCTTTCTTTTCGGTACCTCTGCACCCTGACAGCCAATATTTGTTTGCATTTACATACAGAGGAGTCCAATACACATGGACTCGATTACCACAAGGTTTCATAGACAGTCCAAGTATATTTTCCCAGGCTTTGCATGATTGTTTACAGTCTTTTCAACCAGAGAGTGGATCAGTATTGATACAGTATGTGGATGATTTACTACTGTGTTCAGATTCATTGGAAGCGTCCCTGAAAGATACGAAACAGCTCCTGTTTCATCTTTCAGACACAGGACACAAGGTTTCCAAAGACAAGTTGCAATTATGCCAAACTAAAGTAAAATATTTGGGACACTGTCTAACACAAGGACTGAGACACCTGACCGCTGATAGAATTCAAGCAATTAGAGACATGACTCTGCCACAAACCCAGCAACAGATCAGAACGTTTTTAGGAATGTGTGGGTATTGCCGTAACTGGATCCCAGGATTTTCCATTCTAGCATTACCTTTGCAGGAGATGGTTTCCTCAAACAAGCCTGATCGGATTTCGCACACAGACGAGTCCGAGATGGCATTTGAGAGACTTAAACAGTGCCTAACGCAGGCACCAGCATTAGGTATGCCAGACTATGGGAAACCCTTTGAGCTGTACGGAACAGAAAGCGCTGGTTGCGCAGCAGGCGTCCTAACCCAAAAGCACGGTGATGCCAGCAGGCCGGTAGCATACTACAGCGCTCAGCTAGATACGGTAGCGCGATCCCTCCCCACATGCTTGCGAAGCGTTGCTGCGATAGCATTGCTAGTAACGAAAAGCGAAGATGTAGTGCTAGGTCACAACCTCACAATTCATACACCACATGCAGTGTCAGCCTTGCTAAATTCTGCCCAAACCAGACACGTCTCATCAGCGCGGTTTACAAGATGGGAGATGCAGTGCATTAAATCCTGCAACATATCTCCCAGGTGTGCCTGGACAGGCACAAAGGGTGGAGGATGAGAGTGGTGGGGAAGGAGAATTTAATACAAAGGAGGACACACATGATTGTATGGAATATTTGACCCAAAATTTTACCGCAAGGCCTGACATCAGTGACAACCCACTGGAAAATGTAGATCTTACCTTCTACACGGATGGTAGTTGTCACAGACAGTCGGACTCGGGAGACTTGTGTACTGGATACGCAGTCGTAGATGACCAAGGCACCATAGAAGCAGAACCGCTAGGCCCACCTCACTCAGCCCAGGTTGCTGAACTGGTCGCCCTAACCAGAGCATGTGAATTGGCTAAGGGCAAATCAGCCAATATCTACACCGACTCTAGATACGCATTCGGGGTAGTCCATGATTTCGGAGCCCTATGGCGCCTCAGAAATTTCATGACGGCAGCTGGTACACCGGTAGCGCATGCAACTCACATAAAAAGGCTTCTAACAGCGATACAGGAACCCGACAGAGTGGCTGTTATCAAGTGTAAAGCACACACATATAGCCAGGACCCAGTATCACTTGGTAACAGCCGAGCAGACGAAGCTGCTAAGTTAGCAGCTGGTACCCCCAGACAGACAGACACCACACAACTGATGGTATTTAATACCATCAACACACAGAAGCTGTGTGAAATGCAAAATTTGTGTTCCACACAGGAAAAGGCAGTCTGGAAGGCAAAGGGATATGGCCAGGAGTCCTCAGGACTCTGGACGGATGGACAAAGTAAACCAGTGGCCCCCAGAGCATATCTTCCATGTTTAGCTGAGGCAGCACACGGGCTGACTCATCTGGGCAAGGAGGGAATGTGCAAGTTGGTAAGAGCATATTGGTGCGCCCCAGGATTTTCATCTCATGCAGGTAAGAGAGCAATGTCATGCCTTACCTGCTTGAGAAAGAATATCGGAAAGGCAATACCAACAGAACCATCGCATATCCCACCTACAGGCGGCCCTTTCCAGGTAATACAGATTGACTTTATACAATTACCCCCTTGTCGAAATTTGAAATATGTACTTGTTTGTATAGATGTATTCTCAAATTGGGTCGAAGCATTTCCTGCGGCCACAAATACCGCTATGTTCACTGCTAAGAAAATTGTGCAGGAATTTGTATGTAGATATGGTATCCCTAGAATTATCGAAAGTGATAGGGGTACCCATTTTACAGGTGATGTCTTTCAAGGAATGTGTAAGTTGATGGGAATTGATAGCAAGCTGCACACTCCATACCGTCCACAGGCGAGTGCGAAGGTGGAAAGAGTGAACAGCACTATTAAAAATAAACTGAGCAAAGTTATGGCAGAGACAGGATTGACATGGCCAGAAGCTTTACCCATAGTACTATACAGCATCAGAACCACTCCCAGGTCCCCTCTTAATCTGTCTCCCTTTGAAATCTTGTTTGGTCGACAACCGCATGTTATGATTAACCCTCAGGATGATTTGAAGTGTAACAATGAAGTGACAGTAAAATACCTGATTAACATGAGTAAACAGCTAAGGAATCAAAATGATAATTTGAAGTTAGTGATTCCTGATTTACCAGATAGTAATTGTCATGACATTGAACCTGGGGATTATGTAATGATACGGAATTTTCTACGCTCAGGTTGCCTTATTGACCGATGGGAAGGACCATACCAAGTCTTATTGACTAGCACTACAGCATTGAAGGTTGCCGAGAGAGAGACTTGGGTTCATTCGTCCCATTGTAAGAAGGTTGCTGATCCAGAGAGGTCCCGTGATAAGGAACAGACGGTAGAGGAAGTTGTATCACTGGAGTGTCTGTTCCAGGAGGACTGAGGCGGCACCTGAGCATTGAAAATCACAAGATCAAAAGCAGTTGTCGATTCCCTGTTCCCTTTTATTGTTTTTCTCCACTTCCCATCCCCTCTCCCTCAAATTATTTTTTCCCCCTTCTCATTCTTCTTCGTTTCCTCCTATAAGATGGACTTGCCCCAAGAGACTGCGATCCGGATTTTCCTGTTGACCATGATGTTGACCAGAGCAGTCTGTTCCGGCGAGAGTACCATGGAGGTCGAGAAAGGTTCTGGAATGGGTTCTGATGACAAAGATGGAGGCGTAGTTTTCCAAGAACAACTTAACCAACAAGTAAAGGCGAGTATCAGAAAACGATCCGATAGCATTGACAATAGAAGGAATTGTGAAGGATTGTTAGCTGAAGAAAACTGTATCTGTAGGCTCTGTGACAATGTAGTTGAGGATGGGTGCATCAAGAAATGCCAATCCAGTTTTAATATCCACATGGACCGGCACCCCTTGAGTGACTATCACTCCTTAGTGGGTAGTGCGTTAAATCAAACAGATTGTTGGGTATGCTCTCAAGTACCTCAAGGTCATAGCAAATCAGGACTACTACCATTTCCTTTAACGGTAGGGGAGGTACTTGAGCTAAAGGGTGGGAGACCGGTGGACAGGAGGTTTAATATCTCCAGTCCTCCTAGTTTAAAGCTCCACCAATATCATGTGGATAGATCCCTAATATGTTTTAACATTTCCAATCCCCGAAAGCCGGGAAATTGGGAAGTGTCATGGAGTAACCAAACCATGACCTTTTCATATAGAGCAGATAGAATGCCGACAGATACAGAGCTTATACGCCACATAGTCAGTAGAGAAAAATCTTTCCGATATAGGTATACCCTAGGAAGTAGGATTACGAGAGTTGGAGAGGTATCACCAGGATACTGTGCACATATCGTACAAACTGATACGTGTACCAGACAGATGGGAGAATTAGGGTTAGGAGATTTCACATGGAAGATGTGTAATATGGTTATGTCCTACTCCGTCCCATATGTTCTCCCCGATGATGCATATTTCATATGCGGGAGGAAGGCGTATAAGTGGCTTGCCCCAAACTCTGAAGGATTGTGTTATATTGGAAAAGTACTGCCTGAAGTAATGACTGTATCACATGCCAAAATGAAAGATTTACACCGTGGTGCCCAAGCTCCTTATACTCACACCCACTACGAGCACGTAGTTAAAAGGCAACTGACAGAAAGGACAGAGCATTTGGCCTCTGACATGATCTATGAATCCACCGGGATTCAGGTCCTACTTGCGTTAGATTTCACTCGCACCGCTAGAGGAGTGCTGAACTATAGATATATCTCTGCGCTTGCAAATTTGTTAGACAATATCACAGAAATGTATGATGACACGTTTAGGTATACTGGAAGAGAACTTCAAGCTTATAAAATAGAACTGGTCCAGTATAGAATGGTTCTTAATTATCTCACAGCAGTAACAGGTGGATATTGTGTCACACTGGCAACGCAGTACGGCGTGAAATGCTGCACATATATAACGAATAGTACCGAGGATCCGGTCGAGGTCATAGACCAAAAGATGGACGATATTCTCCAATTAAAGTGGGAATTTCGCAGGAGACACAATCTCACCCTTGCTGCTGTGGGTAATGAGCTGACTGGTTGGGTGTCATGGTTGAACCCGCGAAATTGGTTCTCTGGTTTAGGAGAATGGGCTCAAGGAGTCATAATGGATGTAGGGAAGTTTCTCCTATGTATGTATGTATGTTAGGTGTTGTCATAACGATTGGCTTGATATTTAGATGCGGTCAGGCTTTAATGAAGTGCAAACGTAGTACCAGGGTAATGAGTCTAAGGAGTGAGGAAATTGTAATTCCAATGGATTTGATTTATGACCCAACTGTAGAAACAATGATGTGATGAAAATGCGATTATACGGTCCGTTTCTTTCACCTGTTTTTCCGGTTTTTCCAAGGTAAAAAGACCCACTTTTGACGAGTAATTTGATGACCCTGTATACAGATAACTGATGGATTAAAGAAGAAATTTTGACAACCTTATACACAGATATTTGATGAACTATGCCATAGACCCCCAGTTTCCCTAGAAATTTTAAAATTGCGCTAGCCCAACACTTTTGTAAGTCTATGGACATTGACAAAGCTTTTTGCCCACACCTTTTGGCAAAAGCCCAAAGAAGACTGCATTCAACAGACACCGAACAAGACTTCAACCGACAAATGTTCATTAACCTGACATAGAATACCACTGCATTTACCATAATTGTGTCTTATCTTCATCTCTACAACCTTCAGGTAATTACACACATAGTCGATAGGGAATACCGGCACAGATATCAGCATTCACATATTTCCCCATTCATGTATCATCAACTAAAATGTGCTCCCCCATTTTGTTACAACCACAGCCGAAAAGAGCTCGGTAAAGTTTGACAGCCCATCCACAGACCCGTACCACGGGATAAGAAGGAATTCGAATGTATACTTCGCAATACCTCGAAGCTTGATTTAAAACACGTACGGCACGATGATACATGACCCCCCCCCCAAACATGGATTCATACACACATGCTTCTGCTATCTCAATAGGTCATACCCTTTTCCTACCTTCTCCTCTCCTCTCCTCCCCTACCCAATCATAGAAATGTATTTACACTTGACATATATTTTTTTCTTTTTGAAATGTTTTAGGAAGTGGCAGTTATTGTTGACTGCCAAAGGGTGGACTGTCAAAGTCAGAAAAATATCACTATGCACACTGCCATATCTGCACCTCATGCGAATTCCCGCTGCGCGTGCAAGAGCTCTCCCGTGCGTGCGCATACTCGCAGCCGCGTGCACCCGCAGGCGCACGATATGCGGATTTACGGTAGAGTTTGTATGCGTCTAGCGGGCGACTCAATCAATATATATTTTAACCATATAATGTATTTTGTAGATTATGGTCCCTTTGATAGATTCTGAAAGTTTAGTTAATATAGCATGTTCATGGACAAAGAGATCCCTCTTTGTTTGATACGAAGGGTCAGACATGGGTCATACAGTGGTGTTTAGTATCCATCGGAAGAGTATTTAATTAGCAATATTCCGGTGTTGGTTTGAAGCAGATTAATCGCTCGTGCGAATAGTTATGGACATAAGAAGTTTATGTACTTTTACTATTATTTGCACTTACTTATCCATGCGGCGGGAAACCTAGTTTCCCACCCACCTGAGCAGTTGGAAATAGTCACAGCCCACCTGTATGAATCAACCTATGACCTTTTGTTATAATGCGAAGACGAATTCCTGTGTCCAATGAACAATGAGATTGTAGGGACCATTGAATTGTATTGTGTGTGGGGCATAAATAGACAAGCCGATCATATCCAGCTCTGACTCTTCAACGGTTCTCATTGCTGATAATCGGGAGCTGGATATCCAGAGGCGCATGCGATTGTTTCCCTTGAGCGTAAGTTTTCTCCGCAATCATATTGTCTTGATTGGTATTGTGGGCCATATCTCTCTCTCTCTCTTCTCCTCTTTCTCTCATTTTCCCTTAAACGTACTTGTATTGTATTGTATTTCCTGTGTTGTTATCTGGTTAGTTAGTCTATGTTATATTGGTAGTGTATGACTTGTATTGTATTATTCTTTTGCAAGTATAACATTCATATAAGGCGTTAGACCCTAAGCCCGGTATCTGTGTATTTCTTATAGTGTTAAGTATTCTCAGAGCGTCGGAGACGCTCGAACAGCTTTAAGGTAATAAGGTTACATTGTGTTGCATCTACACCCCACCATTACACTAAGGTTTTTCTGTATAATACATTGTTCATGGTTTACATGTAAAGGTTTAACATTGTGAGCGTCTGCGCCGCTGGTGATCTCCTCGTGGTCCCGAGCGTCCGCTACGCTATAGCGAACCATAACGTTAGTCGGCAGCCAATAGCGGGCCTGCCTGTGATCTCTTGGCCGTGAGCGAACGTAACGCGTGAGCGTCTCGACTACGGCTAAGCGATTGTTACGCAACGTGCGTACCCTTACGGTACTCCAGACGTCAATAGCGTACAGTGTTCTTAGGCCTCTTAAAGGGTTTTAAGTAAGATAAATATTTAGCTTTATCAGCCCTTACCTGATCTTCCATGAAGATAGGGCAGAGTTGAGAACTCCTCAACATTTTCTTCCAAAGGTGGTTTCCTCTTTCCACATAAACCAACCTATTGTGGTGCCAGTTGCTACTTACACGTTCGCTGAGTCAAAGTCTCTAGATGTGGTTACAGCTTTGAAGATTTATGTCGCTAGAACAGCTCGAATACGGAAAACAGAGGTTTTATATGTCCTGTATGCTCCCAACAAGATTGGGTGTCCTGCTTCCAAGCAGACTATTGCGCGCTGGATCAGAGGTACGATTCAGCAAGCTCATTCTACGGCTGGATTGCCGTTACCGATGTCTGTGAAGGCCCATTCCACTAGGAAGGTGGGCTCCTCCTGGGCGGCTGCCCGGGGTGTCTTGGCATTACAAATTCGCCGAGCAGCTACTTGGTCAGGGTCAAACACATTTGCAAAATTCTACAAGTTTGACACCTTGGCCGATGAGGACCTAAAGTTTGGTCAATCGGTGCTGCAGGGTCATCCGCACTCTCCCGCCCGTACTGGAGCTTTGGTATAGACCCCATGGTCTTGATGTCGTCCCCAGCATCCTCTAGGACGTATGAGAAAATAGGATTTTGATAAACTACCGGTAAATCCTTTTCTCCTAGTCCGTAGAGGATGCTGGGCGCCCGTCCCAGTGCGTACTTTACCTGCAGTTTAGTTATTACAGTTACACAAGTTGCGTTATCTTGGTTTCAGCATGTTGCTGAAATTAGTTCATGCCTGTTGGCATGTGTTATGTTGAATGCCATGTGTGCGGCATGGTTGAGGGTGTGAGTTGGTAGATATCTCATCCCTAGTTAAGTAATTCCTTTCCTCGAAATGTCAGTCTCCCTGGGCACAGTTCCTACAACTGAGGTCTGGAGGAGGGGCATAGAGGGACGAGCCAGTTCATATCCAATGAAAAGTCTTTAGAGTGCCCATGTCTCCTGCGGATCCCGTCTATACCCCATGGTCTTGATGTCGTCCCCAGCATCCTCTACGGATTAGGAGAAAAGGATTTACCGGTAGGTTATCAAAATCCTATCTTCTATAACCTGAGGGGGCTAGGTGCGTCAGGTTTGTAATACAGGATATAGGATATTCACAATATATACTTAAATTGTATATTTCTCTGTGATTTTAGTCACCATATCTCTCCTGAATTCCTGTTTGTGCTGACTACACTGTGCAGGGGTTTGGGTTAGGTATTATGCTGCTGACAAATTGTACTGTGTTACTGTCACAACTGAGGGCCTGAGCTGACGGGAGGAAGCCTCAGTTGTAGGGGCTGAGGTGAAACTAAACTTGGGAGGTTTAATCAGACGCCTAGACATGTAAGTACGGTGTAGGAAGATTGCCCGAAGGCGTGACCATGACAACCAGGATTTAAAAGTCAATAAAAGTTTATTAACAGAACTCCATGTATTCACAGCAGTGGTAAATGAATAAAGATATGCAGTAGTTAAAATGAAACAGTTCCTGGATCACTATAAGCTTGGCAAGAGCCACAGGGTACTGGTAGGATAAGGTACAGTTCTTAATGTCCCAGAGATGGAATGCCCTTACCAGACCCGTCCGTAGTAGTGAGAGTAGCCAAGGAACACACCAGCAGATGTATCACTGGAAGCTGGTAACACTGTAGTTGAGGTGACTGCTGTGGATGCTGGATGGAACCAGCCAGGTGTTGAAAACATGGAGTGGATGCTGGATGGAACCAGCCAGGAAGTAGAATGAAGCTAGGGAGCGAAGATATGGGAAATAATGATATACGGGTACCGATGGTTTGCGGGTACCGATGATATGTAGGTATCCGCTGGAGAAGCACCGGCACTTTAAGGTAGTTGATCACTGCTGGAAGCTGACCACTGGAAGCAGATGGATCTGTAGCTGGAAGCTTGAGTAGTCATAGAAGACTGCAGAGTCAGGCTGCACCGCAAGGTGGTAAATGGGTGCGGGTCTCTTAGTGGTAACTGGAGACAGGAGCTGGAAACCTGGAACAAAACAACCACAGGAGAGAGAGACTGGAAACAGGGTTTGACAATCAAAGCACTGACGATTTCCTAGTGCAGGCTCAGTCCCTTTATACCCTTAGGTATACCAGGATTGGATGACCGATTAGGCAGACTCCAGCGGAGCTATGGATTGGAGGTCAGGATCATGTGACTGAAACTAAGATGACTGCGCCCATACCGGCCAGTGGAGGGAAACCTTGTTTGTAACACCACGTGGAGATTCCTCTGTAATGGCGGCGGTGAACACAGAGAACGCCGACTTGCGTCTCAAACCTTCAGCTCGGACGGCCGCGGCCGCAGTAGATGAGGAGTGCCACATACCTTGTAGTGCGTTGAGAATATGGAGATGATGCCCGAGGCCCCGCTGGCAGGTGACGCCATGCCAGTAGCCCGGGTATTAGAAAGACAACATCCACGGATCAGCAGAGATGAGACATGACGTATGGATGCTAGCCACATAGCAGGGAACCGGGCCTAGGACGCTGGGACAACCTTAGGAGACACCTGAAAGGTAAATAATGGCGTCCAGATACCCGGATCGTGACAGTTACCTTATACTGCAAGTTATAACATGTCTGCTGATGAGGGTAACGGTTCTGGGGCTGAACACACTGGTAGTGGTGCTGAGGCCACAGATACTTTTGAGGAAAATATAGCAGCTGAGGGCTCTGGTTCTGGGGGTTCCTTGCCCCCCAGTGGGACTGTAGCAACGGGGGTCCAGAATGACCCGCCATGGGCTACCGTCTCCACGCTACTGAATACGCTAGTTACTAAACTTACGCCCCCTACGGGACCTCCTATGCCGGTCCAACCGTATATGGTCCCCGTGGTTAATCCGCCGTGGGCAAATCACTTGTCCACTCAGTTACCGAAATTGAACCAGTCCCTGACTACTAAAAAGTCTAACCCTCGCCCGCCTAAGACCAAGGAGTCCTCTATGCGGGCCATTCCTTCCTCACAATCCACTGCTATCACTGACACCTCGTCTGATGAGGATGGCGTTTACACTAACCCCACAGATTCTGACACTGATAATACTGATGGGGATAGTGGTTCACAAGTGGATGTTCCTGATCTATTGGAGGCTATAAAGTTAATTCTACAGATTACGGATGATCCCGAGCCGTCCGTTCCTTCTAAGTAACCGGATAGGTTCAAGCGTCAGAAGGTGATTAAACAAGTTTTACCTCATTCTGATCAGCTGGTTGATATACGTCAGGAATCTTGGGAAAATCCAGGTAAGAAGTTCGTGCCTCACAGGAAGTTGCTTGCTCGCTCTCCCCTCGCGCCGGAGCTGTCTAAAAATTGCCAGACACCTCCACCAGTGGACTCACATGTTGCAAGGATGGTGGTCTCCTCAGCTCTACCTGTCACTACCGTCATGTCTCTGAAAGAGCCTACGGATAAGCGTGTGGAGGGTTGGCTGAAAGCGATTTACACCCTCACGGGTGCTGCACGCAGGCCCACTATTGCAGCGTCATGGGCTGCAGAAGCTATTAAAGCGTGGGCCCAAGAGTTGGAAGCTGAAATCTCTTCTGACCATGCTAGACAATGCTTGTCATATATTGTCACAGCTTCTTAAAGAGGCGGCTTCTGATGCCGGTGTTCTGGCAGCCAAGGCTTCTACTACGTCAGTCCTGGCTCGCCGGATATTGTGGCTAAGATCCTGGTCTGTGGATCTGGATTCTAGAAAAACCCTGGAGGTACTCCCTTTTAAGGGAAATATCCTGTTCGGAGAGGACTTAAATAAGATAGTGGCTGATTTGGCTACTGCCAAAACAGTCTGTCTACCAAGTACTGCTCCTTCTGTGCCGAAGGCTACAAGTACTTCCTTTCATCCCTTTCGTCCTTCAGGTAAAGCAAAAGGTCAGTCGTACCACAAACAGGCCCGCATTTCCAAACCTGGTAAGCCAAAGCCTAAAAGAGCCTGGGCTGCCCGTCAGCCAGCTTCCAAGACCGATAAGCCTGCCGCATGATGGGGCGGGCCGCCCCCTGTGTGACCCCAGGGTGGGGGGCCGGCTTCTAGGGTATACCCAGGAATGGTTGACGACCACTTCTGATGCCTGGGTACGGGAAGTCGTCACTCAAGGTTTCGCCATAGCCTTCAAAAACCGTCCCCCTCATCGATTTTGCCTGACAGATGTCCCTTCGGACCAGACAAAGGCAAAGATTCTTCATTCGGTGGTACAGACCCTCCTGGACACAGGAGTGATAGTACAGGTGCCCCTTGCTCAGACGGGCCAGGGGTACTATTCTCCGCTGTTTCTAATCCCGAAACCGAATGGGTCTTCCCGGCCCATTCTCAACCTCAAGGCGTTGAACAAGTTTGTGAGAATCTCCAAGTTCCGTATGGAAACCCTTCGATCTATTTTTCTGGCCTTGACACCTGGGGATTATATGGTCTCCCTGGACATACAGGATGCTTACCTGCATATCCCTATAGCAGTGTCGCATCAGCAATACCTGAGGTTTGCGGTTGGCAACCTCCATTACCAGTTTCGGGCTTTACCTTTTGGTTTAACCATGGCTTCGCGAGTCTTCACCAAGGTTATGGCGGTAATGACGGCGGTACTCCGCCGTCAAGGGGTCAGGATCCTACCGTATCTGGATGACTTGTTGATCCTGACAAATTCCCCAGAAATTCTCCTACGTCACCTAGATCTGACTGTCTGGTTTCTGCAAGCCCACGGGTGGCTCATCAACTGGAAGAAATCTTCCCTGGTCCCTGCTCAGAGCATGGTGCACCTGGGAGCACTATTGGATACTCACAACCAACGGTTGTTCTTGTCTCAGGAGAAAGTCCTGATGCTTCAGGACAGGATTCGTTGCTTCCTCTCTCGTCCGCAAGTGTCGATACATTCGGCGATGCAGGTGCTGGGCCTCATGGTGTCAGCATTCGACATGGGGAGTATGCTCAATTCCATTCTCGCCCCCTCTCCAGAGGCTGATTCTGGCCAAGTGGGACGGCCTGCCTCACCGGATCAGGTCTCACATGATCTCATTGACTCCGGAGGTCCGTCTGTCGCTGTGCTGGTGGCTCCAGGAATAACGATTGTGCAGGGGTCGTCCCTTCTGGATATCCAACTGGGTCCTGTTAACAACGAATGCCAGTCTACGGGGTTGGGGCGCGGTGTTGGAGCAACACTCCCTTCAGGGTCGGTGGACCAAGGAGGAGTCTCTCCTCCCGATCAACATTCTGGAATTGCGGGCGGTCTTCAACTCATTGAACCTGGCCCAGCTTTTAATACAGAACCGTCCTGTTCAAGTACAGTCGGACAACGCCACCACAGTGGCTTATATATAGGCGTCACTCGAAGCCGCTTGGCAATGAAGGAAGTTTCACGGATTCTTCAATGGGTGGAACGCCATCTACCGGCCATATCGGCAGTATTCATTCCGGGAGTCCTGAATTGGGAAGCGTACTTTCTCAGTCGTCAGGAAGCACACGCCGGAGAGTGGGGCCTCCATCCAGAAGTGTTTCAACTCCTAGTGGAAAGGTGGGGCCTTCCAGATGTGGATTTGATGGCGTCTCGACACAATCACAAGGTTCCGGTCTTCGGAGCAAGGACAAGGGATCCTCAAGCAGCATTCGTGGATGCTGGCGGTGCCATGGAGGTTTCGGCTGCCGTACGTGTTCCCTCCGGTGTCACTCCTGCCCAGGGTAATTCAGAACTTCAAGGAGGAATCCTGCTTCTCATAGCTCCAGTGTGGCCCAGACGGCACTGGTTCTCAGACCTCCAGTGCCTCTCGTTAATCGTCCAGTTCTACTTCCACAACGCCCAGACCTCCTCATTCAGGGCCCCTGTGTCTACCTGGACCTGGCCCGGCTGGCTTTCACGGCGTGGCTATTGAAGCTTCCGTCTTGAGGGCTAAAGGGTTTTCTGAGGCAGTCATTCAAATTATGTTGCGAGCCCGGAAATCGGCTTCTGCTCGGATTTACCATAGGGTCTGACATTCTTACTTTGTTTGGTGTGCATCTAACAATTATGACGCTTCCAAGTTTGGTACAGCCAAGCTGTTGGCTTTTCTTAAGCAGAGCCTGGACTTAGGCCTGTGTCTGGCTTCCCTCACGGTACATATTTCTGCCTTGTCGGTGTGGTTTAAGA
Source organism: Pseudophryne corroboree (assembly GCF_028390025.1). Lineage (NCBI taxonomy): Eukaryota > Metazoa > Chordata > Amphibia > Anura > Myobatrachidae > Pseudophryne > Pseudophryne corroboree. Next base: position 373,783,732 of record NC_086444.1, on the reverse strand, counting down.
GAAAAATTGCGACCTTACCTGATGATCATACCTTTAATCAGGGTGTGTTGTATATCCAACCTCACTAGGTCCCGCCGGTGGCTCCTTGGGACTTGTCGATGGTTTTGGAGGCGTCACAAGAGTCTCCATTTGAACCTCTTGGCTCAGCTGACCTTAAGTGGCTTTCCCTTAAGGTGGTGTTTCTGCTGGCTATTGCCTCCGCTAAAAGAGTGTCGGATTTGGGTGCCTTGTCTTGTAGCTCCCCATATCTGACTGTTCACTGTGACCGGGCGGTTCTTCGGACTCGTCCCGGATATTTACCTAAGGTGGTGTCTTCGTTTCACCTTAATCAGGAGATTGTGGTCCCGGCCCTGGTCTCTCCTGACTTGTCTCCCAAAGAGCGGTCTTTGGATGTGGTACGAGCTCTCCATATCTATGTGAAGAGAACTGCTTCTATTAGGAACTCGGATTCTCTCTTTGTTCTGTTTGGTATTTACAAACGTGGCTGGCCTGATCACAAGCAGACTTTGGCCAGATGGATTAGAATGGTGCTTGCACATGCTTATGTGAAGGCTGGTCTGTCAGCTCCTGCTCACATTCACGGCCCATTCTACTCCGTCTGTTGGACCTTCTTGGGCGGCCCGCCATGGTGCGACCCTTGAACAATTGTGCAAGGCGGCAACGTGGTCCTCGGAACACGTTTATAAGGTTCTATGCCTTCAATACTGCCGCTTCCCAGGATGCTTCCTTGGACGTAGGGTTCTTGTGCCCGCTACAGTGCGTCCCCTCCCATAAGGAACTGCTTTAGGACCACTCCAATGTCTATCCTTGTGGAGCCCAGTGTACCCCGCAGCAGAAAACGAGATTTATGGTAAGAACTTACCTTTGTTAAATCTCTTTCTGCGAGGTACACTGGGCTCCACAAGGCGCCCACCCTGACGCACTTAGCTTCTTTTCTCCTATCGGGAGAGTGTGGTGTTTGTGGCAACTTGCAGTTGTCATCTCTTTTACTTGCTACTGCATTGGGCTGGTTAACAAAACTGAGCTCCTGTGCACGGAGGCGGGGTGATATAGGAGGCGGCGCTATGCATCTTGGGAAGAAGGTCAAAGCTTTTGAGCCTGATGGTGCTTCGGGTCAAGATACTACTCTACACCCCAATGTCTATCCTTGTGGAGCCCAGTGTACCTCGCAGAAAGAGATTTAACAAAGTTCTTACCATAAATCTATTTTTTTCCTATATTGTAGTACTAAGGGGGTCATTCCGACCTGATCGCTAGCAGGCTACTTTTAGCACTGCTGCGATCAGGTAGTTGCCGCCTACTGGGGAGGGGGGAATCTGTTCAGGGCTGCGCTCGCTTGTGCAGAGAGCTGCACAAACAAAAGTTTGTGCAGTTTCTGCACAGCTCAGGACTTACTCACCCACTGCGATCATCCTGGACGGAGCTGACGTCAGGATCCCTCCCTGGAAACGGCTGGGCACGCCTGTGTTCGGACGGACACGGCCTGAAAACGGTCAGTTGATGCCTCCGGCCAGCCTCTTCCTGTCAATCTTCTTGCGGTCGCGGGTGCGATCGCTTTCTTCATAAGCTCTGTCGTTACCTATGCGCAGGCGCACTACAGTCCTGATCGCACCTCTGCAAAAAACAGCAGCGTGCGTTCAGGTCGGACTGACCCCCTAAGTCCCAGCAAGGTAGCACATCCTATTATAAGAAGCCACGGTGTGCAGTCCATGCCCCCTCTCCAAAATATAGTCCTTGAAGTCCCAGGTCTCTATACTTCCATCCCTGACCGTCAATACCACAGCTACCATACCTGTAGTATATGCCATTATTTAGGTATTATGTACAGGTACATGGACAGTGTAGCCGTTGGATGAAGCTCATACACTCTGTCCATCTGTTTTAGAACTACAGTATTCTTAGGGTGGTGTTAACCAGGCACTTGTCAAGCCTCCAAAGCATTTTTTTTATTTTGTAAACATATTGTTCATTGTAGCAGGAAAAGCAAATTACTTATATCTCTCTGCTTATAAGGGCCTTGTCATACAGTTATCCAAACGTGATTGCATCTGGAGAGCTCTCTTTTTTTTTTTTTTTTTTTTTATTATTTAAATACTCCTGGACATTTGTCCAAAATGCTATTGTCAACATTTAAAACTAGCTTGTGCGGTTAAAGTGCTCTTAAGGCATTTTTTTCCATTTTATTCATAGAAATGAATTGCAGATTGAAGCAATTTATGCTTTAAATGTGGAGTGAAAGATGCCTGTTTGTCACCACCCCTAGACGACTGAAATGTTCAGCCAGGAAGTAACCATCTGCGATGTTTGTTATCTTCCTGTGCTGTTCCTAGCTCCTTGGTCCAAGCCGGATGCCTGTGCCAGTTACCCAGAGGGCGGCAAAATCTAGCCAACACAAGATTCCCAAATAACTGGACATTTAAAATATATATATATATATATATATATATATATTTTTTTTTTAATTAAAGCAATGTATGTATTAATGGACAATGTACATGGTACAACGGAATATGTATATATTCACTGTCAAGAAGGCCCAACATGAAGAAATACAAAAGACTGATTAAGCATAGGTACAGCATTGACAGTCATACGGTCATCAAAGATAAAAAATGGACGTTAGTAGGCCAAGAAAGATGACAAGACAAGCAAGTATAAAAGTTACAATTAAATCAGACTTGAACTTAAAGTAAGGTTTGCTCACATCTCCTACCCCCATAATCATTGAAATTGGGGGATCGCCCTCAGACATTTGCAGAAGATACCAAAAGGTATTCTACAAAGAGTTTAAAATTTGGGTCTGTATGGCTGTGGGAAGGGTCACAATAAAACTTCCACGTTTCAAATAATTTATTTAGTTTTAACCCCCTTTTCTTGCACTACCACCACCCATGCCACGCGGAAGAGATAAAATAGTTTTGTTTTAAAAAGAGAATGTAGGGAGGCTCAGGATGTATTCACACCTGTAGGATAGACTTTTTGGCAGCTGAGCTGCAATAGTCGTTTACCTCCCTTTGAGATTTGAAGCCCTCTTGGTGAAATTTAAAAAAAAAAAACGGCCATTCAGGGGTGAATGGCATATATTTAAACAAATGTTCCTGGGATTAATTGAGCACTTGTAATCAAATCTACGAATTAACGGACAGGACCATAAACAATGTAATAGATGGGCCTGGGACTGCCCACATTTAAAACAGGAGTGATTTGTTGAATGCCCAATCATAAATCTCCTAAGTGGAGACATGTAGGATCTATGTAATATATTTAGGAACATATTCTGTCTCTACATGGTAGAGTAAAGCATATGACATGGCCTAGTATGAGCCTTTACTAAATCCGCTATCTGCAGGCTTAGAAGCTGTGAAATCCCACATCTGAGGGCCCCTTGGGAAACAGAATATTCTAAAAGAAGTTGAGAACGTCTGTAGGCCACAGAAATCGCCCTTCTACCGTCCGGTGATTGCTGGAGAAAGGTGTTTATAGGATTTGACCAGTTGGTTTACAAAAAATGGTGAATAGTCAAACTGACCTAATGTTGAGCCAAAAGAAAGGCCATAGTGTATGCAGCCAATACAGGAAACTACTCAGTTGCCTCCCGGAACGTGAGAGTCCCTTTAGTTGATGTGTTGACCAAACATCTGATATTAATTGCCCCTCTAATCCTCCAGGTATTAAAAGGGCGCCTAGGATTGCCCTCCTGAAAATCAGGGTTAGACATGGAAGGGAGTTAGAGACTTAAACGCATTTACATTGTGTTTGTAGCGCAGTGTGTGTCACAATTTCTTGGGAGGCCAGAGCAACGGGTTCTCTCTCACGTGAGTCGGGACCTTCTGATCCTGAAGGTGTAGAAACGGTATCAAATCTCCCTGTTGCAAAAATTCTCTCTCCAGGTATCAGAATCGGCTTTATTGGCCAGGTGTACTCACGTACACTAGGAAATTTTAGTGGTACAATGCATTGCCAAGCAGCAACATGTAGGGGGAATACATAGCATAAGAAGGGGGGAAAACGTAGCATACATTGCACGTATGAGTTTATACTGCACATTGCAACTGTACGATAGACTCAACATATTAGACATATTGTACATGTAAAACTAAAAACGATCATGCAGTATATACTTTCTGATCATGCAGCCAATCTTTGAGGTAACGTAAAAGCCACTGTACATTAGGGAAATTAATACCACCTTTCGATTTGGGTTGTTATTTCAAGAAGCCAATACGTAGCCTTTTCCCTTGCTAGATGAAATGCCTAAAGAAAAAGTGAAAACACGTAACATCTCTAGGAGTTGATGGCAATGGTAAGACCTGTATCAGATGCATAAGGTGGGGAACAATCATTTTGATGAGGTTTGCTCTGCCAGTGTATGAAATGGGCAGGGATTTCCAGCTCCGCAGAGATCCTGCGAAAATGGTGAGTAAAATTAAGATTATAGAGAAGTCTCAGGTTTCGTGGAATTTTACCTCCTAGATCTCTAACGTAATCTGTTCGCCAGGATAGCGAGGCAGCATCCACTCCAGAGGGACTGCCATTGTCAAGACCCAAACTAAGTGCGGTAGATTTGGCCCAATTGACAGTGAAACCAGACACTTCCCCCAAACTAATGCAGTTTATTAAGTAAACTGATGGCCTAATTTAGACCTGATCGTAGCAGCAAATTTGTTAGCAGATGGACAAAACCGTGGGGGTCATTCCGAGTTGATCACTCGCTAGCAACTTTTTGCAGCCCTGCGATCAGGTTAAAACTTGCCAAAACTGCGCATGCGTATGCACCGCAATGTGCAGGCGCGTCGTATGGGTACAAAGAGGATCGGTGCTGGGTGTTGGATTTAACGAAGAATCCATTCGCACAGCCGATCGCAAGGTGATTGACAGAATGAGGGAGTTTATGAGTGTCAACTGGCCGTTTAATCGGAGTGTTTGGAAAAACGCAGTCATGTCCAAGCGTTTGCAGGGCGGGTGTTTGATGTCAATTCCGGGACCGGACAGGCTGAAGTGATCGCAACAGCTAAGTCCAGAGCTACTCAGAAACTGCAACAAAACGTTTTTGTGCCGTCGGCTGCAAAAGCGTTCGCACACTTGCAAAGTTAAAATACACTCCCCCATAGGCGGCAACGATCTGATCGCAGCACAGCAAAAAGTTGCTAGCGAGTGATCAACTCGGAATGACCCCCATGTGCACTGCAGGGGGGGCAGATCTAACGTGCAGAGAGAGTTAGATTTGGGTGGGGTGTGTTCAAACTGAAATCTAAATTGCAGTGTAAAAATAAAGCAGCCAGTATTTACCCTGCACAGAAACAATATAACCCACCCAAATCTAACTCTCTCTGCACATGTTATATCTGCCCCCCCCCCCCCCCCCCTCCCACTGCAGTGCATTGTTTTGCCCATCAGCTAACAAATTTTCTGCTACGATCAGGTCTGAATTAAGCCCTGAGTCTGCAGGGTTGGAAATGTATAATAAGATATTGTCCGCAAAGTGGTTCGTTTTATTTCTTTGAAACCAATGATGATTCCCCTAATGTGAGTGTCGTTTTGCAGTAAACGGAGGAGGGGATCAATAGCTACAGTATGTTGAATATAAGTTGGGAAAAGGGACAGTCTTGGTGGGGGCCAAGGGACATAGGCCCTCATTCCGAGTCGTTCGCTCGGTATTTTTCATCGCATCGCAGTGAAATTCCGCTTAGTGCGCATGCGCAATATTCGCACTGCGACTGCGCCAAGTATCTTTGCTATGAAGAAAGTATTTTTACTCACGGCTTTCTCATCGCTCCGGCGAACGTAATGTGATTGACAGGAAAGGGGTGTTACTGGGCGGAAACACGGCGTTTTATGGGCGTGTGGCTGAAAACGCTACCGTTTCCGGAAAAAACGCAGGAGTGGCCGGAGAAACGGGGGAGTGGTTGGGCGAACGCTGGGTGTGTTTGTGACGTCAAACCAGGAACGACAAGCACTGAACTGATCGCACAGGCAGAGTAAGTCTGGAGCTACTCTAAAACTGCTAAGTAGTTTGTGCTCGCAATATTGCGAATACATCGGTCGCAATTTTAAGATGCTAAGATACACTCCCAGTAGGCGGCGGCTTAGCGTGTGTAACTCTGCTAAATTCGCCTTGCGACCGATCAACTCGGAATGAGGGCCATAATTAGAGTATTGCCACAGTATCCATTAAGTAAGAAAAAAGGTTGCTGGGAACATGTAAAGATATCAAATAAAATCTATAAAAGTAGAATGAAAGTTTTGAAGGGAGAGAATTTAAAACAAATGTGGCCAGAGGACAGTGTCAAACACTTGGTGGTATCTAAGCTAATTAAAGTGTTTTGTGTACGAGCATCTTGAGAGACTTGACACTTTTTTTAAATAGTATATTTATTATATGGACCAAGGGAAGGGGAATTGTTCATCTTTTTTTATGCAGTCTGTTTTTATTGAGGAAACAAGAATAGGTTACAATCAAATTGTCATGAATCTTTCTGTACTTCTCATGTTCTGTGGCTTACCTCAACATATCCTGTAAACCTGCATTTGCTTCAGCTCACGATGCAAATTGCAGTCTGTGTTACTTACTCTCCTGATTAGGAATTTCTCAGTGAGTAATCAGCCGAATTCTGTGGGCAGCATTTGATTCTCCACTGTGCTCAGCTTTCTGGAGTTTGGGCCTAAAAGCCAGCATCCTCTGTTCATTTTAAGAAGTTTAGGCTTCAGTGTTTTCCTCGCCTCCTAGGCCTCAAGCCACATCAGAGCCTAACCTGGAGTACTGCAGTGACAGGGTCTGATCACCTGACCATGAGCTATCCAATCCTGTGCCAACCTGAGACTCCATGAATCACCTGACTCTATTCACCAAGCACCAACAGGTATAAGTAGAGAGACCTGAGTTTCAGAAGCTGCCAGTTCCTTGAGTCACAACTTGGGGTGAGCCTAGTAGCTGAGCGCCTCACAGTTTATAGATATTACCTTAGTATCTGTAACCCTTCAGCCGGTAGCCAGTCCGGTCCAGCTTTAATCCTTCAGCCAGTAGCCAGTCCGATCCAGCTTTAACCCTTCAGTCGGTATCCAGATTCACAGGTATTGCCACTCCCAGTGATCCTGAATGGCTGCTCAGTTCATCATCGCAGCACATCCAGATTCACCATTGCAGCACATCCTAATTTGCTGGTACAGCCTATCCCAGCGTTCCTGAAGAGTTGCTCCTGCAACTCCATTGCAGCATTTCCCAATTCACTGGTACAGCCTTTCCCAGCGTTCCTGAAGAGTTGCTCCTGCAACTCCATTGCAACATCTCCCAATTCGCCTAACCCAGTGTTGTATCCCAGTGTTCCTGAAGAGCTGCTCCTGCAACTCCATTGCAGCATTTCCCAATTCACTGGTACGGCCTTTCCCAGCGTTCCTGAAGAGCTGCTCCTGCAGTTTATTGCAGCATCTTTTATTTCGTCGGTACAGCTTATCCCAGCATTCCTGAAAAGTTGCTCTCCAGTCCAGGACTCATCCAGAAGTGTCATCATCCTGGTTTTAGCATGGTCAGCACTACAGTCCAGTTCTCATCCTGAAGTATCATTTATCCGTTCCAGCCAAACCCCGCTCATCATTAATTCCAGTTGAGCCCTGCTTAATATTGATCCTCCCCAAGTAAGGAGAGTGTTACTATTATCTACAGTATCCATCCAGTTCTCAGCCGGTTAACCCTCTGCTACACTCCTCCTTACTACAGTACATTCACCATCCTGTCATCAACACCAAAGTCCCTGGTGTTCCAGTGGTCAGAATACGGTTCCCTCTGCCGAGGCCTGGGTTCGACTCCCGGTCAGGGATTGCTCTTACCTCTAAATCTCAATGTTTCCCTCAGATCAGCCAATTCTATACATAGTCCTCCAGTTACCCGCACAGACATCACATAGACTCTGGGTTCAAAAAAACAGACATGACACAAATATTGGTGGTATTACCAATGGGACAGGCAAGAAGGGAGCAAAACAATGAAATATTTCCTAGGTAGCATCAAGAAACAGCATAGTTCCACACCTATAGTAATATACACAATTAGCAGTAATAACTGCAAACTGCATCAGTATTATCTGAAGTATTAAACAAAAGGAGGTAGGTGGAGAAAGAGAGAGGAGATATTGAAAGGAGAGAGAACGGATCCACTTTCATTTATAAGTAATGGATACCACTGTCGCCAATACTTGAAGAGGGAATCAAGTGAGTGATTGTATCAGTAAGTAGGTTTATGAAGCATATAGATTGTTCTTGACCTACAGGGAAGAATATGTTGACTAGAGTACCTCTATGGTAAGAGGTCGCGTCTGCTGAAGGAGAGTTCCTTCCGAATCTTTTTATATCAGATTCAATCAACTCTAATTATACCATATCGAAAAAAATACCACCACAATTTTATTTTCGATATTGCACTTGTTTGGGGTGTGGGTGTCACTCCTCCATTCACACATTAGCAGCCATTTCTGCGCAGTGGTGAAACTCCATTTTTTCAGAATATTTCTAATTATACCATGTTCTTACATATTCCTGTTGTGTTCTGAACAAAATTGTTTCTGTTTCTCAATTAAATATCCCAATACTGGCCTGAGGAAAATTATGAAAAGTGAGAACAACTGATGAATCTTCAATATAAATAACATAGCAATATATTGTGGAGCAAACTCCTTGATTCAGACAAAATAAAGCTTTGAAGTGAAAGCTATCTTGCATTGGACGTTCCGTTTATTGCTACTATATTTCACGTTTGTATTTTTTATAATCTCTTTATATTAAATAGCATCAATGCTGTAAAGCATCGTATTTAATAAGGGTTACAAAGCCACAGATAATAATTTACATAGGAAAATCGGATAACAAAACCTTGAGTTCTCAATGAAACTGGTAATATAGGGCTTTATTTAGAGTCTGTCTGAAACAGACTCGTAAAATGCAAATCTAAAGGCAATTTTGAGACAGATTTACAGGCAGTCGCATATGCAAATATTGAGCTGCAACTCTTTTCCCTTGTGGTGGCTGGCTGTCATGAGACTGGATTGCGGCTGGTGCTTCTGTGTGCATCAGAAAACGTATGCAATGGAACTGTATTACAACAATTAGTGCGCAGATATAGAAAATAATAAGTGCCCAAGTGGAATGGATCCTGTAACATGCAAATAGTAGCCTACACAGGGATCCGTTTAATTTGCCAGCTGTCAAGATCCCGGCGGTCAGGATACCAACGCTGGAATTCCGACAGCCGGCAATGCCACCAGCCGGAATCCCCGCAAAACAAGACTGACTATTCCCACTTGTGGTATCCGCGACACCCATAGAGTGGGAATAGATCCTGTGGCGAGCGCAGCGATCCACCAATCCCCCAGCATGGTCAGCGCAGCGAGCCCACAAGGGGACTCTGTGCTCGCCCCACTGCCAGGATTCTGGCGGATGGGATACCGCTGGCGGGATATGGACAGACGGCATTCTGCCCGCTGGTAAATCGTATGTATTCCCCTACACAAATAAGAATTTTTGAAACAACACTTTAGAAGAAAAGTGCATGTGCCTCCATCCTCAGTTGAGTAATACCGCATTCAGATCACAAATGCCGGATCCCACCCGGTAAAAGAAACGTGTCCTTACCGGGTGGGATCCAGCATTTGCTCTGCTATGGTGGCTTTCCGACCCGGCAATATACCGGGTCGGTTACCATAGCAGCGGTGGGGCGCAGCAGCAGCAGGGCGGGGTTGGAGGCGGCGCTGGGAGATGAGCTCATCTCCTGCACCGCCTCTCCCTATGCTGTGAATGGGAACCGTGTCGCATCGACGCGGCTCCCATTCACACTGCACCTGACCCGGTATTCAACCCGGGTATAATCCTTCTTTTATACCGGGTTGAATTACCGGGTCAGGTGACCCGCTAATTCCAGCAGAGTGCTTTCACATCGCACACTGACCCGTGTCGACACGGCAATATGCCGTATCGATACCGGGCTATTTGTGCGATGTGAAAGGGGTATAAGAAAGATTTTTTGTGTGTCTAAAGTCACTGTCTATTCATTGCAACTTAAAATCACATTTCAACACTTAGAGGTTTTGCAATAAATGTATGTGTTTTCATATTTTGCAACCAATTGTACAAAGTCATTGCAAAGTACTTTTTTTTTTTATTCTTTTTTTTGCAGACCATTGTAGTTGCACTCTTGGACTCACACCCACACCATGGCCTTATTGTGCTTTGACTGTGTCTCTATTAGCCACAAAAATGCTGAAATTTTTCCCACTAAAAGTTTTTGCAGCTATCTCCACAAAAAAGGCAGCAATAATGGCTTTTCGGCAAAATGCGTGATCTAATTTTTCAGTCTATCCGATTTCAAAATTGGGAAAACGGAATTCAAAAACAGTGAAAAGTGTAGGTGAAAATGGGGAAATCTGCCTGTACCCCCCAAAAAGACAAACTAACACAGGAGATCAGTATAGAAGTGTATTATCATAATAATTTATCATAATAAAAATATTTTGGGGACTTAAATTGTGTCAGTTAGCTGTTATATGCATTTTTCTAAAAATGTTACAAAATTATAAGAAGCAAGCTTTTTGTGCTCCAATTAAATTAGAGGTACATGAAAATGGGTATATAGATCTGTCTCTCTACATCTTTGCCTGCGATGCGTTCGCATCGTTTGACAAAGAAGCATCATGCCGTGGCATATGCAAGCTCCCATGAATGCTTTACACACACAGGAGCAGTACGGCTGCAGGGGGTCAGGCAGCGGGAGTAAGAGGCACCCGCTGCCGTGTATAATGAGAGGGAGTCTGGGAGGGTATCCGGATGATAGATAGACAGTGTCTAGTTAGACAGTCAATAGCTACACACCATATGTTAGACAGACATTAGGTCGACAGGGTCAAAAGGTCGACATGAAAAGGTAGACAGTACAAAAGGTCGACAGGAAAATGGTCGACATGGAAAGGGTCGCTTCACTGGGGTAGTGGCTCTCCAAAAGACGGGTAATAATACCCAGCCCGGTATGTTATACTCCCGGCGCCCTATTTGGATAGCGGCTCTCTAGCTGACCGGCAATTATACTCAGCACGGAATATTAGTGAGATTCGGCTGTGTATTGCTAAGACGGAGGTTTGCCGACTTGGCTCCCTGTCACTACGAAGATCACTACCCGCTATAGGTGCAGACCCAGTGTTTGGTTATAATTACGGCTGCGATTGTTTCGACCAGGTGCTTCACCGTGGCAGTGGCTCCACAGGATTAACGGGGAATCCTCCTCGTTTTGACACAGACACACCACACGGGACATCAGAAAGGTACTCAGAGCAGCCCTCTCATCCACTGTTCTCTTGTTTGCGGCCCCCCCTGCAATGCTCATATGCAACAGGGGAGGGGGAACATAGAACGTGGACAGCAGAAGCAGCTCGCACTACTCTGTCCTTTCAGTCCTTGGTGGACGGCTCTTCCCCGCTCTCATTGCACCCACCACTGCCCACTGTGGTATATGGGGCAACAGTAGAAAGGGTATCCGTTTCCACACACCAAGGGCTCCTGTTTATATCTGTTTCTCCCTATCTGATGCACTTCCTGAATATTTCAATAACATACAGTGTTATATGGGATTTTGAATAATAGGCTGCAATATTAATAACCAGTTCCTTGGTATAGCAACCTATTAATACCATTTACTACCATATAAATGATAAAAGCTGTTGTAAATGTGGAGATTCTGAGATATGGACAAATGAGTCTAATCATACGGTTGTACCTTTCTATATACACGATAAATTTGTCTATTTGATGGACCGAGACCAGCATCTAACATCTGATTGTGTCTATTTATATTTGATAAATTAATGATCATTTGTGAGACTGTATTTATCATCAGGAGTATCAATTATTTTGTTTATAACCTGACCCCCCCCTTTTTTCCCTCACAGTTCTCATTAATATCTTTACAAGAGACAGTTCATTTATTATCTGTTCTCTAGTATCTGTTGTTATGTCAGCCATATAATTGTTGCAAGTTGGTGGACATAACTTTGTATCAATTTACATCTGCACTATTTACACAGTCTTGAACAGTAGACTGGTGTAAAAGATGGCGTTATGTTACAATACTTTCACATTTTCCTTTTAGGTACAAATTTTGCCTTGCAGCAGTCTGGGTCCTAGAAATAATAAAGGACTATTAATTTAATGAGCCGCATGGGTTAATAACTCTCCTAATTAATAGCCTAGTAGCATTGATAATTTCTGAATAAATATTCACACAGCTTGGTTATAAAATCTGTATTTTTAATTTATTAATAATATATGTATTTCAATATTTCATTTACTTTAATCTCATTGTAGAATTACTATTATTATAGTATTTTAAAATTTGGGGTTAATATAATACCTTATTACTTCGCACTCTCAGGCTATCAGATGACTTGTTTTGCCTGGCTACAGAGATTTATCTTAAAATATTAAATAAAAGTTATGTTTTAACACTGTATTTATATTTCAAAAGAGTGCGCCACACACTAAGCCTTCTTTTAGTGAGAAACCCACTAGTGGTTTACACTAATAACGTTTAGAAAAACACTGCATACTCAGCTTAGTGGCGCACCTCCAACCCAGTTTCAACTTGACTAGGGCTTCTCTTTCTCTTAGCCCTCATTACATTTCATCTATTGGTTGGTTAACTACAATTACTTATGTAAATTTTTGTAAAAACACCTGTGCATTATCCTTCAGACGTTTTGTCCTTTCCTCAAAATATCAATATAAATAAGGTAGACACTGGGTTTCTTTTTATTTTACATGTTTTTGGACTTTTTCATACCTTTTCTATCCATGTAGGCATAGAGTTGGTTATAAACCTTGTGGCGAGTCCGAAGCATGGCGAGCGAAGCGAGCACTGCGAGAGGATGCCTTTCTACAATTGGGGGTACCAGATGACAAATTATCCACACAAACCAAAAAATGCAAAAACAATAGTGTCTACCTTTTGAGTTTGTCGACCTTTTGTACTATACCTTTTTGTCATGTCGACCTTTTGACCTAATGTCTGTCTAACATGTGGTGTCTATCTATTGACTGTCTAACTAGACACTGTCTATCTATCATCCCACGCCCGACTGGGAGGCACTGTGGGGACGGGTAGCGGGAGGATATGCTCCAGCTACCCGTAGTTATATGGCCTGTTCTGTGTGCGATCGCGTTGTGCATTCAAAGCAGCCATGCCAGTGGGCATTCACTCCATGCATTTGCATCGCAGAAACACCACGCCATGGCTGTAAGAACAGCAAAGATGTGTGAGGACACATCTGTAAGTATATATATGTCATTTTATGGTACGAAGTAAAAAAAGATTACTCCCACCTGCAAGCCTAAAAACACTTGTCCCACTCATAAAGCACCCCAATATGCCTGTCCCATACCTTGTACCCCAATTTCCATTACTTCTCAAAAAAATTACATGTCATTAGTGGCCATTTAAAATAACTAAAAACTTCTAACTGCCTGGTCCTGAACCAAATTCTCACATTTTTACCTTTAAATAGGCATGTTGCGCTACCTGTCACCTGCTTAGAGTAGGTGAAGTAACATTTGCAATAAAACCTATGGAGACTTTTCACTGAAAACTTTTCATAGCTAATTGGATACCCGCATTTTCACAGCTGATAGGATACCACCCTTTGTCATATACAGTCACATTTGAGACTGAAGAAAAGATGCAAATTGCGCAATGAGAAAAATGACAACTTAAAAAAAGCTGTACAAACTGACTTAATAAGACCCACATTGAAAACAAACCTAATTAGGCAGTTGTGTATCTATAATGGGTGCACCCATGTAAAATTTTATCAGAGATTTGCATGTACACAGTAGAAAAATCACTGAGTACCTGATTCAGGTTTTACCTGTCATGCTAACTCCCAAAGATATTCAACATACATAGTTTCTGTTCAGGAGGTTTATATAAAAACCAATAAAGGTTCACCAAAAGCGCTGTTGACAGATGTTTACAAAACAACAATCTTACATTAAAGATAAGTCCCACGTGCAAATTTGCTATTCCAAGTTTGCCGGGGGGATGGTGTGAGTGACAGAGCACAGATCAGTAGTATCCTTGTGTCTCGGATGTATTTCCTCACAGTGCGAATAGATGTCACCTTCAGTTAACCCAAAAACAAATGGACATGGTGCAAGTACAGCCAGACTGTCAGATTGTGTTTGGTCTGTGTCCCCGGAGGGGGCGCTAGTGGGTCAGTGGAGGTGGAAGGAAGGAAACGAGGAGGTTGAATAACGTTCCTGCGCATGAGCGCAAAGGTATTTTTATTAGGCAGATGTATAACAGTTATTGCAGCAGAAATAATAATAACAGGTGAAAAAAGTCAATCACTCAGTAATGAATCTGAAAGTCTATGGCAAATGAATGATAAATGAATTTGAGAAATAATATCCAGAATATAAATCAGAAGAGCAGAATGTCTTATGGAATGGTTCTGGCTTGGAAACCAGTGCAGGGTTAAAACGGGAAACTAGGCAGTAGATGATATGGCAAACCTGAGCATAAGCAGGAGACCGACTCACAGTGCAGGTGATGGGCACTGGCAGCAGCAAGCTGTGTCACAGGTGGAGGAAATGAACGCACCTGGAGTTTGTCTTCAACTGCAGGCTGAAGCACACAAGGTGGTGATGAGTGTGAGGCCTTATGCAGGTTGCAGGTATTGCTGAGCCTTGAAGTTCCACGGGAGAATGCAGAGTAACCAGGAGTATAATGTTCTTAGCAGAGAACCAGGAACTCAGGAGAGACAGGAACCGATCCTTTCATGTAGGTCGCAGATAGACACAAAGTCCAGGATGCCTGTGAGCTGTACCTGTAGCCTCCTATATACCCCATGGTACGCAGGGATTGGATGAGTGCAGGAAAGGTGGGTGCGGCCACGCACCGGATTGGCCGCAGCATACTGGCTATTGCAGACTGTCATGGCGGCGCCCACGCCGCGGCCCAGCGGGGACGCGGCGCGCTACACGCCTGCTGTCTCAGCAGTGCCCCCAGGATCCAGATGATGACCCATGGCAGGGGCATAGGCGACCGGTGACCGCAGGGAGCCAGGACGGAGTCCGCAGCGGCGGACGGATGTCAGCCTGGTAAGTCGATTCCTGACAGTACCCCCTCCTTTAGGGGTGGACACCGAACACCCACGTGGTTTGGAGGGATGAGTGCTGTGGAAAACACGGACCAACCTAGGAGCATGGACATCAGATGAATTCACCCAGCTTCTCTCCTCTGGGCCATAACCGCACCAATCGACCAGGTACTGGAGACGTCCATACCGGCAACGGGAGTCCAGAATCTTGTTGATCTCAAATTCCACGCCCCGCTGAGTTCGGATCTTGGGACCTGCTGGAAGAGTATTCTGAAAGCGGTTTAGAACTAAAGGTCTGAGGAGAGAAATGTGAAAGGCATTAGGTATACGAAGTGAAGATGGTAATTTCAACTTGTAAGCCACTGGGTTGATGACACTCTCAATAGGGTAAGGACCAATGAAGCGTGGTGCAAACTTCATGGAAGGAACCCTGAGACGAAGGTTGCGGGTTGATAACCAAACTCGATCCCCAGGTTTCAAATAGGGAACCGCACGTCTCTTGCGGTCGGCAAAGATCTTATATCGACTGGAGGCTTTTTTGAGGGAAACGTGAATCTTTTTCCAAATGGTTGAAAACTGAGTTAGTGCAGAAGTGGCAGCTGGAACATCCATATGAGGAAGCTCTTGGAATTCAGGTACACGGGGATGTTGCCCATAAACTGCAAAGAATGGTGTCGTATCAGTGGCAGTATGATATCGAAAGTTATGGGCAAACTCGGCCCACGGGAGCAGATTGAACCAATCATCCTGGGAAGATGACACATATAACCTTAAAAAAGTCTCAAGTTCTTGATTGACTCTCTCTGTCTGCCCATTCGTCTGAGGATGGTATGATGACGAGAATTTCAATTTTACCTGCATGGCAGAACAGAGGGCCCTCCAAAACCTCGCTACAAACTGTACCCCCCGATCAGATATTATTTCAGAGGGTAAACCATGTAAGCGGAAAATCTCCTGTATGAAGATTTGGGCAAGTTTCGGGGCAGAAGGGAGACCCTGGAGGGGAACGAAATGAGCCATCTTGGTGAATCTGTCCACTACAACCCAAATGGTATTATGTCCCTGAGAAGATGGAAGGTCAGTGATAAAATCCATGGACAGATGAGACCAAGGACGACTAGGGACAGACAAGGGTTGTAACTGACCTGCTGGTGACTGACGAGGAGTCTTGTGCTGCACACATTTAGGACAGGATGCCACGAAATCCTGGATGTCCATTTTCATCTTTGGCCACCAATATGATGCGGAAAGGAACTTGAATGTCTTCAGGACACCAGGATGACCAGTGAACTTGGACTGATGGGCCCAAGATAGCAACTTGGGACGGAGCTCTGAGGAAACAAAAGTCTTACCAGGAGGAGGAGCTGGGGAGACTTGAGAGGCAGCGAAAACCACGGGACTCAGGATGGAATGTGGCACAGAGTCAGATGTTCCTTCTTCAGATTCCATGGATCGGGATAATGCATCGGCTTTCACATTCTGTGAACCTGGGCGGAAATGAAGCTTAAAATTAAAACGTGAGAAAAACATAGCCCACCTGGACTGGCGAGGGTTAAGGCACTGGGCTGCTTTTAAATAAAGCAAGTTCTTATGATCCGTGAAGATGTTAAACGGATGTTTGGCCCCTTCTAGGAGATATCTCCATTCCTCGAGAGCCAGCTTGATTGCCAGTAACTCTTGATCTCCCACGGAGTAGTTAGCTTCTGCAGGAAGAAACTTGCGAGAATAGAATCCACACGGGTGGACTTTCCCATCAAATCCCTTCTGGGAGAGAACAGCACCTACCCCAACTGTAGAGGCGTCTACCTCCAACTCGAATGGTCTGTCGACATCTGGCTGTGACAGCACTGGAGCAGACATAAAGGCTAGCTTGATTTTCCGGAAGGCTGCCAAGGCTTCTTCTGACCAGTTGGAATGATCTGCCCCTTTCCGAGTCAGGTTGGTAATAGGAGCGATGAGAGTGGAGAATCCTCGAATAAATTTTCTATAGTAGTTGGCGAAACCCAGGAACCGCTGGATAGCTTTGAGGGAAGTTGGAATGGACCAGTTGGCAATGGCTTCCAATTTCGTCGGGTCCATCTGAAGATCCGATCCGGAGATTATATAACCCAGAAAGGGTATAGAGGGAACTTCAAAGGTGCATTTAGATAGTTTCCCGTAGAGACGATTCTCACGAAGACGTCGGAGAACTTCACAGACTTGTAGGCGATGAGATGGAAGGTCTTGAGAAAAGATAAGAATATCATCTAGGTAGACAACGAGGTATTTATACAGCACATCTCGAAAAATTTCATTCACAAAGTGTTGGAATACCGCTGGAGCATTACTCAACCCAAATGGCATTACCAGGTATTCATAATGGCCATCTCGAGTGTTGAAAGCTGTTTTCCACTCGTCACCACTCCGGATTCTGATGAGATTATAGGCACCGCGGAGATCTAACTTGGTGAAAATGCGGGCCCCCTTAACTCTATCAAAAAGTTCGGTAATGAGTGGTAAAGGATAACTATTCTTGATGGTAATGTCATTGAGACCCCGATAGTCAATGCATGGACGCAGTCCTCCATCCTTCTTTTTGACAAAGAAGAAACCTGCACCAGCGGGTGATGATGACGGACGGATGAATCCTTTCTGGAGATTCTCTCTGATGTAATTACTCATCGCCTCTGTTTCAGGAACAGATAAAGGGTAGGTGCGCCCCCTAGGTGGCTTCTTGCCAGGAAGGAGATCGATGGGACAATCCCATTCCCTATGGGGCGGCAGAATATCAGCAGCCTTTTCACAGAAGACGTCTGCGAAGTCTTGATAAACTGCTGGAAGACTTAGCTGTGACTTTACTTCGGTTGATTTAATGGGACACACTTGGGCTAAGCAGGATTGGTGACAATGTGAACCCCATGAGGTAAGCTGCAACGTTGTCCAGTTGAACTGTGGGTTATGTAGCTGGAGCCAAGGCATGCCCAAGACAATCTCCTGGGTGGCCTGAGGGATGACCAGGAACTTGATCAGTTCTGAATGAAGAAATCCAACTCCCAGAACCACTGGGGTAGTTTGATGTGAAATGTTCCCCTTAGAGATTCTACTACCATCCACAGCAGTAATGTATACAGGACAAGAAAGTTCACAGGTAGACAGACGAAATTTATTTACGGCAGCTTGGGTGATAAAATTTCCTGCAGCACCGCAGTCCACTAATGCTGACGCAGACTGGAGCCCAACGGAGGTTTCTAGCGTCACTGGAAGAATGAGGTCTTGTTGGGAAGGAGCTTGACTGAGAGATCCTAACTTGACTCCTCCCTTACAAGTCAGGATCTGGCGTTTCCCGAACGCATCGTGCAGGAGTTAATTTGATGACCCGCAGCAGCACAGTACAGGCAGAGCCTCTCCCGTATTCTTCTTGTCCGCTCTTCAGGAGATAGGCGGGACCTATTAATCTGCATAGGCTCGTCAGAAGAGGGAGACTGGAACTGTACAGGAGGTATGTACCTTGGTCTGCGAGACTCACTCCGAGCGCGTTCATTATTGCGTTCGCGGATGCGAGAGTCCAGCTTAATACATAGGGAGATCAAATCAGGCAGTTGAACAGGAATGTCACGGGTTGTCAATTCGTCCTTGATCCGATCCGAAAGTCCGTGCCAGAAGGCTGCTACCAGAGCTTGGTTGTTCCACTGGATCTCTGCAGCCAACGTCTGGAACTGGATGACATATTGTCCCATGCTTCGGTTACCTTGACGAAGTTGGATCAGGTCTGCCGAAGCTGATGTTGCTCGACCAGGTTCGTCAAAGATCCGTCTAAAGGTTGACACGAAGTCTGAGTAGTTGTTGATCAGAGGGTCAGCACGTTCCCACAGAGGAGACACCCAACTCAGAGCAGAACCAGAGAGTAAGGAAATGATGTAGGCAACCTTGGACCTTGGTGTGGGAAAGTTATGTGGCAATAACTCAAACTGTATTTCACACTGATTGAGAAAGCCGCGACATAGTTTAGGACTGCCATCATATTTGCTCGGCACGGGCAGGTGCAGGCGTGATACTGGAACTGATGCAGCCGACGTAGAAGAATTTACAGCACTGGCAGGTGCTGGAGTAACTGGAACAGTAGGTGAAAGTACACTGGGCAGGGATTGCTGCAGTGTATCCAATCGGGAGGACATCCCTTGTAGAAAGTGAAGCATCTGCTGCTGCGCAACCTCTTGACCATCCAGACGGGAGACCAGATCTTGCAAGGCCTCTGACCCCACACTCCGTCCACCATCCGAGTCCATCGATCCTGGACTTACTGTCAGATTGTGTTTGGTCTGTGTCCCCGGAGGGGGCGCTAGTGGGTCAGTGGAGGTGGAAGGAAGGAAACGAGGAGGTTGAATAACGTTCCTGCGCATGAGCGCAAAGGTATTTTTATTAGGCAGATGTATAACAGTTATTGCAGCAGAAATAATAATAACAGGTGAAAAAAGTCAATCACTCAGTAATGAATCTGAAAGTCTATGGCAAATGAATGATAAATGAATTTGAGAAATAATATCCAGAATATAAATCAGAAGAGCAGAATGTCTTATGGAATGGTTCTGGCTTGGAAACCAGTGCAGGGTTAAAACGGGAAACTAGGCAGTAGATGATATGGCAAACCTGAGCATAAGCAGGAGACCGACTCACAGTGCAGGTGATGGGCACTGGCAGCAGCAAGCTGTGTCACAGGTGGAGGAAATGAACGCACCTGGAGTTTGTCTTCAACTGCAGGCTGAAGCACACAAGGTGGTGATGAGTGTGAGGCCTTATGCAGGTTGCAGGTATTGCTGAGCCTTGAAGTTCCACGGGAGAATGCAGAGTAACCAGGAGTATAATGTTCTTAGCAGAGAACCAGGAACTCAGGAGAGACAGGAACCGATCCTTTCATGTAGGTCGCAGATAGACACAAAGTCCAGGATGCCTGTGAGCTGTACCTGTAGCCTCCTATATACCCCATGGTACGCAGGGATTGGATGAGTGCAGGAAAGGTGGGTGCGGCCACGCACCGGATTGGCCGCAGCATACTGGCTATTGCAGACTGTCATGGCGGCGCCCACGCCGCGGCCCAGCGGGGACGCGGCGCGCTACACGCCTGCTGTCTCAGCAGTGCCCCCAGGATCCAGATGATGACCCATGGCAGGGGCATAGGCGACCGGTGACCGCAGGGAGCCAGGACGGAGTCCGCAGCGGCGGACGGATGTCAGCCTGGTAAGTCGATTCCTGACACAGACATTTGAATAAAAATGGGTAATTTAATAAAGTGCACTCAGAAACAACATGAATAAAACAGCATGTAACCACTATTGTGGGTTAGGACATATGACCAGGCATCCAAGCAGTTACCCTCCCAGATCTCATAGGAAGAAGCAGATCAGAGCTCCGGACACACTGAACCACCGGTAACAGAAAGCTGCGTCGGCCAGGAATCGTCCCCAAATTAATCAGTCACCACGCCTAAAGCTTTTCGGACCTTAGTCCTTCATCAGAGGCATGGTGGCTGACTGAAAAAGTTCCTCCTAAATACCCTCCCTAATCACACAAATAATGTCAGGTGTGGCCTCAAGTCCCGCCACGCTGATTCCCGCTAATTCTACCAGCGGAAATGACGATCGCGGGATTCAATCCGGAACCGGAAGTACGCATCATGCGTTCCACGATGCGTTCCACTTGTTCTCCCGCCGGAAATAGGCTTCTTGCGCTCCATGATGCGTTCCAAGTCTCGGAAATGGTGCTTTCAGATGTCAAAGTGTTACCATTCTCACGTAGACGGTTAGATGTAGTGTCCATCAATCAGTGTGAATGAAAAGTGCAATATTTAAAGGAAATCCAAGTCCTTATACAGAGGTCATAACGTCCATATAAATATAACCGAAAAGACAAAAAGATAAACAAAAACATCAAAGCATGTTAAAACTATACCGAATTTAAAACAATTTTTTACAAATCATAAAAACCATTTAAGCTCAAACTCAGAGTTAAGACCATTTGGGATTAATGAATTTAATTTAAACATCCATTTCATCTCTGATCTTGCCAGGTTAATTTCTAAATCACGATTTCTCCAACTAGGAATAATAGCTTGAATCCCAATAAATGATTTCAAATGTTTAGGGTTACTTTGATGTACTTTCTTAAAATGCATGGAGACCGTATGTGTCTCCAGCCCCTTTCTTATATTGTACATATGTTCGGCAAGACGAGTCTTTAAATTCCTGCTAGTCTTGCCGACATAAAAAAGATCACAAGTGCAGGATAACAAATAAATTACATTTTTGGTATTGCACGTAATAAAATTTCAAATGTTACATTTTTCACCCTTAACTTCAAACTCTTTTTGTTTGCTTGGGCCCTTCACCAGATGGCACATGGTACATAATCCACATCTGTGGAAACCATGACTCCTCGTACTTGTGCGTTTGGTATCATTAATCGCACTGTGTACCAACTTATCCTTGATATTTTTGGCCCTACGATAAGTGAACATCGGTCTCTCAGGAATTTCTTTTCCTAAAACAGGGTCCTCTTTTAAGATTTTCCAATGTTTTCTAAAGATAGACTCAATTTCTTTGTGTTGAATACTAAAATCACTTATAAAATTCCACGATTGGAATTGCCTATCACTCCGCTGATCTTTCTTATTGCCATCTAACAGGAGCTTCCTATCTATCAACTCGACACGTTCTTTAGAACACAGAAGATCTTCACTCTTAAAAACTGGCCATAGGGTATACCATCCAGCCAATTTTTATGGTGAAGGCTACTCTTCTCTATATAGCTATTAGAATCTGTGTCCTTTCTATACAACTTTGTGAAGAGAGTGTCATTCTTAACATAGATACATAGATCTAAAAAGGTAATAACAGTTTTACTGATGGAGAAGGTTAGATTAATATTATAATTATTGGTGTTTAAGCTCTGACAGAACTTGTCAAGATTCTCATCCGTCCCATTCCAGTTGAATAAAATGTCATCTATGAAAGGTCACCAGGACACCAGACCCGCCCCCAGCTGGTCATCATGCCAGACCATAGTTGTTTCCCAATATGCCATAAATAAGTTGGCATAACTGGGGGCGAATCTGGTGCCCATGGCGGTACCAACCATCTGGATATAATAAGATCCTCCAAAATAAAAATAATTGTTCATTAAAATAAACTTGATGCTTTTTAAAACAAACAATTTAATGGCCCCTGAAAGTTCAGACTTATCCAAGAAAAATGTCACTGCCTCCAAACCCCTGTCCATCTCTATTATTGTGTAAAGCGTAGATACATCCGCGCTAACTAGAGTGTAATTCTCACTCCATTGTACCTCCTCTAACACTCGTAGGACATTGCTCGTATCCTTAAGATAAGAGCTTGTTAATCTCACTAGGAGTTGTAGATATGAGTCGACCACTGCCGAGAGATTCGAGGAAATACTATTCGTGCCGGCAACTATGGGTCGCCCCGGGGGATTCAAAGGATCCTTATGGATCTTGGGTAAGGTGTAAAAAGTTGTCACCGTTGGAAATTTAATATTAATAAATTCACCTTCAGGCTTTGTCAGAACCCCACTTTGTATAGCCTCCTCCATCAAACCTTGAAGTTCTTTCACTATCCTGGCCGTTAGATCTGTCTTCAACTTGCGATATGTAGTTCCATTCTCTAGTTGTTTCATGATTTCCTCAATATAGCTATTCTTATCCATAAGGACAACCCCTCCCCCTTTATCGGCCGGTTTGATTATTAAACTATCATCATCTCTTAACAGCTTAAGTGCTACATATTCGTTTTTAGTCAAATTACACTTAAACTTCTTTTTCTTTTTCATAAGTTCCTGTACTTCATTATTCACTAATTTACCAAAACACTCGATAAAGCATCCTTTCTGATGGGCCGGGTAAAAGGTTGATTTCGGTTTAAACTTAGTGGTAACTACTCCTTCCTCATATTCGCATTCCTTCCCTTCCTTATTCAAGAAGAACCTTTTAACTGTGAGTTTGCGGATATACTTGTTAATATCAACAAAAAAATCAAAGGTGTCAACCTGTCTTGTAGGTGAAAATTTTAGGCCTTTTCTCAAGACACTTTCCTCGCCTTTGCTCAAAGCCCTTTTGCTCAAATTAAAAATCTTAGTGGAGGAATTACTAATTATGGGGTTTTTAGGTGGATTAACTCTTTTAATCCTCTTATTCTTCTTCCCTGATCCCCTCTTACCCCTCCTAGTCTTCTTTTGCCTTTTCATCTCCTTTACCACCTCCTCCCCATCCTCAAATCCTGATCTAAAAAAGAAGAAGGATGATCCCTTTTTCTATTTATGTCAAAACGATTTCTCTCAATTGGTATTCTAAAGTTTTCTTGTAATGAATAATCATTATTTTGATACCTGTCATTAGATATAAAGTTCTCCTGACGAGGAAATCTCCCGACATTCCTTTGTGGCCTAGGTTGTCTCTCTACTCTATTCGTCCAATAGCTATTTTTCCTCCGCTCTGTTTTGCGCCATTCTGTACCTACATCCCTATTAACCACAGGTTTCCTCTGTTGTGATCTAATTTCCTTAGGTCGTACATCTGGATTAGCCTCATCTTGCCTCTCAGGTGGAGTGGATTTTCTCTTTTTAGTCACATCTAGCATATCCAGATCTCTAAAATATTTCTTCTGTTTGCGTTCCTTAAGCTCTCTAGTCTCCTTGTTTAGTTTCCTCACTATTTCTATCTCTGCTTCTTTAAAATCCTCAAGGTTTTTAAACAGGTCCACCAAAATTTGTAGCTTGCTGATCTCCTCAGTTAGAGCTGATAAATGTTTCTTTCGCTCCTTCAATATTAATTCAATGAGGCAAAAGGAACATTGATCCAAGATCTTCTCCCACTCTTCCTTAAAATCATTATTGGCTTGTCCAAAGGAAGGTGTTTTCATAATTTTCAAACCTTTAGGGATAAGTTTGCTAGAGTCATACTTTTCCAAAGTAATTATTTCCCACAAAATGCGGTTCTCTTTAAGAACCGCATTTTCCAATTTCTGCAACACAGTCCCCAAATCTTCATCAGATACCGTAACATCTCTTTCATTACAGAACAGTGTTGGTAATAATTCCCTTCTACTGTCTCTAAAAGTAAACATATTGGCAGCAGTGGACAAAAATTGTGAAGATGTAAACGACTCTATAGAAATGTTAATTGCCCACGGCGCCAACAGTTAATTTGCAGCTTTAGTAAACCTAAAAAAGGACTCTTCACTAGTCCCAATATGGTCAGACAAAAAACAATAAAGGTTCACCAAAAGCGCTGTTAACAGATGTTTACAAAACAACAATCTTACATTAAAGATAAGTCCCACGTGCAAATTTTCTATTCCAAGTTTGCCGGGGGGATGGTGTGAGTGACAGAGCACAGATCAGTAGAGATGAGCGGATTCGGTTTTACTCGGTTTTACTCGGTTCTCAAAACGGCATCTGACTGGCTATCCAAAACACGTGACATTCGTGAGCCAATAAAATGCCGTTTTGAGAACCGAGTAAATCCGAGTAAAACCGAATCCGATCATCTCTACAGATCAGTAGTATCCTTGTGTCTCGGATGTATTTCCTCACAGTGCGAATAGATGTCACCTTCAGTTAACCCAAAAACAAATGGACATGGTGCAAGTACAGCCAGACATTTGAATAAAAATGGGTAATTTAATAAAGTGCACTCACAAACAACATGAATAAAACAGCATGTAACCACTATTGTGGGTTAGGACATATGACCAGGCATCCAAGCAGTTACCCTCCCAGATCTCATAGGAAGAAGCAGATCAGAGCTCCGGACACACTGAACCACCGGTAACAGAAAGCTGCGTCGGCCAGGAATCGTCCCCAAATTAATCAGTCACCACGCCTAAAGCTTTTCGGACCTTAGTCCTTCATCAGTGGCATGGTGGCTGACTGAAAAAGTTCCTCCTAAATACCCTCCCTAATCACACAAATAATGTCAGGTGTGGCCTCAAGTCCCGCCACGCTGATTCCCGCTAATTCTACCAGCGGAAATGACGATCGTGGGATTCAATCCGGAACCGGAAGTACGCATCGTGCGTTTCACGATGCGTTCCACTTGTTCTCCCGCCGGAAATAGGCTTCTTGCGCTCCATGATGCGTTCCAAGTCTCGGAAATGGTGCTTTCAGATGTCAAAGTGTTACCATTCTCACGTAGACGGTTAGATATAGTGTCCATCAATCAGTGTGAATGAAAAGTGCAATATTTAAAGGAAATCCAAGTCCTTATACAGAGGTCATAACGTCCATATAAATATAACCGAAAAGACAAAAAGATAAACAAAAACATCAAAGCATGTTAAAACTATACCGAATTTAAAACATTTTTTTACAAATCATAAAAACCATTTAAGCTCAAACTCAGAGTTAAGACCATTTGGGATTAATGAATTTAATTTAAACATCCATTTCATCTCTGATCTTGCCAGGTTAATTTCTAAATCACAATTTCTCCAACTAGGAATAATAGCTTGAATCCCAATAAATTATTTCAAATGTTTAGGGTTACTTTGATGTACTTTCTTAAAATGCATGGAGACCGTATGTGTCTCCAGCCCCTTTCTTATATTGTACGTATGTTCGGCAAGACGAGTCTTTAAATTCCTGCTAGTCTTGCCGACATAAAAAAGATCACAAGTGCAGGATAACAAATAAATTACATTTTTTGTATTACACGTAATAAAATTGCAAATGTTACATTTTTCACCCTTAACTTCAAACTCTTTTTGTTTGCTTGGGCCCTTCACCAGATGGCACATGGTACATAATCCACATCTGTGGAAACCATGACTCCTCGTACTTGTGCGTTTGGTATCATTAATCGCACTGTGTACCAACTTATCCTTGATATTTTTGGCCCTACGATAAGTGAACATCGGTCTCTCAGGAATTTCTTTTCCTAAAACAGGGTCCTCTTTTAAGATTTTCCAATGTTTTCTAAAGATAGACTCAATTTCTTTGTGTTGAATACTAAAATTGGGTTAACTGAAGGTGACATCTATTCGCACTGTGAGGAAATATACATCCGAGACACAAGGATATTACTGATCTGTGCTCTGTCACTCACACCATCCCCCCGGCAAACTTGGAATAGAAAATTTGCACGTGGGACTTATCTTTAATGTAAGATTGTTGTTTTGTAAACATCTGTTAACAGCGCTTTTGGTGAACCTTTATTGTTTTTTGTCTGACCATATTGGGACTAGTGAAGAGTCCTTTTTTAGATTTACTAAAGCTGCAAATTAACTGTTGGCGCCGTGGGCAATTAACATTTCTATAGAGTCGTTTACATCTTCACAATTTTTGTCCACTGCTGCCAATATGTTTACTTTTAGAGACAGTAGAAGGGAATTATTACCAACACTGTTCTGTAATGAAAGAGATGTTACGGTATCTGATGAAGATTTGGGGACTGTGTTGCAGAAATTGGAAAATGCGGTTCTTAAAGAGAACCGCATTTGGTGGGAAATAATTACTTTGGAAAAGTATGAATCTAGCAAACTTATCCATAAAGGTTTGAAAATTATGAAAACACCTTCCTTTGGACAGGCCAATAATGATTTTAAGGAAGAGTGGGAGAAGATCTTGGATCAATGTTCCTTTTGCCTCATTGAATTAATATTGAAGGAGAGAAAGAAACATTTATCAGCTCTAACTGAGGAGATCAGCAAGCTACAAATTTTGGTGGACCCGTTTAAAAACCTTGAGGATTTTAAAGAAGCAGAGATAGAAATAGTGAGGAAACTAAACAAGGAGACTAGAGAGCTTAAGGAACGCAAACAGAATAAATATTTTAGAGATCTGGATATGCTAGATGTGACTAAAAAGAGAAAATCCACTCCACCTGAGAGGCAAGATGAGGCTAATCCAGATGTACGACCTAAGGAAGTTAGATCACAACAGAGGAAACCTGTGGTTAATAGGGATGTAGGTACAGAATGGCGCAAAACAGAGCGGAGGAAAAATAGCTATTGGACGAATAGAGTAGAGAGACAACCTAGGCCACAAAGGATGTCGGGAGATTTCCTCGTCAGGAGAACTTTATATCTAATGACAGGTATCAATATAATGATTATTCATTACAAGAAAACTTTAGAATACCAATTGAGAGAAATCGTTTTGACATAAATAGAAAAAGGGATCATCCTTCTCCTTTTTTAGATCAGGATTTGAGGATGGGGAAGAGGTGGTAAAGGAGATGAAAAAGGCAAACGAAGACTAGGAGGGGTAAGAGGGGATCAGGGAAGAAGAATAAGAGGATTAAAAGAGTTAATCCACCTAAAAACCCATAATTACTAATTCCTCCACTAAGATTTTTAATTTGAGCAAAAGGGCTTTGAGCAAAGACGAGGAAAGTGTCTTGAGAAAAGGCCTAAAATTTTCACCTACGAGACAGGTTGACCCCTTTGAGTTTTTTGTTGATATTAACAAGTATATCCGCAAACTCACAGTTAAAAGGTTCTTCTTGAATAAGGAAGGGAAGGAATGCGAATATGAGGAAGGAGTAGTTACCACTAAGTTTAAACCGAAATCAACCTTTTACCCGGCCCATCAGAAAGGATGCTTTATCGAGTGTTTTGGTAAATTAGTGAATAATGAAGTACAGGAACTTATGAAAAAGAAAAAGAAGTTTAAGTGTAATTTGACTAAAAACGAATATGTAGCACTTAAGCTGTTAAGAGATGATGATAGTTTAATAATCAAACCGGCCGATAAAGGGGGGGGGGTTGTCCTTATGGATAAGGATAGCTATATTGAGGAAATCATGAAACAACTAGACAATGGAACTACATATCGCAAGTTGAAGACAGATCCAACGGCCAGGATAGTGAAAGATCTTAAAGGTTTGATGGAGGAGGCTATACAAAGTGGGGTTCTGACAAAGCCTGAAGGTGAATTTATTCATATTAAATTTCCAACGGTGCCAACTTTTTACACCTTACCCAAGATCCATAAGGATCCTTTGAATCCCCCGGGGCGACCCATAGTTGCCGGCACGAATAGTATTTCCTCGAATCTCTCGGCAGTGGTCGACTCATATCTACAACCCCTAGTGAGATTAACAAGCTCTTATCTTAAGGATACGAGCGATGTCCTACGAGTGTTAGAGGAGGTACAATGGAGTGAGAATTACACTCTAGTTAGCGCGGATGTATCTACGCTTTACACAATAATAGAGATGGACAGGGGTTTGGAGGCAGTGACATTTTTCTTGGATAAGTCTGAA
Organism: Pseudophryne corroboree; assembly: GCF_028390025.1. Classification (NCBI taxonomy): domain Eukaryota; kingdom Metazoa; phylum Chordata; class Amphibia; order Anura; family Myobatrachidae; genus Pseudophryne; species Pseudophryne corroboree. Next base: position 373,755,355 of record NC_086444.1, on the reverse strand, counting down.
CTTTCAGGGGCCATTAAATTGTTTGTTTTAAAAAGCATCAAGTTTATTTTAATGTACAATTATTTTTATTTTGGAGGATCTTATTATATCCAGATGGTTGGTACCGCCATGTGCACCAGATTCGCCCCCAGTTATGCCAACTTATTTATGGCATATTGGGAAACAACTATGGTCTGGCATGATGACCAGCTGGGGGCGGGTCTGGTGTCCTGGCGACGTTTCATAGATGACATTTTATTCATCTGGAATGGGACAGATGAGAATCTTGACAAGTTCTGTCAGAGCTTAAACACCAATAATTATAATATTAATCTCACCTTCTCCATCAGTAAAACTGTTATTACCTTTTTAGATCTATGTATCTATGTTAAGAATGACACTTTCTTCACAAAGTTGTATAGAAAGGACACAGATTCTAATAGCTATTTAGAGAAGAGTAGCCTTCACCATAAAAATTGGCTGAATGGTATACCCTATGGCCAGTTTTTAAGGACTAAACGAAACTGTACGGAGGGAACAGTGTGCGAACAACAGATTGCTGAGATGAGCGAGAGATTCCTTGAAAAGGGGTATAAGAGTGAAGATCTTCTGTGTTCTAAAGAACGTGTCGAGTTGATAGATAGGAAGCTCCTGTTAGATGGCAATAAGAAAGATCAGCGGAGTGATAGGCAATTCCAATCGTGGAATTTTATAAGTGATTTTAGTATTCAACACAAAGAAATTGAGTCTATCTTTAGAAAACATTGGAAAATCTTAAAAGAGGACCCTGTTTTAGGAAAAGAAATTCCTGAGAGACCGATGTTCACTTATCGTAGGGCCAAAAATATCAAGGATAAATTGGTACACAGTGCGATTAATGATACCAAACGCACAAGTACGAGGAGTCATGGTTTCCACAGATGTGGATTATGTACCATGTGCCATCTGGTGAAGGGCCCAAGCAAACAAAAAGAGTTTGAAGTTAAGGGTGAAAAATTTAACATTTGCAATTTTATTACGTGTAATACCAAAAATGTAATTTATTTGTTATCCTGCACTTGTGATCTTTTTTATGTCGGCAAGACTAGCAGGAATTTAAAGACTCGTCTTGCCGAACATACGTACAATATAAGAAAGGGGCTGGAGACACATACGGTCTCCATGCATTTTAAGAAAGTACATCAAAGTAACCCTAAACATTTGAAATCATTTATTGGGATTCAAGCTATTATTCCTAGTTGGAGAAATCGTGATTTAGAAATTAACCTGGCAAGATCAGAGATGAAATGGATGTTTAAATTAAATTCATTAATCCCAAATGGTCTTAACTCTGAGTTTGAGCTTAAATGGTTTTTATGATTTGTAAAAAATTGTTTTAAATTCGGTATAGTTTTAACATGCTTTGATGTTTTTGTTTATATTTTTGTCTTTTCGGTTATATTTATATGGACGTTATGACCTCTGTATAAGGACTTGGATTTCCTTTATATATTGCACTTTTCATTCACACTGATTGATGGACACTATATCTAACCGTCTACGTGAGAATGGTAACACTTTGACATCTGAAAGCACCATTTTCGAGACTTGGAACGCATCATGGAGCGCAAGAAGCCTATTTCCGGCGGGAGAACAAGTGGAACGCATCGTGGAACGCACGATGCGTACTTCCGGTTCCGGCTTGAATCCCGCGATCGTCATTTCCGCTGGTATAATTAGCGGGAATCAGCGTGGCGGGACTTGAGGCCACACCTGACATTATTTGTGTGATTAGGGAGGGTATTTAGGAGGATCTTTTTCAGTCAGCCACCATGCCTCTGATGAAGGACTAAGGTCCGAAAAGCTTTAGGCGTGGTGACTGATTCATTTGGGGACGATTCCTGGCCGACGCAGCTTTCTGTTACCGGTGGTTCAGTGTGTCCGGAGCTCTGATCTGCTTCTTCCTATGAGATCTGGGAGGGTAACTGCTTGGATGCCTGGTCATATGTCCTAACCCACAATAGTGGTTACATGCTGTTTTATTCATGTTGTTTGTGAGTGCACTTTATTAAATTACCCATTTTTATTCAAATGTCTGGCTGTACTTGCACCATGTCCATTTGTTTTTGGGTTAACTGAAGGTGACATCTATTCGCACTGTGAGGAAATACATCCGAGACACAAGGATACTACTGATCTGTGCTCTGTCACTCACACCATTCCCCCGGCAAACTTGGAATAGAAAATTTGCACGTGGGACTTATCTTTAATGTAAGATTGTTGTTTTGTAAACATCTGTTAACAGCGCTTTTGGTGAACCTTTATTGTTTTTTGTCTGACCATATTGGGACTAGTGAATAGACCTTTTTTAGGTTTACTAAAGCTGCAAATTAACTGTTGGCGCCGTGGGCAATTAACATTTCTATAGAGTCAGGAGGTTTATATGGCAGGGCAGACGACCGCATATAGGGAGTCATTCCGAGTTGATCGCTCGCTAGCTAGTTTTAGCAGCCGTGCAAACGCTATGCCGCCGACCACTGGGGAGTGTATTTTAGCTTAGCAGAAGTGCGAACGCTTGTGCAGCCGGGCTCTGCAAAAACAGTTTGTGCAGTTTCAGAGTAGCTCTGAACGTACTCAGCGCTTGCGATCACTTCAGCCTATTCGTGTCCGGATTTGACGTCATACACCCGCCCAGCCGCGCCTGCGTTTTTTCAGACACGCCTGCGTTTTTGCAAACACTCCCTGAAAACGGTCAGTTGACACCCAGAAACGCCCCCTTCCTGTCAAATTTCTTGCGGCCGTCACAGCGACTGAAAACTTCGCTAGAACCTGTGCTAAACATCAAATGCCTTTGTACCCGTACGTCGCGTGTGCGCATTGCGGAGCATACGCATGCGCAGAACTGCCGACTTTTAGCCTGATCGCTGCGCTGCGAACAACGGCAGCTAACGATCAACTCGGAATGACCCCCATAGGACTTATAAAACTAAAACAATCAGTCTCTAATGGGGGTAATAATTTCCCCAATGTTCAAATATATTTTCAGGCTGCTCACTTAAAAACTGGTTGCATTGTCAGGACAATTACGCTAATACATCTTTAGAGAGGGAATTCCTCAAAGGAGGAGACTTAGTATAATTTTTATATCTGCATGATCAGGAAATCTACTCCTCTAGTATGTCATTAAACTGTGGCACACCCTACGCTATAGCCACAACTTTAATGCACACAAATCCTCGCACCTCCCCCTTGTTTCTAATCCAGACTACCAGGAATGCCAAGATCAATATCCCTTTAATTCATGGAGACTGGGTGGACTGGATAATGTTGGGTGCCTTGTAGACAATGAACCGGTGGTCCTCAGTTTGCCGACTGTCGGGATCCCGGCACACAGTATACCGGCGCCGGAATCCCGACAGCCGACATACTGACACTTTTTCTCCCTCGTGGGGGTCCACGACCCCCCTGGAGGGAAAATAAAATATTGTGGCGTGTATAGCGCGCCACTGTGCCCGCAAGGGGCTAATTTGCGCTCGCCACACTCTCGGTATGCCGGCGGTCGGGCTCCCGGCGCCAGTATGCTGGTCGCCGGGAGCCCGGCCGCCGGCATACCATACTACACCCCAATGAGCTGTGTCAGCCTCTCACGTTCCAGGATGTCACTGCAAAGTATCCTATGCTGCCTGGACACCCAGTGATGTTTTTTGTAGAGAACATTTTATCAGTTTAGTTATCAGACACTTTTCCCAGAATGACTGGCAGAACCCTCTTAAATCACTACTGCAGCAAGAGCCACTCAACAAACGGGTGATCTCATTAGCTTACAAATGGCTCCATGTCCAATTGGACCACTGTAATTCCCAAATGGGCCTTACTGTTTGGTCCTTACAGATCCCAGGTTTCCAGATAAAGGTTTTACTTAAAGCTCATTTGAGGTTGTGCTGGTCACTATCTTCTGCAGTGTGTATGGAAATGTTTCTTAACACACTCCACAGAACATATCTCTCTCGGCACAGTCTGTTTTTGACTGGTCTCTCCACCTCCCACCTATGCTTTAAACGTGGTGCACCTCAAGCAGATCTCATGCATTACGCTACATAGCAACATTATCTACCGGCATTAAATACCAGATTCATAGGTCCTTTTCCAACACAACATGGTATATGACCGGTATGGTTGATAATGATCCCCAAATTGATTTGTGACTTCTCCTTTTCCTATATAGGATGTTGTGCTGGAGGGGATGGGGGGGAGCAATTTTGTTTATCAGTTGTTTCTCTTTCCTTTTAATCTTTGTATTAAATTTTACCTAATGACACATAATTAACTGTTTTCTCAATATGTACAACTTAACTACCAAGATTATTTTCTTGTATTTATGGTACTCTCGGGTAGATGTAATATTTCAGCACATATCATGCCAATATAGCTCTTCCTGCTTCACCTCTTTACAGAGGCGAAGCAGAAAGGTACATCGACAAGATGTAAGAACATCTCATTTTCCGAAGCAGTGGAGTGAAAACTTCCCCCCTTCCCCCTCTATATCAGTGGTTCACAGCCTCGGTCCTCAAGTACCCCCAACAGTTCATGTTTTCCAGGTCACCTAGCAGTTGAACAGGTGTATTCATTACTCACTGACACATTATAAAAGACCCACAGGTGGAGCTAATTATTTCTCTTGCAATCCTGTGAGGAAACCTGGAAAATATAAACTGTTGGGGGTACTTGAGGACCGCGGTTGGGAGCCACTGAGTTAGATGATGATGCGCTGAGTCTCTCCCCCCGGCCGGCTCCAGGGTGCATGCGCAAGATCTTAATACTCTCGAGATGACACAACAGAACTGTCCCTGTTGTGGAGATAGGGCAATGACACCTGCAGCTGGCAAAATCGATAGCTGTAAGTGTTGGAACGATCATACATTGCCCTGCATATCGGCGTATTATCTTTTAGATAGCAGCGCTGATGTGGAGCCACTGTCACAGAGCACGAACCGCCGCTGTAATACATGGAGGATATACATAACGTGCACTGATACCACTCAGGGGCAGATTGAATGTCGCTCATCAGGAAGATTCCTGGTAGGCTGACGTGTCTGTGGGGCCTGTTTTGTGTGTTGTCATTTGGCCCTGCCCCCCACATGATAGGCAGCACATCGCACTCAGGAGGTCAGTCCGATCTGATCGCACGCTAGCTATTTTTTGCAGCGTTGCAATCACATAGTCGCCGCCTATAGGGGGTCATTCCGAGTTGTTCGCTCGCTAGCTGCTTTTAGCAGCATTGCACACGCTAGGCTGCCGCCCTCTGGGAGTGTATCTTATCTTAGCAGAATTGCGAACAAAAGATTAGCAGAATTGCGAATAGAAAATTCTTAGCAGTTTCTGAGTAGCTCGAGACTTACTCCTACACTGCGATCAGCTCAGCCCGTTTCGTTCCTGGTTTGACGTCACAAACACGCCCTGCGTTCGGCCAGCCACTCCCCCGTTTCTCCAGACACTCCCGCGTTTTATCCTGGCACGCCTGCGTTTTTCCGCACACTCCCAGAAAACGGCCAGTTTCCGCCCAGAAACACCCACTTCCTGTCAATCACACTCCGAACACTTCCAACGATGGAAATTCTTCGTTCGGACGTGAGTAAATCTACTAAGTTTTGAGCTAAAATACTTAGCGCATGCGTACTGCGTACCATGCGCATTTTCGCCTTAATCGCTCCGTTGTGAAAATCGGCAACGAGCGAACAACTCGGAATGACCCCCACAGGGGAGTGTATTTTCGCTTTGCAAGTGTGCGAACGCTTGTGCAGCCGAGCAGTACAAAAAAGTTCTTTGCAGTTTCTGAGTAGGTCTGAACTTACTCAGCTACTGTGATCACTTCAGCCTGTCCGGTCCTGAAATTTATATCAGACACCTACCCTGCAAACGCTTGGACATGCCTGCGTTTTTCCAACCACTCCCTGAAAACGGTCAATTGACACCCATGAACACCTTCTTCCTGTCAACCTTCTTGCGAACGGCTGTGCGAATGGATTCTTTGTTAAATCCATCGCCCAGCACCGATCCGCTTTGTACCCGTACGACGCGCCTGCACATTGCGATGCATACACTTGTGCAGTTTTGACCTGATCGCAGCACTGCAAAAATAGCTAGCGTGCGATCAGGTCGGAAAGACCCCCTCAGTCCACTGCATTGTACCCATTAATTCTGTTATTCCATCACAGCAATACAGCAACTCTGGCATCCAGTGATGTGCCATGGCTACATGGTATGTTATACCTCTTGTGCTGTCCATGTCAGGCCACTTCTACCAAAATTTTACAGGGCCGCTTTTAGTTCCCAATCTGACCCTGGTCTCAGACACAACTGCAGCAAAACACGAAAGGAAGGCCACAATTGCGTACAGTCAGGCCTTATGAGAAGGGATCCCACCCCCTCAACAGACCCCACTCCCTCAACAGACCGCACCCCCATTAGTGCTGTTTCCATAAATTTCCCCAACTGGTTTTCCATCCCAATCCGCCCCTGATACCACTTCCCCCCTATATCGACCTGTCATACATCTACCTTCCTGTACTGTATCTTGTATAAATCTTCATGTTTTGTACACTTGATTTCCTTACAAAGAAAACAGACTGCCAGTAACTGTTTTTTTTTTTGTTTTTTTTACTGTTTATTGCTTCAATTAATACATCTTTAAAAAAAGAAATAAAACTCTCCGGGAACTTGGTCCGAGCGACCTGTTCATGCACAATATACTCTTGCACAGTGCCAGAGTCTACTCACATGTGCCGCCCACGAGGAGGAGGGATGCATGGAGATCAGACTACATATCTGCTCTTTCGCCCCAACTGTGATTAGGGATACACAAAAACACACCAAAGAGGGCAAGATAAGAGTATGGTAACAAGTGAAGGCTTCGTAACCGTGGCATAACGTAGGCAATCATCTGAAGTCTTGAACTGTAACCAGTAGAATCAGATTGGCACAAATTTCGAGTTCCTGTCTGTCACTGAGAGTGAGATGTCTTCCAGCTCCATACACTGAATTCTGGCCCTTTCTCTACCATCCCATCTCTCAGCTTCCATGTCCCTCTAAGCTACTTGACAGACTTGACTACACCTGTCTCACACACTTTATTCAATCGCACAACTAATTGGACCCACTTTAGTCAGGCATTCATTCCCAACACTCTACAGAGACTGTATTGACAAAGGTAGTAAATGACTTCAGGTTTCAATGTATAGAGAGATAATGTCTAGGTCGACAGTCATTAGGTCAACCCCATATGGTTGACACTGACAAACGTTCAACAGTGGAAAAGGTCGTCAGGTTTAAATGTCCGACACATGTCGACACAACTTCTTTTTTTTTTTATTATTTCATTTTTCACACCTATTTCATACTTTACCATCCACATGGACTGTGATTGGAAATAGTAACCTTCCTGTAGCTGTGAGCTATGTCAGGGGACACGGTACACTACTTGGGGTTCCCTGTGCTCTGACGGTGAAAACAACACAAAAAACTAAAGTTGTATCGACCATTTCCCGCGTCGACCTTTTAATGTGTTGACCTTTTGTCCCTGTCAACCTTTTCCTGATTTGATCTTTTGTCGGTGCATGTTCTCTTTGCTTACTCTATCAGTTGGAGTACTGCAAGTCTCAGTCCTGGGTACTTTGCTTTTCTTTTCTTTTTAAAAAAAATTTTATTGACAGGAAAATAGGATTTTAATACCTACCGGTAAATCCTTTTCTCTTAGTCCGTAGAGGATGCTGGGGATGCTTCAAGAACCATGGGGTATAGACGGGATCCGCAGGAGACATAGGCACACTTTAAGACTTTGATTGGGTGTGAACTGGCTCCTCCCTCTATGCCCCTCCTCCAGACTTCAGTTTAAGTAACTGTGCCCAGGGAGACGGACATTTTGAGGAAAGAATTTATTGTTAAACCACGGTGAGCATCTTACCAGCTCACACCTTCAGTATGCCGCAGAACGTGGCATGCAATAGAACACCAGCCGATGGCATGAAGAATATGCAGCAATACGCTGACATAAAACGTAACACAACCTATGTGTATAAACACAACCAATAACAGCATAACGCATGTCATGGCATGAACATCATCAGCAACAGGATGACTGAAACACAACACACCATGTGTGTAACCATACCCAATAACTGCAGACACAGTACGCACTGGGACGGGCGCCCAGCATCCTCTACGGACTAAGAAAAAAGGATTTACCGGTAGGTATTAAAATCCTATTTTCTCATACGTCCTAGAGGATGCTGGGGATGCTTCAAGAACCATGGGGTTTATACCAAAGCTCTAGAACAGGCGGGAGAGTGCGGACGACTCTGCAGCACCGAATAACCAAACAAGAGGTCCTCATCAGCCAGGGTATCAAACCTGTAAAACTTCGTAAAGGTGTTTGATCCCGGCCAAGTAGTAACTTGGCCAAGCTGTAATGCCGAGACCCCTCGGCCAGCCGCTCAGGATGATCCCACCTTTCTAGTAGAATGGGCCTTCACCGATTTCGGTAACGGCAATCCAGCCGTAGAATGAGCCTGCTGAATCGTAGTACGGATCCAGCGCGCAATAGTCTGCTTGGAAGCAGTATCCCCAATCTTGTTGGGAGCCCATAGGACAAACAGAGACTCTGTTTCCCTAACATGAGCCGTTCTGGCCGACATAGATTTTTAAAGCTCTGACCACATCGAGAGACTTCGCTTCCGCCAAGGTGTCAGTAGTCACTGACACCACAATAGGCTGGTTCACGTGAAATCACTTTTGGCAGAAATTGCTGACGAGTTCTCAACTCCGCTCTATCAGCCTGGAAGATTAAATAGTGGCTTTTGTGAGGCAAAGCCGCCAATTCAGATACCCGCCTTGCGGATGCTAAGGCCAACATCATGACTACTTTCCAAGTAAGAAATTTTAATGCAACCTTACGTAAATGTTCAAACCAATGAGATTGCAGGAACTGCAACACCACATTAATATCCCATGGAGCCACAGGGGGCACAAAGGGAGGTTGGATGTGCAACACGCCTTTCAAGAAGGTCTGTATTTCTGGAAGGGAGGCCAATTCCTTCTGAAAGAAAATTGATAAGGCCGAAATTTGTACTTTAATGGAGCCTAACTGTAGGCCCGCAACCACACCTACTTGCAAAATATGGAGCAACCGCCCTCGCGGAAAATCCTCCGTAGGAGCTTTCTTGGATTCACACCAAGACACATATTTTCTCCAAATACGGTGGTAATGCTTTGCAGTTACTTCTTTTCTAGCCTGAAGAAGTGTGGGAATGACTTAACTGGGAATACCCTTCCGGGCTAGGATTTAGCGTTCAACCGCCATGCCGACAAACGCAGCCACAGTAAGTCTTGATACACGCACGGCCCCTGTTGTAACAGGACCTCGCGAAGAGGAAGGAGCCAGGAATCCTCTATGAATAACTCCTGAAGATCTGGATACCAGGCCCTCCTTGGCCAGTCTGGAACAATGAGCAGGGCCGGCGCTTCCATTAGGCAGCTTTAGGCAGCTGCCTATGGGCGGGGGACCTGAAGGGGCGGCCCGCAGCCGACCCCTGGCATCAGCCGAACTAGAGTCACACACTGACTCATTACAGTTGGATACGGGCCCTAAAAAAAAAGGAGGCGGTCCGGCTGGAGAGGAGTAGGGGAGAGAGCGATCACTCCACTTCCCTACCATTTTCCTCTATTCCGGATCTCACCCAAGGATATCAATAGTGGGGAGTGCTCAGGCGGCAGTCCTCCCGATTTCCTCCCCCCTGCTTCTAGTATCCTGGTGCCGCACTGGCCCGTCCTCAGCTGAAGGGGATGTGTGATGTCCTCTCTGCCTGACCCCTTCATCAGTCGCACCCCCTCCAGTCTGCACAGCCAATGGCGCACAGGCAATTCTTCATCCAGCCTCCCTCAGTAACAATTGTCTGCTGCCGAACATGCTCTCCCCCCCACGCGCGCTGCGCTGTTACGGTGGACGGTGCCAGAGCACTGAGCCACCCTACTCCATGGTGATCTCGGCACCCTTTCTCCTGCAGCAGCCTCCCGGTCATAGGTCCTCTACTCCTACGATTACTATTTCCTGTGGCCGCGTCACAGTGGGGCTGCATAGTCACTGGATCTCGGATCCTCCTGCTGCCGGCCTCCTCTTCGAGCTGTGTCTGGATCCGCGGTGGACTGCCATGTTGACATAGCGGTGGTGAGTGACTGGAGAGCCCTGTGCCCCCCACCGTGTGTGGCCACTGTACCCCGTGTGTGTGTGTGTGTGTGTGTGTGTGGCCCCCTCTACTCCCCCTGACCATGGTGTGTGGCCCCATGTGCCTACCTGCCCATATACCTTGTGCCCCCCCCTTGTGTTTGACACCCTGTGCCTGCTGCCTTTGTGCGTCACCCAGTGCCCCCCTACTCCTGTTTTTCCCTGCCCCCTCATGTGTGCCCCTGTGTGTGTGCCCCCCTGCCCCCATGTATGGTGCACTGTACACCCCCTGCCCCTGTTTGTGTGACACCCTGTGCCCCCCTGCCCCCATGTATGGTGCACTGTACACCCCCTGCCCCTGTGTGTGTGTGTGTGTGTGTGTGTGTGTGTGTGTGTGTGTGTGTGTGTGTGTGTGAGACACCCTGTGCCCCCCCTGTATGGTGCACTGCAAACCCCCTGTGTGTGTGTGATACCCTGTGCCCCCCTGCCCCCATGTATGGTGCACTGTACACCCCCTGCCCCTGTTTGTGTGACAGCCTGTGTCCCCCTGCCCCCATGTATGATGCACTGTGCACCCCCTGTGTGTGTGTGTGTGTGTGTGTGTGTGTGTGTGTGTGTGTGTGTGTGTGACACCCTGTGCCCCCCCTGTATGGGTCACTGCAAACCCCCTGCCTCTGTGTGTGTGTGTGTGTGTGTGTGTGTGTGTGTGTGTGTGTGTGTGTGAGACCCTGTGCCCCCCTGCCCCCATGTATGGTGCACTGTACAGCCCCTGCCCCTGTTTGTGTGACACCCTGTGCCCCCCTGCCCCCATGTATGGTGCACTGTACAGCCCCTGCCCCTGTTTGTGTGACACCCTGTGCCACCCTGTTCCCATGTATGGTGCACTGTACACCCCCTGCCACCCATGTGTGATGCACTTCGGACGCCTTGTCACCCTCTGCCTCTGTGTGTGTCGCCCTGTACCAACCTCAGGGGTGAGTAGTGAGTTTCTGATCTGTGGGAGGGGTTAATTTGGCATTTTTGTTGGATTTTTTCCCCCCGCCCTTCCACTCCCCACTCGTGTCCTATGTCCCTGTCTCCCAGTCAGCATCTGCCAGTTCCTCTATCCCCTGGTCACAGCCAGTTACAGTACATCACATCTCACCCTTTGCCTCCCCAGTCAGGGCCCGTCAGACCAAAGCCTCTGCCTCGCAGTCACAGCCCGACACCCGTGATTAGGAATGTGCTCACACCTGTCCCCCGGTCACAGCCCATCTCCCTGGGACCTCTGTCTTACAGTCGCAGCCTGTACCTGCACACCTTCTGCCACCGCTCACAGGCTGTCTCCTCGCACAGTGTTCCATCTGCTTACAAAATCCAACATACAATTGGTTGCAGCCAGTTTCCCCATGCATCTGCCCACTGGACACGGTCCATCACCCCATGACCTCAGTACCCCGGTCGCAGTCCATCGCCCGACAACATCTGTCCACCAACCTGTTGCCACATTGCCTCTGATGTTTTTAGATGTGTTTCTATGTGGATCTGGCATTTTTGTGGTTTTGTGTGGATCTGTTTTTTTTGTTTGTGTATTTTCAGTATATTTTTGTGATCTAACTTCTTGTGTGTATTTTTATGTGGATCTGGCTATTTTATGTGTTTTCGGTGGATCTGACTTTGTTTTGGTCCATTGTGTAGATAGATCTGGCATTGTGGATCTGGCTTTTTGCAACATCTTCATGTGGATCAGACATTTTTGGTGTATTTTTATGTGGAACTGAATTTTTTTATATTTATTTCTATATGGATTTAGCTTTTTTCAATGTGGTGTTGTGTGAATCTGTCGTGTTCAATATATTTCTGGCTTTTTATGTATTTTTAGTAAATCTGGCTTTTTTCAGTGTATTATGTGGATCAGACTTTTTCAATTTGCTTATGGGTCTGGCATTTTCAATGTATTTTTATTTGGATCTGGCTTTTTTAATGTGAGACAGAATTTCGCATACTCCGCCATCCAGTCCGGGTTTGGGGATGGCCATTCTTGAGCACTGGTGACTTAGTAGCCATGCTTTAGCACAGGTGACTTAGTGCCTCACTTTGATTTAGCTATCTGGACTCAACCATGGATATCCTGGGGGCCTGGTCTGTAATGGCGGAGTTTGCGGGGCTTTGATGGGATCCGTGGTGGCTGCCTGCCTGTAGTGGTGCGCCGATTGCTTCCTTATATCTCAGCTGTAGATTGTAAGCTTGCGAGCAGGGCTTCCCTACCCCTCTGTTATTACCCAGTTTTGTTTTATTAGTATTGTTTCCAATTGTAAAGCGCAACGGATTTTGCTGCGCTATGTAAGAAACTGTTACTAGATAAAATAATATTGTGTACTGAGACTTGTGGTGCTATTTGTTACCTGTGCTCTGTTTTTAGTTTTTTAGTTACTGTGATGTTAAGTTCTGTGTACCCTGTATTGTTCTGGTATGTACGGCACTGCAAAACACTTGTGACGCCTTATAAAGAATATGTAATAATAATAATGTTATGGGGGGGGGGCAGCAGGCTGAAGTTTTGCCTAGGGTGTCGAGAAACCTTGCTCCGGCCCTGACAATGAGTATCGCCTTAACCCTTGTTCTTTTTATGATCTTTATCACCTTGGAATGAGCGGAAGTGGAGGGAACACCTAGACCGACTGAAACACCCACGGTGTCACCAGGGCGTCCACCTCTATTACTTGAGAGTCCCTCGACCTGGAACAATATCTTTGAAGTTTCTTGTTGAGGCGAAACGTCAACATGTCTAATTGAGGAATTCCCCAACGACTTGACATTTCTGCAAAGACTTCTTGATGAAGACCCCACTCTCCTGAATGGAGATCGTGTCTGCTGAAGAAGCCTGTTTCCCAGTTGTCTACACCCGAAATGAAGATCGCTGATAGCGCGTTTACATGCCTTTCCGCCCAGCGGAAAACTTTTGTGGCTTCTGCCATCCCCGCTCTGCTCTCCAATCCGCCCTGGCGGTTTACGTACGCCACTGCTGTATGTTGTCCGACTGAATTAAGACGGGCAGACCACGAACAAGATGTTCCAGAATGTTTTTGTGCAGACAAGCTTCCTGGCTTGACCATTTTCCCTGGAAATTCGTTTCCCCCTGAATGACTGCTCCCCGACCCCGGAGACCTGCATCCACGGACACCAGGATCCCATCCTGGATCGCTGTCGTCCCTCTAGGAGGTGAGAACTGAGCAGCCACCACGGGAGAGAAATTCTGGTCTCGGAAGATAAGATTATTTTCCGGTGCATGTGCAGGTGAGACCCGGACCACATGTCCAATTAGTCCCGCTAAAAAAAACACTCTGGCAGTTAACCTGCTCACTGAATGACCTCGTAGGCCGCAACCCTCTTTTTCATCAATGGAACGTATTGATGGATTGACACTGTTGTAGATCTGACCCGACTCTGGATCTTCAGAGCTCTTTCCATTGAAAGAAACAAACTCTCAACAGTTTTGTATCTAACATTTTTCCCAACTCCGACAACCACGTCGTTGGAATCAATCGTGATTCTGGCAAGTTCAGGAGCCAACCACTTTGTTGAAGATCCGTCAGGGATAAAACAACGTTTTGCACCACTTGTTTCTTGCCCTCCCCGTACGCAGGAGAGCATCCCAGTACAGAGTAATAATGACTCTTGTACTATTAAAGAAAACCATCATACCGCCATCACCCCGGTGAAGTGACACTGACAATAGAAAACCAGGTAAGCCTAATGCGGAAAAACCGTATTTAGACCCTCTTTCTCCTTAACAGATTGGAGATTCCTGCCCAGAGAGATTCCACCATGTAGTTCAACTTCTTAAGTGGAAATTGTTTGAAAATGTTCTGACCGAGCCTTCCGGCCTCAGAAGCACAAAAAAAGCTTGAATAACAGCTTCTTCTTTTTTTTTTTTTTCAGTGACCGGGACAGCAGGACAATGACCTGATCCTGACCCAACTCTTGTATGGCGTCGCCTACTACCTCCCCGTCCAGGGGTGAATTGGAAAGGTATATTTGAAAAATCAGTGAGGGGAATCGTCTGGAAACTCCAGTATGTCCCCCTAGGGACTCTATTCTCAAACTCACTGGTCCAAGTCCGTTCCAGGACCGACTGAAGAGTATTAGACGTGGTCCCACTGGTGTGGGCCATACTTACCTACTCTCCCGGAAGCTGCGGGAGGCTCCCGTATTTTGGGGTAGCCCCCCGCACCTCCGGAGGAGTGGGCAGGTCTCCCGCATCCTGCTCGCACCCTAGTGATGCGAGCAGGATGGAGAGATTACCTCCCGCATTCGCGGGTCCATCGGGTCACTCGGGTGGATTACCTCCCGCATTCGTGGGTCCGTCGGGTCACTCGGGTGGAGAAGGGGTTAAAATTACGCAAATTGCGTCATTTTAGCCCCGCCCCCTTCCCGCGGGCCCGCGAATCGCGGCATTTCCCAATGCGGGGGCGGGGCTTAGTGATGTCACAGTCCGGCCCCGCCCCCCGAAGACACCTGCAGCCTCTCCTCTCCGGGCTTCTCCCGGAGAGGAGAAATAAAATGTAGGTAAGTATGGTATGGGCTCCCGCAAGATAGACCCAGCGACATGCGGTGGATGTGGTAGAAACAGAGGATGATTTCTGTTTCAGCGAACTTGAAAAGGCTGCTGACCTCTTACCTGTTCACCCTCCTCTACCTGGAAAGAAAGGAAAATCCGTATCCATTCGGTCTAAATGACTGCATCATACCAAAATGCGTCACCAACCGTTGTGAGGGAACATAGGTCAAGAAGGTAGACTTACCAGTGGTATCTGCCGAGATCAACTTAACAAAGCCATCCCCAAACCAGGTTTCACCTTCATAGGGAAGAGACTCCAGTTCTTCTCGGAGTCAGTCTCAGCATTCCATTGGTGAATCCACAACGCCCTCCTAGTCGAGACCGCCATGGAAGTGGCCCGCGAAAACAAGAGTCCTATATCCCTTGTAGTCGCACGGCGGTATGCTGCAATGATATAGACATAACTCAACTTAAGTTGCATACAACTACTCCCCCATGCACATGTAATGCAAGTATATGTGTATCATATATCTTCCTGCATACGATCCTTTGTGACAGGTCCCCGTGTAGGGGTGGTCTTCAGTATGCCGAATGTCGGGATCCCGGCGCACAGTATACCGGCGCCGGGATCCCGACACCCGGCATACCGACAGCTATTCTCCTTCGTGGGGGTCCACGACCCTCCTGGAGGGAGAATAAATAGCGTGGTGCGCGTAGCCCGCAAGGGGCTCCTTTGCGCTCGCCACACTGTCGGTATGCCGGCTGTTGGGCTCCCGGCGCTGGTATGCTGGTTGCCGGGAGCCCGGCAACCGGCATACCATACTACACCCCCGTGTAGAACAGGGGTTGACTCTCACCTTCTATCCATTGAGAAGGACAAACTTTACCTCAGCATTCATTATAAATATCTTTATATACATATATACATACATATATACCAGTGGCGTAACTAGAAGTTTTTCTCCCCCAAGCCAAAAAATTCTACGGCGCCCCCCCCTCCCAAATCCCCCATGCCCCATAATTGGCACTATGAAAGGGACAAACATGCGCGTGCCTTCGGCGCTCGCCGCCAAAAAGGGTGTGTGGCTTTGTTGGAATGGGCGTGGCTTTGCATAAAGGGGCGTGGTATTGCAGGAAAAGACTTCCTTATACCCCCAGTTTTGCAACCTGCACGCCCAGACGTTAGCCACCACTGGAAAGAAAAATAATCCTGATTCATGCCCCTTACATTATTTGTCATTTTTCCTCCTTATAGTAATGTATTATTGCGCTTACACTGTATATGATGAAACGATTCTAAGTAGAAGTTCTCATGTAGTCAAAGGCATGGAACACTGAGTCATAAGGGGGTAAACCCTTAGGAGATACAACTATAAAAAAGAACACTACAATAGTGCAAATATGCTAGTAAACAAAAGATTTCCTTTAATATTCTGTAGGTTCAACTCACAAACACAGGTTTAAAAGGGCGTATCACAATTGGGATGGTTCACAGGTAGAAGTAGTCGGGCGAACCCCAAATTTCTTTCTTGTGAGAGAAACTAGAATGGAAAAAGTGCAATAGTGCAAAACCGGATGTGCAAGTAAAACAAATTTAATTAGCACCAAATGCACTCACAAACATAGATTTTAAAAAAGCTTGTAATGAAAGACTGGATGGAAGGAGTCACATATACTTATCGACAGATAAGTTCCACAAATGTCCCACAGGGTTCCGGATACTCAGGGGGATTTTCCTCAGAGGTGCTCCAATTCCAAACAGTTCCAGAATAGCCACAGCTGCTTAATGCATTTCGAACCAACGGGTTCTTCCTCAGAAGCGTTTAGTGGCTAGATTGATTTAAAGGGCATATATATACCCCCTCTTAGTTTTCTAAACATTTTCAGGTGTTTTCCAAATTATTAACAGGTCTATCTAAACTAAACTTTTCGTCAGTCACATAGACAGGAAGCGGCGACATGCGTTCCACAGCATGATACGTCACTTCCTGTCCGATAAGACCAGGGACGTGGCGTACTGAGGAAACAAGACAGGGAACCACGTGGCGCGCTCATTCACGCGGCGCGTCACTTCCTGTACAGTGTATTCACACTGCCCGAACACGGATGGAAGTTATGCGTTCCATCTAACGGACCTGCGTGTCACGCTCCCCAGCACGGCGCGTCACTTCCTGTGCTTTGTAAAGCACAGTGAAAATGGAAGATATGTATTCCATCATACGTCGCATCACCTCCTATAAATAGAGAAAACAACATAATACAAATAAAAATATACTTTTAAACTCATATGGTGATGCGTGCCAATAATGTCCATATATCCTGGTTATAAGCGTTCCAGAATGCAGAGAGTGTTCCAAACGGGTAAATGAGCAGCATTTAGGAGATGAAGCCAAATATCTCAAAAATTTGTTGGACAGTCCAGTAAATCCAAATGAATGGTACCCAAAAGAGAAATAAATAACAGTTCTCAGATACAGGGTGGGAAAAACAATCAGTATAATAAAACAGATATAAGAATAAAATATTTTTTTTAAAAACATATATGATAATTAAGTTAAAAACCACTTCATTTCAAAATCTGTGTTCAAACCTTTTGGTTGTAAGGTGCCTAAATTAAAAATCCATCTCATTTCAGATTTCGCCAGCCTGCTTTCCATATCTCTAGTTTTCCAGGTTGGCTTAATCTGTTGGATGCCTAAGAAATTTTTTATTTGGCATTCTTTTTTATCATGATGATTTTTGAAATGGTTAGAAAGTGAATGAGATTCTAGACCTTTACGAATATTGTATATATGCTCGGCAAGACGTGTTTTTAAATTCCTACTTGTCTTGCCGACATATATAAGGCCACAGGTACACTCAATGATATAAATAATATTTTTAGAGTGACAAGTGATAAAATCTTGGATGTTAAAAGTTTCCCCATTTACAGTAAAATTAACGAATTTATTTTGTGGACTTTTTACTGTCCGACACATTAGGCACTGGCCACACCTATGGAAACCCTTAGTTCTATTGCTAACTCGGAAGCCATCATCCAGGGTGCTTCTAACTAGTTTGTCTTGCAATGATGGAGCTTTTCTGTATATGAAAGTTGGACCTTCAGGAATTATCTTTCCTAAGATTGGGTCCTTTTTCAAAAGGTGCCAGTTTTTCTTAAAAATTTTTTCAATGTCTTTAAACAAAGGATTAAATTGACTTATAAAAGCCCAGTTAGCTTTATTGTCATCAGCAGTTACTTGTTTGGGCTTCTGTATAAGGATATCTTCTCTTTTTATGTTACCAACTTTACTTTGTGCCTTTTCAAGTAATTTTTCAGAATAACCTTTAGCTGAGAGTCTCTCTGAGGTTTCTTTTATTTGATTATCACATATCACTGGGTCAGTGCAATTTCTTTTTATTCGCATAAATTGGCTGAAAGGAATACCTTCCAGCCAATTATGATGATGAGAGCTCTCTCTTTCTATGTAGCTGTTTGAATCGGTCGTTTTTCTGAATATCTTTGTTTTAAAAACGCCATTTTCTACATAGATACACAAATCTAGAAAAGAGATTTTTTCGACACTGTTATTAAAAGTCAGACAGATGTTATAGTCATTAACATTTAGTTGATTTGAGAAGGCAGTAAGGCTTTCTTCACTGCCATTCCATAGGAACATAATATCGTCAATGTATCGATGCCAGGATACCAGACTCGTCCCCAGTTGGTGGCCCCCGAAGATTGTGAGATCCTCCCAGTAGGCCATGTAAAGATTGGCATAACTGGGGGCGAATCTGGTACCCATGGCAGTGCCCACCTGCTGGACGTAATATGTTCCGTCAAAATAAAAATAATTATTATCTAAAATAAAAGAAATAGCATCCAAAATGAATTTCTTAGTTACTTCATCATAATTGCTTTTGTTAAGGAAGTAGGACACAGCTTGAATACCCTTTTCTTTACTGATGATCGTATATAATGTACTAACATCAGCACTACATAAAATACTTGAATCAGTATGAGTAAATTTATCGATAATTCTCAAGGCATCGCCAGTGTCTTTTAGATATGCAGGAGTTTCTAATACTAGGGGCTGTAGAAAAAAAATATCATCATAAAACCGGCAGATAAGGGTGGGGGGGGTGGTCCTCATGAATAAATCAGACTATGTAGCCGAAATTATGAAACAGTTAAAATCAGGCAACACATATAGGAAACTTAAATCCGACCCCACACAGAAGATCAGCAATGCTTTATTAGCATTGACCACCAAAGCATTACAAGATGGGGTAATAAGTGAAAAGGAGCATGATTTTCTCAATATAAAAGAACCCTCTGTTCCAACCATCTACGTTTTGCCTAAAATTCACAAGGACCCCCTCCACCCTCCTGGTCGCCCTATTATATCGGGCTGTAACAGCCTGACTTCAAATTTGTCAGCACTAATTGACTTTTTTCTACAGCCCCTAGTATTAGAAACTCCTGCATATCTAAAAGACACTGGCGATGCCTTGAGAATTATCGATAAATTTACTCATACTGATTCAAGTATTTTATGTAGTGCTGATGTTAGTACATTATATACGATCATCAGTAAAGAAAAGGGTATTCAAGCTGTGTCCTACTTCCTTAACAAAAGCAATTATGATGAAGTAACTAAGAAATTCATTTTGGATGCTATTTCTTTTATTTTAGATAATAATTATTTTTATTTTGACGGAACATATTACGTCCAGCAGGTGGGCACTGCCATGGGTACCAGATTCGCCCCCAGTTATGCCAATCTTTACATGGCCTACTGGGAGGATCTCACAATCTTCGGGGGCCACCAACTGGGGACGAGTCTGGTATCCTGGCATCGATACATTGACGATATTATGTTCCTATGGAATGGCAGTGAAGAAAGCCTTACTGCCTTCTCAAATCAACTAAATGTTAATGACTATAACATCTGTCTGACTTTTAATAACAGTGTCGAAAAAATCTCTTTTCTAGATTTGTGTATTTATGTAGAAAATGGCGTTTTTAAAACAAAGACGTTCAGAAAAACGACCGATTCAAACAGCTACATAGAAAGAGAGAGCTCTCATCATCATAATTGGCTGGAAGGTATTCCTTTCAGCCAATTTATGCGAATAAAAAGAAATTGCACTGACCCAGTGATATGTGATAATCAAATAAAAGAAACCTCAGAGAGACTCTCAGCTAAAGGTTATTCTGAAAAATTACTTGAAAAGGCACAAAGTAAAGTTGGTAACATAAAAAGAGAAGATCTCCTTATACAGAAGCCCAAACAAGTAACTGCTGATGACAATAAAGCTAACTGGGCTTTTATAAGTCAATTTAATCCTTTGTTTAAAGACATTGAAAAAATTTTTAAGAAAAACTGGCACCTTTTGAAAAAGGACCCAATCTTAGGAAAGATAATTCCTGAAGGTCCAACTTTCATATACAGAAAAGCTCCATCATTGCAAGACAAACTAGTTAGAAGCACCCTGGATGATGGCTTCCGAGTTAGCAATAGAACTAAGGGTTTCCATAGGTGTGGCCAGTGCCTAATGTGTCGGACAGTAAAAAGTCCACAAAATAAATTCGTTAATTTTACTGTAAATGGGGAAACTTTTAACATCCAAGATTTTATCACTTGTCACTCTAAAAATATTATTTATATCATTGAGTGTACCTGTGGCCTTATATATGTCGGCAAGACAAGTAGGAATTTAAAAACACGTCTTGCCGAGCATATATACAATATTCGTAAAGGTCTAGAATCTCATTCACTTTCTAACCATTTCAAAAATCATCATGATAAAAAAGAATGCCAAATAAAAAATTTCTTAGGCATCCAACAGATTAAGCCAACCTGGAAAACTAGAGATATGGAAAGCAGGCTGGCGAAATCTGAAATGAGATGGATTTTTAATTTAGGCACCTTACAACCAAAAGGTTTGAACACAGATTTTGAAATGAAGTGGTTTTTAACTTAATTATCATATATGTTTTTAAAAAAAATATTTTATTCTTATATCTGTTTTATTATACTGATTGTTTTTCCCACCCTGTATCTGAGAACTGTTATTTATTTCTCTTTTGGGTACCATTCATTTGGATTTACTGGACTGTCCAACAAATTTTTTAGATATTTGGCTTCATCTCCTAAATGCTGCTCATTTACCCGTTTGGAACACTCTCTGCATTCTGGAACGCTTATAACCAGGATATATGGACATTATTGGCACGCATCACCATATGAGTTTAAAAGTATATTTTTATTTGTATTATGTTGTTTTCTCTATTTATAGGAGGTGATGCGACGTATGATGGAATACATATCTTCCATTTTCACTGTGCTTTACAAAGCACAGGAAGTGACGCGCCGTGCTGGGGAGCGTGACACGCAGGTCCGTTAGATGGAACGCATAACTTCCATCCGTGTTCGGGCAGTGTGAATACACTGTACAGGAAGTGACGCGCCGCGTGAATGAGCGCGCCACGTGGTTCCCTGTCTTGTTTCCTCAGTACGCCACGTCCCTGGTCTTATCGGACAGGAAGTGACGTATCATGCTGTGGAACGCATGTCGCCGCTTCCTGTCTATGTAACTGACGAAAAGTTTAGTTTAGATACACCTGTTAATAATTTGGAAAACACCTGAAAATGTTTAGAAAACTAAGAGGGGGTATATATATGCCCTTTAAATCAATCTAGCCACTAAACGCTTCTGAGGAAGAACCCGTTGGTTCGAAATGCATTAAGCAGCTGTGGCTATTCTGGAACTGTTTGGAATTGGAGCACCTCTGAGGAAAATCCCCCTGAGTATCCGGAACCCTGTGGGACATTTGTGGAACTTATCTGTCGATAAGTATATGTGACTCCTTCCATCCAGTCTTTCATTACAAGCTTTTTTAAAATCTATGTTTGTGAGTGCATTTGGTGCTAATTAAATTTGTTTTACTTGCACATCCGGTTTTGCACTATTGCACTTTTTCCATTCTAGTTTCTCTCACAAGAAAGAAATTTGGGGTTCGCCCGACTACTTCTACCTGTGAACCATCCCAATTGTGATACGCCCTTTTAAACCTGTGTTTGTGAGTTGAACCTACAGAATATTAAAGGAAATCTTTTGTTTACTAGCATATTTGCACTATTGTAGTGTTCTTTTTTATAGTTGTATCTCCTAAGGGTTTACCCCCTTATGACTCAGTGTTCCATGCCTTTGACTACATGAGAACTTCTACTTAGAATCGTTTCATCATATACAGTGTAAGCGCAATAATACATTTTACCTACCACGTACTGTATTTTCTGAAAATTTGGTGATTTTTTCTTTAAATGTATATGCTGCTTTAATACTGTATGTTTTGCGCAGCCACCACAATACTTACCCTTTAACCTCCTTATAGTAATGCCCAGTATACATTATGCCACATACTGCAATGGCCCTTAGACATTATTCCACGCACAAGAATGCACATGACACAATATGCACACACCATAATGCCCCCGACACATTATGCCACACACCGTAATGCCTGTGACACATTATGCCCCCCCTGTAATGCCTGTGACACATTATGCCACACACCGTAATGCCTGTGACACATGACGACAGGAATCGCAATGCCCGTTATACATTATGCTACACACTGCAATGCCCCTGATACATTATAGCACATACAATGTCTGTGACACATTATGCCACGCACCGTAATGCCTGTGACACATTATGCCACACACCGTAATGGCTGTGACACATGACGACAGGAATCGCAATGCCCGTTATACATTATGCTACACACTGCAATGCCCCTGATAGATTATAGCACATACAATGCCTGTGACACATTATGACACACACTGCAATGACCCTGAGACATTATACCACATACCACAATGCCCGTGATATAGTATACAACACACAGTAATGCCCGACACATTATGACACATACCGCAATGTCCATGATACATTATGCCACACACTGCAATGACCCTGAGACATTATACCACATATCACAATGCCCGTGATATAGTATACCATACACCATAATACCCGTGACACATACCGCAATGCCCGTTATACATTATGCCACACTGCAATGCCCCTGAGACATTATACCACATACCACAATGCACGTGATATAGTATGCCACACACCGTAATGCCTGTGACACATTATGACACACACCGCAATGTCCGGTATACATTATGCCACACACCGTAATGCCCATTACACATTAAGTCCTACAGTAAGGCTTCTTATTACTTTTAAATTACCTGCTCGTTTCCAGGGGTTTCATGCTCTTGGTTCCATGCACGGTGCCAGGGGTTTTCATGCTCAGGGTGTCATGCTCGTTGCCAGGTGTTTCATGCACTAGGTGTCATGCTCGTTGCCAGGAGTTTCATGCACTGGGAGTCATGCTCGTTGCTAGGGGGTAGTGTTTGTTGCTAGGGCTGTGCTCCCAGTGCCACATATGTCCCCATTGCCACATTTTCCCCCACGGTGCCAGGTACTCACATGCCCCCAGTGCCAAATATAGCCCCACCTCCCCCAGTGCCACATATGCCCCCAGTGCCAGATATTCCCCCACAGTGCCAGGTGCTCACGTGCCCCCAGTGCCAAATATAGCCCCCCCCATGTGCCAGGTACACATGCAGTGCCATATATATCCCCCTCAGTATCCCCCCAGTGCCATATATGCCCCCTCAGTGCCATATATGCCCCCTCAGTGCCATATATGCCCCCACACTTCCCCCCCAGTGCCATATATGCCCCCTCAGTGCCCCCTGTGCCATATATGCCCCTTCAGTGCCCCCTGTGCCATACATGCCCCCTCAGTGCCATATATGCCCCCTCAGTGCCCCCTGTGCCATACATGCCCCCTCAGTGCCATATATGCCCCCTCATTGCCCCCTGTGCCATACATGCCCCCTCAGTGCCATATATGCCCCCTGTGCCATACATGTCCCCTCAGTGCCATATATGCCCCCTGTGCCATACATGCCCCCTCAGTGCCATATATGCCCCCTCAGTGTCCCCTGTGCCATACATGCCCCCTCATTGTCCCCCCCCCTCGCTGCTGTGAAGGAGGGACAAGGAGGGCACAGCGCGCGCCTCTCTCATGTCCTTCCTGCATCTCCGTCTCTCTGGTCTAATAAAGGAAGTGCCGGTTCGTGAGCCAATCAGAGCTCACGAACGGCACTTCGATTATTAGACCAGACGGACGGAGACGCAGGATGGACACTGGAGAGGCGCGCGCGGCGCGCTGTGCCCTCCGTGTCCCGTTACAGCAGGGAGGGAAAGGAGACAGCAGATTGACATGCGGACGCTCATCCGCATGTCAATCTGCTCTAAATCAGTGGCGGCGCCCCCACAGCCCCTCGCCCCCAAGCCACCGCGAGGGCTGCGGGGGCAGTAGTTACGCCACTGATATATACCTTCCAATGCACCTATACACACATATATCTATATATATATATATATATATATATATATACATATATATACATACATATATCTAAATATATATATCTACAAATACATATTTTTTGTCAGGAACAGCAAGGTCCCTAGTGACGTTAATACGTTCTAATGTGTATGAACAGGTACTGAATGACAATTTTTGAGGATCTGATCAGGAAACATTATGGTCGACCTAAGAAAGATTTTCGAGTCGATCTCAGGGAGTAGTAACTGGGCAAAAGAACATTTTTGCAACCCTGAAGGTTCTGAGAGAAATCTATTCTATGAATATGACTCCCTCCATAAAATTATCACGTCTGTGATCGTGCCACAGACCTATATAATCATACTATACATACATATTACATATAGGTATAGATCTATCTGATATGAATCATATTATCATGTCCATATCCACCCAGTCAGATATTGTTGGTGCCGACAGGGACACCCCCAACGTATGTGTCTCCCATATAGTTTTCTCTTGGGAAAAAATATACCTTTACTGACATGTTGACATATTTACATGTACACAGTACCATTAGGAGTCGACAGCACCGACACAGTCATTCCCTTTGTGGCAGAGCCCTCAGCCTCAGTATGCCGACACATGTGTACCAAACACCCACCGACATTACACCGGCTATAATGAATAGACCCCAGTACATTCTGTCATGGAAACACAGAGGGAGTTTACCAGCTCATTTTCCCCAGCGCCCATGATATAGTGTTTTTATTTCACTTTATATTACACCAAACCACTGTGCCCCCCCCCCCCTCGTTTTCCACTCTGATCCATGCAGCAGTGTTTAGAAAGGAACAGCGTCTCTGTGAGGAGAACATGGCGCTGTATAGAGCTGTGAGGGCTAAGCCACGCCCCCTCATCGGCGCGCTTTAGTCCCGCTCAAATCTACACACTATACTGGCGGGGGTCCTATATTTAATGCCTAGGCACTTTTAATACACATTTTTGCCAGTTTACAACTTCAGTGTTCATGCTGCCCAGGGCGCCCCCCCCCTGCGCCCTGCACCCTGTCAGTGGCGCTGTGTGTGTGGGAGCATGGCGCGCAGTGCGACTGCTGCGGTACCTCAACACTGAAGTCTTCTGTCATCACTGAAGTCTTCTTTTCTTCTTTTACTCACCCGGCTTCTTTCTTCTGGCTCTGTGAGGGGGGTGACGGCGCGGCTCCGGGAACAAGCAGCTAGGCGTACCAAGTGATCGAACCCTCTGGAGCTAATGGTGTCCAGTAGCCTAAGAAGCAGAGCCCTTGAACTCTTAAGAAGTAGGTCTGCTTCTCTCCCCTCAGTCCCACGAAGCAGGGAGCCTGTTGCCAGCAGGTCTCCTTGAAAATAATAAACCTAACAAAAAGTCTTTTCAGAGAAACTCAGTATAGCTTCCCTGTGTGTGACCAGTCTCGCTGGGCACAGAATCTAAACTGGAGCTTGGAGGAGGGGCATAGAGGGAGGAGCCAGTTCACACCCAATCAAAGTCTTAAAGTGTGCCTATGTCTCCTGCGGATCCCGTCTATACCCCATGGTTCTTGAAGCATCCCCAGCATCCTCTAGGACGTATGAGAAAAGTACAAACATAGAAAAATTTCACACATCAATAGAACAGAAATTGTAGAAAATCACATTACAGACATGAAGGTATGCACGGGGAACAGTTCGAATGCGTGAAATCAAACATTCAGTTTGTAAGTACACAGAAAATAAGGGGGTGTCCAGGGGTGTCTTTAAAAGGGGTGGCCAGTGTTTAATATGGTCATATTGTACCACGTAGTGAGGTGAAAGCTCTGACGTAAAAGTGATTTGGTTCCTGGAGACAGTGTTTTGATATATGGTAACCAAACGTCAAAGAAAGGATAACTTGGGATACAAGAGGGTAATAGGTACTGGATCGGGGGATAACCATTGGGATAATATCGTCTTCTTAGCAGGGGCTGCCAGCTTGTTAAGTAATTTTAGGTTACTGATGGACAAACCAGATCTCGATTCGGCAGGGACTATACCCCAAAAGGCCCATACATCACTGATAGTAAAGGACAGGCTTAAGTCGTGCGTTATAAAGTGTTGAAGGGCAGACCACAGGGAACGGACTAGGGGACATGACCAAAGACAGTGCTTAATGTCGGCCTCCAGGTCACCGCATTTAAAACAAGCAGACGTGTCTGCCTTACCCATCAGAAATTTGAGCTTGGGAGTGAAATATGCCCTATGCAGAATTTTGTGGTTCATCTCTACATATGATATAGAGAGACTAATTGTTTGTTCAGGGCCTGATACGCAGAGAGGAGGGATTTTATGGTAAGGATAGGGAAGTCACGTTCCCATTTCAGCAGTCGCGTTGAACCTTCCTCAAGGTTCAGTATTAGGCGGGCTTGGTCATAGATATGCGATGTAGTGAGTGCGGAACTTGGGGCGCCTTGTATAGCACCGTCAAGGTTAGTGGACATACCTCTACATCCCAATACAGGGAGTATTGAGTTAATGTACTGTAACTGCAGGCCTGTAGGAAGGGAAAGATGGGTATCGTTAATGTCAGGAATTGCTCTTGGAGCTGGATATGTGTTAAAAGAATGAACAAGTCAAATTGTAAAAATTAAAATATATAACAGAGGCCATGCTTATGCCCTTTTCTAAAAATCGGGGAGGTGAGGTGGGGGTGGAAGTTGGGATTTTCCCGCAACGATAGGAATATAGATTGGTAGTGCAATAAATGCAACCTAGGGCGCAATGTGCGCCAGGCAACACAGGCAGAGTTGATTAGGCAGTTGTTTATAAATGAGGGCAGGAGAGCTTGAGGTTGAGTATGTAGTAAAGAAACCAGGTTCCAACCAGGTGTGAAGGATTGATCTAGGCGGCTATCCGAATAAGTCTGGGTGCCACTGATCCAGTCAGAGGCTATTCTGTAATTGGCTGCCAGGGCATAAGATCGTAAACATGGCAAGTTAAGGCCTCCCAGGTCACGCTTCTGCTGGAGTTTAAATAGGGAAATTCTGGGGTGTTTATTCACCCAAATGAATTTAGAAAGGGCTTTATTTAAGATCGATAACGTGCGTTTAGAGGGGTAAATGGGTAGAGTTTGGAGAACATAAAGGAATCGGGGGAAACTGATAATTTTAAAGAGGTGACAGCGGCCAATATATGTTAAAGGAAGGTGTGCCCATTTTGAAAAATCCAGGAGGGTCCTATGGAGGAGTGGGTTGTAATTACAATCATGTAATAGAGATGGGTGACGTGGTATTTGCATACCTAAGTAAGTGAGGCAGTTATTCTGGACCCAACGGAATGGGAAAGAGCCTCGCCATCCCTTCAGCCCCTCTGGGAAGAATGCGAATGCCTCCATGTTAAGATAACCCCAAAACCAGTTCAAAGTCCATCAACAAAGCAAGGCTTTTTGGGATAGCTGTTTTAGGGTTGGAGAAGTAGAAGAGAATGTCATTGGCAAAGGCCGAAAATGTCACCTCCACCTCCCCAATCATTATCCCCCGCCAAAGGGGTTCCTTAAGGGTGTAGTATGGTATGCCGGCGGCCGGGCTCCCGGCGACCAGCATACCGGCGCCGGGAGCCCGACCGTCGGCATACCGACAGTGTGGCAAGCGCAAACGAGCCCCTTGCAGGCTCACTGCGCTCGCCACGCGCGCCACGCTATTTTATTCTCCCTCCAGGGGGGTCGTGGACCCCAACGAGGGAGAAAAAGTGTCGGTATGCCGGCTGTCGGGATTCCGGCGCCAGTATACTGTGCGGCGGGATCCCGACAGTCGGCATACTGAAGACCAGGAAAAGGCATGGAAAAAGGAAAAAAGAGGAGGAGCGCTATGCCCCAATCCAGCCAAGAGGCAGAGGGAGTGTGGTCCATTGCAAACTATGCAAGACCTACCTGACATCACATTATTAGGAGAAAACACATGTAACAACTTATTAGAACAGTATGAATGATACTTATCAATCGTAGATATTAGTCTGCATCAGAAACAGAGGACAGAGAGGATAAGAGTGAGACAGAGTCCAATGAGGATAAAAAGTTCCTTGCAGCTTGCGGAGTATCAAGAAAGGTGGTGGCCCCGTTGTTACTTTGCTTTTCTTAATCTATACCGTGAATTACTAAAAGGTCAATTATATTCGATTAAAATTGATCTCAATCAGTGTTGGGTTTCAGAGGCTGAAACACACATTTGTTAAACAGGTGATTTTTTTATATTAATTTTTAAATATGTGTTTTGGCCTTGGAAGTACATCGATTTTCATCGATCAAAATCAACCTTTAATAAAATTCTCACCAGGTCTTTTGCCAATTTTATCCTTATACTGACCCTTTGGATTTCAGTATCATCTGTATGCGGAAGATACTGAAATCTACCCATCCTATCCAGATATGTCACCATCTGTATTGATCTGCATTACTGAATGTCTTTCTGTCATCTTGGAAGTCATCTCAACACCTCACACTTAATATTTCCAAATCAGAATTAATAATAATAATAATAATAATAATAATAATAATAATAATTTACACCGGCTAATAGTATTTACCAGCCTGATATCTCTATCACTGTTCATACCTTGACAATCAACCCTACACCACAAGCTCGCTGTTTAGGTTTCACTTATCACTCTGAACTGTCCTTTGCTCCCCACATTCAATTTGTTTCCAAATCCTGTCACATACATGTAAAAAACATATCCATAATACGCCCATATCTTACACAAGACACTGCAAAAACTCTAATCCATGCTCTCATTATCTCCCGCACTGATTATTGCAACAGTCTCCTTACTGGTCTTCACCAGAACAGATTCTCACCACTACAATCCATTTTGAATGCAGCTGAAATGCTGATCTTTCATCCTAAATGTACATCAAGTGCTGCTCCACTCTGTCAGTCCCTCCATTGGTTACATGAATTCTGCCAAATTCAATACAAATATATATGTATATATATATATACAAAGCGTCTCCAAGCATGCAGCGGCACTCAGGGAATGATACGAGCAATTATAGGCAAAAGGTGTTTATTCCATAGTGAAAAAAAGGGACCATTTTTTTCACTATGGAATAAACACCTTTTGCCTATAATTGCTCGTATCATTCCCTGAGTGCCGCTGCATGCTTGGAGACGCTTTGTGTACTACATTTCCCAGAAGGCACCGGGGCGTCTGTAATCACGAAGGGTGAGTGCCAATCCATTGGAATACATATATATATATATATATATATCCGAACAAATAGACACGGGGGCGCTCAGATGTCACAGTGTACTACCAGTAATAAATACAAAATCGAGTGTATGCGATACGTGACACTTCCTCTAAAGTGAGAGTGGCTGCAACCTTAAGCAATAGATATGTGCTTGGAAAACACATAAAAAGAGATTTTTAGGGAGTGAAGAAAAGGGCGCCTACTAGTGTCTAATAAGATTATATAGAATATAAAGTATAGAGCTGGTGTGATTGAGAACAGGACGCTACTTATCTGGCATAAACAGACTTTTGCTTCAGTCATAGGACCAGTATAGGTACATGAAAAAAGAAGAACAAAATAACATAGCGCGTACTGTTTTTACGCAATTTTCAATCTACAAGTCAAATAAACCAATTATGTGTATAAAAAAACTTTCTGGGTAAAGGCAAGACCCACAATTTAAAATCCACAGCCAGGGATTTTTTTTAAAAAGTTTTTCACAATATTTAATAAAACACATAAAACATAAAAGGTAGAAGTAATGCGAGCGTACAAGATAAAATAAATGACAAGCTTATCTGTCCATATCAGGAATGGGATACATCAAATTTTCCATAAACATCCAAGATAGATAGTAAAAATTCAAACGTACATCAGTTCCAACGCGTTTCGTCCTTAATTAGACTTCCCCATGATGAAGTCTAATTAAGGACGAAACGCGTTGGGACTGATGCACCTGAACTTCCCTTATGGGCAGATAAGCTGTTTTAATATTTATTTTTTGTACGTTTGAATTTTTACTATCTATCTAGTATAAATTCCTGGAAATTTGGTGAGTTTTGATCAGAGATGTGCGGAAAAGTTAGCCAAGTGAGCCATGGACTATTTACTCCAGAGTTTTGGCTATAAAAATTATTAGAATAATGCAAAAAAGATATTTCTAACATATTCTTTGTTAGGCGCCGCGGTCCGAGTTCTCTTCGCGGCCCGGCGCCTAGCAACTAGGGACGCCGAGCGTGCTGAGCCGCCGGGTCCCTAGCGACGCTAGGACGCCGTGCGCGCTGAGCCGCCGGCTCCCTAGCAACGCTAGGACGCCGGGCGCGCCGAGCCGCCAGGACCCTAGCAACGGGGACGCCACGGGCAGACCGCGTTCCCCGTTGCAGGGTCGATCAGTTAATTAAAGACACATGTTTTCTGGTCGTGCAGCAAGGCAGCTGCACGACATTTATGTTAATCAGGCTCTGAAACCCTGATTGGAGGATTCAAGGTTTTAAGCCTTCTCAGTGCCTCACACAGACGCCGGTTATAGCTTCCTGCATGCTGCTTTGGTTTGCTGAACGTCTGTTCCAGTTCTGCTGTGTCCGGTCATTCCTGTCCTCAGAGTCTCTGACTCTTGGTGTTTGTCATCTCATCCCAAGGAGTCTTCTGGTCCTCATTTACCCGCAACAGTCGCTAGAGGATCTCGTGTGGTTTTGTGAGTGGCAGCTCTGCCGCGTGCTGCGGCCTAGGTCGCTTTATTTTGTATTCTGTTTTGGAGCATTTGCGGAGGTTTCCGCTTCCACAGTCCTCTCCGGAACTCGGCGGTGCCGGGTAGGAGAGTGGACAACTGGGTATTTTGGTTGTCCTTTTCCCTGGCGGTTTTCCGCACATACTCTAGTTTTAGGTTAGTTTGTAGCCCCTGGATTTGTTGTTTAGTTAGAGGGCCCCTTGTTATCACCCTGTCTCGGATCTCTCTTTGTCTCCCATTAAGACCTGAGGGGGCATCGGAGTTGGGCAGACGTAATCCGCCCTTCAAGCGCGGCTGCCATGGGCTCAAGCAACCATAGTCTCGCAAGAGAGTTCTGACAGCACGGCGAGACAACGGAGATAGGGCACCAGGGGCTATTCCTGTTCCCACTCTCTTTCCCAGCATTACGTTCCAGTACTCAGGTCCTTGCTATAAGATCTCCCCAGACCAGAGTATTGGAATCATAACATTATAACCGGCCCACAAAACTTAAAATTAAAGGGGGTTTCATTTTTTTTCTCATTCTGTTTTTGTGAGAGTTTATCGGCCTCATGAATCCAACAGGTTTAGGACCAAATCCCGGTCAGCTCTTAGTCAACCAGATGCAAGAACTTACTCAGATGGTTCAGGATCTTTCTCTTCGGGTGAGATCGCAGGAAGATCTTTTGCGAGCCTCCCCAAGGGTAGTCCCAGAACCAAAGATGCATTTACCCGACCGTTTTTCCGGTGACAGAAAGGATTTTTTTAATTTTAAAGAAGCTTGTAAGCTATATTTTCGTTTAAGACCTGCATCCTCTGGTACTGAATCCCAGCGGGTTGGGATTATTATTTAATTACTCCAGGGTGATCCTCAGACCTGGGCGTTTGGTTTAAAAGCTGAGGATCCTGCGTTGTTATCTGTAGATGCCTTTTTTAAGTCATTAGGGCTCTTGTATGATGACCCAGATAGAGAGGCATCAGCTGAGTGTCATCTGCGCGCTCTCAAACAAGGTAGAAATCCAGCGGAGGTTTATTGTACCGAGTTTCGCCGTTGGTCGAACGACTGTGGCTGGAATGACCCGGCCCTGCGCAGTCAGTTTCGCCTCGGTTTATCTGATTTCATTAAAGAGTCTCCTCCAGTACCCCGCTCCTGAGACTCTCGATAAACTCATGGAGCTTGCTATAAAAATTGATCGTCGTCTCCGAGAGCGGAGGGCTGAAAGAGGAACAACTGTAAGGCCTAGTCCTTGTGTTTATACCTTCCCAGAGGACGTCGAGGAGCCCATGCAGATGGGTCTCTCCCGGCTGTCTCCTGAGGAAAGAACCAGAAGACAAAATTCCGGTCTTTGTTTGTACTGTGGTGGTAAGGGACATTTTGCTCGTAACTGCCAGAACAAGTCGGGAAACGCTCTGACCAGGTGAATTGTGAGGGGGTTCACTTAGGTCTGCAGCTTATCTCCTCAAACAACTCTCTATTAGTCCCTGTTAAGGTTTCCTTTGGCAGCCTCAGTTCATTAGTGGCGGCCTTTGTCG
The DNA here is from genome assembly GCF_028390025.1 of Pseudophryne corroboree. NCBI lineage: Eukaryota > Metazoa > Chordata > Amphibia > Anura > Myobatrachidae > Pseudophryne > Pseudophryne corroboree. The sequence continues at coordinate 373,722,999 of NC_086444.1, read as the reverse complement.
ACAGTGGAGCTGCAGGAAACTTTATGGATTTAACTTGGGCTAAGGCCTTAGGCATTCCACATTTACTGTTAGATAGATGTATCACCATGCACGGCTTAGATGGGGGTCCGCTTTCCAACGGGGTAATTACTCACCGTACACCTCCAGTAGTACTTACAGTAGGAGCCTTACATTCTGAAGATATAGAATTCTACCTTACACATTGCCCGGCAGTTCCTGTAGTTTTGGGTCACCCTTGGCTTGCCTTTCATAATCCCACCATTGATTGGCGGTCCGGGGAGATTTCCCAATGGGGTTCTTTTTGTGCTAAAGAATGTATTTCTTATCCAGTCAGGGTTGCAGCAGTCGTCCCAGAGCTCATTCCTGTGGAATACCAGTATTTTGCCGATGTGTTTTCCAAAGGCAATGCGGACATTCTGCCTCCTCATCAGTCCTATGATTGTGCAATTGAACTAGTTCCAGGTGCCACTTTGCCTAAGGGGAGATTATATGCCTTGTCCGGGCCAGAAACCACGGCCATGAATAATTATATTCAGGAAAGCCTAAAGAAGGGATTTATTAGACCATCAAAATCTCCCTTAAGTGCTGTTTTTTTCTTTGTGGAGAAAAAAGATGGCTCGCTTAGACCATGCATTGATTTTAGGGCACTGAATAAGATCTCTGTTAAAAACACCTATCCTTTGCCGTTAATTTCTGTACTCTTTGATCAGTTACGTTCCGCCGTGATTTTCTCTAAAATTGACCTTAGGGGAGCTTACAACCTCATCCGAATTAAATCTGGGGATGAGTGGAAGACGGCTTTTAGCACTCAGTCGGGTCACTATGAATACCTGGTGATGCCGTTCGGCCTGTCAAATGCTCCGGCGGTTTTTCAAGACCTCATTAACGATGTTCTCCGTGACTTCCTAGGGAAATTCGTGGTCGTTTATTTAGACGACATCTTGATATATTCTGAGTCGCTGGAACAACATGTCACCCAGGTTCGTCTGGTTCTTCAAAAGTTACGTGAGAATCATTTATATGCCAAGCTGGAGAAGTGTGATTTTCACATCACAGAGGTATCTTTTTTAGGGTACATAATTTCCCCCCAGGGATTTTCTATGGAACCGAAGAAGCTCCAGGCCATCCTTAATTGGGCGCAACCCACTAATTTAAAAGCAATTCAGCGCTTTTTAGGGTTTGCGAATTATTATAGGCAGTTCATTCATACTTTTTCTGACCTGGTCGCTCCCATAGTAGCTCTGACTAAAAAAGGAGCGGATCCCTCCAACTGGTCGCATGAAGCTGAGTTGTCCTTCCGGGCCTTGAAACAAGCCTTTGTCTCGGCTCCTGTTCTCAGACATCCTAATCCGGAACTGCCCTTTATTGTGGAGGTTGATGCCTCAGAGGTTGGAGTGGGGGCTATCCTTTCTCATGAAGATCCGGAGTCTCTGGAGTTACATCCTTGTGCCTTCATGTCCAGGAAATTCTCCTCCGCTGAATCCAACTATGACGTTGGTAATCGGGAGTTACTGGCAGTAAAATGGGCTTTCGAGGAATGGAGGCATTGGCTGGAGGGAGCTAGACATACTATTTCAGTTTTTACTGACCATAAGAACCTGCAATATATTGAATCAGCTAAACGGCTTAATGCTCGGCAGGCACGTTGGGCATTATTTTTTACTCGTTTCAGGTTTATAATCACCTTCAGGCCTGGTTCCAAGAATACGAAAGCTGATGCCCTGTCACGTAGCTTTCTTCCGGTTCACAATAGCAATCCTGTTGTTTCCCCCATAGTTCCATCTTCGGTCATCCGGGCAGGCCTCACACAGGATTTATTTACTGAGTTAAACCAGCTTCAACACCAAGCTCCTAGACTTACTCCTGCTGGTCGTCTTTATGTCCCTGAATTTTTGAGAGGCACTGTTTTAACTGAGTTTCATGACAACAAAGTCTCAGGGCATCCGGGTATCACTAAGACCTTGGAGTTAGTCTCTCGCTCAGTGTGGTGGCCTAGTCTTTCTAAAGACGTTAAGGAATTCGTCCATTCCTGTCAGGTTTGTGCACAGCATAAGGTTCCTCGTTCGTTGCCTATCGGGCAACTCATGCCTTTAACTGTTCCTCTCAGGCCATGGTCTCATATTTCCATGGATTTCGTGGTTGATCTTCCCCTTTCAGCCGGATTCCGAGTCATTTGGGTGGTAGTGGACCGTTTTAGTAAAATGGCTCATTTTATTGCTCTTCCCCGATTGCCTTCTGCTCAAGGGTTGGCAGTTTTGTTCCTCCGCCATGTGTTCAGGCTTCATGGTTTGCCCACTGATATCGTTTCTGATCGGGGTCCACAATTCATCGCACGATTCTGAAAACGTTTTTGTGCCTCATTGAAGATGAAACTGTCTTTAACATCTGGTTACCACCCACAGTCTAACGGGCAAACCGAACGAGTCAACCAGTCATTAAAACAGTATTTACGTTTGTATTCGGCCAAACTCCAGAATTATTGGTCCGAGTTTCTCCCTTTGGCTGAATTTTCTTATAATAACTCTTGTCATTTCTCCACCAAAGAGTCTCCATTCTTTTCAGTTTTTGGTTTTCACCCTAGAGCCAATTCTTTTTTTCATCATTCTCCAGTCTCCTCGCTGACCTTAACCTCCCATCTCAGAGCAATTTGGAGAAAAGTGCACCTTGCTCTCAGAAAAGCGGCCTTCCGAGAAAATACATTTTCTGATAGGCTCCGACGTCCTTGCACTTTTAAGGTGGGAGATAAGGTGTGGTTGTCAACTCGCAACATCAAGCTTCGACAATCCTCGGCTAGACTGGGACCTAAATTTATTGGACCGTTTCTTATCATTAAGAAGGTCAACCCAGTTGCCTTTCGGCTACGTTTACCAAGATCTCTCAGAATTGGAAATACCTTTCACTGTTCCCTGTTGAAACAATATGTTTCTTCCAGTAGATTTCCTCGGAGGACCTCTCAGGGTAGATCTCCAGTGGATGTACAGGGACAACAGGAGTTCTTGGTAGAGAAGGTTCTTGATTCTAAAATGTCCCGGGGCCGGCTTTATTTTTTGGTTCACTGGAAAGGCTATGGTCCGGAGGAAAGGTCTTGGGTCCTGGATAAGGATCTTCATGCCCCTAGACTCAAGAGATCATTTTTTTCTGGAATTTCCTCAGAAACCTGGCTTTAGGGGTTCATTGACCCCTCCTCAAGGGGGGGGGGGTACTGTTAGGCGCCGCGGTCCGAGTTCTCTTCGCGGCCCGGCGCCTAGCAACTAGGGACGCCGAGCGTGCTGAGCCGCCGGGTCCCTAGCGACGCTAGGACGCCGTGCGCGCTGAGCCGCCGGCTCCCTAGCAACTCTAGGATGCCGGGCGCGCCGAGCCGCCAGGACCCTAGCAACGGGGACGCCACGGGCGGACCGTGTTCCCCGTTGCAGGGTCGATCAGTTAATTAAAGACACATGTTTTCTGGTCGTGCAGCAAGGCAGCTGCATGACATTTATGTTAATCAGGCTCTGAAACCCTGATTGGAGGATTCAAGGTTTTAAGCCTTCTCAGTGCTTCACACAGACGCCGGTTATAGCTTCCTGCATGCTGCTTTGGTTTGCTGAACGTCTGTTCCAGTTCTGCTGTGTCCGGTCATTCCTGTCCTCAGAGTCTCTGAATCTTGGTGTTTGTCATCTCATCCCAAGGAGTCTTCTGGTCCTCATTTACCCGCAACAGTCGCTAGAGGATCTCGTGTGGTTTCGTGAGTGGCGGCTCTGCCGCGTGCTGCGGCCTAGGTCGCTTTATTTTGTATTCTGTTTTGGAGCATTTGCGGAGGTTTCCGCTTCCACAGTCCTCTCCGGAACTCGGCGGTGCCGGGTAGGAGAGTGGACAAGTGGGTATTTTGGTTGTCCTTTTCACTGGCGGTTTTCCGCACATACTCTAGTTTTAGGTTAGTTTGTAGCTCCTGGCTTTGTTGTTTAGTTAGAGGGCCCCTTGTTATCACCCTGTCTCGGATCTCTCTTTGTCTCCCATTAAGACCTGAGGGGGCATCGGAGTTGGGCAGACGTAATCCGCCCTTCAAATGCGGCTGCCATGGGCTCAAGCAACCATAGTCTCGCAAGAGAGTTCTGACAGCACGGGCGAGACAACGGAGATAGGGCGCCAGGGGCTACTCCCGTTCCCACTCTCTTTCCTAGCATTACGTTCCAGTACTCAGGTCCTTGCTATAAGATCTCCCCAGACCAGAGTATTGGAATCATAACATTCTTTGTATTTTTCATATACTTTATACAGCCAAAATTCTGGCACAAGCGTTAGTATGACAGGAAATGCTCTGCCTCACCTGCCTCACCCTACAGCACGTCACTGATATATATATATATATATATATATATATATATCTTTGCTTATCTCAAAATATCTCCCACCTCAACCTTTCCGATCAGCTCAACATCGTCTTTGATCCACACTCACTACATGCTCTCATTCACGGTTACAGGTCTTTTTCGGGCTGCATTAACTCTGTGGAATGCCCGCCTACACACAATAAGACATTCCCCTAGTCACCGAAACTCACCTCCTCAGGCAAGCTTATCAAATTCCAGAACCACCCACATAATCTTCATAAGCTATGCTACCCACTTACAATCTCTGTATGTAGTCTATGCAAAACTTTACATATTTTATCTTTCTTTCATTTCCCATCCTGCTGACCATAGGCCAACATTCCTGTGTGCTTGGATCACATCCCGCTGGTTGGCTCGGCAGCGGCGTCAGGGAGCTGCTGGCAGCTGGTACTTCTGGACGGATGTGCGGCTGCCAAGGGCCGGGGGCCGAGGGTCTGGAGAGCCGGGCGCTGCGGCGGGGATCGCTGCGGTAAGGTCCTCTAGTGGTGACACAGGATAGTGTGTCAGAGACAGAAGCTGGCGAAAGCTGTGTGCTAACAGCTAAGTATGTCTCCTGTGCTGGGGGCAGCCATGTTGGAGACCAGAGTATTACCAATGAAGTTCCCAATCTGTGTCCAGCCAATCCTGCGTGTTCTCCCCTTACAAAAGGAGGCTGGCTCAGAGGGAGAGTGCCAGTGCTTCATGTTACCTCCTTGTGAAAGGTTCTCCAGCTCTGTGCTCCCAGGTTTCTTCTGGTTCCCTGGTCTTAGTTGCTCTCATCCATCGGTTACCTAAACGCTGCTGCAGTCCTGCTGTCTAAGTACGTTGCCACTCGTGGAAGCGCTCACGGGGTCCCAGGTCGTAGAGGAGCTCCAGGTGCTAACGGCGGTTCCCGCAGACGTCTTTATTTCTTCAAAGTCCAAGTTCTTCAGCCTCGTCTTTCAATCACAAACCAGAGTCCTCATTTCTTCAAAGTCCAAGTTCTTCAGCCTCGTCTTTCAATCACAAACCACAGTCCTCATTTCTTCAAAGTCCAGGTTCTTCATCCTCGTCTCTCAATTACAAACCACAGTCTTCATTTCTTCAAAGTCCAAGTTCTTCAGCCTCATCTTTTAATCATAAAACACAGTCTTCAGTTCTTCTTTACCGGAGTTCTTCAGCTTCACTCTTCAAGTCATTTAACCATAGACTCTAATTCTTCCAGTTTCTTCAATTGCTCCGATATTTGTGTACAGCCTGATTATTCATTAAAACTACAGTTATCTTCCTACGAAGTCCTCCTATTCTTTACGCCCTCCGGCCAACGTTGACACTTGGTTTGGCTTCCACCCCATGAGGAGGAATTGCATTCAGCCACCTCGTTTACTCTCCTCACAGGTAGCTGTCCCTTCAGCCAAAACTCGGTTGTCGGAACCCCAATTTACGCCGAGCGTGACAGTAAGCACTGGCCCAATGGATCCGGCAAGTGATCAGGCTACCGGGGGCGATGCCCCTGTGGATATTCTGTCTCGTCTAAATAAACAGGAGGTCATGCAGGCACAGATTGTACAGTTCATGCAGAATATGTCCACTCGTTTGGATTCCCTTCACACAGCCATTTCCACATCTCGGACTCCAGTTCTAGCTTCCAATCCGCCAGCACCTAATCTTCTAGTGTTGATTCCAGTTCCTTGTTTACAACTACCGCCACCCAGTAAATTTGACGGTAGTCCAAAGCCATGCAGAGGGTTCCACAATCAATGCGAGATCCAGTTTGAGCTTCAGTCAGCTAACTTTCCTTCTGATCGGACCAAAATCGCATACATCATTTCACTTCTGACCGGACCAGCTCTGGATTGGGCTTCACCCTTATGGGAGAGAACTGATCCCATACTCTCGAATTACCCGGAATTCGTGGCAACTTTTCGTAAAATCTTTGACGAGCGAGGCCAGACCACCTCTGCCTCTTTGGAGATTCTGCGTCTGCGTCAGGGAACCCGTTCCGTCGCCCAGTACGTGATCCAATTCCGTACTCTGTCTTCCGAAGTGGGCTGGAATGAAGAGGCTCTCATTGCCACCTTTTGGAACGGTCTCTCCGACAAAATTAAAGATGACCTGGTCACTCAGGATGTGCCAGTTAAGCTCGATCAGCTTATCTCTTTATGTAACAAGATAGATCTAAGATACAAGGAGCGCTGTCTTGAGAGAACAAGGTTCAAGCGACCCAAATCTTGGGCTTGTCCCACTCCTAGACCATCCTCACCGTCTACTGAAGAACCCATGCAGGTCAACCATTCTCGTCTCACCACTGAGGAACGTCAAAGACGCAGACAGGGTAACCTCTGCATATATTGTGGGGCGGCCGACCACTTTGTTAAATCTTGTATTAAGTGACCGGGAAACTCCCGCTCCTAGCTTACGCAGGAGAGGTTAAGCTAGGAGCATTCCCCAACCAATTTACCAGGAAGGAATCACTGTTGGCTGTATGTCTGGAACTTCCCTCTACCTCCTTTCATGTTACAGCACTTTTGGATTCTGGAGCTGCAGAATGTTTCATTACTTCCGCCTTAGTCCGACAGTCTGAAATACCAACCACTCGTTTGGAGCGAGCTATCTCTATCACTGTGGTTGATGGAAGTTATATCCCTGAAGGGATCATCACCCACCGTACAGTTCCTCTACAGATGAAAGTTGGTATTCTCCATTCTGAAGTTATCTCTTTCCTGGTAATTCCCAAAGCCTCTCAAAAAATAATTCTGGGATTCCCGTGGTTGCAGGAGCACAACCCCCGCTTGGATTGGCAAACTATGGATGTACTCGCCTGGGGGGAGTCGTGTTCTCAAAGCTGTTTATCCACCGTCAAGCCACTCTTTACCCTACACTCCACTGATCTCCCAGATGCCTATCAGCCCTTTCTGGACGTGTTCCTTGCCTCCCCACCGAAGTTGGGACTGCCCTATCGATTTACTGCCTGGTAAGGTACCTCCCAGAGGCCGAACATACCCTTTATCTCTCCCAGAAACCCAAGCGATGTCTGAGTACATACAGGAGAATTTGGCCAAAGGGTTCCTTCGCCCTTCCTCTTCTCCAGCCGGGGCACGTTTTTTTTTTTGTTTAGAAGAAGGACGGGGAACTACGGTCTAGCATCGACTACCGGGGCCTCAACGAAATTACAGTTAAGAACAGATACCCCTTGCCCTTGATTCCCAAACTATTTGACCGTGTAAAGGGGGCTACCATTTTCACCAAATTGGATTTGCGGGGAGCTTATAACCTTATACGCATTCGCATAGGGGATGAGTGGAAGACTGCGTTCAATACTCGCGACGGCCATTATGAATATCTGGTGATGCCCTTTGGCTTATGCAATGCTCCAGCAGTCGTCCAGAATTATGTCAACGAGTTATTCCGAGATCTCCTCTATAAGTGCCTGGTTGTGTGTCTGGACGATATTCTAATATTTTCCAAAGATCTGAAAGTCCATCGGGAACAAGTCAGAGAAGTTTTGAGACGTCTAAGGGAAAATTGACTCTTTTGTAAACTAGAGAAGTGCACGTTTGAGGTTCCCTCCATCCCTTTTTTAGGTTACATCATTTCCGGGAGGGAATTACAGATGGATCCTGCCAAACTCCAAGCAATCAGAGATTGGACCCTTCCTACCACCCTGAAGGGAATCCAGCATTTTTTAGGCTTCGCCAATTTCTATAGGAAGTTTATTAAAGATTATTCCTCCATCATTGCCCCGATTACAGAACTAACAAGAAAAGGGTCTAATTCTGTAGCTTGGCCACCTGAGGCACTAAAAGCCTTTTCGTTTATAAAAGAGGCTGTCAAAGTCAGAAAAATATCATGCTACACGTTGCCATATATTCACCTCATGCGCGTGCCTGCTGCACGTGCACATTCTCTCCCGTGCGTGTGGATACTCGCAGCCGTGTGATGGCGCCTCGGCCATGCGCTCGAGCGCGCGGTATGTGCATTTACGGTAGAGTTTGTGTGCGTCTAGCGGGCGACTCAATCGTTAAATAATAACACCAAATAGTATGTTCTATAGATAATGTTCCCCTTAATAATGACTGTAAGTTTTTTTAATGTAAATGGTCGCTGGACAGAGGAATTCCTCTTTGTATGGTACGAAGGGTCAGACAGGGTTTGAACAGCTGTGTCTGGTACCTAACTAAAGAACATTTTAATAGCAACAATCCGGTGTTGGTTAGGTAAAGATTAATCGCTCCTGCGTATAGTTATGGCCATTAGTAGATTCTGGACATTTCATATATTTGCGATTCATTACCCATGCGGCGGGAATCTTCAGATTCCCTCCCACCTGAGCAGTTTGATATAGTCACAGCCCACCTGTTCAAACTAACCTATGACCTTTTGTTATGATGCGAAGAGACATTCCTGTGTCCAATGAACAATGAGATTATAGGTCCCTTTGTAGTATACTGTACTCAGTGTATATAAGATCAGCCAGCCTGGGCAGCTCTCTCACTCTCCACAAACGGTTTTCATCTTGACTAACTCGGAGCTGGTACTAGAAAGCTGCGCAGCGATCATTCCCAGTGTGTGTAAGTAATTCTCTGCAAACCAACTTATTCTCTGTTTGTATTGGCCATTCCCTCTCTCTGTTATAGTATAGGATTGTGACGCTATTGTATATTTCTGTCCAGATATTCTGTTAGAATTATATGTTAGTATGTAGTGTATGACTTGTGAACTGTTTTACCTTTTTCGATATAACTTAAAAGCTTGTTAGTAAAGGTGTTGGAACCTTAGCACGGTATCGTGTGTTCATTACATTGCAGTGGGTAATAGGAGCGTCTTGATCGCTCAAACAGCTTTAGTATTAACAAGGTTAAGCAGCGTTATATCGCTACAGTGTTTCAGTACAAGGTTTACAGTATAAGAGTATCCTTTCTGTGTGTTACATTCATGGTTTACTGATTGTCATCTTGTGAGCGTCTGCGCCGCTCGTGATCTCCTCGTGGTCTCGAGCGTCCGCTACGCTGGTAGCGTAGCATTACGGTAGTCGCCCGCCTATAGCGTGCTCGACACCACGCATTAAGCTGTGAGCGAGCGTGCCGCATGTGCGTCTCGATCACGGCCGAGCGTATGCTACGCTAAGTGCGTACCCTTACGGTACCCCATACGCCAATTGCGTACTGAGTCTCTTACCCATATAATGAAGGTTATAAGGTAATCAAATCAGCATTATCAATTGAGGGCTCGTCCGTCCTCCACATATCCGCACTAACGAAAACAAACGTTATCTGTCAGCAAGGGCGGGAAGGCAGTATCCCTTCGTATCGGGATACAGTAGTGCTGGCTAGATAAGCGTCTGTTTTGCTACGTTGAAGGAGTGCTGGTGGAATCCGGAACCGGAGGTAAGAACAATACGCTAGTGTCTTTTAAAACTGTTTATTTCTGTTTCTTTTCATTTGTGTATTTTCACATATCACTTTCCTGGTTGCCATTTCACAATTGATAACGTGCTGAGAAAGATTTGTTGCTATTGGTAGTTAAAGAGTAAAAATAATACGTTAAGGAGTAATTTGTAATACACGCGCACAGCTTGCCTAAGATACAAGGAAGTTTGGTGTGGTGTTCAGTAGATGATTACAGTTAAAGATCATCTACATTGATATAAACGTGTTAAATTGTATTTCTGTGGATATACCTGGCTGGCGTACACGTGTCTCTAACAAAGGGCGGGACTAGTGTACGCGATGCAAGGGCCGACGCACGGAGCGTATATTACGCAACGGAGCGTCTGGGTACACCCACATAATACAAATCACACGATAGTATTGTTTTAATTAGGCGATAAGGAGGCAACGCGAAAATAGCGCAAATCGATCTCAGTGTCCAAAATTTTAAGCTAATAGATCCTTCTCTAGTTGTAACTCCTCGGGATTAGCCTGCGATACTGAATGAAAGGGATTTCTGCGCAGAAACGAAAGTAAAGAGTACATGAGGTGAAAGAGTGTGTATACATATATATAAGTTTCTAATTTTTGGGGTTGAACCAAGGAAATCATCGAGTTCTCGTGAAGGTACATACGTGTAAGTGACTGCATGGTGGCTTGGGAGGCATCCCTTGTTAAACATTTAAAAAAGAGCATTAGAGTATAGAAGACCAGGAGGTCTACTGTAGCACAGACCAGGAGGTCCAAACAGACCAGGAGGTCCAGGTACAGCAGACTAAGAAGTCCGCTATAGATAAAGAGTAAAAGAGCACAACACCAGAAAGGGTTGGTGCGGTACCCATATAGGCCATTAAGCTCAGGCTGAAGGAATTCGCAGCCACAATTTTCAATTCCACTGGTCGCTCCGCACATAAGATTAGTTGCTTATGTGCAGAACGATTGTACCGCACGTAATTGTGTGCATTAGTTAGTAACTTGACCCAGTACCATTTGCGTACGCTAGAGGGGTCATAAACGCTATTTGTACATTCTAACGTGATTTGTGTAATTGTTTTATTTTAAGGGAAGTTCGCTAGTCACTTGGGAACTATCCAACAACCAATAGTTACCGGAAAGGGTTAAGTGCTCTTCGGATCACACCCACATGTTCCAGTAAATAGAGGTTCAGGTCGCAGGGGCCCTAGGTCGAGTACGCCAGCGCTAGAGCAGTGTGTGGGCGTATTGGTCGACGTGGGCGAGTGAGTGGAGTACTCGGTAAACTGCCACCGCCGGCCTACCCCGGACATCTTGGTTTTTGTAAGGGTTCGCTGAAGACCCTGATTTGAAGGTCAGAGGTAGTGAAAGCAACACCTGCAAAGATGGGGGCCAGTTGTTCAGGTAGGGGGCGATCAACCTCGGTTCGGGTTGATTTAGTAAACCGACCAATCGGGTCGGCAAGGTATGTAATGTGTGAGAAATACGGTTCACACACAGAAGTTTTGTGCGATGAATGGGAAAGAATGACTGTGCACGATGGGGAAAAGTTCCCACGGGTAGGCAGTTTTAGTCCCGTGGTGTTACAGAATCTAAGGAGAAGGATATGTCTCATTAAATCTGCAAAGAGACGGATCAAACATTATGATTATTTACAGTTATGGCAACAGGAAGGTGAAATACAAAGAGGATTGGCTCAAGCGGGTGGATCTAACCCTATCAGAAAACTGATAGCCACCGCGCCACCACCACCATACATAACGGGAGAGAAGGTGGTTGCAGAGAATGGCACACTGGTGAATGATAAACATGCACTTAGTAACTGTATAAATGTTAAGACTAATGTAACCAAGATTGTTGATGCTAATGTTAACCCGTGCAAGCTGTACCCTGTTTTAAACTTTCCCCAGGATTGTGACCAAGAGGATGAACCAACAACAATATCGGCACTCTCTCTAGCAGCCACCATAGCAGAAACAACAGTGGGCACGGCCCAACCCGTAAGATTAGTATCAAAGGCCCCTAGTGGAGGGACAGGTGAGATCGTATCAACTGGTAAGTACGGCACCATACAATATACTGAAACCATTTCACCACATGCTGTAGAATCTACTCAGAATGATGTTATTGGACTTAATCCCGTTAGGGTAATTGCAGTGCCAAATGGGAAAACTGACACTTCAGGAGTCACTCCTCTCAGACACATTGCCATGCACTGCCCCTTTTCCCGAATGGAATTAAGATCAATGGTGTCTGAATTCCCTGATCCTAGGAAAGATCTAGTTGCAAGCCAGGAATACATTAGAGAGCTAGGAAATACTGTGGAGCCCAATAACAAAGACTGGCAGATATTGCTGAGGGCATGTTTACCCTCCAATGTCGACTCAGCGAAATTTTTAGCTGACTGTAAATTAGATGAGGATGTACCCCTTACGGATGTGTACAACCAAGATAATGTAAAGAGAATAAATTTACAGTTAAAAGAGTATTTTCCAGCTGTTGTCAAATGGAACAAAATTTTCTCCATCAAACAGAAAGAGGGAGAAACAGCAGCTGATTATTTTCATCGGGCACTACAGGATATGGCTAAGTATACAGGCATAGAAGACATTAAGACAAATGTGAATCATAGAGAAGTAGCAGTATCTGTGTTAATGGATGGTTTAAAGGAAGGATTGAGGACGAGGGTACAGACCACCCAACCATGTTGGCGAGGTCTGTCGGTGGCTACTTTGAGAGAGGCCGCTATTGATCATGATCGAAATATCACCAGACACAGGGAGTCGCAGAGTGATAAGTTAATGGCCGTAAGTATACAGGCCCTGACCACAAGGCCACCTCAGTATAAGTCTCCGACCCCTGTGGGTAAGTCAAATGTGGTAACTTGTTATTACTGTCATAAAGAGGGACACTATGCACGAGACTGTAGATCAAAGAATGCACAAAAATCATATCAACCCCCTAGACAACGACATGACACACGAAATTGGGATCAAGGACCGCAGAGACGGAGTTATGAGCCACACGCAGGGGAAACAAAAAGGTATCCCCCAAAAAGAGACTGGCAAGTCACTGATAGATCCCATTTACCCCCCTCACAGGTAATAGCTGCCAGCACAATGCAGGGAGGCCACCACGCACCATAGGGGCGAGGCCACACCTGTAATCTGCAACCAGTAAAATTAATTGCGAACCTTGGAAGTGAACCCGAGGTCACAATTGATGTAGCTGGTAAATCTCTAAATTTCCTTGTAGATACGGGGGCGGCCAAGTCAGTGATAAATTCGACTGTGGGCATGAGAACCACTGGTAAAACAATTCCAGCCATGGGAGTAACAGGAGTAGTACAGCACTACCCTTTAAGCAAACCTGCAGAGATTACGATAGGGCCTTTGCATACCAAGCATTCTTTCCTGCTGGCTGCATCGGCTCCGACTAATCTCCTAGGGAGAGATTTACTGTGCAAAATGGGATGCGTCATATACTGTACTCCTGAAGGTGTGTTCTTGGATATACCCAAAAACCACGCTCAGGAAGCGCAGGATATGCTAGACTCCCCAACAAGATTAATGTCACACACTGTTGTTGTAAATAGGTGTCCGTCCAAGGTAGAGGAAATAATTTCCCAGATACCGGAATCACTTTGGACCAAGGATGGACAAGACACTGGATTGATGGCAAACGTAGCCCCAGTAGTTGTGCAAGTAAAAGAGGGTAGGATAGCTCCAAAAATCCCACAATATCCTCTGAAGCCAGAGGTGGAGTTAGGAGTCTTCCCTGTAATAGAGCGCTTGCTGCAACAGGGCATTCTGGTAAGGACGTCCAGCACTGCAAATAGTCCCATCTTCCCTGTTAAAAAGAGTGGGGGGAGGGGTTACTGATTAGTGCAGGATCTAAGAGGGATCAACAAAATAGTTGAGAGTCAATTCCCCTTAGTACCAAATCCAGCTGTCATCCTTATGCAAATCCCTCCCACTGCCAAATTTTTCACTGTGATTGACCTCTGCTCCGCCTTCTTCTCGGTACCTCTGCACCCTGACAGTCAATACTTATTCGCATTCACATACAGAGGAGTTCAGCACACTTGGACTCGATTACCACAAGGTTTCATAGACAGTCCAAGTATTTTCTCACAAGCTCTGCATGATTGTTTACAGTCTTTCCAACCAGAGAGTGGATCAATATTGATACAGTACGTGGACGATTTACTACTGTGTTCAGATTCACTGGAAGCATCCCTGAGAGATACGAAACAGCTCCTGTTTCATCTTTCAGACACAGGACACAAGGTTTCCAAAGACAAGTTACAATTATGCCAGACCCGTGTGAAGTATTTGGGACACTGTCTAACACAAGGACTGAGACACCTTACCGCTGATAGAATTCAAGCAATTCGTGACATGACCCTGCCACAAACCCAGCAACAGATTAGAACGTTTTTAGGAATGTGTGGGTATTGCCGTAACTGGATCCCAGGTTTTTCCATACTGGCCTTACCTTTGCAGGAGATGGTCTCATCAAGTAAACCTGATCGGATTTCGCACACAGACGAATCTGAGATGGCATTTGAGAGACTTAAACAGTGCCTAACGCAGGCACCAGCATTAGGTATGCCAGACTATGGGAAACCCTTTGAGCTGTACGGAACAGAGAGTGCTGGGTGCGCAGCAGGTGTCTTAACCCAGAAGCATGGTGATGCCAGCAGGCCGGTAGCCTACTATAGCGCTCAGCTAGATACGGTAGCGCGATCCCTCCCCACATGCTTGCGAAGTGTTGCAGCAATAGCATTGCTAGTCACAAAAAGCGAAGATGTAGTGCTAGGACACAACCTCACAATTCATACACCACATGCAGTGTCAGCCTTACTGAATTCTGCCCAAACCAGACACGTCTCATCAGCGCGGTTTACAAGATGGGAATTGGCATTGATGGCCCCCGTAAACATCACCATAAGGAGATGCAGCGCATTAAATCCTGCAACGTATCTCCCAGGTGTGCCTGGACAGGCACAAAGGGTGGAGGATGAGAGTGATGGCGAAGGAGGATTTAATACAGGGGATGACACGCATGATTGTATGGAATATTTGACCCAAAATTTCACGGCAAGGCCTGACATCAGTGACAACCCACTGGAAGATGTAGATTTTACTTTCTACACTGACGGTAGTTGTCACAGACAGACGGACTCGGGAGACTTGTGTACTGGATACGCAGTCGTAGATAACCAAGGTACCATAGAAGCAGAACCGCTAGGCCCACCTCACTCAGCACAAGTTGCTGAACTGGTTGCCCTAACCAGAGCATGTGAATTGGCTAAGGGCAAGTCAGCCAATATTTACACAGATTCTAGGTACGCCTTCGGAGTAGTCCATGATTTCGGAGCCCTATGGCGCCTCAGAAATTTCATGACGGCAGCTGGCACACCCGTAGCGCATGCAGCCCACATCAAAAGACTTCTAACAGCGATACAGGAACCCGACAGAGTGGCTGTTATCAAGTGTAAAGCTCACACATATAGCCAAGACCCGGTATCACTTGGTAACAGCCGAGCAGACGAAGCTGCTAAATCAGCAGCTAGTAACCCC
This sequence comes from Pseudophryne corroboree, assembly GCF_028390025.1. Classification (NCBI taxonomy): domain Eukaryota; kingdom Metazoa; phylum Chordata; class Amphibia; order Anura; family Myobatrachidae; genus Pseudophryne; species Pseudophryne corroboree. Next base: position 373,707,684 of record NC_086444.1, on the reverse strand, counting down.
ATACAAACAGATAATACACGACTGATGGTATTTAATACTGTAAACACACAGAAATTGTGTGAAATGCAAAATTTGTGTTCCCCACAGGAAAAGGCAGTCTGGAGGTCAAAAGGATATGGCCAGGAGTCCTCAGGACTCTGGACAGATGGACATGGTAAACCAGTGGCACCCAGAGCATACCTTCCAAGTCTAGCGGAAGCAGCACACGGGCTGACTCATCTAGGCAAAGAAGGAATGAGTAAGCTAGTAAGAGCTTATTGGTGCGCCCCAGGATTTTCTTCCCACGCGGGTAAAAGAGCGATGACATGTCTCACCTGCTTGAGGAAGAATATCGGAAAGGCAATACCGACAGAGCCATCCCATATCCCTCCGACAGATGGTCCTTTCCAGGTAATACAGATTGATTTCATACAATTGCCACCTTGTAGAAATTTAAAGTATGTCTTGGTCTGTATTGATGTGTTCTAAAAATTGGGTTGAAGCATTTCCCACGGCCACAAATACCGCTGTATTTACTGCAAAGAAAATTGTGCAGGAATTTGTGTGTAGGTACGGTATCCCTAGAATAATTGAAAGTGATAGGGGTACCCATTTCACAGGAGAAGTCTTTCAAACAATGTGTAAGTTGATGGGAATTAATAGTAAGCTGCATACTCCGTACCGCCCCCAGGCGAGCGCGAAGGTGGAAAGAGTAAACAGCACTATTAAAAATAAATTGAGCAAGGTAATTACTGAAACAGGACTGTTATGGCCTGAAGCTTTGCCAATCGTACTATACAGCAATAGAAACAACCCCCAGGTCCCCTCTTAATCTGTCTCCTTTTGAAATTCTGTTTGGTCGACAACCCCATGTTATGATTAACCCCCAGGATGATTTGAAATGTAACAATGAAGTAACCGTAAAGTACTTGGTTAAGATGAGTAAGCAATTGAGGAATCAGAATGATAATCTAAAGTTGGTGATTCCTGATTTGCCAGACAGTAATTGTCATGACATTGAACCTGGGGATTATGTAATGATACGGAATTTTCTACGCTCAGGTTGCCTTATTGACAGATGGAAAGGACCATATCAAGTCTTATTGACCAGCACAACTGCTTTGAAGGTTGCCGAGAGAGAGACTTGGGTCCATTCGTCTCATTGTAAAAAGGTCACTGACCCAGAGAGGTCCCGTGATAAAGAACAGACGGTAGAGGTTGTATCACTAGAGTGTCTGTTCAGGGAGGATTGAGACGACACCTGAGCGCTGAGAATAACAAGACCGGAAGCTTGTCGAGCCAGATTTCTTTTTCCCATTTGTTATTTTCTCCAGCTCCCACCTCCCTCCTATTTCCTTTCCCCCTTCTTAGTTTTCTCCTTTTACTCTAAGATGGACTTGCCCCAAGAGACTGTGATCCGGATTTTCCTGTTGACCATGATGTTGACCAGAGCAGTCTGTTTCGGTGAGAGTACCATGGAGGTCGAGAAAGGATCGGGAATGGGTTCTGATGACCAGGATGCAGGCGTAGATTTCCAAGAACAACATAATCTCCGAGTAAAGGCGAGTATCAGAAAACGATCTGGTAGCTGTTATGCACACCAGTGCCTGCAGGAAAGTACTGGTGTCAGAACTGTTATGCACTCCAGTGTCTGCAGGAATGTACTGGTGTTTGAACTGTTATGCAAAACAAATGGACTCACAGACAAACTGGGGAATATGACATAACGTACACAGAAGGTGATAGGGTAACAAAATACACACAAAGTGAACAGAGAAGCCCAGAGGCTAAGGAACTGGGTATCTCCCCTGTATTAGAACTGCTCAGATGTAAAAAGCAAGATGTTGTGTTTTAATACGTAGAGAACCTGAAATGCTGTTGCTAAGGGCAACAGCAAAACCCTAAAGGGTTACCAACGGGTGTGGCAGTAAACTCCTTGGTCAGAGATGGAATGATAGACACAAGGAGAGTCTCCACAATCCTATTTCTCACTTGCAGTTCACAGGTTTTAGCTTACTGCCACTAAACTGACCCCTGACACCTAGCACAGTGAGACAGGATTAGACAGGCAAGTCTTAGAATACAGCCGCAAACTTGCTAGGTTCACAGAGTAGTAACAGAACCCCAGCAAGCTAAACGACTGACTCCAGTCTTACTGCTAGGTCTGGATTGGCAGAGTGTAATACCAAATCCCCAGGCCTATTTGCAGTAAGCAACAAACAAATACAAAGCTACACAGTACTGGCTAACTTTCATGAACTGACTAACCAACAAAGATTCAGCAGCATCTGCTTACCCTGAAAAGAGGCCTTATAAAGCAGGTGCTGTCCACGCCCCACTCAGACCTCACAGACTGTGAGCACAAAAACCAGCACCGGATCCCCTGCCGTGCACAGAGCCTATAACCACTGCACAGCAAAAGACCCGAACCGGAGTATCAGCTGCGCTCAGGTTACTCCACTAGCACTTGTCTCCTGGTTGCCATGACGACGTGGCAGCACAGGGCAGGAGACCCTAACAGTACCCCCCCTCTGACGATGGGTCAAAGAACCCCTACCACCGGGTTTATCGGGGAACTGCGAGAAGAAAGAGCGTATCAGTCTGGGGGCATGAAGATCACAACTGCGCACCCACGACCGCTCCTCCGGGCCATACCCCTTCCAGTGCACCAAAAATGACAGCCGACCCCGAACCACCTTGGAGTCAAGAATCCTTTCAACAACAAACTCCCTCTGGCCACGTATCAGAAGAGGGGAAGGTCTTCCACTGGAAGAAGGATTACTAATCGCCCGTTTTAAAAGGGAACAATGAAATGTTTTATTGATACCCAAAGAACGGGGCAGATCTAACTGAAATGCCACCGGATTGATAACCCTGGTGATCTTATAAGGGCCGATGAACCGGGGCCCTAACTTATGAGATGGCTGTCTCAACTTCAAATTCTTGGTAGACAACCAGACGAAGTCTCCTAATTTGAAGCTGCAGGGTCTTTTCCGCTTATCAAAAACCCTTTTGGTCACTAATGACACAGACACAAGGGCTTTCTTCACTTTCCGCCAAATACCTCTAAGGACCGAAACCACAGAGGAACCACCAGGCGTGGAGTCCAGGGGGTCAAAAGAATTGGCCTTAGGATGATGCCCATACACACAAAGGAAGGGAGAGATCCCTGTAGCAGAGTGAGCCGCGTTGTTATAGGCAAACTCCGCCATGGACAGATGAGCAACCCAGTCAGTCTGACACTTGGAGACATAACACCTGAGGAACTGCTCCAAGGACTGGTTCACCCTTTCAGTCTGCCCATTAGACTGCGGATGGTAGCCTGACGACAAGCTGACAGAAATCTGGAGATCGGAACAAAATGCCCTCCAGAATTTGGCCACAAACTGGGATCCGCGGTCAGAGACCACATCAAGTGGCAACCCGTGGAGACGCACAACATGCAGCATAAATAATTCAGACAGGCGTCTGGCTGATGGCAGCCCAACCAGTGGAACGAAGTGCGCCATCTTCGAAAACCTGTCAACGACAACCCAGATGGCTGTCATCCCCGAGGATTTGGGCAAGTCCACCACAAAATCCATTGAAATGTGGGTCCATGGCTTAGATGGGATAGAGAGTGGATGTAATGGGCCAACAGGAACCCCTCTAGGAGTCTTATTTCGGGCACAGATGTCACATGCCCGAACCCACTGATCCACATCCTTAGCCACCGAGGGCCACCACACCGCCCTAGATAGCAACTCCCGAGTTCTGGCAATACCCGGGTGACCTGCCGACTTCTTGGCATGGAATTCCAGGAACACTCGCTGTCTTAACCTAGGAGGCACAAACAAAAGACCTACCGGAAGGTCTGGAGGAGCCTGCTCCTGTGCTCTGAGGACTAATGATAAGAGGTCCTGGGTAATGCCCACTTTAATACATGATGGGGAAACAATGGGCAACGGCTCCTCGGTGGTCTCCTGGATTGGAGCAAAACTCCGCGAGAGCGCATCAGCCTTGATGTTTTTTGACCCAGGGCGATATGTTATCAAAAAATTAAAGCGAGCAAAAAACAAAGCCCATCGTGCCTGCCTGGCATTGAGACGCTTCGCTGACTCTAAATATGCCAGATTCTTATGGTCAGTGAGAATTGAGACCACAAACTTAGCCCCCTCAAGCCAGTGTCTCCACTCCTCCAGTGCATCCTTAATAGCCAACAATTCCCGTTTACCCACGTCATAATTCATCTCGGCAGGTGAAAATTTACGGGAAAAGTAAGCACAGGGATGAAGGCGATTATCAGACACTCCCATCTGAGAAAGCACTGCCCCAATACCCATCTCAGAGGCATCCACCTCCACCACAAAAGGACGCTCTGGATCTGGGTGTCGCAGCACCTTGGCCGAAACAAATGCCCTTTTGAGACGGGCAAAAGCCGCTTTAGCCTCACAAGACCAGTGAGCAACATCCGCCCCTTTCTTAGTGAGTGCCACCAAGGGCGCCACTATAGACGAAAATCCAGCGATAAATCGTCTATAAAAATTCGCAAAGCCCAGGAAACGCTGAAGCGCCTTCAAACTAGTGGGCTGCACCCAATCTAGGACTGCCTGTACCTTGGAACCCTCCATTTGGAAACCTTCTGGGGAGATAATATATCCTAGAAATGCGATTTGCTGAACTTCAAATTCGCACTTCTCCAGCTTCGCCCCAAGCCGGTGGTCTCTGAGTTTCTGGAGGACTAAGCGTACATGCTTCCGATGTTCCTCCAGGGAATGGGAGAAGATTAGGATGTCATCTAAGTATACAACTAAGAATCTATCCAAATATTCCCTGAGCACATCATTCATGAAATCCTGGAAGACTGCCGGGGCATTACAGAGCCCAAAAGGCATCACCAAATATTCATAATGCCCTGAGTGGGTATTAAAGGCAGTCTTCCATTCATCCCCCTCTCTTATTCGGATTAGATTGTACGCACCGCGTAGGTCAATCTTAGAAAAAATGGTGGCAGTACGAAGCTGGTCAAACAAGACCGAAATGAGAGGCAGTGGGTATGAGTTTTTAATCGTGATACGGTTCAATTCCCTGAAGTCGATGCAGGGTCGCAACGAACCGTCCTTTTTACCCACGAAGAAGAACCCCGACCCAACTGGAGACTGTGAAGGTCTGATAAATCCCTTAGCCAAGTTCTCCTGAATGTACTCTGCCATAGCCTGAGTCTCAGGACGTGACAGGGAGTACAACCTGCTCTTGGGAAGCTTAGCATTTGGCAACAAATCAATGGCACAGTCATAGGGGCGATGGGGAGGTAGTACCTCTGCAACTTTTTTGGAGAACACGTCCGCAAAATCTGCATAACACCCTGGCAATCCTGGCAAACTTAGCTGCGAGAGCCTGACTGGAAGGCTCAAGCAACTCCTGAAACAATCAGTACCCCAACTAAGAATCTCCCCAGAGACCCAGTCAAATTGAGGATTGTGGGCCCTTAACCAGGGTAACCCCAACACCAATGGGGCAAAAGTACAGACAGTCACATAAAAGGACAATTTTTCAGAGTGTGTGGCTCCAATAAACAAAGAAATCTGGCTAGTGCAAGAGGTAATTTTACCTTGGGATAATGGTTCCCCGTTTAACCCACAAATCTCAATTTCCGATGCCAAGGGTACTAAGGGAACAGAGTGTTTCAGGGCGAATTGGCGGTCCATAAAAACCCCGTCGGCCCCACTGTCCACAAAGGCCTCAGTCTTGACAGTTTGACCGAGGATCTTCAAGGTCACCGGAATGATAAAAGTCTTCTTGGGAAATTCTGACTTCTGGCCTGACAGGATATTTCCCATCACCCTCAGGCCCTGAAGTTTTCCGGCTTTTCTGGGCATGATACTACCACATGACCTTTATTCCCACAGTACAAACACAACCCCTGCTGTCTCCTCCGCGTCTTCTCACGCGAGGAGAGGTGGGTAGCCCCAATCTGCATAGGCTCCTCAGAAAATTCCTCAGAGTCTGAGGTTCCCTTGGGAAGGAAGGAAATCTCAGTCTCCCTTTCAAGCCTACGCTCTCTCAGCCGTCTATCCACCCGGATGGATAACTGCATGAGCTGATCCAAGCTATCAGGCAAGGGATATTGTACCAGTTGGTCCTTTATCTGGTTAGAAAGACCTCTTCGGTACTGGTGTCTCAGGGCTGGGTCATTCCACTGGGTATCATGGGCCAACCTCCGAAACTCCGTACAGTAAACCTCAACTGGCCTTCGCCCTTGCTTAAGGATCGAAATCTGAGCCTCGGCTGAGGCCGTCTTGTCAGGGTCATCATACAACATGCCCAGTGCCGTAAAAAAAGCATCAACACTTTTAAGCGACGGACAGTCAGGCTGCAACCCATATGCCCAGACCTGTGGGTCTCCTTGTAGCAAGGAAATCACTATGCCCACCCGCTGAATCTCCGACCCAGAAGACTGAGGCCTAAGCCGGAAGTATAGCTTGCAGCTCTCCTTGAAACAAAAGAACTGCGAGCGATCTCCAGAAAAACGATCCGGGAGATTTACTTTCGGCTCCTTAACCCCTGCAGGTGCTGCTGCTGCGGGAGATCCGCCAGCAGCCTGGGAGGTGTGCATTTTAATGGACAAATCATTAAATTGTCGAGTCAGGACCTGCACCTGATCGACCACCTGTTGCAACGTATTTTGAGGGGTATGCTCCATATTCCCACAAAATTTCAACAGGAGTATTAGGCTGCTGAATATGTTATGCACACCAGTGCCTGCAGGAAAGTACTGGTGTCAGAACTGTTATGCACTCCAGTGTCTGCTGGAATGTACTGGTGTTTGAACTGTTATGCAAAACAAATGGACTCACAGACAAACTGGGGAATATGACATAACGTACACAGAAGGTGATAGGGTAACAAAATACACACAAAGTGAACAGAGAAGCCCAGAGGCTAAGGAACTGGGTATCTCCCCTGTATTAGAACTGCTCAGATGTAAAAAGCAAGATGTTGTGTTTTAATACGTAGAGAACCTGAAATGCTGTTGCTAAGGGCAACAGCAAAACCCTAAAGGGTTACCAACGGGTGTGGCAGTAAACTCCTTGGTCAGAGATGGAATGATAGACACAAGGAGAGTCTCCACAATCCTATTTCTCACTTGCAGTTCACAGGTTTTAGCTTACTGCCACTAAACTGACCCCTGACACCTAGCACAGTGAGACAGGATTAGACAGGCAAGTCTTAGAATACAGCCGCAAACTTGCTAGGTTCACAGAGTAGTAACAGAACCCCAGCAAGCTAAACGACTGACTCCAGTCTTACTGCTAGGTCTGGATTGGCAGAGTGTAATACCAAATCCCCAGGCCTATTTGCAGTAAGCAACAAACAAATACAAAGCTACACAGTACTGGCTAACTTTCATGAACTGACTAACCAACAAAGATTCAGCAGCATCTGCTTACCCTGAAAAGAGGCCTTATAAAGCAGGTGCTGTCCACGCCCCACTCAGACCTCACAGACTGTGAGCACAAAAACCAGCACCGGATCCCCTGCCGTGCACAGAGCCTATAACCACTGCACAGCAAAAGACCCGAACCGGAGTATCAGCTGCGCTCAGGTTACTCCACTAGCACTTGTCTCCTGGTTGCCATGACGACGTGGCAGCACAGGGCAGGAGACCCTAACAGTAGCATTGACAATAGAAGGAATTGTGAAGGATTGTTAGCTGAAGAGAACTGCATCTGTAGGCATTGTGACAATATAGTTGAGGATGGGTGCATAAAGAAATGTCAGTCCAGTTTTAATGTCCACATGGACCGGCATCCATTGAGTGACTATCACTCCTTAGTGGGTAAAGTGTTAAATCAGACAGACTGTTGGGTATGCTCTCAAGTACCTCAAGGCCATAGCAAATCAGGACTAGTACCATTCCCTTTAACTGTAGGAGAGGTACTTGAGCTAAGTGGTGGGAGGCCGGTGGACAAGAGGTTTAATATCTCTAGCCCTCCTAGTTTGAAGCTCCACCAATATCATGTGGATAGGTCCTTAGTATGCTTTAACATTTCCAATCCCCGAAAGCCGGGAAATTGGGAAGTGTCATGGAGTAATCAAACCATGACCTTTTCATACAGACCTGACAGAATGCCCATAGACACAGAACTTATACGCCAGATAGCCGACCATAGGAAATTTTTCCGGTATAGGTACACCTTAGGGAGTAGGACCATGCGAGTTGGAGAGGTATCACCAGGATACTGTGCACAGATCGTACAAACTGATACGTGTACTAAACAGATGGGAGAATTAGGGTTAGGAGATTTCACATGGAAAATTTGTAACATGATAATGTCATACTCCGTCCCATATGTTCTCCCCGATGATGCATATTTCATATGCGGGAGGAAGGCGTATAAGTGGCTTGCCCCAAACTCAGAGGGATTGTGCTATATTGGAAAAGTACTGCCTGAAGTAATGACTGTAACCCATAACAAAATGAAGGATATTCACCGCAGTGCCCAAGCTCCTTATACTCACACTCATTACGAGCACATCGTTAAACGGCACCTGATGGAGAGAACAGAGCATCCGGCCTCTGACCTGATCCATGAATCCACCGGGATTCAATTCCTAATCGCGTTAGATATCACTCGCACCGCCAGAGGGGTGATAAATTACAAATATATATCTGCGCTTGCAAATTTATTAGACAATATCACCGAAATGTATGACGACACATTCAGGTACACTGGGAAAGAGTTACAAGCCTACAAAACAGAACTGGTTCAGCATAGGATGATTCTCAATTACCTCACAGCTGTGACAGGCGGGTATTGTGTTACCCTGGCAACTCAATATGGAATCAAGTGCTGCACGTACATTACAAACAGCACGGAGGACCCAGCCGAGGTCATAGACCAAAAGATGGATGACATTTTACAATTAAAGTGGGAGTTTCGAAGGAAACACAATCTCACACTCGCTGCTGTGGGTAATGAGCTGACCAGTTGGGTGTCATGGTTGAACCCACGAAATTGGTTCTCGGGCTTAGGAGAATGGGCCCAAGGTATTATTATGGATGTAGGGAAATTTCTTTTGTGTATTCTGGGAGTCGCCATATTGGTTGGCCTGATATTTAGATGCGTTCGGGTTTTAGCGAAGCGTAAAAGTAATACCAGGGTGATGAGTCTAAGGAGCGAGGACACTGTACTAACAACAACTAATTTGATGTATGACCCAACGATAGAGACAATGTTGTGATGAAAATGTGATTCCACGGTCCGTTTCTTTCACCCGTTTCTCCTTTGTTTTCCTCCAAGGTACAAAGACATCCGCTTGGAAGAAGAATTTGACAAACTCTTTTATACAGACCATTGATGGACAATGCCATAGACCCCCATTTTCCCTAGTGACTTTAACTTTCACGATAGCCCAAAACTTTAAAGATTGTAAGTCTATGGACATTGAGAAAGCTTTTTGCTCAAGCAATTATAGCAAAAGCATCGGGAGACTACAGTCAACATGTACATCGAGACAAGACGCAAGACAAGACCTCAATCAACAAATGTATATTAAACTCACATAGTTTATGACTGCATTTACCATAATTGCTTCTTATCTTCATTTCTACAACCTTCAGGTAATGACACACATAGTCGATAGGGAATATAGGCACAGATATCAGCACTCGCATATTCCCCCCATTCATGTATCATCAACTAAAATGTGCTCCCCCATTTTGTTACAACAAAAAGCCGAAAAGAGCTCGGTAAAGTTTGACAGCCCATCCACAGACCCGTAATACGGGATAAGAAGGAATTCAAATGTATACTTCGCAATACCTCGAAGCTTAATTTAAAACACGTACGGCACGATGATACATGACCCCTCAAACATGGATTCATACACACATGCTTCTACTATCTCACTAGGTCATACTTTTTTTCCCACCTTCCTCTCTTCTCCCTTACCCAATCATAGAAATGTATTTATACATGACATATATTTTTCTCTTTTTGAACTGTTTTAGGAAGTGGCAGTTAATGATGACTGCCAAAGGCTGGACTGTCAAAGTCAGAAAAATATCATGCTACACGTTGCCATATATTCACCTCATGCGTGTGCCTGCTGCACGTGCACATTCTCTCCCGTGCGTGCGGATACTCGCAGCCGTGTGATGGCGCCTCGGCCATGCGCTCGAGCGCGTGGTATGTGCATTTACGGTAGAGTTTGTGTGCGTCTAGCGGGCGACTCAATCGTTAAATAATAACACCAAATAGTATGTTCTATAGATAATGTTCCCCTTAATAATGACTGTAAGTTTGTTTAATGTAAATGGTCGCTGGACAGAGGAATTCCTCTTTGTATGGTATGAAGGGTCAGACAGGGTTTGAACAGCTGTGTCTGGTACCTAACTAAAGAACATTTTAATAGCAACAATCCGGTGTTGGTTAGGTAAAGATTAATCGCTCCTGCGTATAGTTATGGCCATTAGTAGATTCTGGACATTTCCTATATTTGCGATTCATTACCCATGCGGCAGGAATCTTCAGATTCCCTCCCACCTGAGCAGTTTGATATAGTCACAGCCCACCTGTTCAAACTAACCTATGACCTTTTGTTATGATGCGAAGAGACATTCCTGTGTCCAATGAACAATGAGATTATAGGTCCCTTTGTAGTATACTGTACTCAGTGTATATAAGATCAGCCAGCTTGGGCAGCTCTCTTACTCTCCACAAACGGTTTTCATCTTGACTAACTCGGAGCTGGTACCAGAAAGCTGCGCAGCGATCATTCCCAGTGTGTGTAAGTAATTCTCTGCAAACCAACTTATTCTCTGTTTGTATTGGCCATTCCCTCTCTCTGTTATAGTATAGGATTGTGACGCTATTGTATATTTCTGTCCAGATATTCTGTTAGAATTATATGTTAGTATGTAGTGTATGACTTGTGAACTGTTTTACCTTTTTCGATATAACTTAAAAGCTTGTTAGTAAAGGTGTTGGAACCTTAGCACAGTATCGTGTGTTCATTACATTGCAGTGGGTAATAGGAGCATCTCGATCGCTCAAACAGCTTTAGTATTAACAAGGTTAAGCAGCGTTATATCGCTACAGTGTTTCAGTACAAGGTTTACAGTATAAGAGTATCCTTTCTGTGTGTTATATTCAAGGTTTACTGATTGTCATCTTGTGAGTGTCTGCGCCGCTCGTGATCTCCTCGTGGTCTCGAGCGTCCGCTACGCTGGTAGCGTAGCATTACGGTAGTCGCCCGCCTATAGCGTGCTCGACACCACGCATTAAGCTGTGAGCGAGCGTGCCGCATGTGCGTCTCGATCACGGCCGAGCGTATGCTACGCTAAGTGCGTACCCTTACGGTACCCCATACGCCAATTGCGTACTGAGTCTCTTACCCATATAATGAAGGTTATAAGGTAATCAAATCAGCATTATCAAGGCCTTCATGTTTGCTCCTATCCTTCGGCAACCTGATCTCAGTCGTCCTTTTCAGGTGGAGGTGGATGTTTCTTCAGTAGTGGGGGCCGTCTTATCCCAGTACTTCGAGGATCAGAAAGCTCATCCTTGTACTTATTTTTCCCGAAAATTCTCTCAGGCAGAACAAAACTACGCCATTAGAGAACAAGAATTGCTTGCCATAAAACTTGCTTTTGAATACTGGAGGTCCTTACTGGAAGGAGCTCAGCACCCAATTTCAGTAACCACAGATCACAAAAATCTTTTATATCTTCAGACCGCCTGATGTTTAAACCCACGGCAAGCTAGGTGGGCACTGTTCTTCTCATGTTTTTCTTTCAAGCTCAGTTATCGTCCAGGGTCTCTTAATCGGAAAGCAGATGCGCTTTCTCGTTCATTGAGTTATGAGTCCACAGATCTTCTGGACAGACAATTCATCCTAGATCCTGCCTCCTTTGCTGCAACTCGTACTAGATATCCAGGGAAAGGGGGGAAAGGGGATATGTTCTGCACAAGCTATTGAATCCTGGGTATTTATGAAAAGAGGCCCCAACAAATGTCCATCAGTTACATTATATATTAATTATAGGACGTTCGGTGGTGCTACCAGAGACAAATTGTGTTATACAGGAAAAGGAAAAGAGAAAAGAATGTCTCTTTGCTGGCGCACAATTGATGATTTAAAAATTAACCTTTAATAAATTCATTAAAATTGTCTAAACACGAAATAAAATATATGTTGTACTTATGAAATATAATTACCATGTATAGTAAATGGAAATAAATCTGTTAATATCAAGGTACGCTACCTGTGTCGTATTTTATTGGTCCAAATTGAATGTATCAGTTAATCTAGTATTGAAATACTGAGCACTGTATAGTATTAATTGAGTATATTCTCATAATTCACTTGTCAAAGATCAGGAATCTGGCAATAGTTTCAGCATTCTACAATAATTTCCCTTGCTCCAAGCGAAATAATGTAATTCCCTACAGTAACTATTCTTATTATAATACAGTACAGTATGGTTACCGGGGACCTTTCAGACCGGGGACCTTTCAGACCGCACCTGAACATGGGTTATGTGCGCTCATGTGCCAATAACCCGTGTTCGTAGGTGGCGGTCTGAAAGGGGTATCATCAAGCATTACTGCCTTGCTGTAGTAAATGTGTTACTTTGTATTAATAATGCTATTGATACACTATGATTGCTATCAGTCATTTTGACTTTTCTAGTCCATGTTTACAATCAAACTGCAAGTAACTTAATGACCTGTTCTGATATATTTTAATAACACTAACAATTTGGTATTAAGTAAAGGCGACACTATACTGTAAATGCAGTAATAATTAGTCATACAGGATAATAGCGTCATAAAATCTATTTGTTAATTAACAACTGGTTATAATTCGATGACTAAAAAATATTTTTTTATTAACAATATATTATGCATGACACACTTGCAACATAACATCAAGCTTTTAACTAGTTAAATAGTCTCAATCACACTAGGCCCTCTTCCCTCATGTGCTTATCCTTTCTTACTTTAATAATCTTCAACTGCACCAAATCCAGCAGTCTTCTGAAAGCTACTCCATTATTCTTAACCTGATTACACACAATACATTATATTGTACGATGGTGCGATCTGCGGCAGATCTCAACGACCATATCTTGGGACAGATGTATTAAGCCTCCCCCCACCACCACCACCGGGTGCCCAACCCTAGCCCTCACTTTCCGCAACCAGATCCTAAACCCCCTCCCCCCCCACGTCCTAACCCTAAGGGCTAAAACACACTACACGGTTGTTGCCGGCCGGGAAAAAGCCGGACGGCTTTTTCCCGTGCCGGCATTGTAGTTAACAGTGTGAGGGGTAGGGTCCCTTCACACTGCACGGCCCCGGCCCGGCTGCCGGGTTGCAGCCGGGTCTCACCACTGGAAGGTCCGGCGGCCGGGCGGCCGCCGGGCCGTCCTTGGAGCCAGTAAACCATGTGTGTGAAGGGGAGCTTTCACACACAATGGTTTTTTCTGAAGCCGTGTCTGATGCTGCGCATGCGCACAGCATCACACACGGCTCAAAGCCGTCCTGTGTGACAGACACTGCCGGTTTCTCCCGGATGGCAAAAAGCCGGACAAACTTTGTCCGGCTTTTTGCCATCCGGGAAAAACCGGAGTGTGTGTTACAGCCCTGACTCTCCCCCCACAGCCTAAAGCTACACCCCCTTCCCTGCAGTTTACCAGTGTGGAGTCCCGGGAGACCTCGTTCAGGATTCTGGCATTCAGGATCCCGGTGCCGGCATTTTGATACATGTCGGGATGCCAACTTCGGCATTCCGAACAGTGTGGGGATTCCTGATCGGAACCCCTAAGTAGTGTGTACTCCCAAATCCACCCGATTAGTCATTTTATGAACTTGCTGGTTGCATTGTCCCATCTTATGTGCTGCATAGCAGATAGGACTATGCCACAGATGACAGTGTTATTATGCTGGGATACATATGAAATCCCGGCAGACGGAATGCTCGGCTGTCACTATACTGTTAGCGGCATCCCGTCTACTGAAATCCCGGCAGCGAGTGCGCTCACCATACATCAGGCCCGGTGGCGGCGAGCAACAGGTTCTATTCCCACTCGGTGGCGTGGACCCACCAACGGAGTGGGAGTGGCAGGATTCCTGGCATCTGTAAAATGCCGGCTGTCGTGATTCTGAGTCTCCTGAATGCCAGGATCCCAATAACCGGTATATTGACTATATCCCATTACGCTAACTATGTAAAGATATTTTGCGTTGTATGGCAGATTGTGTAGTGTGTATAGGGATGTGATATATTCTTACATCACATGTGCCGTGACACACCATGGTTCAGGAGTGTGCCTAGCTTTAGTCACAGTGTTCCATTGGTGGAAGAGGTTAGTTCCAATCCCCACTAAGTGTCACAGGATGACTTGCAGCTGTTCTAATATACATTGTGTAAAGCATTGTTTTATAATATTAAGCATTACATTATGAGGGCCTGCTGTACACAGAATGTAACTATAAAAAAACAATTTGCGATTAATCTCTTGGAGGGGTTCGGTATGTTTTACCGGTGGACGTGATGCCGGCTGTCCATATCCTGACAGCGGCATACTGCCCGCCACAATGCCGGCAGTGGGGCGAGCGATAAGAGTCCCCTTGTGGGCTCGGTGACTCGCAACTGGATCTATTCCCTCTCTGTGGGTATCCACGAGTGGGAATAGCCCTGGTGCACCGGGATTCCGGCTGGCAGCATTGTTGGCTGCTGGGATTTCCGTGTCGGTATGGTATCGTGAACGCCGGGATCCCAACCGCCGGCAAATTGACTGCCTCCCTGACAATTACCTCTCTCCACTCCAATCTATCCTCAATGCTGCTGCCTGGCTCATCTTCCTCACCAAACGCACTACGTCCACCTCCCCTCTCCTACAAGCCCTTCACTGGCTCCCCTTCCCTTTCAGAATCCAATTCAAACTTCTCACACTCACTTACAAAGCCCTCACCCACTCCTCTCCCATTTACATCTCTGACCTTATCTCCCTTTACTCTCCCACTCGTCCTCTTCGCTCTGCTAATGCACGCCGACTCTCCTGTCTTCTGATTACTTCCTCCCACTCCTATCTCCAAGATTTTTCACGTGCTGCTCCCTTTCTCTGGAATTCTTTACCTCTCCCCCTCAGACTCTCCACTTCTCTACAAAACTTCAAACGGGCTCTTAAGACCCACGTCTTTACCAAACCCAGCCAAATGTCATCCTAACCCTCTGTTCCACGCTCTCTATGTACTCCATCTGTGTCACCCCTGTCTGTCTACCCCTCCCCTTAGAATGTAAGCTCTCACAAGTAGGGCCC
This sequence comes from Pseudophryne corroboree, assembly GCF_028390025.1. NCBI lineage: Eukaryota > Metazoa > Chordata > Amphibia > Anura > Myobatrachidae > Pseudophryne > Pseudophryne corroboree. The sequence continues at coordinate 373,692,392 of NC_086444.1, read as the reverse complement.
TCTTCCCTCATGTGCTTATACATTTCTTTCTTTAATAATCCTCAGTTGCCCAAATCCCGCAGTTTTTGGTCACCTGGAACTTAATGTTGTTTACTGGTGTAGTTATGCTTAGTTACCCTGTACTTGTCCTATATTGTCTTCAACTATAAGTCACTGTTTTCCTGTCTTGATTATGTGCATATGTACTCTGTAATTGTGCGCTGCGGAACCCTTGTGGCGCCATATAAATAAAGGATAATAATAATAATAACCCCTCTTGGATGAACCCTGCTTATTCTAGCAGTTTCCATAAACCAGCAGCAGCATGATCAGTTCTTTCTCACAGGGCACAGCACAGGTTATCCAATACTTCAATGCACTATTCCACAGATTCTCAAACTCAGTCCTCAGAACCCCACACACAGTGCATGTTTTCCAGGTCACCTGTGGATTTTTAAATTGTGACTGTTGGTCATACACAGTGCACCTGCCGGGTGACATGGGAAACGTGAGCTGTGTGGGACCCTGAGGACCGAGGGGGTAATTCCAAGTTGATCGCAGAAGGAAATTTTTTAGCAGTTGGGCAAAACCATGTGTACTGCAGGGGAGGCAGATATAACATGTGCAGAGAGAGTTAGATTTGGGTGGGTTATTTTATTTCTGTGCAGGGTAAATACTGGCTGCTTTATTTTTACACTGCAAATTAGATTGCAGATTGAACTCACCACACCCAAATCTAACTCTCTCTGCACATGTTATATCTGCCTCCCCTGCAGTGCACATGGTTTTGCCTAACTGCTAAAAAAAATCTTGCTGCGATCAACTTGGAATTACCCCCCGAGTTTGAGAACCCCTGCTATTGTAATTTACTTCTGTAGTGCCACCATAGGTTCAAGTTCAGAACATTGGACCCCCTGGGTAAGCATAACTAAACTGCTTCAGAACATCATTAAACTTGTTCAGAACATTAAAAAATGTTAGCCCGCCACACTTCGGGCATGGAGTCTCACTTTGCTCGCCACAGGTTACTATTCCCAAAGTGATGTCCACGTGGCTAGTGTTGAGTCAGTCTAGTTATTTTAGCCCAGGGGGTCCCATGTCCTGAACTTGAGCCCCACTGCATTAGAGTACTGTACAGAGATTTTTTTTCTTTACATTTTCTAATCACTGACATCAGTGACGGCCTCACTACCCTACACACTGGACAACATTTTAGAAAGATATCGTTCAAAAATTAACACTATATCGGCACCGACGATGAATGATATGCGTCCCCGCAGTCGTTCGCCCGTTGGTCTATCATCGTTTATCATTGCAAGCCAATTTGGATGATACAGAATCAGTGATGGGGAACCTTTGGCACGCCAGCTGTTGTTGAACTACACATCCCAGCATGCCCTGCTACAGTTTTGCTATTTAGCTATGTTAAAACTGTAGTAGGGCATGCTGGGATGTGTAGTTTAACAACAGCTGGCGTGCCAAAGGTTCCCCATCACTGATAGATGTTTGCAATGTGAAATTGTTCTTACAAATCGTTCTTCGCTCCTGAAAAATCGTTCATTGAGGGTAATTCCAAGTTGATCGCAGCAGGAATTTTTTTAGCAGTTGGGCAAAACCATGTGCACTGCAGGTGTGGCAGATATAAAATTTGCAGAGAGAGTTAGATTTGGGTGGGTTATTTTATTTCTGTGCAAGGTAAATACTGGCTGCTTTATTTTTACACTGCAAATTAGATTGCAGATTGAACACACCACACCCAAATCTAACTCTCTCTGCACATGTTATATCTGCCTCCCCTGCAGTGCACATGGTTTTGCCCAGTTGCTAACATAATTCTTGCTGCGATCAACTTGGAATTACCCCCATTGTTCATATCGTTCATCGTCCAAATCTCCTAGTGTGTAGGGCCCTTGGCGCGCAGAAACACACACCGACTGTTCAGACTCAACCAACCCAAATGTTTTTTTGACCAGTGACCTGTGGGAGGAAACGTGAACCGCACCGGAGGAAGCCCCCGCAGCACACACGGGAAGGGGCTACACTATGAGCTGGCACAGCAGCAGTAGTACAAGTCTAAATAATGTCTAATTATACTACAAGAAATTGCAGAGTTGGGCTTTGTTTGGGTAGAGTGATTGCACAGGTACAGCGTGTGTACACCGCGACAGCGACACAATAGCAGCAGCAGTGAGTGCCCGTGCCGCCCTATATAGTACACAATACATGGCAGAAACTAGTACAGAACAGTTTGGAAATTGGGAGGGGCGTAGAGACGAGGCTGGGGGGAAGGGAGGGTCCGTGCTGCAGGTATGGATTGATCCTCACCGGTCTCCATAGTAGGCTGATGTCACCGGATGATATCAGTGACTGTATGTACGAGACGGGAGCGGCCGGAGGAGACCGGAGTGCCAGGTAGGGATGTGCGGGCGAGGCGGGGTGTATACGCGCTGTGTGCTCTGTATGGGAATGTGTCATCCGTCTTCCTTCTCTGTAGTATTCACATGATATAGGTCTCATTACTGTCAGCCCTGTGCCTGCCTAGCATGTACACATCCAGGCTGTTGGTTAGTTCCTCTGTCAGTAAGCCAGCTGCTAGGGGTCCGTCAGTGGAAGGGGAAAGTCTCACATGAGAGGAGGCTGCCTATATACTGCTAGCCTGTGCCATGCAACCCTCTATGTACTGCTGGCCTGTGTCATGCATCCCGTATACTGCTGTTTTGTTATTATTTATTACTAGTTATTTATACAGCACACATTTTCTGCAGCGCTTTACAGAAAATACTTGCCCATTCACATCAGTCCCTGCCCCAGTTGAGCTTACAATCTATTCCCTATCACATGTACACACACACACATTCACGCTAGGATTAATTTTGTTGGGAGCCAATTAACCTACCAGTATATTTTGGATTGTGGGAGGAAACCGGAGTACCCGGAGAAAACCCATGCAAGTACGGGGAGAATATACAAACTCTGCACAGTTAGGGCCATGGTGAGAATCAAACCCATGACCTCGGTGCTGTGAGGCAGTAATGCTAACCATTACACCATCCGTGCTAGCCTGTGTCATGCATCCCCATGTACTGCTAGCCTGTGTCATACATCCCCATGTACTGCTAGCCTGTGTCATGCATCCCTATGTAGCCTGTGTCATGCATCCTTATGTGTTGCTAACCTGTGTCATGCATCCCTATGTAGCCTGTGTCATGCATCCTTATGTGTTGCTAGCCTGTGTCATGCATCCTTATGTGTTGCTAGCCTGTGTCATGCATCCTTATGTGTTGCTAGCCTGTGTCATGCATCCTTATGTGTTGCTAGCCTGTGTCATGCATCCTTATGTGTTGCTAGCCTGTGTCATGCATCCTTATGTGTTGCTAGCCTGTGTCATGCATCCCCATGTACTGCTGGCCTGTGTCATGCATCCCCATGTACTGCTGGCCTGTGTCATGCATCCCCGTGTACTGCTGGCCTGTGTCATGCATCCCCGTGTACTGCTGGCCTGTGTCATGCATCCCCGTGTACTGCTGGCCTGTGTCATGCATCCCCATGTACTGCTGGCCTGTGTCATGCATCCCCGTGTACTGCTGGCCTGTGTCATGCATCCCCGTGTACTGCTGGCCTGTGTCATGCATCCTTATGTGTTGCTAGCCTGTGTCATGCATCCCCATGTACTGCTGGCCTGTGTCATGCATCCCCATGTACTGCTGGCCTGTGTCATGCATCCCCATGTACTGCTGGCCTGTGTCATGCATCCCCATGTACTGCTGGCCTGTGTCATGCATCCCCGTGTACTGCTGGCCTGTGTCATGCATCCCCATGTACTGCTGGCCTGTGTCATGCATCCCCATGTACTGCTGGCCTGTGTCATGCATCCCCATGTACTGCTGGCCTGTGTCATGCATCCCCATGTACTGCTGGCCTGTGTCATGCATCCCCATGTACTGCTGGCCTGTGTCATGCATCCCCATGTACTGCTGGCCTGTGTCATGCATCCCCATGTGCTGTTGGCCTGTGCCATGCAACCCTCTATGTACTATTGGCCTGTGCATGCAACCCTCTATGTACTATTGGCCTGTGCCATGCAACCCTCTATGTACTATTGGCCTGTGCCATGCATCCCCATGTACTGCTGGCCTGTGCCATGCAACCCTCTATGTACTATTGGCCTGTGCCATGCAACCCTCTATGTACTATTGGCCTGTGCCATGCAACCCTCTATGTACTATTGGCCTGTGCCATGCAACCCTCTATGTACTATTGGCCTGTGCCATGCATCCCCATGTACTGCTGGCCTGTGTCATGCATCCCCATGTACTGCTGGCCTGTGCCATGCAACCCTCTATGTACTATTGGCCTGTGCCATGCAACCCTCTATGTACTATTGGCCTGTGCCATGCAACCCTCTATGTACTATTGGCCTGTGCCATGCAACCCTCTATGTACTGCTGGCCTGTGTTACGCAGCCCCACTATGTACGGCTAGCCTGCGTCATGCAACAACCCTCCTATGTATGGCTAACCTGTAGCAGCTATTGTGCTAGTGTAGAATTAGGTTTTATTCTGACACAGAATAACAATAGTGAAATTTAATAATCTCAGCCCAAATAAATGCCTTCTGGAAAATGTCATTTAAAGAAAGCATGACACACGCGCCTGCTTACACAGCACAGCCTCCTGCAGGCAGGCAGTCACCTCAGCCCAGTGCAGTTTGTTGGGGTCAGCAGGATGAAGAAACCTAGAAGCAGTCTCGCTGCTAGGACAGTGAACAGCAATAGGTAGACTTTCACGAAATATTCCCTGCAAAAATGTACCCCTATAATAAACTTCATTGTATTTTACCTAGCATTAACCCCTCTGAACTTTTTATGTGGTTTCAGAATTGATGCAAAGTGAATGGTTGTTAAAAAATGGGTCCAGGCAGGGCCAGGGCCGTCTTATCAGAAGTGTAGGCCCCTGGGCACAGAAATGCGCCTGGCCCCCTACCCATCCTTCAGAGGTAGGGGTGGGGGGGGTGCTATCATTGGCAGCTTTGATGCTCCGCTGGCGGTAGGGGGTGTTCTATCTTCCGCTCAGCATGTTGGACCTGAAGCAGTAATTTCTGCTAATTTCGCCTTCACTACACAGATGGGGCTAAACTGTATAAGGGGGCATTGGGCTGAATGAAGAAGCCCTGGTACATGACTTCCAGGGTGGTAGGGGGTGTTTAATACGTAGGGGAGTGGTGGATAGTGGAGTGGGCTTAATAGTTATCATTTTCCGGTGGGAGGGCAGCTTGCTTGACTGCAGATATCTCAACTTTCTGAAAATATATTTCTTAGCTTTGAATGGGATAAAATCTAGAGAGTCCCAGCTTTCAGAAGGTTCTGGGGACTTGGGGATCAGAGTTCAGGAGCCAGAGCAATTCACCAACAAAAATCTAAAACTGCATGTTAGGCGTGTGGAGCTGGAGCAGGGAACATATGCTTGAAGGCTGATATCTCTGGTTCTGGGCACAGTAGAGACAAGCTGCCAGTGTCAACTGAAAGGGGAGAGTCACAGCTTTTGGATTATGCCCTCAGAAAAACTCTAAGTCAGACAGAACCCAAGATATCTGGCAAGGAAGAGCAATTAACAGGCTTGGATGGGGACCACTGGTTTCAAGTCAGATATCTCCGGTTCCCAAGGGCCGATTTTCAAAAATCTGGTACCCCTGGAAAGAGGGGGACCCTCAGCTATCAGCCTAGGGCCCTTAAACTCCTGGGGCCCTTGGGCAAGAGCCCATTGAGCCCATACGAAAGACGGCCCTGGGCAGGGCTACAACTAGTCATTTGTAGGCCCCATGCAGCCACACTTGTAAGAACCTCGTACACTGCCCAATGGTCAAAAATGACACACATGTAAACATGAGAAGACATCCCCCATCAGATGTTGGCCCCATAGCAGCTGCATCTGTAATAGTTACACCATTGTGTACATGTCAATTTACTTAAATTCATTTTAGACTATCTGTGCCAAAGCATATATCATAGGTTTTAAGAATTCACTTTAAATACTTACAATTAATGTATATAATGCTATAAACAGAACTAGCAATTCCTCTATTTCTCTGACGTCCTAAGTGGATGCTGGGGACTCCGTAAGGACCATGGGGAATAGCGGCTCCGCAGGAGACAGGGCACAAAAGTAAAAGCTTTAGGATCAGGTGGTGTGCACTGGCTCCTCCCCCTAAGACCCTCCTCCAAGCCTCAGTTAGGTTTTTGTGCCCGGCCGAGAAGGGTGCAATCTAGGTGGCTCTCCTAAAGAGCTGCTTAGAGTAAAAGTTTTGTTAGGTTTTTTATTTTCAGTGAGTCCTGCTGGCAACAGGCTCACTGCAACGAGGGACTTAGGGGAGAAGAAGTGAACTCACCTGCGTGCAGGATGGATTGGCTTCTTAGGCTACTGGACACTAGCTCCAGAGGGACGGTCACAGGTACAGCCTGGATGGGTCACCGGAGCCGCGCCGCCGACCCCCTTGCAGATGCTGAAGAGAGAAGAGGTCCAGAAATCGGCGGCTGAAGACTTCCCAGTCTTCTTAAGGTAGCGCACAGCACGGCAGCTGTGCGCCATTGCTCTCAGCACACTTCACACCAACGGTCACTGAGGGTGCAGGGCGCTGGGGGGGGCGCCCTGGGCAGCAATGAAAGTACCTATGCTGGCTAAAAATACATCACATATAGCCTCTGGGGCTATATGGATGTATTTAACCCCTGCCAGGTTGTCAGAAAAACGGGAGAAGAAGCCCGCCGAAAAGGGGGCGGGGCCTATTCTCCTCAGCACACAGCGCCATTTTCCTACACAGCTCCGCTGCTAGGAAGGCTCCCAGGCTCTCCCCTGCACTGCACTACAGAAACAGGGTTAAAACAGAGAGGGGGGGCATTTTATGTGGCGATATTATAATATATTAAGATGCTATAAGGGAAAACACTTATATAAGGTTGTCCCTGTATAATTATAGCGTTTTGGTGTGTGCTGGCAAGCTCTCCCTCTGTCTCCCCAAAGGGCTAGTGGGGTCCTGTCCTCTATCAGAGCATTCCCTGTGTGTGTGCTGTGTGTCGGTACGTGTGTGTCGACATGTATGAGGACGATGTTGGTGAGGAGGCGGAGCAATTGCCTGTAATGGTGATGTCACTCTCTAGGGAGTCGACACCGGAATGGATGGCTTATTTAGGGAATTACGTGATAATGTCAACACGCTGCAAGGTCGGTTGACGACATGAGACGGCCGGCAAACCAATTAGTACCTGTCCAGGCGTCTCAAACACCATCAGGGGCTTTAAAACGCCCATTACCTCAGTCGGTCGACACAGACACGGACACTGACTCCAGTGTCGACGGTGAAGAAACAAACGTATTTTCCATTAGGGCCACACGTTACATGTTAAGGGCAATGAAGGAGGTGTTACATATTTCTGATACTACAAGTACCACAAAAAAGGGTATTATGTGGGGTGTGAAAAAACTACCTGTAGTTTTTCCTGAATCAGATAAATTAAATGAAGTGTGTGATGATGCGTGGGTTTCCCCCGATAGAAAATTATTGGCGTTATACCCTTTCCCGCCAGAAGTTAGGGCGCGTTGGGAAACACCCCCTAGGGTGGATAAGGCGCTCACACGCTTATCAAAACAAGTGGCGTTACCGTCTCCAGATACGGCCGCCCTCAAGGAGCCAGCTGATAGGAGGCTGGAAAATATCCTAAAAAATATATACACACATACTGGTGTTATACTGCGACCAGCGATCGCCTCAGCCTGGATGTGCAGCGCTGGGGTCGCTTGGTCGGATTCCCTGACTGAAAATATTGATACCCTTGACAGGGACAGTATTTTATTGACTATAGAGCATTTAAAGGATGCATTTCTATATATGCGAGATGCACAGAGGGATATTTGCACTCTGGCATCAAGAGTAAGTGCGATGTCCATGTCTGCCAGAAGATGTTTATGGACACGACAGTGGTCAGGTGATGCAGATTCCAAACGGCACATGGAAGTATTGCCGTATAAAGGGGAGGAGTTATTTGGGGTCGGTCCATCGGACCTGGTGGCCACGGCAACAGCTGGAAAATCCACCTTTTTTACCCCAAGTCACATCTCAGCACAAAAAGACACCGTCTTTTCAGCCTCAGTCCTTTCGTCCCCATAAGGGCAAGCGGGCAAAAGGCCAGTCATATCTGCCCAGGGGTAGAGGAAAGGGAAGAAGACTGCAGCAGGCAGCCCCTTCCCAGGAACAGAAGCCCTCCACCGCTTCTGCCAAGTCCTCAGCATGACGCTGGGGCCGTACAAGCGGACTCAGGTGCGGTGGGGGGTCGTCTCAAGAGTTTCAGCGCGCAGTGGGCTCACTCGCAAGTGGACCCCTGGATCCTACAAGTAGTATCCCAGGGGTACAGATTGGAAATTCGAGACGTCTCCCCCTCGCAGGTTCCTGAAGTCTGCTTTACCAACGTCTCCCTCCGACAGGGAGGCAGTATTGGAAACAATTCACAAGCTGTATTCCCAGCAGGTGATAATCAAAGTACCCCTCCTACAACAAGGAAAGGGGTATTATTCCACACTATATTGTGGTACTGAAGCCAGACGGCTCGGTGAGACCTATTCTAAATCTGAAATCTTTGAACACTTACATAAAAAGGTTCAAATCAAGATGGAGTCACTCAGAGCAGTGATAGCGAACCAGGAAGAAGGGGACTATATGGTGTCCCTGGACATCAAGGATGCTTACCTCCATGTCCCAATTTGCCCTTCTCACCAAGGGTACCTCAGGTTTGTGGTACAGAACTGTCACTATCAGTTTCAGACGCTGCCGTTTGGATTGTCCACGGCACCCCGGGTCTTTACCAAGGTAATGGCCGAAATGATGATTCTTCTTCAAAGAAAAGGCGTCTTAATTATCCCTTACTTGGACGATCTCCTGATAAGGGCAAGGTCCAGAGAACAGTTGGAGGTCGGAGTAGCACTATCTCAAGTAGTTCTACGACAGCACGGGTGGATTCTAAATATTCCAAAATCGCAGCTGATTCCGACGACACGTCTGCTGTTCCTAGGGATGATTCTGGACACAGTCCAGAAAAAGGTGTTTCTCCCGGAGGAGAAAGCCAGGGAGTTATCCGAGCTAGTCAGAAACCTCCTAAAACCAGGCCAAGTGTCAGTGCATCAATGCACAAGAGTCCTGGGAAAAATGGTGGCTTCTTACGAAGCGATTCCATTCGGCAGATTTCACGCAAGAATTTTTCAGTGGGATCTGCTGGACGAATGGTCCGGATCGCATCTTCAGATGCATCAGCGGATAATCCTGTCTCCAAGGACAAGGGTGTCTCTTCTGTGGTGGCTGCAGAGTGCTCATCTACTAGAGGGCAGCAGATTCGGCATTCAGGACTGGGTCCTGGTGACCACGGATGCCAGCCTGAGAGGCTGGGGAGCAGTCACACAGGGAAGAAATTTCCAAGGAGTGTGGTCAAGTCTGGAGACTTCTCTCCACATAAATATACTGGAGCTAAGGGCAATTTACAATGCTCTGAGCCTAGGAAGACCTCTGCTTCAAAGTCAACCGGTGCTGATCCAGTCGGACAACATCACGGCAGTCGCCCACGTAAACAGACAGGGCGGCACAAGAAGCAGGAGGGCAATGGCAGCAAGGATTCTTCGCTGGGCGAAAAATCATGTGATAACACTGTCAGCGGTGTTCATTCCGGGAGTGGACAACTGGGAAGCAGACTTCCACAGCAGGCACGACCTCCACCCGGGAGAGTGGGGACTTCATCTGGAAGTCTTCCACATGATTGTGAACCGTTGGGAAAGACCAAAGGTGGACATGATGGCGTCCCGTCTGAACAAAAAACTGGACAGGTATTGCGCCAGGTCAAGAGACCCTCAGGCAATAGCTGGGACGCTCTGGTAACACCGTGGGTGTACCAGTCGGTGTATGTGTTCCCTCCTCTGCCTCTCATACCCAAGGTACTGAGAATTATAAGACGGAGAGGAGTAAGAACTATACTCGTGGCTCCGGATTGGCCAAGAAGGACTTGGTACCCGGAACTTCAAGAGATACTAAGAAGGGACTTGCTTCAGCAAGGATCATGTCTGTTCCAAGACTTACCGCGGCTGCGTTTGACGGCATGGCGGTTGAACGCCGGATCCTAAGGGAAAAAGGCATTCCGGAAGAGGTCATCCCTACCCTGGTCAGAGCCAGGAAGGAGGTGACCGCACAACATTATCACCGCATTTGGCGAAAATATGTTGCATGGTGTGAGGCCAGGAAGGCCCCCACGGAGGAATTTCAACTCGGTCGATTCCTGCATTTCCTGCAAACAGGAGTGTCTATGGGCCTCAAATTGGGGTCCATTAAGGTTCAAATTTCGGCCCTGTCGATTTTCTTCCAGAAAGAATTGGTTTCAGTTCCTGAAGTCCAGAAGTTTGTCAAGGGAGTACTGCATATACAACCCCCTTTTGTGCCTCCAGTGGCACTGTGGGATCTCAACGTAGTTCTGGGATTCCTCAAATCACATTGGTTTAAACCGCTCAAATCTGTGGATTTGAAATATCTCACATGGAAAGTGACCATGCTGTTGGCCCTGGCCTCGGCCAGGCGAGTGTCAGAATTGGCGGCTTTGTCTCACAAAAGCCCATATCTGATTGTCCATTCGGACAGGGCAGAGGTGCGGACTCGTCCCCAGTTTCTCCCTAAGGTGGTGTCAGCGTTTCACCTGAACCAGCTTATTGTGGTACCTGCGGCTACTAGGGACTTGGAGGACTCCAAGTTGCTAGATGTTGTCAGGGCCCTGAAAATATAGGTTTCCAGGACGGCTGGAGTCAGGAAAACTGACTTGCTGTTATCCTGTATGCACCCAACAAACTGGGTGCTCTTGCTTCTAAGCAGACGATTGCTAGTTGGAGGTGTAGTACAATTCAGCTTGCACATTCTGTGGCAGGCCTGCCACAGCCAAAATATGTAAATGCCCATTCCACATGGAAGGTGGGCTCATCTTGGGCGGCTGCCCGAGGGGTCTCGGCTTTACAACTTTGCCGAGCTGCTACTTGGTCAGGGGCAGACACGTTTGCAAAATTCTACAAATTTGATACCCTGGCTGAGGAGGACCTGGAGTTCTCTCATTCGGTGCTGCAGAGTCATCCGCACTCTCCCGCCCGTTTGGGAGCTTTGGTATAATCCCCATGGTCCTTACGGAGTCCCCAGCATCCACTTAGGACGTCAGAGAAAATAAGAATTTACTTACCGATAATTCTATTTCTCGTAGTCCGTAGTGGATGCTGGGCGCCCATCCCAAGTGCGGATTGTCTGCAATACTTGTACATAGTTATTGTTACAAAAATCGGGTTATTATTGTTGTGAGCCATCTTTTCAGAGGCTCCGCTGTTATCATGCTGTTAACTGGGTTCAGATCACAGGTTGTACAGTGTGATTGGTGTGGCTGGTATGAGTCTTACCCGGGATTCAAAATCCTTCCTTATTGTGTACGCTCGTCCGGGCACAGTATCCTAACTGAGGCTTGGAGGAGGGTCATAGGGGGAGGAGCCAGTGCACACCACCTGATCCTAAAGCTTTTACTTTTGTGCCCTGTCTCCTGCGGAGCCGCTATTCCCCATGGTCCTTACGGAGTCCCCAGCATCCACTACGGACTACGAGAAATAGAATTATCGGTAAGTAAATTCTTATTTTTTTTCGGTTGGCCTCTACTGGAATATCAAAAACCTTTTATTGCCAAAGAATTGTGTAATATGTATCCATTTACACATACAGTAGAGAAACAGAGACATATGTGCTGGCAAACATTCGCTCTGTTTTCTTCTTCCTTGTTCCCTGTGATGCACAACATGCAGTCACTACTGTATTTCACTACTATCCCCTTCCTAAAGCTGCTGCACAGCTGATGACGGCTGTCACTGTCCCAACTCTGCACACTCCAAAAAGTCAAATAAGCATTCTTAACCTCAGCCACAATGCTTTCATATATACCCAGGAGATGGTAACATCTGTTTGGTCAAAATGGAAGTTTGAAGAAAGCAGATGCATTTAGTCATGAGTAATAATATTATACAAAAAGGTAGATAAAACATAATCAATGGTAAAGAACAAAAAGCATAGCGTCGGTAAAATACATATTTAATGATAGACATCAGGGTGCTACACCTCAGTTTAGTACAAATATATAGGGGCTGATGTAGAGTTGAACATGCTCCCGCGTGTAGCGTTTCTCGTGTGCATTGACACTGCATGCTCAGTGCAGGCAAGCATGATAATGCAGAGTAATGGGCCTTTACACTGGCCGACATGACTGCACGATATGAACGATCTCGTTCATTAATGAACGAGATACCGTTCATATCGTGCAGTGTGGAGGCTCCAGCGATGAACGATGCGCGGCCCCGCGCTCGTTCATCGCTGGTCCCCCGTCGGCTGTACATGCAGGCCAATATGGACGATCTCGTCCATATTTGCCTGCACTTCAATGCAGCCGGGTGACGGGGGGAGTGAAGAAACTTCACTCCCCCCGTCACTGCCCCCCCGCCGCCGTGTCGCCCGTCGGCCGTATCCGCCATCGGGCAGCTCGGCGGCGGATCGGCCAGTGTGTAGGGCCTATAATACATACTCTGATTGCATCTGCACTTATCACCAGAGAGGCAGAACATTAAAGTGAATGTGTTCTCAAGTACTGTAAATAAAGTTGGTTAAGGATGTATTCACCCAGGTATCCATATAGTCCAGCATATAAAACCAGGTGAAATGCACTTGAATTTAGCGAGCCACAGAACCTGTGTGATACTCCTTTTACACCGACCAGTATATAACACGGGTTATTGCATATGAACGCGCATAACCCGTGTTGCTAGCTGGTGTAAAAGGGCCGAGTTGGAATAATCTGGGTCGAGTGACCCGGTATTCCAACTCGGGTAGCTTGCAGGGTTGAACACGGGTTCAACCTGGCTCGCTGTGCAGTGTAAACAAGAAGCCGAGTTGATGCGACCCGTTTCACGTTTAGACTGTATGGAAGGGCAGTTCTGGGAGAAAATGTGATCTCCCAGCGCCAGTAGCGTCACCAACCCAGATTGGTGACTGCAGATGGAAAGGGGGCTGATACGGATCGCAGCCGGGTAGCACCCGTGTCAGGCTCCGGCTGCGACCCGCGTTTTAGGTGGAAAAGGGGTATCAATCATAGCTGTTCCAGATTAAAGGGATATTTTGGCACTGCTAATTAAAAACATCTTATTACCAGTAGCAACTCCTATCCTTTTGGGGTAAGATGGGCACTCGTGCTGGACTGCAGTCCAAAGACAGTACCGGGTCCTGCGTAAACAGTAGGGGGACCTGCATGTGCACAAACGCCAGTTTCTAGGGACTGCTTTAGCTGCAGCCTCTAGAAGCTGAATAGGGCTTTTGGAAAGGCAGAGGAGTAGCTTCTTACTTGTATTGTTCACTCTGTTAATATCAGCTGGGACTGGCTGAAACCCCCTCCCCCCCGCTGCCGGTGAATGGATTCATTGGATGGTGTATTTTATTGGGGTAGAATCCGCCACTGCTTATAACACTTCGTTATACTTTTAGTCCAGTTGTACGTGTTATTATTGACACGTTTACTGATTAACCTTACACAGGGCCAGATTAACAATGGGGCGGATGGAGGTTCAGCTCTAGGCCTCCACATAAAAACAGGCCCATCATCATGGCAGCATGATCGCTAGCCGCTAGCCATCTGCTGGTCACATGGTCAGTCATAAATCATTACAATTAAGATTGAATTTCTATGGGGTCGATTCTATTCGGCAACTAATGAATAGCGCCGGGAATTAGCTCCCGACGCTATTCAATTCAGCAACTAGTTACGTCGGCGATGGCCCGTTCTCGCCGACAAAACAGGTTGAATTGTCGGGAGAACGGGCATTCTCCGACTTAACTCCCCGGCGCGAGGCTGATTCCCGACAGAATCAGCCTCGCGCCGGCCGCGAGGCAGCACTTTTGTCGGGTTTCTCTTCTCATCCCCCGGGGATGAGAGAAGAATTCCCGACAATTGCAGGTAATTAGTTGCTGAATTGAATAGCGTCGGGAGCTAATTCCCGGCGCTATTCATTAGTTGCCGAATAGAATCGACCCCTATTTTACTCCAAAAAAAAAGATGCAATTTTTTTTTATATTTTTACATATTTAGGGAGACCTTGGAGCTGATAGTGTAGGGTTGTACACGCCCACATTGCGCTGGCCACACCCATATAGCACTAATCACACCTCCCCCATTTCTCACAATAGGACCTTGAATATTTTCAGCTCTAGGCCCATGTGGCCCTTAATCCGGCCCCGACCGTACAGCTTGACTTTTAATGTATGGCTAATAATGAGCATTAGGTGACATCATGCTTCCTATGAAGAGAACATATCGCTTACTAATCACTATCTGTAACTATTAGGAAAGCAATGCTAAGTAGAAGCATACTTTTCATCAAAGCTTATTGTTGTATGTATATAAATCTAAAATTGACAACAATATTTTTCTGCAATTAATAAGTGCCAATATTCATCATGTGGATATGGTCATAATGTCGACATTTATCGTGTAGACAGTGATGACCTGTTAGAATGTTGACATCCTCCCTGGTGGCCAGTGATGACTTACATATTCCTGACGGCTGCAGGATGGCTTCCAGCGGTCACATGACCATCTCTTCTGGCTCAGACCTCTGATCCTCTGGCGTTCCTGAAAGTATTTCTCCCCTAGCCCTAATATCTACCGGGACTGTCAACATATAGCCTTTATCATCATAACTGTGGACACGGTCATTGTTGACTTTTTGACTACATACCATATTTAACATAACATTTTTTCCCCTCTAGTCTTCTATCTGTTGTGGTAAAACTGTGCTCCAGGGTTTGTTGCAGCAGAAACCCTATTTGTTTGCATTTTTATTTTACTGAGTAGGTACATCCATATCGCATACCTTATACTCTGCACAGGTAAAATATTATCTCTAGCAAGCTTGAACTAGCCCCTCTGGCATTTGTTCCACAGCAGTGGTGGGAATTTCTGTGGCCTTTAAAGCCGACCCTGTCTGATAAAATACCATATTAGAAGTAAGTTGAGTTCTCAGCATGCTTGAAATACTTCCTCATGTTACACCGTAGCAGCGTTATTTCAGTGTGCTGTTTCCATTTATAATACACAAGCACCTAAAAGACTGGTCTGGTTTTGATCTTATGTGTGTGTATATGTTGTTTGGTGTGATACTTGCTAGGACTGCGGTTTCCAGCCTGGCCGGGACCTGTAGACTCAGTGACCAGTTTACCGTGCAGACTGAAGGAATGCAGGCCTGGCTCTATATAGCAGTAATCTTTGTGCATAGCGTATCTGATGTGATCAGCCTTATCAGCAGAAAAGCTATATAATGGTTTTTATTTTTAGTGGCTGAATCAGTTGTCATGTAATTGTCCATGATATTTGCAGGCATACATTACAGATAATTGAAAATGACACTTGGGGCTTGATTCAGAAGTGGACGCTAAGTGAGCGCAATTTTGATGTTTGCGCACTACAGTAGTTTGCTACTGTGCGTGCACATTTTATTCTGAAAACCCCTGCATGCGTCACCCTGGGTGTATGCAATAGAGATGGTGAGGTAAAGCAGGCGTAGCTGGGAGGTGGCCTGAAGCGAGCACATAAAGGCCATCTTGTGTGCCTGTAGTGGGAGTGTTTCGGCTGTATTCTCGGAAGCATAGCCACTTCCACAAAGGCTGTGTCTGCCATAGGCAGGTGCAAGTGTTGATGGTGAATGCATTGATGATTGTGTAGAGGGGCACAGAGAATACACTCTCTGGCGCACACTAGCACACCAGGGGAAGAATTAAACTACTGTATCAGTTGCATGTTATAGCTCACGCGACTCAGCCATTGGGCACTAGGGCAGGCTCAGTAGTGCCCACTTCTGAATCAAGCTCTCCTTCATGTTATTTTTCACTGCACTATTCATTAAATGATGGCAGGTATGTGAACATTTATTTGAAAAAAAATATATTCCACCTATCCTGTAAAAACCTTGACCTTATTCAGATCCCTTCGGATCTGAGGCTCATGTTGCAAAGGACCAATGTATTGAGGTCTGTTGCCGCCCTTTTTTGGGGGGGGGGACTGCCAAGGCTAGGATCTCTGTCCTAGTTGACTGTCTGACTGAGATCTCCTGGCCTCTTTGAAGGAACTGTGGTTGCCGGCTTGCATGACCTCATGTGTCACACTCAGTCGGCCGATGGTGTTGCAGGTGATCCGATGCAGCATGAAACACTAATGCATGCAGGATGCTTCTACTTATACCAGATACCACCTGCTGCATTTCCATATCGGAGCATTGCTGCCGCTTCCAAGGAAGCAGCAGCGATACTCACTCCAACCACATCTGCATTAGGCCTAATATGCAGTAGTGATTTAGCTGTATACATATGAGCAGCTGGAAATCTTCCACATCTGAGACATCATGTAAAGAAACAGGGGCCCATTTATCATGGATTGCATATTGAATGTGATCTGGGCGAGATCACATTGCAATATGAGATCCTATCCCCTGAATGTATGATGCAGCACATGCTGGGACAGAGGCTCCCTGCGATGTGCGTGGTCTGTGCATGAGCACTCAGCTCTGACCACAAAGCACAGAGGCCACTGTCGGGGCTAACCCTCTGCTTGGTTGGCAATGCGATGTGTAGCTTTTAACCTACAGTGGGCTACCGCTTTCCATTCTGAATATTGGTAAAACAGGCAGCATGGAGGGATGGCAGCAGGTATTGGAGATAACAACACCACCACCACCAAGCCCCCCCCCCCCCCCCTCCTCCCGAAAAAAACCGTTATAGCCGCAAATATACTTTGATAAATTGGCCCCATAGAATTAAGGCCCTCCGGAAACCGTTATTCCTTAGGGTTTCCAAGAATCTGATAAATTAAATTGTTCTTGTGATAGCATAAGTCAAACAAATAGCAATGACTTGCAAATTATTTGTTATCATCTGAAAGAGTTGAAAAAAACAGTAACATGGCAGTGGTATAATAGTTACTCTGTAACAGATTTTGGACATTCCTTACTTATCTTTCTGACCTTTCCTCTCCAGTGTCACAGATTTGTGCTGTCTGTTCTATTACACCATGACTGAGACTGTCCAGCCCTATGCAAATGAACCGAATAGAAATTTTCAGCTCAGCACTGTTGTGGGGGACTTGTTAAAAGGTCTTAACTCTAAGCTTGGAGTCTATACAGTCAGATGCTGTCTTCACTCATACACATCTCCGACTTGTGAAGTTTTATTAAAATGTGTGGTCTTCTGTGCCTAAAGGACTCTAACCCAGGTCTCCCCACATGCCATTATACCACCACAAGTGCCTCTTCAATGGCCATCATGCCCAGCCATACCTATCTCTTTTGCCCAGTACAGTGTACCACACAGTACTGTCCCCTATTCATAACGTGCCAAGCAGCAGGGCCCTTAATTCATAGCATGTAACATGGTAGGGCAGAGGTTCCCAAACTGTGTGCCGTGGCTCCCTGGGGTGCCTCGGGACACTTGCAGGGGTGCCCTGGGTTGGTGGTCCAGGACCAATTCAAATGATTCATGGTCAATATAATAGGCAAAACCAGTGCTGGTGGCTGCCAGTCAAAAATATGTGGCCAAACAGAAGCAAATCTTGTCCCTCACCACACAACTGACCCTAAGGATGACATATAAACGCAATCTACTTAATGTAATATTTCTTTCTAAATTTCTCAATAAGAAATTTTTGGCCTAGGGGTGCCGTGAAAAAAATTCTGATATTCTAGGGCCCCGTGATTCAAAAAAGTTTGGAAACCACTGTGGTAGGGCCACCAGTTCACAACATGCCACACCATGTTGCCCTCAGTTTGCAGGCCCGACGACAGGGGAGGGGCGAAGGGGACATCCGTACCAGGCCCCAAGCGTCAGAGTCACAAAAATGGAGCTGCAGTGCCTAATAATGTACCCGACGTGTACCTGTTTTGGTGTGCATGGAATGAGCCGGCTGTCTCCGTCAACTTCATTGACAGAGACAGTGAACTTCAACTTCTCCGGCAACGTCATTGCCCACCCTCGTACCTGTTCATACAGCCGCTGGCGGCTTCCAATTTGTGCAGTGCACAGGGGTATGCTTTACAGGAAGAGACGGTCTGGAGAGGCGCCTTCCTTGCTCTTTTGTGCTGGCCTCATTCGTACTAATAGGTGCTTTTTCCTGCAGTCGGCTCTTCAGCACAGATTCCCCCGAATCACTACAGCTAGGTACCGCTGGCCTGACATCTTACTCATGCTGCTTCTCTGCAGCAGCAATGCAGGCTTATTTTTTAAGTAAATTAATGTTTCCAGCGCTGTGGCTGGACGCTGGCTATTATAAAGGGACCAGTAGTGACAGTGCTGTAACTAGGGATTTTAGCGCTGTGTGCAAGAAACTGCATTGCCCCCCCCCCCCCCCCCCATCACCCATGCAAGACAGGGGCAGTGCGTGCCGTAGGAGCACAAAAAATATATAGGGGCATGGCTTCCTGGGTAAGGGGCGTGGCCACAAAATAATACCAATTCATACTACGGTGCACAGTGGTCTCCATTAGTCAAATTACGCTGCACAGTAGCGCCATTACACCAGGTAGAGCCCCTTTTACACATTACGGCAGGCAGCGTCCCCTTTTTACACATTACGGCAGGCAGCGCCCCCCTTTTTTACACATTACAGCAGGCAGCGCCCCCTTTTTTACACATTACGGCAGGCAGCGCCCCCTTTTTTACACATTACGGCAGGCAGCGCCCCCCTTTTTTACACATTACGGCAGGCAGCGTCCCCCTTTTTTACACATTACGGCAGGCAGCGTCCCCCTTTTTTACACATTACGGCAGGCAGCGTCCCCCTTTTTACACATTACGGCAGGCAGCGTCCCCCTTTTTACACATTACGGCAGGCAGCGTCCCCCTTTTTACAAATGTCTGCAGTGGACGATGTGACTAAATAAACTTGTGGTCCAGGGGAGGTCAAACAGTGCAGCAGACTATCTTTAACATCGGGCACCAAATGAGGCACAAGTGGAGGCTTAGTAAGGAGGTGTTTAAGGATGGTGGTGCAATGTAAATATTCAGCCAGAAACAATGTGTTTAATGGGATCCGGTATGATATACTGACAGATGGGATACCTGCTGTCTGTATACCGACAGAGGCATCCCGTCTTCCGGAATATCGGCAGTGAATCCCTTCGCTCGCCACAGGTCCTATTCCCACTCGGCTGGTGGCGTGGCCCTACCAACCGAATGGGAATTAGGGGCGGGTTTTGGTATGGCAGCTATTGGGATTTCTGGCGCCAGTCTTCTGAACCCTGGGATTTCAACTGCACTGGTTTTATGGCTGATTCTTCACCAGGGCTGCCAGAGTCTAGAACTACCAGGCATTGTTGGGACTGCTAAAGATTGCTGAACTTGTTGCCAGGACCTCCGGAGCTTTTGAAAATTCCTCCCACAACTGGAAAATAATTGCCATGGTGACCTGGTACCTCTAATTTGTCAAGCCCTTCTCTGACCTGCAGTTAATAGCATTGATCTAATCGGGGGCATAGCTTATGGGCCCCATTGCAAAATTTTAAAGGATCTCTCTCACACTATCTGGGCATACTTGGCACTCCATACACTCATCCTTTACCGAGTACACTTGGCACTTCCCCACTTACTGGGCACACCTAACACCACCCCTTGACTGGCAGGCTTAGCACTCCCCCCTCCCTTAGTGGACAGAAGTCGGGTCCAATCCGGGTAATTGAACACTGTATCGAGCCATAGCAAAGCGGCTGAAACATTTTTTACACCACAGGCTGGACGGGTTAGTAGCGGCGGGTCTTCACTCTGCCAGCGCTTAGAGATTACATATTCTCCAAGGGGAGATGGGCTTGGGAACAGAGCTTGGGCAGGGCAACTGACCATGTAGTGGCCCTACCTACGGTAGCTACGCTTTTGGCCATAATGGATGATGTATGTCCAATGTTTGGCTTCCTCTTGGAAGAAGTGATTCCACAATTTAGCATTTGGTGCTGTGCATTTACTATAAACTACTTAAGACAGGTTTTACAAGAGGAATGCTAAGTAACATGTATGCAGTAATGGTTAGGATGGCACATTTTAATTTTGAAGGGTACAGTTTTAGATGTGATGTATTACTAAAGTAGCTGATTTTGTTCAAAATAAAAATATGCCCCCCTCACTACGTAGGTGCAAGGTGCTAGTAAGAACATTGGGCCTAATTCAGCGCTGATCGCTAGGGTGCGTTTTTTGCATCCCTGCGATCAGGTATTCGCCACCTACATGGGGAGGGGGAAATCGCTGTGCTGACATCAGAAACCCTCCTTTCAAATGCCTGGTCCCTCCTGCGTTTTTCTGGGCACTCCTTAAAAACGGTCAGTTGCCACCCACAAACGGCCTCTTCCTGTCAGTCACCTTGCGATCGACGTGCGATTGCTTTTCTCGCACCATCCCGTCGCTGCCCGGCGATCCCCGTCTCTGCAGACCGACACACCTGCGCATTGCGGTGCATGCGCAGTTCAGACCTGATCGCAGGCTGTACAAAAACGCAGCCTAGTGATCAGGTCTGAATTAGGCCCAACATTATGCAGTATGTAATACAAATGAGAATATTTTTTTTTTTCTTATTGGAACAGTTGGCTTCCCATCCACCCTTTAGCCACCCAAACACATACTTAAAAAAAAAAAAAATATATCAATAATGTTCCTGTTGTAGAACAATAAGATTGTAATTGCAAAAGCAGCCTCATGTAATATTCATCTCGCAGGTGATCATGCAGCAGCTGCAGGTAATATATATATTCTACAGAAAGCACTCCTACATAATTTGGGTTTCATAATGTGTGTCTGCGAGATTGAAGTGACACCTATTGTCTGTAAATAGAAACCTGTTACTGTATTCAGTAAAAAAAAATCTTAATATTTCTGCAGGCACGGAGATGTTTGCAATGTTTTAGAGGTATGAAGCTTGAGATAAGTCATCCTCGTCTTCTGTGGCATATTAGAAAACATTATATAATATTTACATTAGCTGTCGGCGTGTGCACAAGTTCCTGTGGCAGACCTCATGTGATCATAGAGCGCCAGTGTACTGAATGCTGGCAGCCTAATGGCATCACAGTCTGTTTCTCAGGAGTAGTGACCGCCGGCCACATAACTACATTCCGTCTGAACATATTCCTGCCAGTACATGGTCTGTTGACACGGTCATTAATGAGCAATATCCATAGCTTCCCAGGTGACTAAATTCATGCAGGCATGTAAAATGGTGAATATAGAAGAAGCTACACATATATAATAATATTAGTATTTTGACTTAAACATTTTCAACCCTTTTCTGCTTATTTTATACTTTCTGAAGTTTTTGATTAGTAATAATATGTTTATTTGTAAGCTGTTGTAATGATATACAGTGGAAGACATGAATGAGAGTCTCATATTCCATCACATCTACAACAGAATAAATAAGCGAGAACCTTAGACTACGATGCTTTAGGCTAGTAAAAGGCACATAACTCTTTATAGAGAATGTACACGAATAACACAATACAGGGTGTGGCTATTGCCTTCAGTTCATAGTATTTATTCTGAGGCCTATGAAATGATTTCTTATCTACCATTCTCAGGTTGCAATGTGCTGTTAAGATGAATCTTGTAATAACAATTTCCAATACAACACTTTCCCTGCAAGCTGTAGGTAGACATTCCTGTCAGATATGGCCTAGGTCAGGGGTGGGCAATTATTTCAGCTAGGGGGCAGTTTGGCAGGTTTTGTCGAACACTCTGACCTGTATGCTTACATTCCCTCGCTTGTGTGTGTGTGTATATGTGTATATATAATATGAAAACCAACTTGACTGGCACTCAATTTTAGATAATATACCCAGGTGTCCTTCACACAGCACTTTGTGAAGGACCTATTGTCTGAAGGGGTGGTCTTCAGGTTGCCGGCGGCCGGGCTCCCAGCGACCACCATACCGGCGCCAGAATCCCGACCGCCGGCATACCGACATCTTTTCTCCCCCCTGAAGGGAGAATAGATAGCGTGGCGCGCCACCGTGCCCGCAGCGTGGCGAGAGCAGCGAACCCGCAAGGGGCTCATTTGCGCTCGCACCAGCTGTCGGTATGCCGACACCGGCATACCATACTACACTGGCTGCCCCGAGGGCGCTGTGTGCGGCTGTGTGTAGGCCGTGCTAGTACTGGTGATGGCAGCCTACCTGGCACTGATCAAATTCAAAATAAACTACAGCTCCTAACAGCTTGCTGCAGCAAATGTGTACTGTAAATCTCTTTTATACTTGTTTTGCTCATACTATTTGTGTACTCTGTAAGGTGCTGCAGATCCCTTGTGGCGCCATAAAAATAAAGGATGGTGATGAAAAAAATAAACCAATAAAACAGACTGTCTCAGACCAAATGCCTTTATCTAGAGTTAGAACGTTTGATGTACTTCCCTGCACATAACATGAAGTGGTGTGTGTGGGGGGGGGGGGGTTAGTGTCCCTTTAATTCCTAGCAGCTTGCTAATTGCAAATATTTGTGCTTCCAGTTTCGGATAAGACTCTTGTTGATATCGCTGCAGTCCCTCAGAATGCCCAGATGGAGGAGAGTGACTCACGGTAAGTGTGATTTATCAGCAATGTTCCCTCTAAATGTTTCAGATTAATCTGTGCTTAATTAGGCACAGGCAGCTAAACAATAATGCTAATAAGATGGCACCAGTGAGAGCCGTGGCTATGTGTATGTAAAACAGTGGACGTGAGGCTGTGCGCCTGCATAGTGTAATACCAAACAACATGTAGAATGTAATTGAATCGTTTCCTTGAATAATGAAAACAAATGTGCAAAGGTTTACTAAACCCCCCATAATATTTTTTTCCTTTTCTGTGGCATATTTAAAACATTATACAATATTTGCATTAGCTGTTGGCGTTTGCACAAGTTCCTGTGGCAGACCTTATGTGATCATAGAGCGCCAGTGTACTGAATGCTGGCAGCCTGTTGGCATCACAGTCTGTTTCTCAGGACTAGTGTGAATATACTCCTGCCAGTACATGGCCTGTTGACACTGTCATTAATACTCCATATCCATAGCTTCCCAATTGATCTGCAGATATATCTACAGACGGACCGGCCAGTGTGTTGTGCATATACACTGCCCGGTCCGTGAGACTGACGTTACTAACTGAGCGGCCGTTTACATACACCCGCCCAGTTCAGCTGTCAGTCACTGCTTGTGTCCGCAGCAAGTGTGCGGGCGGTCGTCTGGGATAAGTTTCCAGTTCTATGTGTAAACATGGTGGCGGCACCCGAAAACAGACCATTTATAGGGTATTTCTTTGCAGATCTGCTCAGAAAATAAATCCCCATTAACTGTGGCCTGTGGTCTGCCTTATAAGGAATCCCCCCCCCCTTAAAAGTTTACACAGAAAGAAGATGGCCATCCGTTGAATTACTATTTTGACCCAATCAATCACTATTATTATTATTATTATTATTATTATCCTTTATTTATATGGTGCCACAAGGGTTCCGCAGCGCCCATTTACAGAGTACATAAACAAATAATCAAAACAGGAAAACAGCTTTGTAAGTGAGTGTGAGAAGCTTGAAATGGATCCTGAAAGTGAAGGGGAGCCAGTGAAGGTCTTGTAAGAGATGAGAGGTGGACATAGTGCGTTTGGTGAGGAAGATGAGCCGGGCAGCAGCATTGAGTATAGATTGGAGTGGAGAGAGGTATTTGTCAGGAATGCCAGTCAGGAGGAGATTACAGTAGTCCAGTCTGGAGATGACCAGTGAGTAGATAAGGGTCTCAGTAGCATCCTGGGTCAGAAAGGGTCTGATCCTGGAAATATTTTTTAGATGAACACGGTAGGTTTGTGAGAGGTGCTGAATGTGTTTTTGAAGGAGAGGGAGGAGTCAATGATTACTCCAAGACGGCGCACTTGGGGGCTAGAGGAGATAGTAGTGCCATCAATAGATAATCAGATTGTAGGAGGTGAGGTTATGCAGGAGGGAGGGAAGATGATCAGCTCGGTCTTAAAGGGGGTACTCACGGAGCGATCGCTGCTTTAAATCTAAGCAATCTGACTAGATTGCTTAGATTTTAAGCAGTGATCTCTCCGTGTGTTCCCCCACAGGGATAGTGATGCGCGACCCCGTGCATCGCTATCGCTGGTGCTAGATTGGCCTCGGCACACATCTCTCCCCAAATCGGGCCGTGAATACAGCCCTTTAAACATGTTAAGTTTAAGAAAGCGCTGGGACATCCAAAGAGAGCAGAGAGACAGTTGGAGATATGAGTGAGGAGAGCCGGGGAGAGATCTGGAGAGGAAAGATAGATTTGAGTGTCATCAGCATAGAGATGATATTGGAAATCAAAAGAACTAATGAGCTTACCTAGTGAGGACGTATAGAGAGAGAAGAGGACCAAGGACAGAACCTTGGGGTACACCTACAGTTAGTGGAAGTGAGGGGGAGGTGGAGTCATGAGAGGAGATAGAGAATGAACGGTCAGAGAGGTAGGAAGAAAGCCAAAAGAGGGCAGTATCGCGCAGACCATTGGAGTGAAGGATTTGCAGTAGGAGAGGGTGGTCCACAGTGTCAAAAGCAGCAGAGAGATCAAGAAGAATAAGTAGAGAGTAGTGGCCCTTAAATTTAGCAGCATGGAGGTCATTGCAGACCATACATAGATCTTTTGTGCCAACGACCGCCTCAAGTTCCAATGATCAGAAAAGGAACTGTACATTTCAGATCTGGCCACAAGGTCATTGCACATTGTATTCAAAGTGAGCACTGTGTATATCCGAGTGTTCAGGGATTGGTTTGTTTAAAAATAAATTCTGTGATGTTGTAAAGTGACTTCAAAAGGAGTCCTGTTGACTCTATGGGGCATTGTCAAGAAAAAGGTAAGACATGAGACCAAACAATGCAGAAGAGCTGAAGGCTGCTATTGAAGCATCCTGGTCTTCCATAACACCTCATCAGTGCCACAAGCTGATAGAATTGCTGCATCGAGGTAGTAATTCATGCAAAAGGGGTCTAAACCAAGTACTGAGTACATATGCATGATTATACTTTTCAGAGGGCCGACATTTCTGTATTTAAAATCCTTTTTTAGTGTTTTTATGTAATCTAATTTTCTGAGATTTTGGATTTGGAGTTTTCTTAAACTGTAAGCCACAATCATCAAAATTATAACAAATAAAGGCTTGAAATATCTCACGTTGCATGTAATGAGTTTATATAATATATTAGTTTCACCTTTTAAGTTGAATTACTGAAATAAATGAACTTTTGCACAATATTCTATTTTTCGGAGCTTCACCTGTACTATATATGCTTTAAAAAAAAAAATAATAATAATAATAATTTTGTGTTGTAGAGAGTGTGACCCAACTGAGCTGTCCCCTGTGGAGCCTTGGACTTTGGAACCTGAACAATGTGTGAGCTGCAAATTGCATCTGACGGGACCAGCTATGGTAAATCCTGTAGCCCACACTGACACATGAATTAACCATTCTTTGTAGTTTTATTATACCAATAACCCCAACAGTAGTTTGTGTGTTAAACTGTCACTTACTGTTGAGCTGAACCTAATCCCCAACCCTGCAGCCTAATCCTAACCCTTCCCTGGGGTGCCTAACCCTAACCCCCCTTTCTTTGTAGCCTAACCCTAATATCTCCCGTGCCCCTCCCCAGGGTGACGGCTAAACTAACTGAAGAGTTAGTTGCAAATTGGGTGCAACTTACGCTCATAAAAGCTGCAGGTATTTGCGCCTGCTCCGGACAACATACAAATAGTGCAGCTTCCCAGGAGAATGTGCATCAGTGTGTTGCATTTTATCTGTTCGCAATTTCTCTCCAGGCGCAACAGGGCATAAGTGCCTGATTCGTGTGTGGTATGAGTTGCCGGCGGCAGGTTCCCCAGTGGCCAGCATACCGGCGCCAGGATCCCGACCGCCGGCTTGCCGACAGCGGGGCAAGCACAAATGAGCTCCTTGTGGGCTCGCTGCGTTCGCCAAGCTGTGGGCACGGTGGCGCACTATGCGCGCCACGCTGTCTATTCTCCATCCAGGGGGGTTGTGGACCCCCAAGAGGGAGAAAAGGTGTCTGTATGCCGGTTGTCGGGATTCCGGCGCCGATATACTGTGCGCCGGGATCCCAACAACCGGTATACTGAATACCACCCCCTGATTCATGTATAAGTGCACAGGTGCCTGTGTTATTGTTATTACTACTCTATGGAACTGGGATACAGGCTATTCTATATCTCAGTAACTCACTCCTGGAATTAATAATAGCTGCACTGTCTTTCAGGTGGTCTCCCGGTACAAGTTCCACCCAGAGTGTTTTGCGTGCTCTGTCTGCAGAGCTTTAATCGAGGAAGGAGAGTCATTCAGTTTAGTGAAGAGCACAACACTATTCTGGTGAGAAATCTGTACTGATGTGTACATGGACCTTCCTAAGGAATTGTCTTTGCCTAAAGTAGAGTTTTGTTAATAGCTGCAAAAATGTATCCAACAGTCTTTAAAATGCTAATTACATCTCTATAGTGGAAACCATGGCCCTCATTCCAGTTGTTCGCTCGTTCTTTTTCTTTGCATCGGTGCGATAAGTCGTAAACTGCGCATGCGCAATGTTCGCAGTGCGTCTGCGCCAAGTAAATTAGCACAAAAGTTTGGTATTTTACTCACGGCTTAACGAAGATTTTTCATCGTTCTGGTGATCGGAGTGTGATTGACAGGAAGTGGGTGTTTCTGGGCGGAAACTGACCGTTTTCTGGGTGTGTGCGTAAAAACGCAGGCGTGTCAGGGAAGAACGCGGGAGTGTCTGGAGAAACGGGGGAGTGGCTGGGCGAACGCTCGGTGTGTTTGTGACGTCAAACCAGGAACGAAACTGACTGAACTGATCGCAGTGTAGGAGTAAGTCTCGAGCTACTCAGAAACTGCTAAGAAATTTCTATTCGCAATTCTGCTAATCTTTTGTTCGCAATTCTGCAAAGCTAAGATACACTCCCAGAGGGCGGCGGCTTAGCGTGTGTAAAGCTGCTAAAAGCAGCTAGCGAGCGAACAACTCGGAATGAGGGCCCATATACTATAAACATTTTAGAACACCCCAATTTGTATCTTGTATTGAATTTAAGAATTTCAAGTCCAGTAAATAATCCTATTATGGCACAAAGGTAAGTGGTATACAGTAGAGATGAGCGCCGGAAATTTTTCGGGTTTTGGTTTTGGGTTCGGTTCCGCGGCCGTGTTTTGGGTTCGACCGCGTTTTGGCAAAACCTCACCGAATTTTTTTTGTCGGATTCGGGTGTGTTTTGGATTCGGGTGTTTTTTTCAAAAAACCCTAAAAAACAGCTTAAATCATAGAATTTGGGGGTAATTTTGATCCCAAAGTATTATTAACCTCAAAAAACATAATTTACACTCATTTTCAGCCTATTCTGAACACATCACACCTCACAATATTATTTTTAGTCCTAAAATTTGCACCGAGGTCGCTGTGTGAGTAAGATAAGCGACCCTAGTGGCCGACACAAACACCGGGCCCATCTAGGAGTGGCACTGCAGTGTCACGCAGGATGTCCCTTCCAAAAAACCCTCCCCAAACAGCACATGACGCAAAGAAAAAAAGAGGCGCAATGAGGTAGCTGTGTGAGTAAGATTAGCGACCCTAGTGGCCGACACAAACACCGGGCCCATCTAGGAGTGGCACTGCAGTGTCACGCAGGATGTCCCTTCCAAAAAACCCTCCCCAAACAGCACATGACGCAAAGAAAAAAAGAGGCGCAATGAGGTAGCTGTGTGAGTAAGATTAGCGACCCTAGTGGCCGACACAAACACCGGGCCCATCTAGGAGTGGCACTGCAGTGTCACGCAGGATGGCCCTTCCAAAAAACCCTCCCCAAACAGCACATGACGCAAAGAAAAAAAGAGGCGCAATGAGGTAGCTGACTGTGTGAGTAAGATTAGCGACCCTAGTGGCCGACACAAACACCGGGCACATCTAGGAGTGGCACTGCAGTGTCACGCAGGATGTCCCTTCCAAAAAACCCTCCCCAAACAGCACATGACGCAAAGAAAAAAAGAGGCGCAATGAGGTAGCTGTGTGAGTAAGATTAGCGACCCTAGTGGCCGACACAAACACCGGGCCCATCTAGGAGTGGCACTGCAGTGTCACGCAGGATGTCCCTTCCAAAAAACCCTCCCCAATCAGCACATGATGCAAAGAAAAAGAAAAGAAAAAAGAGGTGCAAGATGGAATTATCCTTGGGCCCTCCCACCCACCCTTATGTTGTATAAACAAAACAGGACATGCACACTTTAACCAACCCATCATTTCAGTGACAGGGTCTGCCACACGACTGTGACTGATATGACGGGTTGGTTTGGACCCCCCCCAAAAAAGAAGCAATTAATCTCTCCTTGCACAAACTGGCTCTACAGAGGCAAGATGTCCACCTCATCTTCACCCTCCGATATATCACCGTGTACATCCCCCTCCTCACAGATTATCAATTCGTCCCCACTGGAATCCACCATCTCAGCTCCCTGTGTACTTTGTGGAGGCAATTGCTGCTGGTCAATGTCTCCGCGGAGGAATTGATTATAATTCATTTTAATGAACATCATCTTCTCCACATTTTCTGGATGTAACCTCGTACGCCGATTGCTGACAAGGTGAGCGGCGGCACTAAACACTCTTTCGGAGTACACACTTGTGGGAGGGCAACTTAGGTAGAATAAAGCCAGTTTGTGCAAGGGCCTCCAAATTGCCTCTTTTTCCTGCCAGTATAAGTACGGACTGTGTGACGTGCCTACTTGGATGCGGTCACTCATATAATCCTCCACCATTCTATCAATGTTGAGAGAATCATATGCAGTGACAGTAGACGACATGTCCGTAATCGTTGTCAGGTCCTTCAGTCCGGACCAGATGTCAGCATCAGCAGTCGCTCCAGACTGCCCTGCATCACCGCCAGCGGGTGGGCTCGGAATTCTGAGCCTTTTCCTCGCACCCCCAGTTGCGGGAGAATGTGAAGGAGGAGATGTTGACAGGTCGCGTTCCGCTTGACTTGACAATTTTGTCACCAGCAGGTCTTTCAACCCCAGCAGACCTGTGTCTGCCGGAAAGAGAGATCCAAGGTAGGCTTTAAATCTAGGATCGAGCACGGTGGCCAAAATGTAGTGCTCTGATTTCAACAGATTGACCACCCGTGAATCCTTGTTAAGCGAATTAAGGGCTGCATCCACAAGTCCCACATGCCTAGCGGAATCGCTCCGTGTTAGCTCCTTCTTCAATGCCTCCAGCTTCTTCTGCAAAAGCCTGATGAGGGGAATGACCTGACTCAGGCTGGCAGTGTCTGAACTGACTTCACGTGTGGCAAGTTCAAAGGGCATCAGAACCTTGCACAACGTTGAAATCATTCTCCACTGCACTTGAGACAGGTGCATTCCACCTACTATATCGTGCTCAATTGTATAGGCTTGAATGGCCTTTTGCTGCTCCTCCAACCTCTGAAGCATATAGAGGGTTGAATTCCACCTCGTTACCACTTCTTGCTTCAGATGATGGCAGGGCAGGTTCAGTAGTTTTTGGTGGTGCTCCAGTTTTCTGTACGTGGTGCCTGTACGCCGAAAGTGTCCCGCAATTCTTCTGGCCACCGACAGCATCTCTTGCACGCCCCTGTCGTTTTTTAAAAAATTCTGCACCACCAAATTCAAGGTATGTGCAAAACATGGGACGTGCTGGAATTGGCCCAGATTTAATGCACACACAATATTGCTGGCGTTGTCCGATGCCACAAATCCACAGGAGAGTCCAATTGGGGTAAGCCATTCCGCGATGATCTTCCTCAGTTGCCGTAAGAGGTTTTCAGCTGTGTGCGTATTCTGGAAAGCGGTGATACAAAGCGTAGCCTGCCTAGGAAAGAGTTGGCGTTTGCGAGATGCTGCTACTGGTGCCGCCGCTGCTGTTCTTGCGGCGGGAGTCCATACATCTACCCAGTGGGCTGTCACAGTCATATAGTCCTGACCCTGCCCTGCTCCACTTGTCCACATGTCCGTGGTTAAGTGGACATTGGGTACAGCTGCATTTTTTAGGACACTGGTGACTCTTTTTCTGAGGTCTGTGTACATTTTCGGTATCGCCTGCCTAGAGAAATGGAACCTAGATGGTATTTGGTACCGGGGACACAGTACCTCCAACAAGTCTCTAGTTGGCTCTGCAGTAATGATGGATACCGGAACCACGTTTCTCACCACCCAGGATGCCAAGGCCTCAGTTATCCGCTTTGCAGTAGGATGACTGCTGTGATATTTCATCTTCCTCGCAAAGGACTGTTGAACAGTCAATTGCTTACTGGAAGTAGTACAAGTGGGCTTACGACTTCCCCTCTGGGATGACCATCGACTCCCAGCGGCAACAACAGCAGCGCCAGCAGCAGTAGGTGTTACACGCAAGGATGCATCGGAGGAATCCCAGGCAGGAAAGGACTCGTCAGACTTGCCAGTGACATGGCCTGCAGGACTATTGGCATTCCTGGGGAAGGAGGAAATTGACACTGAGGGAGTTGGTGGGGTGGTTTGCGTGAGCTTGGTTACAAGAGGAAGGGATTTACTGGTCAGTGGACTGCTTCCGCTGTCACCCAAAGTTTTTGAACTTGTCACTGACTTATTATGAATGCGCTGCAGGTGACGTATAAGGGAGGATGTTCCGAGGTGGTTAACGTCCTTACCCCTACTTATTACAGCTTGACAAAGGGAACACACGGCTTGACACCTGTTGTCCGCATTTCTGGTGAAATACCTCCACACCGAAGAGCTGATTTTTTTGGTATTTTCACCTGGCATGTCAACGGCCATATTCCTCCCACGGACAACAGGTGTCTCCCCGGGTGCCTGACTTAAACAAACCACCTCACCATCAGAATCCTCCTGGTCAATTTCCTCCCCAGCGCCAGCAACACCCATATCCTCCTCATCCTGGTGTACTTCAACACTGACATCTTCAATCTGACTATCAGGAACTGGACTGCGGGTGCTCCTTCCAGCACTTGCAGGGGGCGTGCAAATGGTGGAAGGCGCATGCTCTTCACGTCCAGTGTTGGGAAGGTCAGGCATCGCAAACGACACAATTGGACTCTCCTTGTGGATTTGGGATTTCAAAGAACGCACAGTTCTTTGCGGTGCTTTTGCCAGCTTGAGTCTTTTCAGTTTTCTAGCGAGAGGCTGAGTGCTTCCATCCTCATGTGAAGCTGAACCACTAGCCATGAACATAGGCCAGGGCCTCAGCCGTTCCTTGCCACTCCGTGTGGTAAATGGCATATTGGCAAGTTTACGCTTCTCCTCCGACAATTTTATTTTAGGTTTTGGAGTCCTTTTTTTTCTGATATTTGGTGTTTTGGATTTGACATGCTCTGTACTATGACATTGGGCATCGGCCTTGGCAGACGACGTTGCTGGCATTTCATCGTCTCGGCCATGACTAGTGGCAGCAGCTTCAGCACGAGGTGGAAGTGGATCTTGATCTTTCCCTAATTTTGGAACCTCAACTTTTTTGTTCTCCATATTTTATAGGCAGAACTAAAAGGCACCTCAGGTAAACAATGGAGATGGATGGATTGGATACTAGTATACAATTATGGACGGACTGCCACGGTTAGGTGGTATAAAAAAACCACGGTTAGGTGGTATATATTATAATAATAATACAATTATGGATGTACGGACTGCCTGCCGACTGCCGACACAGAGGTAGCCACAGCCGTGAACTACCGCACTGTACACTGGTTGATAAAGAGATAGTAGTATACTCGTAACAACTAGTATGACACTATGACGACGGTATAAAGAATGAAAAAAAAACCACGGTTAGGTGGTATATATTATAATAATAATACAATTATGGATGGACGGACTGCCTGCCGACTGCCGACACAGAGGTAGCCACAGCCGTGAACTACCGCACTGTACACTGGTTGATAAAGAGATAGTAGTATACTCGTAACAACTAGTATGACACTATGACGACGGTATAAAGAATGGAAAAAAAACCACGGTTAGGTGGTATATATTATAATAATAATACAATTATGGATGGACGGACTGCCTGCCGACTGCCGACACAGAGGTAGCCACAGCCGTGAACTACCGCACTGTACACTGGTTGATAAAGAGATAGTAGTATACTCGTAACAACTAGTATGACACTATGACGACGGTATAAAGAATGAAAAAAAAACCACGGTTAGGTGGTATATATTATAATAATAATACAATTATGGATGGACGGACTGCCTGCCGACTGCCGACACAGAGGTAGCCACAGCCGTGAACTACCGCACTGTACACTGGTTGATAAAGAGATAGTAGTATACTCGTAACAACTAGTATGACACTATGACGACGGTATAAAGAATGAAAAAAAAACCACGGTTAGGTGGTATATATTATAATAATAATACAATTATGGATGGACGGACTGCCTGCCGACTGCCGACACAGAGGTAGCCACAGCCGTGAACTACCGCACTGTACACTGGTTGATAAAGAGATAGTAGTATACTCGTAACAACTAGTATGGCACTATGACGACGGTATAAAGAATGGAAAAAAAACCACGGTTAGGTGGTATATATTATAATAATAATACAATTATGGATGGACGGACTGCCTGCCGACTGCCGACACAGAGGTAGCCACAGCCGTGAACTACCGCACTGTACACTGGTTGATAAAGAGATAGTAGTATACTCGTAACAACTAGTATGACACTATGACGACGGTATAAAGAATGAAAAAAAAACCACGGTTAGGTGGTATATATTATAATAATAATACAATTATGGATGGACGGACTGCCTGCCGACTGCCGACACAGAGGTAGCCACAGCCGTGAACTACCGCACTGTACACTGGTTGATAAAGAGATAGTAGTATACTCGTAACAACTAGTATGACACTATGACGGTATAAAGAATGAAAAAAAAACCACGGTTAGGTGGTATATATTATAATAATAATACAATTATGGATGGACGGACTGCCTGCCGACTGCCGACACAGAGGTAGCCACAGCCGTGAACTACCGCACTGTACACTGGTTGATAAAGAGATAGTAGTATACTCGTAACAACTAGTATGACACTATGACGGTATAAAGAATGAAAAAAAAACCACGGTTAGGTGGTATATATTATAATAATAATACAATTATGGATGGACGGACTGCCTGCCGACTGCCGACACAGAGGTAGCCACAGCCGTGAACTACCGCACTGTACACTGGTTGATAAAGAGATAGTAGTATACTCGTAACAACTAGTATGACACTATGACGGTATAAAGAATGAAAAAAAAACCACGGTTAGGTGGTATATATTATAATAATAATACAATTATGGATGGACGGACTGCCTGCCGACTGCCGACACAGAGGTAGCCACAGCCGTGAACTACCGCACTGTACACTGGTTGATAAAGAGATAGTAGTATACTCGTAACAACTAGTATGACACTATGACGACGGTATAAAGAAAGAAAAAAAAATACCACGGTTAGGTGGTATATATTGTAATACAATTATGGATGGACGGACTGCCTGCCGAGTTCCGACTGCCGACACAGAGGTAGCCACAGCCGTGAACTACCGCACTGTACTGTGTCTGCTGCTAATATAGACTGGTTGATAAAGAGATAGTATACAATACATACAACAATATACTACTATACTGGTGGTCAGGCACTGGTCACCACTAGTCACACTGGCAGTGGCACTCCTGCAGCAAAAGTGTGCACTGTTTAATTTTAAATTAATATAATATTATGTACTCCTGGGGGCTCCTGCTATAACAACCTGCAGTGCTCCCCAGTCTCCCCCACAATTATTATAAGCTTTGCCTTTTATACATTGATGTGCAGCACACTGGGCTGAGCTGAGTGCACACAGACTGAGTCACACTGTGTGACTGGCTGCTGCTGTGTATCGTTTTTTTTCAGGCAGAGAACGGATATAGCAGAGAACGGATATATTAAAATAAATAAAAGTTAACTAACAACAACTGCACTGGTCACTGTGGTAAACTCTGTCTGACTCTGCACAATCTCTCTCTCTCTTCTAATCTAATTTCTAATGGAGAGGACGCCAGCCACGTCCTCTCCCTATCAATCTCAATGCACGTGTGAAAATGGCGGCGACGCGCGGCTCCTTATATAGAATCCGAGTCTCGCGAGAATCCGACAGCGTCATGATGACGTTCGGGCGCGCTCGGGTTAACCGAGCAAGGCGGGAGGATCCGAGTCTGCTCGGACCCGTGAAAAAAACATGAAGTTCGTGCGGGTTCGGTTTCAGAGAAACCGAACCCGCTCATCTCTAGTATACAGTGCTAGCTCCAAAACATTTGGCTGATAGTGTATTTTCTTTTTGTTACTGCCATTAGAAATGCCTAAAACTATTGCGAGCTTAGAAAACTCTGATGAAAATAAAAAGCTAAATATATTAAATACAATGCTAATTATGTAACAACTAAAATCTGTAAGCAACGTCTGTGCAAGGCTTTGCAGACTAAGGGCCTGATTCACAGAAGTCCGCAAAGTCGATGTACCATGAAACAGAATGGTCATCGGCAGACTGTGCTGCGTTGGCATTGCGCATGTGTCATGGTGCCAATGTGGAATCTTTCGCAAAGTGATTTACAGGAAGTGACGGTTTGGGGTGGTTAACATTGTGTTAGTGGGGAGTGGTTGTTAAAACGCAGGTTGTCATGACCGTTTTTGGGGCATATATCTGACGTCAAAACATGGTGCCTCCATGACTACTGCCGAGTCCATTCTGCATAGCTACAGGTTTACCCTTCAGTCTCATGTTCCTTGTTCTTATATATAGGCTGCGTATGTGTACGCAATTGAAATGCGTTGCGGTAGCTTCGGTGGACGTCTCTTTTCATTTCTGGGCGGTAGCTTCACTTGCTGATATCTGCAGTTGTGTTGCAGCTGTATTAGTGTACTTCTCTGAATCAGACCTTAAGTCAGCATAGTGACTGAGATGTAGAACTATGCTCTGACTGATCACCCATGACATACTTATACATGCTCTTCTTAATACTCTCCTTCATAGTGGTCCATGTTACAAGCTGCTTCTTCTGCGGCCGCAGTTTGAGGATCTTTGCAACGAGTCGGCTAAAGAACAACCTAGCCACATGCTTACCCTTCTACGCCTGCCTGCTCAAGCAGGAGTTAATAGGGGCTTCTCTGTGTCTGTGGAAGATATGAAGGTCATAGAGTGAGTTTGTGTTTCTGATATGCATTTTTTGTTTTTTAGCAGAAAGATGTTTTCCACTGTCCCACCAGACATAAAATGGTCGCACTATTGATGGCGATAGGTGTATTTAATCCATTGCACAGCTCATCTGTCTGCTGGTACTCCTTTAGCTATCATACATAGAGTAATTGTCCCTCTTACAAGGTCCACATAAATTAAGATCTTTGTTTGGGATGACAAAAATACAGTTTTTTAAAACAAAATGGTGCATAACTATAAAAAATTTTTTTTATCTAACAAGCTTTTGTTTGTTGTCTTTACAGGGTGACACCTGAGGCTCAGAATTTGCTGTACCCAGGAGATCGTATTTTGGAAATTAATGGCTCTCCTGTCATTTCATTGCCTCCTAACGAGGTCAAATGTCACCTTGTCCTGTTAAGAGTGGGGAGGAGATGAATGTGTTATAGATGGTGGCTTGGCAATTGGTATCTCATTTGTACTTATGTTTTTGGTAATGTGCTGTTTCTCATTATCCCCTTCCTTCACCCTTCCCCCAGGCTGATAATTTGCTTTGCTGCACAGACCGGACCCTGCAGCTTCTGGTAGAACACAACCCCCCTCTGACCCCCCCTACAATTAGAGCCCCGCTGAAATCTCCTTCCCTGCACCCTCGTGTTGGAAAGGGCACCTCCGACAGCAGTACCAGGCGTAGCTCCATTCGGTCAGATTTTACTTACTCTTTAATTATTTAATTTCTTTACTTCAGCTCTGCTCATACTACCAACTTTTGCTGTCCGTGTTATGGAAAACCTTTTAACCTTCTTTTCCTCCTTGGTGCAGAATACCATTACCTCTAAGCCATGTTCCAAATACTTCTGCTTGCTATCGTGCACTCATTCTGTCCGATTACTTACCATGCTCCATATTAAATTTTCTCACTGCTGAATATTATTTGTTTTCATTGTGCTTTTTGGACACCAGCATCCAGCTGTCTTTCACAGTAGTTAAATGTATTTCTTTTTCATCCACTAGGGGTCACTGGAGTACTCTTGGGATATGGGCGGCGTAGCAGAACAAAGGCACTGAATATTTAAATTTAGAACTCTCCACCCCTCCATATCCCTAGAGTACCTCAGTGTACGAACCCAGTGTTTTTTCTGTGCTCAAAGCACTAACATCGGCTTGTGGGATTCCCACACTTGTTGGAAGATTTTATTAATTTTTCATTTTTATTTTTAATTTTTTTTTAAGAGCACATCCCTTCCCAGTTTCAAGAAAGACATGGGTCCGGGATAGTGCCGCTGCACGGGCAGCGCATGGCGTGTCGGTCCTCACAAAGAGCACCCTCACAGCCACAGACAGCCCACTGCTCCTGCAAAGAGCAGCCAGGACTAGAGAGCTGGACGGAGCTTGCACAGAAGAAGCCCCGTCGCAGCCATAGATCACTGGAAGCTGACTGAAAGCTGGACGGAGCTTACACATAGAAGCCCCGTCGCAGCCAGGACTACACAGCTGGACGGAGCTTACACAGAAGAAGCCCCGTCACAGCCATGAGTCACATCACTGAAGCTGGACGGAGCTTACACATAAGAAGCCCCGTCGCAGCCATGATCAGGAGCAAGCAAGGTAGGCTGGGGAACGGGGCGGTCAGCGCAGGCTGCCGCCCCGCTATGTTGGGGTTAATATGCTGCCTCGCCGCTCATACGCCGCCAAGCCCAGCCGCTACGTCTAACAGAGAAACAGAGACGGTGACATCAAGCCGCCCGTCCCAGCGCTCCGTTCGGCCGCACAGCAGGGGGGAAGCCATACTCAGTCTCAGTATGACCGCCGCTCCGGCACCTTCCATCCACAAAGTGCTAGTGCAGGCCTCCCGCAGAGAGTCGGCCGCCCAGCTACGTCCGGCCGCCCAGCGCCATACAGCCGCAGCTCCCTCAGTCTCAGTACAGAGACGGTGACATGCCAGTGCAGGCTTCCCGCAGACACAGCGTTACAGGGGGGAAGAGGCACGGTGGAAGCTGGCGGATCAAATATATCAACAGCAGATATCACAGGTATTTATAAGGTATTGTACCTGTCCTGGCAGTAATAGGCTATTGAATCTATATTACTGTCTGTGAATAGGCTATTGAGCCTATATATTAATGGCTGTTATTAACACTGTAAATAGGCTAGGGAGCCTATATTAAGGTCGGTGGTATCACTGTATAATAGGCTATTGAGCCTATATTAATGCTGTATAAATATATTAATGTATGTAATTATCATAGGCTATGAGCTTAGATATATTTATTCATAGAGCATGTGTTGTACCCGGCCTGTGATTATACTGTATAATATATTAACACGGAAACAATTGTAATTTGTTCTGTGATTATCAGGGTCAGCATGGCAAAGGGGCCATTTTAACCATGCTTCCTGTTGTTTTCCAGTTTGTAATTCTGGAACATTCCTGCCTTACATCTCTAAGCCACCAGAGGCGCAGGGGTGTTAGTGGGAATTTGGTTCGGATTTCACATGCCCATGTGAACTGCTTTTCACATAAGAATACTCTTGTTTCTCTTCAGAGCGAATAAATCTTTCGCCTTTTACTAAAGATTTCCGTAGAGAGGAACAACCATGAGTTTCATATACAATAAAATATATATATGACACATAATAACTTCAATAAGTCGGGCAAGTGTCTGTCCGTTGCCTATTGTGGTGTCTGTCTGAATAGCGAGTGAGGCTCTAGCGCAGACTAAAAATAATTTTAAAAATCCTATAAGCATGGGCAATTCAAATTAAAAGAGCGGTAACATCGGAGTCTCGGAAGTACTCCGCCTGCTCTAACAAAAGACAGTCTTTCCAAAGGGCCAATTTCCCTTTGGGTACCAGGGTGTTTATTTAACTGGTCTTATAATTTAATGCACGATTCTATGTCAGATCTCACACCGATAACTACGAGTGAGAAGGGTACATTAGACCAGCACTCAGATAGTGCGGGGTTGTTGACGTACATTGCTAAATCCCAGTCAATGTCTCCATTTTTACAAAGACTGAGTAGACTTTGACCACTATTTAATCCTTTCCAAAATGACGCGATCCGCCATTGGTAAATGCGTCTGTGTCAAACATTATAAAGACCCAAGATACATTTGGGTCACTAGACTCTATGTATGCAAACAATGAGATAACTGTTAAAAGAAGCTGTAGAGTATATCTGTAAAGCTTCTACTAACGCCGGTTACTTCGATTCTCACTTTTCATCGTCGCTAGTTTCAGCACGACAAGGCCAGAGCTTGTTTGGTCCTAAATTTGATATTCAGCCATTACCGCATTCAGTATCAAAACGGAAATACTTGTGCCGGCGTTTAGTCCTTTTAGACTTCAGTTTTTTCCAGGCGGTCACGCCTTGTAACGACAGGACGCTACAGTCAGCAAGCCAGTGGTTTGATGACCTCTTTTCCAATTGTGGAAGCGCGTCTTTACATGTTACATTTGCGGGGGTTCCAGACTTCAACTCATGGATGTCTCAGCTATTTACAGATTAAAGGACAAGACTGCCTCTGTCGAACGGTTTGGCAGGTTGCCATTTAGTCTCTGCTGGTTTTCAGCTGTCTTTATAATCCAGGCAGTAGTACACCAACAGAGTCAGGGTTACTTATTCCCCTCTGTTTGAGCAAAACCAGACAGCTCCGTCGCAATCTCAATCAGCAAGTCACTTACTGCAGTTTGAAAATGGAATTTCTGCGGTTAGTATTTTGCTTATTAGAGCCACAAAATTGCATAATTGCATTTGATCTTCACAATGCGTATTTACCCATTCCGGTTTGTTCATCACAGGTTCTAGCGTTTGCAAAACGCCACAACCATTAACCATTTCAGGTCTACCGTTTCTTGTCGCCTCGGGTATTTACCAAAGTGATGTTGGTGATGATAGCTCATCTCAGAGTCCTGATAGACGATCTGCTCATAAGAACTCTGTCTCAACAGAGTTCCTCTATCTTAGACGATCTGCTCATAAGAACTCTGTCTCAACAAAGTTCCTCTAACTTGCGCTACTAATGTATACTGCGGTGGCAGATCAAGTTCAAAAACAATCGCATCTAATTCTGTCTAAACGACGTCAATTCCTAGGTAAGATTATAAATACGGTAAATCGAAGACATTTACCTACTACACCAGCAAGAACAAATGTACATCTAGTAATTAGTGCAAAACACGCACACTAGCGGTACATTGCTGGATTCGCCTGTTAAGAATAATTATGTGTTTCAAAGCGATTTAGTTCGCCGGCCTTCACTCGCGTTTCCCACAGAGGGGCGAGGGTGTATATAATCTGGACGAGAGTCTCAGAGGTTCAGGAGTTGTAGTTAAAAAAAGATCAGCGACAGAGGTTCTGAAACGGATCACGACAGATTGCTGTCGATAAATGTCCTGGAACTCCGTGCATTTTACAATGCACTACATGCTTCGCTTTCAGTCTGACCAACAGTCAGACAACGCAACGGGAGTTGCATACACAACAACCAGAGAGAACCAAGAAGCCGCATGGCAATGCGGCAGGTAACTCGAATCCTCAATTGCCCAGAACACCATTATGTGATAATGTCAACGGGGTTCATTCCGTGAGTGGACATCTGTTAGACAGATGATCTCACCCGTCAGGATTTAGATCCTGAAAACTGGACATTACATCCAGAGGTGTTTCATATGTGAGTCCACAGAAGGGGGTTAGCCTCAGGTATACATGATGGCATCTCGCCACAATTACAGCTCAGTATGTGTACAAAACAACAGATCACAAGGGCAGTGGCGGTGGAGTCTCTCACATTCGTGTGGTCATTCAGCATCGTGTATCTGGCTCCACCATTTTCCGCTGCTCTCTCCGTTGCCAAAACGGATCATAAGACAGTTCGTCACAGTCATACTAGTGATATCTCATGGGTTTCGGAGAGCTTGCTTCTCGAATCTCCAAGGAATACTTGCACACGATCTTGGCCCGCTCATAATACGTCCAGCCTGTTACAACAGGGAACGTTCTTTTACCCATAGTTACCTATGTACCTATTACCTATGTACCGCAGCTGCGGTTGACGGGGTGAGGGTTCAGACCGCCCTCTTAAGAAAAGAAATAGGGCATTACAGTATTATACCAACCATGTTACGAGCTAGTAAGCCGCTTAAGGCAGCTTATTATTACAAAATTTGGTGTGCTTACATAGGTGGTAAAGCTCGGAAGTTTCCGACATCATCCTTCAAGTTACCCGTATTCTGTTAAACGGGGTGGGATGGAAAACTGCGTTTATCTGCACTGAGGGTGCAGGTATCTGTGTGGTCAACTTATTTTCAAAGACGTTTGACTCTATTGCGTCTTTACACACCTTTCTACAAGGTGTCATCAAAGTGCAGCCTCCATTTATCCCACCTACAGCGCCAGGTGACTTGAGGTTGGGTTCAGATTTCTTACAGTTTTCATATTTTGAACCCTTACAATAAATGGGGATTAAGTTTCTCACTTGGGAAAACATTTTTCTTCTAGCCTTAGCTTCGGCAAGGGTTTTGTTTTCATATTTGGGTGCCTTGTATTCCAAGCCACCGTATTTGAGTTTTCTCATGACAAAGCAGATCTTCGGACGAATTCCGCTTTATTATTCTTCACATCAATAAACCAATAGTGGTTCCTGTGTTGACAGCACATTCTAGAATTCTGAATGTGGTACACGCATTACGCGTTTATATATGTCCCGAACGTCTACAGTACGTGATACGGATACGTTGTTTGTTCTCTATAATGCTGCCAACTGGGGTTAGCCAGTTTCTCAGCAGATATTATCCAGTGGGATAATAATAATGACTACAAGTCAGGCTTACTTTAAGGCTAAGTTACAATAATGACTACAAGTCAGGCTTACTTTAAGGCTAAGTTACAATCGCCTACGTCAGTAATAGCTCATCCCACAGGTTCTGTGGGAATGTCAGACCCAGCGGGTCGTGGAGCGTCTACGACGCGGCTACATAGCCTTCAGTGCACCACGTTTGTGCACGTTTACACGTTATGAATGGTTGCGGCATCAGCATCTAGCTTTGGCTGCCTACTGTTACAAGTGTCAAACAGCTCTCCCGCCCACGAGGGAAGCTTTGGTACGTCCCAAGAGTACTCCAGTGACCCCTAGTGGATGAAAAAGAAAATAGGATTTTGGTACTTACCAGGTAAATCCTTTTCTCTATCGTCCTAAGTGGATGCTGGGGTTCCTGAAAGGACCATGGGGAATAGCGGCTCCGCAGGAGACAGGGCACAAAAGTAAAGCTTTTACAGGTCAGGTGGTGTGTACTGGCTCCTCCCCCTATGA
Source organism: Pseudophryne corroboree (assembly GCF_028390025.1). NCBI lineage: Eukaryota > Metazoa > Chordata > Amphibia > Anura > Myobatrachidae > Pseudophryne > Pseudophryne corroboree. Next base: position 373,650,753 of record NC_086444.1, on the reverse strand, counting down.
CCCTCCTCCAGACTCCAGTTAGATTTTTGTGCCCGGCCGAGAAGGGTGCAATTCTAGGTGGCTCTCATAAAGAGCTGCTTAGAGAGTTTAGCTTAGGTTTTTTATTTTACAGTGATTCCTGCTGGCAACAGGATCACTGCAACGAGGGACAGAGGGGAGAAGAAGTGAACTCACCTGCGTGCAGGATGGATTGGCTTCTTGGCTACTGGACATGAAGCTCCAGAGGGACGATCACAGGTACAGCCTGGATGGTCACCGGAGCCACGCCGCCGGCCCCCTCACAGATGCTGAAGCAAGAAGAGGTCCAGAATCGGCGGCTGAAGACTCCTGCAGTCTTCTTAAGGTAGCGCACAGCACTGCAGCTGTGCGCCATTTTCCTCTCAGCACACTTCACACGGCAGTCACTGAGGGTGCAGGGCGCTGGGGGGGGGCGCCCTGGGAGGCAAATGAAAACCTTTAAAAAGGCTAAAAATACCTCACATATAGCCCCAGAGGCTATATGGAGATATTTACCCCTGCCTAAATGTACTAAATAGCGGGAGACGAGCCCGCCGAAAAAGGGGCGGGGCCTATCTCCTCAGCACACGGCGCCATTTTCTGTCACAGCTCCGCTGGTCAGGAAGGCTCCCAGGTCTCTCCCCTGCACTGCACTACAGAAACAGGGTATAACAGAGAGGGGGGGCAAAATAAATGGCAATATATTAATATAAAAGCAGCTATAAGGGAGCACTTAATCATAAGGCTATCCCTGTCATATATAGCGCTTTTTGGTGTGTGCTGGCAGACTCTCCCTCTGTCTCCCCAAAGGGCTAGTGGGTCCTGTCTTCGTATAGAGCATTCCCTGTGTGTCTGCTGTGTGTCGGTACGTGTGTGTCGACATGTATGAGGACGTTATTGGTGTGGAGGCGGAGCAATTGCCAAATATGAGGATGTCACCTCCTAGGGGGTCGACACCAGAATGGATGCCTTTATTTGTGGAATTACGGGATAGCGTCAACTCGCTTAAGCAGTCGTTTGCCGACATGAGGCGGCCGGACACTCAATTAGTGCCTGTCCAGGCGCCTCAAACACCGTCAGGGGCTGTAAAACGCCCCTTGCCTCAGTCGGTCGACACAGACCCAGACACAGGCACTGATTCCGGTGGTGAAGGTGACGAATCAACCGTATTTTCCAGTAGGGCCACACGTTATATGAATTTGGCAATAAAGGAGATGTTACATTTAGCTGATACTACAGGTACCACTAAACAGGGTATTATGTGGGGTGTGAAAAAACTACCAGTAGTTTTTACCGAATCAGAAGAATTAAATGACGTGTGTGATGAAGCGTGGGGTGCCCCGATAAAAAACTGCTAATTTCAAAGAAGTTATTGGCTTTATACCCTTTCCCGCCAGAGGTTAGGGAGCGCTGGGAAACACCTCCTAGGGTGGACAAAGCGCTAACACGCTTATCAAAACAAGTGGCGTTACCCTCTCCTGAGACGGCCGCACTTAAAGATCCATCAGATAGGAGGATGGAAAATATCCAAAAAGGTATATACACACATGCAGGTGTTATACTACGACCAGCTATTGCGACTGCCTGGATGTGCAGTGCTGGGGTAGTTTGGTCAGAGTCCCTGATCGAAAATATTGATACCCTGGACAGGGACAATATTTTACTGTCGTTAGAACAAATAAAGGATGCATTTCTTTATATGCGTGATGCACAGAGAGATATCTGCACACTGGCATCACGGGTAAGTGCTATGTCCATTTCGGCCAGAAGAGCTTTATGGACACGACAGTGGACAGGCGATGCGTAGAGGAGTTATTTGGGGTCGGTCTATCGGATTTGGTGGCCACGGCTACGGCCGGGAAATCCACCTTTCTACCTCAAGTCACTCCCCAACAGAAAAAGGCACCGACCTTTCAACCGCAGCCCTTTCGTTCCTTTAAAAATAAGAGAGCAAAGGGCTATTCATATCTGCCACGAGGCAGAGGACGAGGGAAGAGACAGCAACAGGCAGCTCCTTCCCAGGAACAGAAGCCCTCCCCGGCTTCTACAAAAGCCTCAGCATGACGCTGGGGCTTCGCAAGCGGACTCGGGGGCGGTAGGTGGTCGTCTCAAGAATTACAGCGCGCAGTGGGCTCACTCGCAGGTAAATCCCTGGATCCTGCAGATAATATCTCAGGGGTACAGGTTGAAATTGGAGACAGAGCCACCTCGCCGTTTCCTGAAGTCTGCTTTACCAACGTCCCCCTCAGAAAGGGAGACGGTTTTGGAAGCCATTCACAAGCTGTATTCTCAGCAGGTGATAGTCAAGGTACCTCTTCTACAACAAGGGAAGGGGTATTATTCCACTCTTTTTGTGGTACCGAAGCCGGATGGCTCGGTAAGGCCTATTCTAAATCTGAAGTCCTTGAACCTGTACATAAAGAAGTTCAAGTTCAAGATGGAGTCACTCAGAGCAGTGATAGCGAACCTGGAAGAAGGGGACTTTATGGTATCCTTGGACATCAAGGATGCGTATCTCCACGTTCCAATTACCCCTCACACCAGGGGTACCTCAGGTTCATTGTACAAAACTGTCACTATCAGTTTCAGACGCTGCCGTTTGGTTTGTCCACGGCACCTCGGGTCTTTACAAAGGTAATGGCCGAGATAATATTTCTTCTTCGAAGAAAAGGCGTATTAATTATCCCATACTTGGACGATCTCCTAATAAGGGCAAGGTCCAGAGAACAGCTAGAGATGGGTTTAGCACTATCTCAAGAGGTGCTAAAGCAGCACGGATGGATTCTGAATATTCCAAAATCCCAATTAATGCCGACAACTCGTCTGCTGTTCCTGGGGATGATTCTGGACACAGTTCAGAAAAAGGTTTTTCTTCCCGAAGAAAAAGCCAAGGAGTTATCTGACCTGGTCAGGAACCTCCTAAAACCAGGAAAGGTGTCTGTACATCAATGCACAAGAGTCCTGGGAAAAAATGGTAGCTTCTTACGAAGCAATCCCTTTCGGCAGATTCCATGCAAAGGGATCTGTTGGACAAATGGTCAGGGTCGCATCTTCAGATGCACCTGCGGATAACCCTGTCGCCGAGGACAAGGGTATCCCTTCTGTGGTGGTTGCAGGAGGCTCATCTATTGGAGGGCCGCAGATTCGGCCTGCAGGATTGGATCCTGGTGACCACGGATGCCAGCCTGAGAGGCTGGGGAGCAGTCACACAGGGAAGAAATTTCCAGGGAGTGTGGTCGAGCCTGAAAAAGTCTCTTCACATAAGCATTCTGGAACTAAGAGCAATCTACAATGCTCTAAGCCAGTCGGAACCTCTGCTTCAAGGAAGACCGGTGTTGATCCAGTCGGACAACATCACGGCAGTCGCCCATGTAAACAGACAGGGCGGCACAAGAAGCAGGAGGGCAATGGCAGAAGCTGCCAGGATCCTTCGCTGGGCGGAGAATCACGTGATAGCACTGTCAGCAGTATTCATCCCGGGCGTGGACAACTGGGAAGCAGACTTCCTCAGCAGACACGACCTTCACCCGGGAGAGTGGGGACTTCATCCAGAAGTTTTCCACATGCTATTAAACCGTTGGGTAAAACCAATGGTGGACATGATGGCGTCTCGCCTCAACAAAACACTGGACAGGTATTGCGCCAGGTCAAGAGATCCGCAGGCAATAGCTGTGGACGCGCTGGTAACACCTTGGGTGTACCAGTCGGTATATGTGTTTCCTCCTCTGCCTCTCATACCAAAGGTATTGAGGATTATACGGCAAAGAGGAGTAAGACTAGTGGCTCCGGATTGGCCAAGAAGGACTTGGTACCCGGAACTTCAAGAGATGGTCACGGACGATCCGTGGCCTCTACTTCTGAGAAGGGACCTGCTTCAGCAGGGTCCTTGTCTTTTTCAAGACTTACCGCGGCTGCGTTTGACGGCATGGCGTTTGAATGCCAGATCCTAAAAGGAAAAGGCATTCCAGAAGAAGTCATTCCTACCTTGATAAAGGCAAGGAAGGAAGTCACCGCGAAGCATTATCGCCGTATTTGGCGAAAATATGTTGCGTGGTGCGAGCAGCGGAGTGCTCCGATGGAGGAATTTCAACTGGGTCGTTTTCCTACATTTCCTGCAATCAGGATTGTCTATGGGTCTCAAATTGGGATCTATTAAGGTTCAAATTGCGGCCCTATCAATATTCTTCCAAAAAGAATTGGCCTCAGTCCCTGAGGTCCAGATTTTTATCAAAGGAGTACTGCATATACAGCCTCCTGTGGTGCCTAAGGTGGCACCGTGGGATCTAAATGTAGTTTTAGATTTCCTCAAATCCAATTGGTTTGAACCACTAAAGAATGTGGATTTGAAATATCTCACATGGAAAGTGATTATGTTACTGGCCCTGGCTTCGGCCGGGAGAGTATCTGAACTGGCGGCTTTGTCTTATAAAAGCCCTTATTTAATTTTCCATTCGACATAGGGCAGAGCTGCGGACGCGTCCGCATTTTCTCCCTAAGGTGGTATCAGCGTTTCACCTGAACCAGCCTATTGTAGTGCCTGCGGCTACAGACGACTTGAAGGACTCCAAGTTGTTGGATGTTGTCAGAGCCTTAAAAATATACATTTAAAGGACGGCTGGAGTCAGAAAATCTGACTCGCTGTTTATACTGTATGCACCCAACAAGTTGGGTGCACCTGCTTCTAAGCAGTCGATTGCTCGTTGGATTTGTAACAAAATTCAACTTGTACATTCTGTGGCAGGCCTGCCACAGCCTAAATCTGTTAAGGCCCATTCCGCAAGGAAGGTGGGCTCATCTTGGGCGGCTGCCCGAGGGGTCTCGGCATTACAACTCTGCCGAGCAGCTACGTGGTCAGGGGAGAACACGTTTGTAAATTTTTACAAATTTGATACCCTGGCAAAGGAGGACCTGGAGTTCTCTCATTCGGTGCTGCAGAGTCATCCGCACTCTCCCGCCCGTTTGGGAGCTTTGGTATAATCCCCATGGTCCTTTCAGGAACCCCAGCATCCACTTAGGACGATAGAGAAAATAAGAATTTACTTACCGATAATTCTATTTCTCGGAGTCCGTAGTGGATGCTGGGCGCCCATCCCAAGTGCGGATTATCTGCAATACTTGTACATAGTTATTGTTAACTAATTCGGGTTATTGTTTAGGAAGCCATCTTTCAGAGGCTCCGCTGTTATCATACTGTTAACTGGGTTTAGATCACAAGTTGTACGGTGTGATTGGTGTGGCTGGTATGAGTCTTACCCGGGATTCAAAATCCTCCCTTATTGTGTACGCTCGTCCGGGCACAGTACCTAACTGGAGTCTGGAGGAGGGTCATAGGGGGAGGAGCCAGTACACACCACCTGACCTGTAAAAGCTTTACTTTTGTGCCCTGTCTCCTGCGGAGCCGCTATTCCCCATGGTCCTTTCAGGAACCCCAGCATCCACTACGGACTCCGAGAAATAGAATTATCGGTAAGTAAATTCTTATTTTCTTTGAATCCATAGGGGGCACTGGACGCCCACCCAGAGCAGTTTTACCTGGGTTGTTTTAAGCTCAGAGGAGCTTAGGGTAACACGTTTTACCTGGTTTGTATTAAGCTCAAAGGAGCTTATGGTAACACATTTTCACCGATTGGTTCAAACTATAAAGGTCTATCGGTTATGCTGTCAACTGTTTAGTTGACACTAACGTTATGGGTCAACTTTGTTGTTGTCCGTTATGTTATAGAAATTCTCCATTGTCAACCTCTCTATAGTAGTTCGCTCAGTAAAAACACTGGGTTCGTACACTGAGGTACTCTAGGGATATGGAGGGGTGGAGAGTTCTAAATTTAAATATTCAGTGCCTTTGTTCTGCTACGCCGCCCATATCCCAAGAGTACTCCAGTGACCCCTATGGATTCAAAGAAAAGGATTTACCTGGTAAGCACCAAAATCCTATTTTCTGTGTCTCTTACAGCCAACTTTTTTACTGTGTCCCTTGCTACTAGTTTACCTCACCTACTTTATCATGTCTTATTCTTATATGTTAAACTCCTCTTTCAGACGCAGTAACAGTAACAGCCATTCCCCTGGACCCTGTTCTCCCAAAGACCCTCACTCAGTGTCTCGTTCAGAGTCTCTCCGCTGTGCAGCTGGTGGTGCCCAGCAGATCTTCCGCCCATGTGAGCTACTTCATGGTGAAGAGCTGGGGAAGGGCTTTTTTGGAAGAGCCATCATGGTGTGTGTTTCTAGATAAGTTACTCCTGCTTACAGCCTTCTACCATCTCTGCCATATACTACAACCTTTGTGCTTACAGGTCACACACAGAGCCACGGGGAAAGTAATGGTCATGAAAGAGTTAATACAGTTTGATGAGCAGACACAGAAAACATTCCTGACAGAGGTAAGTAGCTCCTTGACAAGGATGACATTATTTGGTTTATGTTGCAGCTTCATCATTGTGTTTTGTTTTTTCTTGTTACTCTTTCATCCACTAGGGGACACTGGAGCGTTTCTTTAGACATTAGGGGTGTGAAGCTTGCAACCGGAGGTGTGGCACAATCTAAAATTAGCATTGTCTGCACAGCCGGCTCCTCCCCCTTCACATCCCTCCTCCCTCAGTTTGGAAAATTGTGCCTAGGAGGTACAAGCACAGAAGGGAGCTCCTGCTCCTTGAAGATTTTTCTTTTTTCTCTGACGTCCTAGTGGATGCTGGGAACTCCGTAAGGACCATGGGGAATAGCGGCTCCGCAGGAGACTGGGCACAAAAGTAAAGCTTTAGGACTACCTGGTGTGCACTGGCTCCTCCCCCTATGACCCTCCTCCAAGCCTCAGTTAGATTTTTGTGCCCGACCGAGCTGGGTGCAATCTAGGGGGCTCTCCTGAGCTTCTTAGGAAAAGTTAGTTTTAGGTTTTTTCTTTTCAGTGAGACCTGCTGGCAACAGGCTCACTGCATCGAGGGACTAAGGGGAGAAGAAGCGAACCTGCCTGCTTGCAGCCAGCTTGGGCTTCTTAGGCTACTGGACACCATTAGCTCCAGAGGGACCGAACACAGGCCCAGCCTCGGAGTCCGGTCCCAGAGCCGCGCCGCCGGCCCCCTTACAGAGCCAGAAGCAAGAAGAAGTCCGGAAAATCGGCGGCAGAAGACATCAGTCTTCACCAAGGTAGCGCACAGCTTCCAAGCTTCTCCATTTGAACACGGAGGGACTGAAGAATTGAAAAATCTGCTCCTCGTGGTTCTTGACTGAAATAAATCAAAACCTTCCAGTTTCTTAACTTCTTCCTCATTGAGGTTAAGGACCTTTTACAGCTCAATAAGAGAATCTAATCCCTTAACCTCAGAGTCCTCCTCTTACGGACTGGTGTTCAGCATCGCCTCTACTGCCTCACCTTCTTCATCATCAATTACAAGACCCCCTTCCTCTTCATGTAGGGTTGGGAGTGGTCTCTTTGCTGCCCAACACAGTCTTTTCTGCATGTGCGGGCGGAGTCATTCTACTGAAAAATTAGTCCATAATTTTGGTAAACCCTGCTGCCCATTCTAAATGTGCTTGCGGTATTCCTCCAACTTGATGCCGACTGACCACTACTCCCAGGTTGAGCGTCCATTCCTAAACATAAATCGCTCACCTCCTTGCCATTATTGCTTCTTTGTGGTCTTGGTGGTTGTGGGCAGAAAGGTGAAACGTCATCTTCTCAGCTGTGTTCATTCCAGGTGTGGAGAAATGGGAAGCGGATTATCTCAGTCGCAAGGACAGGCATCTGGGAGAGTGGTGCCTACATCAACAGATTTTCGACATGGTGATGAGGAGATGGGGCCTACCTCAAGTGGACCTCATGGTGTCTCGGCAAAACCATCAGCTGCCCAGATATGTGTCCAGGACAAGAGATCCAGCAGCAGAAGGAGTGGACGCATTAACACTTCCTTGATGTTACAGGAGAGTTTACATTTTTCCACCCTTCCCCCTCATACCCAGGGTTCTGATAAGGTTGAAACAAGAGCGAGTGTGGGCGATTCTAATCGCACCAGATTGGTCCCGCAGGAGTTGGTATTCAGACCTGCGAAGGTTACTCGCGGAAGATCCTTGGCGGTTATCTCAGAGAGAGGACCTGCTGTCTTAGGGACCGTTCCACCACCCAGACCTGAACAGGCTACGTTTAACGGCGTGGCTATTGAAACCCGGATCTTAAGGAACAGAGGAATATCACAAACGGCCATTGCTACGATGATTGCCGCTAGGAAGCCGGTCACAGCCATGCACTACTACAGGATTTGGAAGAGGTACATGGACTGGTGTCAAGAATGGGGGTGGAATTCGACAAACTTCCATTTATCCAGACTTCTACTCTTCCTGCAGGCCGGTCTAGTTTTAGAACTGAGGCTGGGCTCTCTGAAGGTTCAAATTTTGTCTCTCTCTATCCTATTTCAACAGCAGTAAGCGTCCTTGCCAGAGGTTCAAACCTTTTTACAGGGGGTTCTGAGAATGCAGCCCCCTTTTCGTCCTCCTATTGCACCATGGGACTTAAATTTGGTGTTGGAATTTTTGAAATCACCTACTTTTGAGCAGTTAGCAAGAACAGACCTGTGATATCTCTCTTGGAAGGTCACGTTATTGCTTGCCTTGGCTTCGGCCAGGCGGGTTTCTGAGTTGGGAGCCTTATCGTGTATGAGCCCCTTTTTAACTTTTCATGAGGATAGGGCTGAACTCCGTACAAGAGCGGATTTCCTGCCTAGAGTTGTTTCGGGGTTTCACGTAAACCAGCCATTTGTGGTTCCATCTTTCCAGGGTCTCGCAGATGGGGACGTGTCCTTGGATGTTGTCCGAGCTTTACGGGTATACGTACAAGTTACGTCGTCCTTCAGAAAGTCGGACCATTTGTTTTTTCTTTATGATGGGCCTAAGAAGGGTTGGCCAGCATCTAAGCAGTTTTTGTCCAGATGGATTCGACTTGCCATTCGGCAAGCTTATATTTCCTGTGGCAAACAGGTTCCGGTTCAGACGGGTGCTCATACCACCCGATCAGTGGGTGCCTCATGGGTGGCTGCCAGAGGTGCTTCCACTGCTCAACTTTGCAGGGCGGCGACGTGGTCTTCAGCCCACACGTTCGCGAAATTTTACAAGTTTGATACCTTTGCGTCCGGTGACTCTAAGTTCGGACGTTTAGTTTTGCAGACCACCGACAGCACTCCCTCCCTGGGGGATAACTTTGGGATGTCCCCTAATGTCTAAGGAACGCTCCAGTGTCCCCTAGTGGATGAAAGAGAAAAGAGGATTTTGGTACTTACCGATAAATCCATTTCTCTGAATCCTCTAGGGGACACTGGACGCCCGCCTCGGTGCTGTCGGCCTGCTGTGTTAAAAGTTCTTGTTTAAACAGTTCGTACAAACAGCGTTAGTTTTTCGGTTAAGAGTTTCTTGGATGCTGTTTGCTATGTTGTACGGTTCGGTTCCTCGCCAGGTGCTCTAGTATCATGTCCTATTCTCTCAGTCAAATTTTCCAAACTGAGGGAGTAGGGATGTGAAGGGGGAGGAGCCGGCTGTGCAGGCAATGCTAATTTTAGATTGTGCCACACCTCCGGTTGCAAGCTTCACACCCCTAATGTCTAAGGAACGCTCCAGTGTCCCCTAGAGAATTCAGAGAAATGGATTTATCGGTAAGTACCAAAATCCTCTTTTCAAACAAAATCTGCAAATGTGTTTTGATAGATCTGCTACAGTTTAGAGTTCTTCAGTGACCTGGAGGCCTGAAGACAGCAAAATAAATGTATAATGTGTCAGAGTGAGGATTGTAACTGAAGGAAAGACCTGGTTGGTTGACCTTCACTATGGAGGCATGACCCTGGAGAGTAGGGACCATAACACTTCCAGTAATCGTAAGTTGTTGACTGGTGTGGATTATAAGATCTACACTAAAAAGGTTTACAGTCAATAGGTCTACCACTATTGGTAGACATGCATTAGGTCAACAGGGTCTAAAGGTCGACATAGAATAGGTCGACAGGGTCAAAAGGTCGACATGTAAATGGTCAACAAAAGTAAAAAAAACAACTTGTGTCAACCATTGTATTGTTGACCTTCTGACCACGTTGGCCTTTCGAACTGTCTGCCTTTTACATGTCAACCTTTTGACCCTGTCGGCCTAATTCATGTCTACTATTAGTGGTAGACCTGTTGACTAAAGACCTTTTTAGTGTAGACCCGGATACCGTTGTTGACTGGTCATTAAACATGAAAAATTAGTTCTAGATCTTTGAATGCAGAATTATATTACAGAAAAATGAATGCCTTAAAAATTGAGCACATACTAACACTCACCCCACCTCTAGACACAACTCCAAACACACCCATCACTCAGATTCTGACCTTCCAGAGACTTTAGCTAGGAAAGAACTCCTTGTTTTCCTGGTATCTCCTGCCCTAAAGCCGGGTACACACCTCCACGATGCGACAATGCAGTGCATCAATAGATCACGTCCTTGTACACACTACACGATTCACCTCATGACAACGCAGTTAATTGTTACATGCTTAATGTAACTGCACCACGTCGTATGTCTCAGCGGATGAACAGCACATCAGTAAAGAAGGTCATTTTAGTCAAGTGCTGTTAACCAAGTACACTTTGTTATTTGATCATTAGGAGCACTATATGAAGCAGAGCCCTGGACCATTTAGGTTTGTGTTTGTACCATGCCAAGGAGAAAAAGACATCTGCAATAATTTCAGCAAGACCATTGTTACTGTCGGAAAAGACAGTTTTCAATCAATATTGAAATCCTCATTCTAAAGTAGATATGATTATCTACAAATGGAGAAGAGTGAATACAGTTGTCAGTTTTCCCAGCCAATTCATCCCAAGATAAAACCATATGATGTGCAAATAAATAGCAAGGAGCCCTAAAGCTACATCTAGTTATCTCTAGAACTAGAAATGTTAACGTTTCATAGAAGCGTAGCCAGGAGAAAGTCTCCATTGTCGAAGCAAAACCCAGTATACAGGTATATTGCAGTCTGGCTTATGTTTTCAAGATTGTATCTGAACAAAATACAAGAGCTCTCTAGAACAATGTCCACTGAAAATAAAGGTGTGTACACACGGTAAGATATTTTCTTCCGATTCTGACTATATAGTCAGAATCGGAAGAAAATATAGTGCAGATCGCAAGGTGACAGTCACCTTGCGATCCCGATCCGATGCCGATGCGCGGCCCCGCGCGGTCGGCATCGGAAGAAAAAATAGGCTGTGCAGGCAAGTCAATCCTGACTATCTCTATAGAAGAGATAGTCAGGATTGAAATCGCACATAGCCAGCATCGCAAGCACAGTTGTTATGTGCTTGCGATACTGGCTAAGTGCCGACCCGGCCCCCTGTCGCACGGTGAGAATCGGATAAGTCCGAATCTCACCGTGTGTATGCACCCTAAGAGACCAAAATGGATATGTTTGGTCTTATGCGCAAATTTGCAAAAAAACACCAGTTGCTAAACATAGTGGTGGCACTACGTTACAGCCCTTGAAAGGAAAACCTCACCATTTGGGTACAACAAAAAGGTGTTTTGATTAGTGCATCTGCTCCATTGTGAGCTTATGATATCTTATTGGTAACAAACTGAAAGAGAGTCTTGCTACTCAAAAAGCTTCTTAAATGGAACCTCTAAACTGGTAGCCCCACTAGGTTTACTCCGTGCCAGAAGACTATACAAAATTTCTTTTTTTACAAAAGTATCATTCTGGGTCTTGGGATACCCAGTGTATTGTCCACTGGCAGCTTTGTTGTTTATTGATTGTACTCAGAAGACCTGCTAAAAATTTCCATACTTGCATAGGTTGTGCACAGGTCACATGCACACTAGTAGCTGGGCAGGGCTGCTGCTCACTGAATCAGGTTTTCTCTTACGTCCTAGAGGATGCTGGGGACTCCGTAAGGACCATGGGGTATAGACGGGCTCCGCAGGAGACATGGGCACTATAAAGAACTTTTAGATGGGTGTGCACTGGCTCCTCCCTCTCTGCCCCTCTTCCAGACCTCCGTTAGATCCTGTGCCCAGAGGAGACTGGGTGAATTACAGGGGAGCTCTCCTGAGTTTCTCTGAAAAAGAATTTTGTTAGGTTTTTTATTTTCAGGGAGCACTGCTGGCAACAGGCTCCCTGCATCGTGGGACTGAGGGGAGAGAAGCAGACCTACTTAAATGATAGGCTCTGCTTCTTAGGCTACTCACCCTCGCCGTTCGTCCCGGAGCCGCACCGCCGTCCTCCTCACAGAGCCGGAAGATGGAAGCCGGGTGAGTATAAGAACAAAGAAGACTTCCCAGGCGGCAGAAGACTTCAGATCTTCTCTGAGGTAACGCTGCGCGCCATTGTTCTCCCACACACACACTGCAGGCACTGATGGGTGCAGGGCGCAGGGGGGGCGCCCTGGGCAGCAATAATAAACCTCTAGGACTGGCTAACAGGCATATATAGGCTGCGGAGGCAATATATATTAAAATCCCCCGCCAGTATTGAAAAATTGAGCGGGACCGAAGCCTGCCGCTGAGGGGGCGGAGCTTGATCCCACAGCACTAACCAGCGCCATTTTCTCCACAGCACACTGCAGAGAAGCTGGCTCCCCGGACTCTCCCCTGCTGAACACGGTGACACAGGGCAAAAAAGAGTGGGGGGGGGGGGCACTTGTAAGGCGCAGTGAGTGTATAGATATACATATATTTATGTAAAAGCGCTGTTTATCTGGGAATCTTGTTTCCAGTGTCTCTCTGTCTCTCCAAAGGGCCTTATTTGGGAACTGTCTCCATATAGATATATCCCTGAGTGTGTGGGGGTGTCGGTACGCGTGTGTCGGCATGTCTGAAGCGGAAGGCTCATCTAAGGAGGAGGTGGAGCAGATGACTGGTGTCTCCGTCGGCAACGCCGACACATGATTGGATGGATATGCTGAATGTTTTAAATGCAAATGTGTCTTTATTACATCAGAGGTTGGACAAAGTAGAGTCCAGGGATGGAACAGGGAGTCAATCCATGGCTTTGGCTGTGTCACAGGGCCCTTCAGGGTCTCAGAAACGTCCCCTGTCCCAAGTAGCAGACACTGATACCGACACGGATTCTGATTCCAGTGTCGACTACGATGATGCGAGGTTACACCCAAGAGTGGCCAAAAGTATTCATTATATTATTATTGCAATAAAGGATGTTTTACATATCACTGATGACCCCTCTGTCCCTGACAAGAGGGTACACATGTTTAAGGAAAAGAAACCTGAGGTAACCTTTCCCCCATCTCATGAGCTAAACGAGTTATTTGAAAAGGCTTGGGAAACTCCAGACAAGAAACTGCAGATTCCCAAAAGAATTCTTATGGCGTATCCTTTCCCTGCGCAAGACAGATTACGGAAATCCTCACCCAGGGTGGACAAGGCGTTAACGCGCTTGTCGAAAAAGGTGGCGCTGCCGTCTCCAGACACGGCCGCCCTCAAGGATCCTGCTGATCGCAGACAGGAAACTACCTTAAAATCAATTTATACACATACGGGGGCCTTGCTCAGACCGGCAATAGCGTCGGCTTGGGTTTGTAGCGCTGTTGCGGCTTGGACGGATACCTTGTCAGCTGACATTGATACCCTGGATAGGGATACCATTTTATTGACCTTAGGTCACATTAAAGACGCAGTCTTATATATGAGATACGCTCAGAGAGACGTTGGTCTGCTAGGTTTGAGAGCCAACGCCATGGCGATTTCTGCTAGGCAAGCCCTGTGGACCCGCCAATGGTCGGGTGATGCCGACTCAAAGAAGCATATGGAAGTTTTGCCTTAGAAAGGTGAGGATTTATTTGGGGAAGGTCTCGCGGACCTGGTTTCCACAGCTACCGCGGGCAAATCTACTGTTTTACCTTATGTTTCCCCACAGCAAAAGAAAACGCAGCAATATCAGATGCAGTACTTTCGGTCGCCTAAGTCCAGAAGAGGTCAGGGTTCTTCCTTCCTCGCCAGAGGTAAGGGTAAAGGGAAAAAGCAACCTGCTACGGCTAGTTCCCAGGAGCAGAAGTCCTCCCCGGCTTCTACTAAATCCACCGCATGACGCTGGGGCTCCACTGAGGGAGTCTGCGCCGGTGGGGGCACGTCTTCGACTCTTCAGCCACGTCTGGGTTCGGTCAGAGGTGGATCCTTGGGCAATAGAAATTGTGTCCCAAGGTTACAAACTGGAATTCGAAGACGTGCCTTCTTGCCGGTTTTTCAAATCGGCCATACCAGCTTCTTCCCAAGAAAGGGAGATATTTTTAACTGCTATTTAAAAACTGTGTCAACAACAAGTGGTTGTCAAAGTTCCCCTACTTCAACAGGGGCAGGGGTACTATTCAACCCTGTTTGTGGTCCCAAAACCGGATGGCTCGGTCAGACCCATTTTAAATTTAAAATCCCTAAACCTGTACTTGGAAAAGTTCAAATTCAAGATGGAATCGCTCCGGGCAGTTATCTCCAGCCTGGAAGGGGGGGATTTTATGGTGTCACTAGACATAAAGGATGCATACCTTCATGTCCCCATATATTTATATTTATTATTTATTTATTAACAGTTTCTTATATAGCGCAGCAAATTCCGTTGCGCTTTACAATTTGAAATAACAATAAAAAATGGGTGATAACAAACAGTCATAGAGGTAGGAAGGCCCTGCTCGCAAGCTTACAATCTATAGGGAAATAGGCATGTGTACATAAGGAACGGTGCTATCTATTGCATAGAATGAGAAGACATGTGAGGATATGTGTGGACTGTACAGAGTGGATGCAATTTGATAGGAAGGTTTATGAAAGTTATGTGGGCGGTTCTGGAATTTGGTATGCTTGCCTGAAGAGGTGAGTTTTCAGGGAACGCTTGAAGGTTTGGAGACTAGAGGAGAGTCTTATTGTGCGTGGTAGGGCATTCCACAGAGTGGGTGCAGCCCGATGAAAGTCCTGCAATCGTGAGTGGGAGCGAGTAATGAGTGTGGATGAGAGACGCAGGTCTTGTGAAGAGCGAAGAGGTCGGGTTGGGAGATATTTTGAGATAAGCGAAGTGATGTACGTTGGTGTAGTTTGGTTAATGGCCTTGTGTGTGAGTAAAAGTATTTTATATTGAATGCGGTAGAGTACAGGTAACCAATGGAGGGACTGACAGAGTGGATCTGCAGACGATGAACGTCTAGCGAGGAAGATAAGCCTCGCCGCTGCATTCAGAATGGATTGTAGTGGTGAGAGTCTCGTTTTGCAAAAACCAGTTAGGAGACTATTGCAATAATCAATGCGGGAGATAATGAGAGCGTGGATTAGAGTTTTAGCAGTGTCTTGTGTAAGGTATGGTCGTATTTTGGATATGTTTTTTAGATGCATGTAACATGATCTTGAGACAGATTGATATCCCCTTAATCAGGCGTACCTGAGATTCGCTGTACAGGAATGTCATTACCAGTTTCAGACATTGCTGTTTGGGCTTTCCACGGCCCCGAGGATTTTCGCCAAGGTAATGGCGGAAATGATGGTGCTCCTGCGCAGGCAGGGAGTCCCAATTATCCCGTACTTGGACGATCTCCTGATAAAAGCGAGATCGAGAGATCAGTTGCTGAAAAGCGTGTCGCTCTCCCTGAGAGTGCTGCAGCAACATGGCTGGATTCTCAATCTGCCGAAGTCACAGTTGCTTCCAACGACTCTATCTTTCTTGGGCATGATTCTGGACACAGAACAAAAGAGGGTTTTTCTCCCGATGGAAAAATCCCAGGAACTCCAGAACATGGTCAGAGACCTGTTGAAACCGAAAAGGGTGTCAGTTCATCAATGCACTCGAGTACTGGGGAAAATGGTGGCGTCCTACGAGGCCATCCCCTTCAGCAGGTTTCATGCGAGGACTTTTCAGTGGGATCTTCTGGACAAATGGTCCGGGTCCCATCTTCACATTCATCAGAAAATCAGCCTGTCCCCAAGGGCCAGGGTGTCTCTCCTGTGGTGGCTGCAGAGTGCTCACTTTCTAGAGGGTCGCAGGTTCGGCATTCAGGACTGGGTTCTGGTGACCACGGACGCGAGCCTCCGAGGATGGGGAGCAGTCACGCAAGGAAAAAAAATTTCAGGGACTATGGTCAAGCCAGGAGGCTTGTCTACACATCAACGTACTGGAATTGAGGGCCATATATAACGGCCTGCATCAAGCAGAGAATCTTCTTCGCGGCCTACCGGTTCTGATTCAGTCAGACAACGTCACAGCCATGGCTCATGTAAACCGACAAGGCGGAACAAGGAGCAGGGTGGCAATGGCGGAAGCCACCAGGATTCTTCGCTGGGCGGAAAATCATGTGAGCGCTTTGACAGCAGTCTTCATTCCGGGAGTGGACAACTGGGAAGCAGACTTCCTCAGCGCAGACGATCTCCATCCAGCAGAGTGGGGACTTCATCAAGAAGTTTTTGAAGAGATAACAAGTCGTTGGGGACTTCCTCAAATAGACATGATGGCGTCACGCCTCAACAAGAAGCTTCGGAGGTATTGTGCCAGGTCAAGAGACCCTCAGGCAGTGGCGGTGGATGCCCTAGTGACACCGTGGG
Organism: Pseudophryne corroboree; assembly: GCF_028390025.1. Classification (NCBI taxonomy): domain Eukaryota; kingdom Metazoa; phylum Chordata; class Amphibia; order Anura; family Myobatrachidae; genus Pseudophryne; species Pseudophryne corroboree. The sequence continues at coordinate 373,634,215 of NC_086444.1, read as the reverse complement.
TGTTTCGGTCGGTCTTTGTGTTTCCTCCTCTTCCACTTATATCAAAGATATTGAGAATCATAAGACGAAAAAGAGTGCGGACAATACTCATTGTTCCCGATTGGCCTCGAAGGGCCTGGTATTCAGATCTTCAGGAAATGCTCACAGAAGATCCGTGGCCTCTTCCTCTCAGAGAGGACCTGTTGCAACAGGGGCCCTGCGTGTTCCAAGACTTACCGCGGTTACGTTTGACGGCATGGCGGTTGAACACTGGATCATAGCTGGGAAATGCATTCCGGAAGAAGTCATCCCTACTCTGATAAGGGCTAGGAAGGAGGTGACGGCGAAGCATTATCACCGTATCTGGAGAAAGTATGTATCTTGGTATGAGGCCAAGAATGCTCCTGCGGAAGATTTCCATCTGGGCCGTTTTCTCCACTTTCTGCAGACAGGAGTGGATATGGGCCTGAAATTAGGCTCCATTAAGGTACAGATTTCGGCCCTATCAATTTTCTTTCAGAAAGAATTGGCTTCTCTCCCGGAAGTCCAGACTTTTGTAAAGGGAGTGCTGCACATACAGCCTCCTTTTGTGCCTCCAGTGGCACCATGGGACCTTAACGTGGTGTTACAGTTCTTAAAATCTCACTGGTTTGAACCTCTTCAAACGGTGGAATTAAAATTTCTCACTTGGAAGGTGGTCATGTTGTTGGCCTTGGCATCTGCAAGGCGGGTGTCCGAATTGGCGGCCTTGTCTCACAAGAGCCCCTATTTGACCTTCCATGTGGATAGAGCGGAGTTGAGGACTCGTCCTCAATTTTTGCCTAAGGTGGTTTCTTCATTTCATATGAACCAACCTATTGTGGTGCCTTTGGCTACGAGTGACTTGGAGGATTCCAAGTCCCTGGATGTAGTCAGGACCTTAAAAATCTATGTAGCCAGGACGGCTCGAGTTAGGAAAACAGAGGCACTGTTTGTCCTGTATGCAGCCAACAAAGTTGGCGTTCCTGCTTCGAAGCAGACTATTGCTCGCTGGATCTGTAACACGATTCAGCAGGCTCATTCTACGGCAGGATTGCCGTTAACAAATTCGGTAAAGGCCCATTCCACTAGGAAGGCGGCCTCTTCTTGGGCGGCTGCCCGAGGCGTCTCTGCTTTACAGTTTTGCCGAGCAACTACCTGGTCAGGTTCAAACACTTTTTTGCAAAGTTCTATAAGTTTGATACCCTGGCTGATGAGGACCTTGCGTTTGCTCAGTCGGTGCTGCAGAGTCGTCCGCACTTTCCTGCCCGGTCTGGAGCTTTGGTATAAACCCCATGGTCCTTACGGAGTCCCCAGCATCCTCTAGGACGTAAGAGAAAATAAGATTTTAAACCTACCGGTAAATCTTTTTCTCCTAGTCCGTAGAGGATGCTGGGCGCCCGTCCCAGTGCGGACAAAATCTGCAAGGCTTGTATATAGTTGTTGCTTGCATAAGGGTTATGTTAGTTAAGATCAGTCTTTAGCTGATACTGTTTTTGTTCATACTGTTAACTGGTTGCGTATATTCCAGGTTATACGGTGTGGATGGTGTGGGCTGGTATGAATCTTGCACTTAGATTAACAAAATCCTTTCCTCGTATTGTCCATCTCCTCTTGGCACAGTTTCTCTAACTGTGGTCTGGAGGAGGGGCATAGAGGGAGGAGCCAGTGCACACCCATTCTTTATAGTGCCCATGTCTCCTGCGGAGCCCGTCTATACCCCTGGTCCTTACGGAGTCCCCAGCATCCTCTACGGACTAGGAGAAAAAGATTTACCGGTAGGTTTAAAATCTTATTTTCCAGCGCATGCACCTTTCGTGCGCACAACAGTACACTCTGATGTGAACACTAAATCCCTTTACATTTTCTATACCCCAACGTCAAAATTCCCTCTTCGACCAGTTAACTTGCTTCTTGGTGTACAAGATAACATTGTATTGCTTGTTATAAATATTATTTTATATTTGGCTTCTTGCAGGTAAAGGTCATGCGTTGTCTGGATCATCCCAATGTGCTGCGTTTTATTGGGGTCCTTTACAAGGATCGTAGACTAAACTTGCTGACTGAGTATATAGAATGTGGAACGTTAAAGGACTTCCTAAGAGGGGTGAGGCAAAGTGAGACTTGGTGTTTAAGCTGTATGGTGTAACTATTAGGTATAATCATTTTAACTTAAAATTGTAAAGGCTAATACTAATATTACATTTTGTTCCCTTTGTTTCCTCATCCCACCCTCAGGACCATTGCCCTTGGCAACAGAAGGTCTCATTTGCTAAAGACATTTCATGTGGAATGGTAAGCTTAACTCTTTTACTTAAGCACTATAAGGTGCTGTAGCTAGTAAAAACCATTTTGTTTTGTTTTTTGTTTGTTTTTTCCCCCTTTAGGCATATCTTCACTCAATGAGCATTATCCATAGGGATCTCAACTCGCACAACTGTCTCATTAAGCTGGTAATATCCTCATTTCACCTGGTTGTTCTTCCATCGCTCTGTTCAGTATCTGCTCTTACACCTCTTCTCTGTGACGTTTTGCAGACGTATTTGTTGATGCCTTCACCTGTCCTCATTTATATGTCTTTCTCAGCTATCTGATGTTCTTCTCTTATAGGATGGCACAGTGGTGGTTGCAGACTTTGGGCTTTCCAGACTCATTGTGGAAGAGAAACCAAGACCCCCACCAGAACGTCCACCCACAAAGAAGCGAACACTACGCAAAACTAACCGCCGAAAACGTTACACAGTGGTGGGCAATCCCTACTGGATGGCACCTGAAATGTTAAATGGTAATGGGGCAAATTCAATTATATAATTTCTCTTGCATCCTAGAGGATGCTGGGGTCCACATTAGTATCCTGGGGTATAGACGGGTCCACCAGGAGCCAATGGCACTTTAAGAGTTTGAGGGTGTGGGCTGGCTCCTCCCTTTATGCCCCTCCTACCAGACTCAGTTTAGAAAATGTGCCCGGAGGAGCCGGTCACAGCTAGGTGAGCTCTACAGAGCTTTTCTAGAAAAGTTTATTTTTAGAGTTTATTATTTTACAGGGATGCTGCTGGCAACAGCCTCCCTGCAGCGAGGGACTAAGGGGGGGAGCAGTGTCTGCCCTGCGGGGTCTGAGCCACTGTCTCCGCTGACTGGACATTGAGCTCCAGAGGGGTCTGATCGTTCTCCGCCACAGGGGACCGCTCGCCCCAGCAGCATGCTGCCAACCCCTTACAGAGCTGAAGAAGTGGTGAGTGAGACACCGACCCCCTCCCCCCCTAGCAGCGGGGGGCTGGTGTGAAGATGGCGGCAGCTGGGAGGGAGCGCAGTATTAACTGCGCTTCTGGGAAGGCTCAGCGGCACATGGTGGGGCGCCCTGGGCCAGCGCTTACCCCCTACACTGGTCCACAAGCCTGTCAGGGTCCTCGGATCTTAGCCAGCACAATTTCCTCAGGCCAGTATAATCCATGAAGAGCGGAAAGACAGTGCCATTAAGGAGCGGACCCAGCAGCGTTCCAGCGCCATTTTCCTGCCTGCACAGCGCTCAGAGGAAGAACAGGTCCCTCCACAGCAACTCCAGCTATCTGTACACGGTACCAGGGGGTTGTAGAAGGGAGGGGAGGCTGTAATAAGACTGTGTGTCCTATAGGCTGTAATAAGACTGTGTGTCCTATTAAGGTGCACAGTCAGCGCTGACAGGGGTCTCCCTTTGGTAAAAGCGCTGTGTGTGGATTGGCTCCAATCTCTGTGTCTCTCTTGCCATTCTTGGGGGGAAAACTTTGTCTGCCCTCACCTGTGTGTGTGTGTGTGTGTGTGTGTGTGTGTGTGTGTGTGTGTGTGTGTGTATAGAGTTTTTGGTGGTCTCCTTTAGCTATGTCCAGGGACACTGTGTCATATGCTGCAGAGGATTTATCCTCCCAGGATGATCCCATTCCATGTAATCAGGATAGCACTGGTTTAGCATAGATACTAGCAAGGGAACCGGAGTGGTTTTCCTCTATGAAATCTTGGATTTCTCAGATTTCTGACAGGGTTGCAAGTAATTAATCTGCAACCCAGGTATTAAAGAGCTCTATGGCGGTATGGCCGGTTTCTGGTACCTCAGGACGCCGACTGTATACCCCCACAAACGTGCGCTTGTGCTGGTCACACAAGACAACACTGATACCGATTCTGACACCACAGAAGGTGATGGGGATGTGTTGTAAAGGGGGTGCAATTGTTGATCGAGGCTATCAGAGATGTGTTGAATGTTAATGATACCATACCTGAGCAGGTTGAGGAGGCTTTTTTCACTGAAAATAAAAAGCCCTGCTAACCTTCCCTGCGTCAAAGGAATTGAATGCTATATTTGAAAAAGCATGGGTAAACCCTGAGAAAAAATTCCAGGTCCCTAAAAGGGTACAGGTGGCGTTTCCTTTCCCGGAGGAGGATAGGAAATAAATGGGAAAACCCGCCGATTGTTGACGCATCTGTCTCCAGACTCTCAAAGAAGGTAGTTTTGCCTGTTCCAGGATCTACCGCCTTAAAGGAGCCGGCTGATAGAAAAATTGATAACACGCTTAAATCAATGTACGCTGCTTCAGGGGCCACTATTGCTACCGCATGGATTGCGAAGGCAATAGTAAAGTGGTCGGCTACCTTGCTTAAGAATTTGGTTACGATGGAGAGGGATGATGTTGCATTATATTTACGCAATATACATGATTCAGCAGGTTTTATGGTAGAATCCATGAAAGACCTGGGTTCCATGGCTGCGGGAATCTCTTCTATGTCTGTTTCAGCTCGTCGGGGACTGTGGCTGCGCCAGTGGTCGGCCGACGCGGAATCCAGAAAGAGTGAGGAGTCCCTACCCTATACAGGTAAGGCTTTCTTTGGGGAAGCTCTAGACGCGTGGATATCCACGGCTACAGCGGGTAAGTCTCCATTTCTTCCCTCACCAGCACCTGCTCCAAAGAAATCCTTCTCTTCACCTGCAACACAGTCCTTTCGGCCTAACAAGCCTAGAAAGGCCAGACCATCCAATACCTTCTTTAGGGGAGGTCGAGTTAAGTCAAAGAAACCTGCCGCTGCAGGTTCCCTGGAACAAAGGCCTGCTTCAGGTACACCAAAGTCCTCCGCATGACGGTGGACTGCGCGGCCTGGAGGTTGGGCCAGTGGGAGCGAGATTCAGACACTTCAGTCAGGTCTGGGTATCGTCCGGCCTGGATCACTGCGTGATAGATATTGTATCCCAGGGATACAGGCTGGAATTTCAAACTTTCCCTCCTCATCGCTTTTTCAAATCAGGCTTACCAACTCTGTTAAGAGACAGCACTGTACTACAAGACGCTGTCCAAAAACTGGTGGAGGCACAGGTCTTTGTACCAGTACCACCTCACATGCAGTACAAAGGTTACTATTCGAACCTTTTCGTGGCCCATTCTGAACCTAAGATCATTGAACCTTTTTAAAGGAGTTCAAGTTCAAGATGGAGTCTCTCAGGGCGGTGATATCAGGTCTGGAAGAGGGGGAAATACCTGGTATCACTGGATATCAAGAATGCATACCTCCACTATCCGATATGGCTGCCGCATCAGGCTTATCTCCGTTTCGCATTGCTGGACTGTCATTTACAGTTCCAGGCCCTGCCACTCTGCCTTTCCACAGCACCAAGGCTGTTTACCAAAGTGATGGCAGAATGATGGTTCTCCTCCGCAAACAGGGTGTGAACATCATTCCATATCTGGATGATCTGCTGATAAAGGCATCGTCCACGGAGAAGCTGCTGCAGTACATTGTTCTCACAACACGCCTCCTCAGGAGTCATGGTTGGATTCTGAACCTTCCAAAGTCACATTTGGAACCAACCCAGAGGTTGTCCTTTCTGGGAATGATCCTGGATACGGAAGTGCGAAAGGGTGTTTCTTCCGCAGGAAAAGGCGTTGGTCCGGGATGTGCTGAAGCCAGGTTCATCAGTGCTCAATGCATTCGCCTATTGGGAAGATGGTGGCCTCTTACGAGGCTCTCCCGTACGGGAGGTTCCACGCTCGGACCTTCCAACTGGATCTCTTGGACAAGTGGTCAGCATTTCACTCCTCTGGTGGCTCCAATTGCCTCACCTTCTAGAGGGCCGCAGGACACGAGCCTTCGGAGCTGGGGAGCAGTCACTCAAGGAGTAAACTTCCAAGGACGGTGGTCAAGCCTGGAAGCCGGCCTGCCCATCAACATCCTGGATTTAAGAGCCGTCTACAATGGTTTTCTTCAGGCGACCCCTCTTCTAAGAAATCGGGCCATTCAAGTGCAGTCGGACAACGTAACAACAGTAGCTTACATAAACCGACAAGGCGGAACGAAGAGCAGAGCGGCAATGTCAGAGGTGACTAGAATACTCCTCTGGACAGACAAACACGCGCTGGCGCTGTCAGCCATCTTCATTCTGGGAGTAGACAACTGGGATGCAGACTTTCTCAGCAGACACGATCTCCATCCAGGGGAGTGGGGTCTCCATCCGGAGGTATTCAAGGAAATAACAGACCTTTGGGGATTACCCCAAATAGACCTGATGGCCTTTCGCCTCAACAAGAAGCTTCGGCTTCCAGGTCTAGAGACCCACAGGTAGTGGCAGTGGATGCCCTGGTGTCTCCGCGGGTGTTCCAGTCAGTGTACGTGTTTCCACCACTCCCACTCAAGAATTCTAAAAGCTCATAAGGAGAACAAGGGTTCAAGCAATCCTCATTGCCCCAGACTGGCCAAGAAGGGCTTGGTACACGGACCTTCTGAATCTACTGCAAGAAGATCCGAGGCCTCTTCCTCTTCGGGAGGACCTGCTGCAACAGGGGCCGTTCGCCTATCAAGACTTACCGCGGCTACGTTTGACAGCATGGAAGTTGAGCGCCTGATACTTGCTCGGAAGGGCATTCCGATCATTCCTACCCTGATACAGGCTAGGAAAAGGGTAACGTCTAAACATTACCATCGTATTTGGAAGAAATATGTCTCTTGGTGTGAATCCAAGAAGTTTCCTACGGTGGAGTTTCCGTAGGAGTTTGCAAGCAGGTGTGGATATGGGCCTGAGGTTAGGATCTGTGAAGGTTCAGATTTCGGCCCTGTCCACTTTCTTTCAGAAACAATTGGCTGCCCTCTACAGGAGGTTGAGGTCAAATTTCTTACATGGAAGGCGGTCACGTTGTTAGCCTTAGCTTCTGCTAGACGTGTGTCCAAGCTGGGGGCTTTATCCTGTAAAAGCCCTTACTTGATCTTCCACGAAGATAGAGCTGTGCTCCGGACACGTCAGCAGTTTCTTCCGAAGGTTGTGTCGGCATTTCCTATCAACCAACCTATTGTGCCAGTGGCTACGGACTCCTCAGTCGCATCAAAGTCCTTGGATGTCGTGAGGGCTCTGAAGGTAGATGTGAAGAGAACTTCTCGTCACAGAAAGTCGGACTCTCTGTTGTCATATGATCCCAAGATAATTGGGTGTCCTGCTTCTAGGCAGACTATTTCTCGCTGGATTAGGTTCACTATCCAGCACGCTTATCTACGGCAGGAAGGCTGTGTCCAAAATCTTTTAAGGCCCAGTCTACTTGTAAGGTGGGGTCTTCCTGGGCGGCTGCCTGGGGTTGTCTCGCAGTGCAACTTTGCCGAGCTGCAACTTGGTCTGGGTCGAACACGTTTGCAAAGTTTTACAAGTTCGATACTTTGGCCTCTGATGATCTGAAGTTCAGTCAATCAGTTTTGCAGGAGCCGCCGCGCTCTCCCTCCCATTTTGGGAGCTGTGGTACATCCCCATGGTACTAATGTGGACCCCAGCATCCCCTAGGACGTAAGAGAAAATAGGATTTTACACTTACCGGTAAATCTATTTCTCGTAGTCCGTAGAGGATGCTGGGACTCCGTAAGGACCATGGGGAATAGACGGGCTCCGCAGGAGACATGGGCACTTTAAGAAATACTTTAGACTCTGGGTGTGCACTGGCTCCTCCCTCTATGCCCCTCCTCCAGACCTCAGTTAGAGAAACTGTGCCCAGAGGAGATGGACAGTACGAGGAAAGGATTTTTGTTAATCCAAGGGCAAGATTCATACCAGCCACACCAATCACACCGTATAACTTGTGATAAACTACCCAGTTAACAGTATGAACAAACAACATAGTCTCGGTCCAAACCAATGAACTATAATATAACCCTTATGTAAGCAATAACTATATACAAGTCTTGCAGAAGAAGTCCGCACTTGGGACGGGCGCCCAGCATCCTCTACGGACTACGAGAAATAGATTTACCGGTAAGTGTAAAATCCTATTTTCTCTAACGTCCTAGAGGATGCTGGGGACTCCGTAAGGACCATGGGGATTATACCAAAGCTCCCAAACGGGCGGGAGAGTGCGGATGACTCTGCAGCACCGATTGAGCAAACAGGAGGTCCTCCTCAGCCATGGTATCAAACTTATAGAACTTTGCAAAAGTGTTTTACCCCGACCAAGTAGCAGCTCGGCACAGCTGTAGTGCCGAGACCCCTCGGGCAGCCGCCCAAGACAAGCCCACCTTCCTAGTGGAATGGGCCTTAACCGATTTCGGTAACGGCAATCCTGCCGTAGAATGCGCCTGCTGAATCGTGTTACAGATCCAGCGAGCAATAGTCTGCTTTGAAGCAGGACCGCCAACCTTGTTGACTGCATACAGGACAAACAGTGCTTCTGTTTTTCTGATCCTAGTCGTTCTGGCCACATAAATTTTCAAAGCCCTGACCACATCAAGGGACTCGGAATCCTCCAAGTCACGTGTAGCCACAGGCACGACAATAGGTTGGTTCATATGAAAGGATGAGACCACCTTAGGTAGGAATTGAGGACGGGTCCGCAACTCCGCTCTATCCATATGGAAAACCAGATAGGGGCTTTTATGTGATAAAGCCGCCAATTCCAAAACTCGCCTAGCCGAAGCCAAGGCTAACAACATGACCACCTTCCAAGTGAGATATTTCAACTCCACTGTATTAAGTGGTTCAAACCAATGTGACTTAAGGAAACTTAACACCACATTAAGGTCCCAAGGTGCCACCGGAGGTACAAAAGGAGGCTGAATATGCAGTACTCCCCTCACAAAAGTTTGTACTTCAGGTAAAGAGGCCAATTGCTTTTGAAAGAAAATGGATAAGGCCAAAATCTGAACTTTAATGGAGCCTAATTTTAGGCCCAAATTCACTCCAGTTTGTAGGAAGTGAAGAAAACGGCCTAGATGGAATTCTTCCGTAGGAGCATTCCTGGCCTCACACCAAGAAACATATTTTCTCTGACGTCCTAGTGGATGCTGGGGACTCCGTAAGGACCATGGGGAATAGACGGCTCCGCAGGAGACTGGGCACATCTAAGAAAGATTTAGGACTATCTGGTGTGCACTGGCTCCTCCCCCTATGACCCTCCTCCAAGCCTCAGTTAGATTTCTGTGCCCGGCTGAGCTGGATGCACACTAGGGGCTCTCCTGAGCTCCTAAAAGAAAGTATAGTTTAGGTTTTTTATTTTCAGTGAGACCTGCTGGCAACAGGCTCACTGCAACGAGGGACTAAGAGGAGAAGAAGCGAACCTACCTAAGTGGTGGTAGCTTGGGCTTCTTAGGCTACTGGACACCATTAGCTCCAGAGGGATCGAACACAGGACCCGACCTCGTCGTCCTTTCCCGGAGCCGCGCCGCCGTCCCCCTTACAGAGCCAGAAACAAGAAGGTGGTCCGGAAAATCGGCGGCTGAAGACTTCTGTCTTCTCCAAGGTAGCGCACAGCACTGCAGCTGTGCGCCATTGCTCCTCATGCACACCACACACTGCGGTCACTGATGGGTGCAGGGCGCTGGGGGGGGGGGCGCCCTGAGCAGCAATAATAACACCTTGGCTGGCAAAACTAACACCATATATAGCCCCAGAGGCTATATAGGTGTATATTAACCCCTGCCAGAATCGATAAAATAGCGGGAGAAAGCCCGCCGAAAAAGGGGCGGAGCCAACTCCCTCAGCACACTGGCGCCATTATTCCCTCACAGCTTCGCTGGAAGGAAGCTCCCTGGCTCTTCCCTGCAGTCCTGCACTACAGAAAGGGTAAAAAAGAGAGGGGGGGCACAATTTAGGCGCAGTATATATATATTATAGGCAGCTATAAGGGAAAACACTCTGTATAGTGATATCCCTGTGTTATATAGCGCCCTGGTGTGTGCTGGCATACTCTCCCTCTGTCTCCCCAAAGGGCTTTGTGGGGTCCTGTCCTCTGTAAGAGCATTCCCTGTGTGTCTGCTGTGTGTCGGTACTGCTGTGTCGACATGTATGAGGAGGATAATGATGTGGAGGCGGAGCAAATGCCTGTGAATGTGATGTCACCCCCTGCGGGGTCGACACCAGTGTGGATGGACTTATGGAAGGAATTACGTGACAGTGTCAGCTCCTTACATAAAAGGTTTGACGACATAGGACAGCCGGCTACTCAGCTTGTGCCTGTCCAAGCGTTTTAAATGTCATCAGGGGCTGTAAAACGCCTGCTACCTCAGATGACAGATACAGATGTCGACACGGATACCGACTCCAGTGTCGACGATGATGAGACGAGTGTACCCTCCAATAGATCCACCCGTTATATGATTGAGGCTATGAAAAATGTTTTACACATTTCTGATGATACCCCAGGTACCACAAAAAAGGGTATTATGTTTGGTGAGAAAAAGCTACCAGTAGTTTTTCCTGCATCTGACGAACTAAATGAGGTGTGTGAGGAAGCGTGGACTTCCCCAGATAAGAAATTGATCATTTCTAAACGGTTAATGGCTGCGTACCCTTTCCCGCCAGAGGATAGGTCACGCTGGGAAACACCCCCTAGGGTAGATAAAGCATTGACACGCTTATCAAAGAAGGTGGCACTACCGTCTCCGGATACGGCCGCCCTAAAAGAACCTGCTGGTAGAAAGCTGGAAAGTACCCTAAAAGCTATATACACACACACTGGCATTATATTGAGACCCGCTATTGCATCAGCTTGGATGTGCAGTGCTGCTGCTGCGTGGTCCGACTCCGTCAGAAAACATTGATACCATGGATAGGGACAATATTTTGCTAACGATTGACCATATAAAAGACGCGGTCTTATACATGCGTGATGCACAGAGGGATATTTGCCGGCTGGCATCAAAAATAAGCGCTATGTCCATTGCCGCCAGACGGGGGTTATGGACTAGGCAATGGTCAGGTGATGCCGACTCCAAGCGGCACATGGAGGTTTTACCCTATAAAGGGGCGGAACTTTTTGGGGAAGGTCTTTCAGACCTCGTTTCCACAGCTACTGCTGGGAAATCGACTTTTTTGCCTCAGGCTACCCCACAACAAAAGAAAGCACCGTATTATCAGGTACAGTCCTTTCGGCCCCAGAAAAATAAGCGGGCTAGAGGCTCATCCTTTCTGCCGAGGGGCAGAGGAAGGGGGAAAAAGCTGCAGCACACAGCTGGTTCCCAGGAGCAGAAGTCCTCCCCTGCGTCCGGTAAGTCCACAGCATGACGCTGGGGCTGCTCAGGCGGAATCGGGAACGGTGGGGGCACGTCTCAGGTTTTTCAGCACACAGTGGGCTCTCTCACAAGTGGATCCCTGGGTCCTTCAAGTAGTATCTCCGGGGTACAGGCTGGAATTCGAGACGTCTCCCCCCCCGCCGTTTCCTAAAATCTGCCTTGCCGGCAACTCCCTCTGCCAGGGAGGCAGTGTTGGTGGCTATTCAAAAACTGTATTCACAGAAAGTGGTCGTCAAGGTACCCCTCCTTCAGCAAGGAAAGGGTTACTATTCCACAATGTTTGTGGTACCGAAACCGGACGGTTCAGTGAGACCCATCTTAAATTTAAAAGCCTTGAACACTTATATCAAAAGGTTCAAGTTCAAGATGGAATCGCTCAGGGCGGTTATTGCGAGCCTGGAGGAGGGGGATTACATGGTATCCCTGGACATCAAGGATGCGTACCTGCATGTCCCTATTTACCCTCCGCACCAGGAGTACCTCAGATTTGTGGTACAGGACTGTCACTATCAGTTCCAGATGCTGCCGTTCGGGTTATCCACGGCACCGAGGGTCTTTACCAAGGTAATGGCCGAAATGATGATACTCCTTCGCAAGAAGGGAGTTTTAATTATCCCGTACTTGGACGATCTCCTGATAAAGGCGAGGTCCAAAGAACAGTTGATAGTGGGGGTGGCACTTTCTCAGGAAGTGCTACAACAGCACGGCTGGATTCTAAACATTCCAAAGTCACAGCTGGTCCCGACGACACGTCTTCTGTTCCTGGGAATGATTCTGGACACAGACCAGAAAAGAGTGTTTCTTCCACTGGAAAAAGCCGAGGAATTGTCATCTCTGGTCAGAGACATTCTAAAACCAGGAAAAGTGTCGGTACATCAATGCACACGAGTCCTGGGAAAAATGGTAGCTTCATACGAAGCAATTCCATTCGGAAGGTTCCACGCAAGGACGTTCCAGTGGGACCTGTTGGACAAATGGTCCGGGTCCCATCTCCAGATGCAACAGCGGATAACCCTATCGGCCAGAACCAGGGTGTCGCTGCTGTGGTGGCTGCAGAGGTCTCATCTACTAGAGGGCCGCAGATTCGGAATACAGGACTGGGTCCTGGTGACCACGGATGCCAGCCTTCGGGGCTGGGGGGCAGTCACAAAGGGAAGAAATTTCCAAGGACTGTGGTCAAATCAGGAGATTTCTCTTCACATAAATATCCTGGAGCTAAGGGCCATTTACAATGCCCTAAGCCAGGCAAGACCCCTGCTTCAAAACCAGACGGTACTGATCCAGTCAGACAACATCACGGCGGTCGCCCATGTAAACAGACAGGGCGGCACGAGAAGCAGGATGGCGATGGCAGAAGCCACAAGGATTCTCAGATGGGCAGAGAATCATGTGTTAGCACTGACGGCAGTGTTCATTCCGGGAGTGGACAACTGGGAAGCAGACTTCCTCAGCAGGCACGACCTCCACCCGGGAGAATGGGGACTTCATCCAGAAGTCTTTCAAATGCTGGTCAACCGGTGGGAAAAACCACAGGTAGACATGATGGCGTCCCGCCTCAACAAGAAGTTGAAAAGATATTGCGCCCGGTCAAGAGACCCTCAGGCGATAGCGGTGGACGCTCTAGTGACACCATGGGTGTACCAGTCGGTTTATGTGTTTCCTCCTCTACCTCTCATACCCAAGGTACTGAGAATAATAAGAAGGCGAGGAGTGAAAACCATACTCGTGGTTCCGGATTGGCCAAGAAGAGCTTGGTACCCGGAACTTCAAGAGATGCTTACAGAGGACCCTTGGCCTCTGCCGCTCAGACAAGACCTGCTGCAGCAGGGACCCTGTCTGTTCCAAGACTTACCGCGGCTGCGTTTGACGGCATGGCGGTTGAACACCGGATCCTGAAGGAAAAGGGTATCCCGGAGGAAGTCATCCCTACCCTGATCAAAGCCAGGAAGGATGTCACCGCAAGACATTATCACCGCATTTGGCGAAAATATGTTGCTTGGTGTGAGGCCATGAAGGCCCCGACGGAGGAATTTCAACTGGGTCGATTCCTGCACTTCCTGCAAGCAGGGGTGACGTTGGGCCTCAAATTGGGGTCCATAAAGGTCCAGATTTCGGCTCTGTCGATTTTCTTCCAAAAAGAACTGGCTTCACTGCCCGAAGTTCATACTTTTGTCAAAGGAGTACTGCATATTCAGCCTCCTTTTGTGCCCCCAGTGGCACCTTGGGATCTCAATGTGGTTCTGACATTCTTGAAATCACATTGGTTCGAACCACTTAAGACTGTGGATTTAAAATATCTCACGTGGAAAGTGGTCATGCTGTTGGCCTTCGCGTCGGCCAGGCGGGTTTCAGAATTGGCGGCTTTGTCTTGTAAAAGCCCTTATCTGATTTTCCATATGGATAGGGCAGAATTGAGGACTCGTCCTCCGTTTCTCCCAAAGGTGGTCTCAGCTTTTCACTTGAACCAACCTATTGTGGTGCCTGCGGCTACTAGGGACTTGGAGGATTCCAAGTTGCTGGACGTAGTCAGGGCCCTGAAAATTTATATTTCCAGGACGGCTGGAGTCAGAAAGACTGACTCGCTGTTTATCCTGTATGCACCCACCAAGCTGGGTGCTCCTGCTTCTAAGCAGTCTATTGCGCGCTGGATTTGTAGCACTATTCAGCTGGCGCATTCTGGGTCTCGGCTTTACAACTTTGCCGAGCTGCTATTTGGTCAGGGGCAAACACGTTAGCAAAATTCTACAAATTTGATACCCTGGCTGAGGAGGACCTGGAGTTCTCTCATTCGGTGCTGCAGAGTCATCCGCACTCTCCCGCCCGTTTGGGAGCTTTGGTATAATCCCCATGGTCCTTACGGAGTCCCCAGCATCCACTAGGACGTCAGAGAAAATAAGAATTTACTCACCGGTAATTCTATTTCTCGTAGTCCGTAGTGGATGCTGGGCGCCCATCCCAAGTGTGGATTGTCTGCAATACCTGTACATAGTTATTGTTAAAAAAATCGGGTTTTGTTGTGAGCCATCTCTTCAGAGGCTCCATTTTGTTATCATACTGTTAACCGGGGTTCCTATCACGTGTTATTTGGTGTGGCTGGTATGAGTCTTACCCAGGATTCAAAAATCCTTCCTTATTGTGTCAGCTCTTCCGGGCACAGTTCCTAACTGAGGCTTGGAGGAGGGTCATAGGGGGAGGAGCCAGTGCACACCAGATAGTCCTAAATCTTTCTTAGATGTGCCCAGTCTCCTGCGGAGCCGTCTATTCCCCATGGTCCTTACGGAGTCCCCAGCATCCACTACGGACTACGAGAAATAGAATTACCGGTGAGTAAATTCTTATTTTCTTATTTTCGGTGATAATGTTTAGACGTCACGTCCTTCCTAGCCTTTATTAGCGTAGGAATGACCTCATCCGGAATACCTTTTTCCACTAGGATCCGGCGTTCAACCGCCATGCCGTCAAACGCAGCCGCTGTAAGTCTTGGAACAGACAGGGACCTTGTTGTAACAGGTCCTGACTAGAGGAAGAGGTCACGGATCTTCTGTGAGCATTTTTTGCAGATCCGGATACCAGGTCCTTCGTGGCCAATCTGGAACAATGAGAATTGTTCTCACTCCTCCTCTTCTTATTATCCTCAACACCTTGGGTATGAGAGGAAGAGGAAGAGGAGGAAACACATATACCGACTGGAACACCCACGGTGTCACTAGGGCGTCCACAGCTACCGCCTGAGGGTCTCTTGAGCTGGCGCAATACCTTTGTAGCTTTTTGTTGAGACTGGATGCCATCATGTCTATTTGGGGTAGTTCCCACCGACTTGCAATCTGCGCGAAGACTTCCTGATTAAGTCCCCACTCTCCCGGATGCAGATCCTGTCTGCTGAGGAAGTCTGCTTCCCAGTTGTCCACTCCCGGAATGAACACTGCTGACAGAGCGCTTACATGATTCTCTGCCCAGCGAAGAATTATGGGGGCTTCCGCCATTGCCACTCTGCTCCTTGTGCCGCCATGGCGGTTTACATGAGCTACTGCGGTGATGTTGTCTGACTGGATCAGAACTGGTCGATTGCGAAGTAAGATCTCCGCTTGACGTAGGGCGTTGTATATGGCCCTTAATTCCAGGATGTTGATGTGAAGAGAAGTCTCTTGACTTGACCAAAGTCCTTGGAAATTTCTTCCCTGTGTGACTGCTCCCCAACCTCGGAGGCTCGCGTCCGTGGTCACCAGGATCCAGTCCTGAATGCCGAACCTGCGGCCTTCCAGGAGGTGAGCACTGTACAGCCACCACAGGAGAGATACCCTGGCTCTGGGAGACAGGGTGATCCTTTGATGCATTTGTAAATGAGACCCGGACCATTTGTCCAGTAGGTCCCATTGAAAAGTCCCCGCATGGAACCTGCCGAAGGGGATGGCCTCGTACGATGCCACCATCTTCCCCAGGACATGGGTGCAGTGAAGCACTGAAACCTTTTTTGGCTTTAATAGGTTCCTGACCAGAGCTATGAGCTCCTGAGCCTTTTCCATCGGAAGAAAAACCTTTTTCTGTTCTGTGTCCAGAATCAGGCCCAAAAAGGTCAGACGCATTGTAGGAACCAGCTGGGACTTCGGAATATTGAGAATCCAGCCGTGCTGTTGCAACGTCCTCCCTGACAGTGACACGCTGTCCAGTAACTTCTCCCGAGATCTCGCCTTTATGAGGAGATCGTCCAAGTATGGGATAATTGTGACACCCTGCTTGCGCAGGAGCACCATCATTTCCGCCATTACCTTGGTGAAAATTCTCGGGGCCGTGGAAAGCCCAAACGGCAACGTCTGAAATTGGTAATGACAGTCCTGTACAGCAAATCTCAGGAACGCCTGGTGAGGAAGAAAAATCGGAACATGAAGGCAAGCATCCTTTATGTCCAGGGAAACCATCCAATCCCCCCCCCCCCCCCCTCTCCAGGCTGGCGATGACCGCTCTGAGCGATTCCATCTTGAACTTGAACTTTTTCAAGTACAGGTTCAGGGATTTCAGATTCAAAATGGGTCTGACCGAACCGTCCGGTTTCGGAACCACAAACAGGGTTGAGTAATACCCCTTTCCTCGCTGGAGAAGAGGAACCTTGACTATCACCTGTTGCAGGTACAATTTTTGAATTGCAGTTAACACGAACTCCCTTTCTGACGGAGAAGCTGGCAGAGCCGATTTGAAAAACCGGCGAGGAGGCATCTCTTCGAATTCCAGCCTGTATCCCTGAGAAACAATCTCTATTGCCCAGGGATCCACCTGTGAGTGAACCCAGACGTGGCTGAAAAATCGAAGACGTGCCCCCACTTGATCTGGCCCCCCCAGGGAAGCCCCAGCGTCATGCGGTGGATTTTGCAGACGTAGGGGGGGGACTTCCGCTCCTGGGAACTAGCTGTGTGCAGCTTTTTTCCCTTGCCTTTACCTCTGGCAAGAAAGGTCGATCCCCGTACCTTTTTGCTTTTATTTGAACGAAATGACTGCATTTGGTAATGAGGTGCCTTCTTAGTATGTTGGAGCTTAGTAAACAAATGTCTCTTTGAGCATCCCTCATATATAACGCAGCATCCTTGATATGCTCTAGGGCAGGCATGTCCAAACTGCGGCCCTCCAGCTGTTGAGAAACTACACATCCCAGCATGCCCTGACACAGCTTTAGCATTCACTGACCGCAAAACTGTGTTAGGGCATGCTGGGATATGTAGTTTCACAACAGCTGGAGGGCCGCAGTTTGGACATGCCTGCTCTAGGGTCATTAGAATGGTATCCTTATCTAGGGTCTCAATCTCCGTAGACAAGGAATCTGTCCATGCTGCGACAGCACTACAAACCCAGGCCGATGCCATAGCCGGCCTAACAATAGTACCAGAATGTGTGTAAATGTACTTCATGATAACTTCCTGCTTACGATCCGCAGGATCCTTGAGGGTAGCAGTATCCTGGGAAGGCAGTGCCACCTTCTTGGATAAGCGTGTCAACGCCTTGTCTACTTTAGGCGAAGATTCCCTTTACATTAGCATTCAAGACATTCCACATATCCATCCAGTCCGGTGTCTGCGTTGCCGACGACGACCTGACAGTCATGCACTCCCCCTCCTCCTTAGGCGAGTTTATCGTCAAACATGTCGACACACGCGTACCGACACTCCACACACACAGGGAAACTCTTTTCTGAAGACAGGTTCCCCTTTAGGCCCTGTGGAGAGACAGAGAGAAAGTATGCCAGCACACACCCCAGCGCTATATGACCCCGGAGAAAAACACAGAATGTTTACCCAGTAGCGCTGCTGTAATGTATAATCGCCAATTATGTGCCTGCCCCCCCTCCCCTCCCCCCCCCTCTACTTTAAAACCCTCTTTCACCATGTGTCAAGCAGGGGAGAGTCCGGGGAGCTTCCTCTCAGCTGTGCTGTGGAGAGAAAATGGCGCTGGTGAGTGCTGAGGGAGATGCCCCGCCCCCTCGGCAGCGGGCTTCTGTCCCGCTCAAACTTAATAAAATATGGCGGGGGCTCTTTTATATACATGTACAGTGCCCACCTGTACATGTATATAGTCATTTGCCATAGGAGAGGTATTCTAATGCTGCCCAGGGCGCCCCACCTGCGCCCTGCACGCTTACAGTGACCGGAGTGTGTGAGGTGTATGGGAGCAATGACGCACAGCTGCAGTGCTGTGCGTTACCTCAGTGAAGCACCCGAGGGCTTCTGCCGCCTCAGTAGTCTTCTTTCTTCATTTCTTCAGGCTCTGTGAGGAGAACGGCGGCGCGGCTCTGGGATGAACGCCCAGGACGAACCTGTGTTCCACTCCCTCTGGAGCTAATGGTGTCCAGTAGCCGAGAAGCAGAGCCTATCATTTAAGTAGGTCTGCTCCTCTCTCCTCAGTCCCTCGATGCAGGGAGCCTGTTGCCAGCAGAGCTCCCTGAAAATAAGAAAAAAACCTAACAAAATGCTTTCTTAGCAGGGAACTCAGGAGAGCTCCCTGCAGTGCACCCATCTTCCTCTGGGCACAGTCTAAAACTGAGGTCTGGAGGAGGGGCATAGAGGGAGGAGCCAGTACACACCCAGAGTCTAAAGTCTTTCTTAAAGTGCCCATGTCTCCTGCGGAGCCCGTCTATTCCCCATGGTCCTTACGGAGTCCCAGCATCCTCTAGGACGTTAGAGAAAATAGGATTTTGGTTATCTACCGGTAAATCCTTTTCTCGTAGTCTGTAGAGGATGCTGGGCGCCCGCCCAGCGCTTCGTTTTCTTGCAAATGTTATTTGGTTCAGTACAACTTCGTTTTAGTTGAGTACTGCATTGTTACTTGGTAAGTAATGTTTCAGCAGTTGCTGAGTGTTCAAGCTTAGTTGGCTTGACGTGCCTTGTATGTGTGAGCTGGTATGAATCTCACCACTATCTGTGTATAATCCTTCTCTCGAAGATGTCCGTCTCCTCGGGCACAGTTTCTAGACTGAGTCTGGTAGAAGGGGCATAGAGGGAGAAGCCAGCCCACACTCTCAAACTCTTAAAGTGCCAATGGCTCCTGGTGGACCCCTCTATACCCCATGGTACTAATGTGGACCCCAGCATCCTCTACGGAGTACGAGAAAAGGATTTACCGGTAGGTAACCAAAATACTATTTTTTTACACAGGTAAACAGTACGATGAGAAGGTGGATGTATTTTCATTTGGGATTGTTCTATGTGAGGTAAGATCACTACTGATGGAGCTTGCAACGATTTCAGGCCTGTAACAACCCAAACAGAATGAGCATTTATTTTACATGTACACAGTAAAGTTTGCAATGTGTTTTGGAACGGTCTCACCTGCAGAAGGAAGTGGGGAAGCGAGGGGAGGGAATCGACAAGGCCTATGGGGGAGATTGGCTAAAGTGCCTCTGTACTTAGGAAAGAATACAATGTGAACAGAAATTAAAAAAACAAAAAAACACGTTAAAATGATACATTTAATAGAAACATAGAAACATAGAATTTGTCGGCAGATAAGAACCACTTGGCCCATCTAGTCTGCCCCTTTTTTTTTTTTATATATTATTTTTTTTTATCACTAACCTTATTTGATCCTTATTTCTTTGTAAGGATATCCTTATGTCTATCCCATGCATGTTTAAATTGCTCTACTGTCTTAGCCTCTACCACCTCTGATGGGAGGCTATTCCACTTGTCCACTACCCTTTCTGTGAAATAATTTTTCCGCAAATTTCCCCTGAACCTCCCCCCCTCCAGTCTCAGTGCATGTCCTCGTGTCCTATTGCTTCTCTTCATTTGGAGAATGTTTCCCTCCTGGACTTTGTTAAAACCCTTCATATATTTGAAAGTTTCTATCATGTCCCCCCTTTCTCTTCTCTGCTCCAAACTATACATATTGAGATTTCTTAGTCTTTCTGGGTATGTTTTGTGATGTAGGCCATGCACCATTTTAGTTGCCCTCCTTTGTACAGTTTCTAATGTATTAATATCCTTTTGAAGATATGGCCTCCAGAACTGAATACAGTATTCTAGATGAGGCCGTACCAATGACCTATACAGTGGCATTATTACTTCTTTCTTTCTGCTGCTGATTCCTCTCCCAATGCAGCCAAGCATCTGACTAGCCTTCCTCATTGCCTTGTTACATTGCTTACCTGCCTTTAAGTCATCTGAAATAGTGACTCCTAGATCCCTTTCCTCCTCAGTAGTTTCCAGTATAGTGCCATTAATACTGTATTTAGCTTTAGGATTTTTGAGACCCAAGTGCATGATTTTGCATTTTTTGGCATTAAACTGTAATTGCCAGACTCTTGACCATTCCTCTAGTCTACCTAGATCCTCAATCATTTGTTTTACCCCACCTGGTGTGTCTACCCTGTTGCATACCTTTGTGTCATCTGCAAAAAGGCATACTTTCCCTTTAATCCCATTTGCAATGTCACCAATAAAGATATTGAAAAGCACTGGTCCAAGTACAGATCCCTGGGGTACTCCACTGGTAACATTTCCCTCCTGTGAATGCACTCCATTTACCACAACTCTCTGTTTTCTATCCTTCAACCAAGATCTTATCCATTCAATAATCCTAATATCCAATCCCAAACTTTCAAGTTTATTTAGCAGTCTGCGATGTGGAACTGTGTCAAAAGCCTTACTAAAGTCAAGATAAGCTATATCCATGGCTCCACCTTTATCCATCACTTTAGTCACACAATCAAAAAAGTCAATAAGATTTGTTTGACATGATCTTCCCCCAGTGAATCCATGCTGTTTGGGATCCAGTAAATTGCTGGATTTGAGATGATCTACAACTCTTTCTTTTAAGAGTGTTTCCATCAATTTCCCTACTACTGATGTAAGACTCACTGGTCTGTAGTTGTTTGCCTCTTCCTTGCTTCCACTTTTGTGCAGTGGGACTACGTTTGCTCTTTTCCAGTCCCCTGGAATTTCTCCTGTAGCTAATGACTGGTTGAATAATTCTGTCAATGGTGCTACCAGCACCTCTTTAAGTTCTTTTAGTATCCTTGGATGTATCCCATCTGGCCCCATAGATTTGTCCACTTTCAGCTTTGAGAGTTTTAATGACTCCTATGAATGAAGTTAAACCAATCATTTATTGTAGGAGGAAAAGTTAAATGTTTTATTAAAAATGATTGGGCTTTTTATACAGGTTGAGTATCCCATATCCAAATATTCCAGAATACGGAATATTCCGAAATGCGGAATATTTTGAGTGAGAGTGAGATAATGAAACCTTTGTTTTCTAATGGCTCAATGTACACAAACTTTTGTTTAACACACCAAGTTATTAAAAATATTGTATTAAATGACCTTCATCCTGTGTGTATATGAAACATAAATGCATTCTGTGCTTAGACTTAGGTTCCATCGCCATGATATCTCATTATAGTATGCAATTATACCAAAATACGGAAAAATCCGATGTCCAAAATACTTCCGCTCCCAAGCATTTTGGATAAGGGATACACAACCTGTATTACTAATTAAACTTTAGTAATATGCTGCTCTCTAGATAATTCTACTTCCCCGCAATCCGACTAGTTCAGTGGTTCACAAACTTTTCTGAATCACGGCGCCCTGGACTGTCAGAATTGATTTCACGGCACCCCTAGGCCAAAAGTTTCTTGAGAAATGTAAAAATAAATATTAAATTAATTTCTCATACGTCCTAGAGGATGCTGGGGACACTTCAAGAACCATGGGGTATAGACGGGATCTGCAGGAGACATGGGCACTTTAAGACTTGGAATGGGTGTGAACTGGCTCCTCCCTCTATGCCCCTCCTCCAGACTCCAGTTTAGAATTGTGTCCAGGGAGACTGGTCACACACAGGGGAGCTCTACTGAGTTTCTCTGAAAAGACTATGGGGTATATGCAATTCACGGCGAATCGCGGCAATTTTTCGCCGTTTTTTAATTCGACTTAATTCGACAGGTGAATTCCGGAAGGTGGCTTCCAAAATTCACCATATTCAATAAAAAACGGATTCGCCAGAATCGCGGGCGATAATCGGCCGATTTGGCGGATTTTGCCGCGATTTTAAAAAACGGGGAAAAACGGGAAAAACCCGGAAAAAAAAAATGGCGTGGGGTCCCCCCTCCAAAGCATAACCAGCCTCGGGCTCTTCAAGCTGGTCCTGGTTCTAAAAATGCAGGGGAAAAATTGGGCAGGGATCCCCCGTATTTTTAAAACCAGCACCGGGCTCTGCGCCTGGTGCTGGTGCCAAAAATACGGGGGACAAAAAGAGTAGGGGTCCCCCGTATTTTTAACACCAGCATCGGGCTCCACTAGCTGGACAGATAATGCCACAGCCGGGGGTCACTTTTATGCCGTGCCCTGCGGCCGTGGCATTAAATATCCAACTAGTCACCCCTGGCCGGGGTACCCTGGGGGAGTGGGGACCCCTTCAATCAAGGGGTCCCCCCCCCCCCAGCCACCCAAGGGCCAGGGGTGAAGCCCGAGGCTGTCTCCCCCCCCCCCCCCCATCCAATGGGCTGCGGATGGGGAGGCTGATAGCCTTTTGTGATAATAAAAAGATATTGTTTTTTCCAGTAGTACTACAAGTCCCAGCAAGCCTCCCCGCAAGCTGGTACTTGGAGAACCACAAGTACCAGCATGCGGGAGAAAAACGGGCCCGCTGGTACCTGTAGTACTACTGGAAAAAAAATACCCAAATAAAAACAGTACACAGACACCTTGATAGTAAAACTTTATTACACACTACCGACACACACATACTTACCTATGTTGACACGCCGACTGCCACGGTCTCCGACGATCCGAGGGTACCTGTGAAAAAATTATACTCACCTTCCAGCGTCCAGAGGTACATCCAGGTCCAGAGATAATCCACGTACTTGGCAAAACAAAAAAACGAACACCGATCCATACCGGACTGGAAAGGGGTCCCATGCTTTCACATCAGACCCCTTTCTCCCGAATCCCGGGACATCACGTGACTCCTGTCACTGAAGTCCCTTCAGCCAATCAGGAAGCGCTACTTCCGTGGCGCTCACCTGATTGGCTGTGCGCTGTCTGAGCTGTCAGACAGCGCATCGCAAAGCCGCTCCATTACTTTCAATGGTGGGAACTTTGCGGGTAGCGGTGGGGTTAACCCGCGGTCAGCCGCTGACCGGCGGGTGACCTCACCGCTAGCCGCTAAGTTCCCACCATTGAATATAATGGACTGGGCTGTGCGATGCGCTGTCTGCTCAGACGCGCAGAGCCAATCAGGTGAGCGCAACGAAGTTGCGCTTCCTGATTGGCTATAGAGACCTTTCTGTGACAGCTGTCACTGACAGGTCTCTCTGCATTCGGGGATAGGGGTCTCATGTGTCAGCATGGGACCCCTTTCAGTCCGGCATGGAGCGGGTATTTGCGTTTTGTTTTTTTCTACAAGTACGTGGATTTATCTCTGGACCATGGCTGAGGTGAGTATATTGATCTTTTATTTTCAGGTACCCCTGGATTCTACATGGAGAAGAGGACCGATGTCGGCGTGTGAACATAGGTAAGTATGTGTGTGTCGACGTATGAAATAAAGTTTTACTTTCACGGTGTGTGTGTCCTGTTTTTATTTGGGTATTTTTTTTCCAGTAGTACTACAGGTACCAGCGGGCCCGCTTTTCTCCCGCATGCTGGTACTTGTGGTTCTCCAAGTACCAGCTTGCGGGGGAGGCTTGCTGGGACTTGTAGTACTGCTGGAAAAAACAATTTCTCTATCGTCCTAGTGGATGCTGGGGTTCCTGAAAGGACCATGGGGAATAGCGGCTCCGCAGGAGACAGGGCACAAAAGTAAAGCTTTCCGATCAGGTGGTGTGCACTGGCTCCTCCCCCTATGACCCTCCTCCAAGCCAGTTAGATTTTTGTGCCCGGCCGAGAAGGGTGCAATCTAGGTGGCTCTCCTAAAGAGCTGCTTAGGAAAGTTTAGCTTAGGTTTTTTTATTTTACAGTGAGTCCTGCTGGCAACAGGATCACTGCAACGAGGGACTTAGGGGAGAAGAAGTGAACTCACCTGCGTGCAGGATGGATTGGCTTCTTGGCTACTGGACATCCGCTCCAGAGGGACGATCACAGGTACAGCCTGGATGGTCACCGGAGCCTTGCCGCCGGCCCCCTTGCAGATGCTGAAGTAAGAAGAGGTCCAGAATCGGCGGCAGAAGACTCCTCAGTCTTCTTAAGGTAGCGCACAGCACTGCAGCTGTGCGCCATTTTCCTCTCAGCACACTTCACACGGCAGTCACTGAGGGTGCAGGGCGCTGGGAGGGGGGCGCCCTGGGAGGCAAATGAATACCTATTTTGGCTAAAAATACCTCACATATAGCCTCCGGAGGCTATATGGAGATATTTAACCCCTGCCAGAATCCGTTAAGAGCGGGAGACGAGGCCGCCGAAAAAGGGGCGGGGCCTATCTCCTCAGCACACAGCGCCATTTTCCCTCACAGAAAGGCTGGAGGGAAGGCTCCCAGGCTCTCCCCTGCACTGCACTACAGAAACAGGGTTAAAACAGAGAGGGGGGGCACTAATTTGGCGATATGCTTATATATTAAGATGCTATAAGGGAAAACACTTATATAAGGTTGTCCCTATATAATTATGGCGTTTTTGGTGTGTGCTGGCAAACTCTCCCTCTGTCTCTCCAAAGGGCTAGTGGGTCCTGTCCTCTATCAGAGCATTCCCTGTGTGTGTGCTGTGTGTCGGTACGTGTGTGTCGACAGATAGGAGGACGATGTTGGTGAGGAGGCGGAGCAATTGCCTGTAATGGTGATGTCACTCTCTAGGGAGTCGACACCGGAATGGATGGCTTATTTAGGAAATTACGTGATAATGTCAACACGCTGCAAGGTCGGTTGACGACATGAGACGGCCGACAAACAATTAATACCGGTCCAGACGTCTCAAAAACACCGTCAGGGGTTTTAAAACGCCCGTTTACTTTAGTCGGTCGACACAGACACAGACAGGGACACTGAATCCAGTGTCGACGGTGAATAAACAAACGTATTCCTTATTAGGGCCACACATTAAAGGCAATAAAGGAGGTGTTACATATTTCTGATACTACAAGTACCACAAAAGAGGGTATTATGTGGAATGTGAAAAAACTACCATAGTTTTTCCTGAATCAGATAAATTAAATGAAGTGTGTGATGATGCGTGGGTTCCCCCCGATAGAAAATTATGGGCGGTATACCCTTTCCCGCCAGAAGTTAGGGCGCGTTGGGAAACACCCCTTAAGGTGGATAAGGCGCTCACACGCTTATCAAAACAAGTGGCTGTACCGTCTATAGATAGGGCCGTCCTCAAGGACCAGCTGACAGGAGGCTGGAAAATATAATAAAAAGTATATACACACATACTGGTGTTATACTGCGACCAGCGATCGCCTCAGCCTGGATGTGCAGAGCTAGGGTGGCTTGGTCGGATTCCCTGACTAAAAATATTGATACCCTTGACAGGGACAGTATTTTATTGACTATAGAGCATTTAAAGGATGCATTTCTATATATGCGAGATGCACAGAGGGATATTTGCACTCTGGCATCATGAATAAATGCGATGTCCATAACTGCCAGAAGATGTTATGGACACGACAGTGGTCAGGTGATGCAGATTCCAAACGGCACAAAGGTGTATGGCCGTATAAAGGAAGAGGAGTTATTTGGGGTCGGTCCATCGGACCTGGTGGCCACGGCAACTGCTGGAAAATCCACCGTTTTTTACCCTAAGTCACATCTCTGCAGAAAAAGACACCGTCTTTTCAGCCTCAGTCCTCTCGTCCCTATAAGATCATATCTGCCCAGGGATAGAGGAAAGGGAAGAAGACTGCAGCAGGCAGCCCATTCCAGGAACAGAAGCGTTCCACCGCTTCTGACAAGTTCTCAGCATGGCGCTGAGACCGTACAGGACCCCTGGATCCTACAAGTAGTATCCCGGGGGTACAGATTGGAATGTCGAGAAGTTTCCCCTTCGCAGGCTCCTGAAGTCTGCTTTACCAAGGTCTCCCTCCGACAAGGAGGTAGTATGGGAAAAAATTCACAAGGCTGTATTCCCAGCAGGTGATAATTAAATTACCCCTCCTACTACAAGAAAAGGGGTATTATTCCACACTATATTGTAGTACTGAAGCCAGAAGGTTAGGTGAGACTTATTCTAAAAAAAAAAAAAATTTTTTTTGAACACTTACAAAGGTTCAAATCAAGATGAAGTCACTCAGAGCAGTGATAACGAACCAGGAAGAAGGGGACTATATAGTGTCCCGGGACATCAGGGATGCTTACCTCTATGTCCCAAATTTGCCCTTCTCACTAAGGGTACCTCAGGTTCGTGGTGCAGAACTGTCACTATCAGTTTCAGACGCTGCCGTTTGGATTGTCCACGGCACCCCGGGTCTTTACCAAGGTAATGGCCGAAATGATGATTCTTCTTCGAAGAAAAGGCGTCTTAATTATCCCTTACTTGGACGATCTCCTGATAGGGGCATACTCCAGGGAACAGTTGGAGGTCGGAGTAGCACTATCTCGGATACTGCTACAATCAGCACGGGTGGATTCTAAATAAATTCCAAAATCGCAGCTGATCCCGACGACACGTCTGCAGTGCCTAGGGATGATTCTGGACACAGTCCAGAAAAAGGTGTTTCTCCCGGAAGAGAAGGCCAGGGAGTTATCCGAGCTAGTCAGGAACCTCCTAAAAACAGTGCATCATTGCACAAGGGTCCTGGTAAAAATGGTGGCTTCCTACGAAGCAATTCCGTTCGGCAGATTTCACGCAAGAACTTTTCAGTGGGATCTGCTGGACAAATGGTCCGGATCGCATCTTCAGATGCATCAGCGGATAACCCTATATCCAAGGACAAGGGTGTCTCTCCTGTGGTGGTTATAGAGTGCTCATCGTCTAGAGGGCCGCAGATTCGGCATTCAGGATTGGATGCTGGTGACCACGGAGCCCAGCCCGAGAGGCTGGGGAGCAGTCACACAAGGGAAAAATTTCCAGGGAGTGTGATCAAGTCTGGAGACTTTTC
The DNA here is from genome assembly GCF_028390025.1 of Pseudophryne corroboree. Lineage (NCBI taxonomy): Eukaryota > Metazoa > Chordata > Amphibia > Anura > Myobatrachidae > Pseudophryne > Pseudophryne corroboree. Next base: position 373,607,200 of record NC_086444.1, on the reverse strand, counting down.
TCCACATAAATATACTGGAGCTAAGGGTAAATTTATAATGCTCTAAGCTTAGCAAGACCTCTGCTTCAAGGTCAGCCGATATTGATCCAGTGGGAAAAACATCACGGCAGTCGCCCACGTAAACAGACAGGGCGACACAAGAAGCAGGAAAAAACTGCAAGGATTTTTCGCTGGGCGGAAAATCATGTGATAACACTGTCAGCAGTGTTTCATCCCGGGAATGGAAACTGGGAAGCAGACTTCCTCAGCACGACCTCCACCCGGGAGAGTGGAAACTTCATCGGGAAGTTTTTTCCACATGATTGTAAACCGTTGGGAAATACCAAAGGTGGACATGATGGCGTCCCGTCTGAACAAAAAACGGGACAGGTATTGCGCCAGGTCAAGAGACCCTCAGGCAATAGATGTGGACGTTCTGGTAACACCGTGGGTGTACCAGTCGGTGTATGTGTTCCCTCCTCTGCTTCTCATACCTAAGGTGCTGAGAATTATAAGACGTAGAGGAGTAAGAACTATACTCATGGCTCCGGATTGGCCAAGAAGGACTTGGTACCCGGAACTTCAAGAGATGCTTACAGAGGTCTTATGGCCTCTGCCGCTAAGAAGGGACTTGCTTCAGCAAGTACCATGTCTGTTCCAAGACTTACCGCAGCTGCGTTTGTCGGCATGGCGATGGAAAGCCGGATCCTAAGGGAAAAAGGCATTCCGGAAGAGGTCATTCCTACCCTGGTCAAAGCCAGAAAGGAGGTGACCGCACAACATTATCACCACATGTGGCGAAAATATGTTGCGTGGTGTGAGGCCAGGAAGGCCCCACAAAGAAATTTCAACTCGGTCGTTTCCTGCATTTCCTGCAAACAGGAGTGTCTATGGGCCTCAAATTGGGGTCCATTAAGGTTCAAATTTCGGCCCTGTCAATTTTCTTCCAGAAAGAATTGGCTTCAGTTCCTGAAGTCCAGAAGTTTGTCAAGGGAGTATTGCATATACAACCCCCTTTTTGTGCCTCCAGTGGCACTGTGGGATCTCAACGTAGTTCTGGGATTCCTCAAATCACATTGGTTTAAAACCAGTCAAATATGTGGATTTGAAGCATCTCACATGAAAAGTGACCATGCTCTTGGCCCTGGCCTGGACCAGGCGAGTGTCAAATTGGTGGTTTTTTCTCAAAAAAGCCCATATCTGTTGTCCATTCGGACAGGGCAGAGCTGCGGACTCGTCCCCAGTTCTCTCCCTAAGGTGGTGTCAGTGTTTCACCTGAACCAGCTTATTGTGGTGCCTTGCACCTACTAGGGACTTGGAGGACTCCAAGTTGCTAGAGGTTGTCAGGGCCCTGAAAATATGTTCCAGGACGGCTGGAGTCAGAAAATCTGACTCGCTGTTTATACTGTATGCACCCAACAAATTGGGTGCGCCTGCTTCTAAGCAGTCGATTGCTCGTTGGATTTGTAACACAATTCAACTTGCACATTCTGTGGCAGGCCTGCCACAGCCTAAATCTGTTAAGGCCCATTCCACAAGGAAGGTGGGCTCATCTTGGGCGGCTGCCCGAGGGGTCTCGGCATTACAACTCTGCCGAGCAGCTACGTGGTCAGGGGAGAACACGTTTGTAAAATTCTACAAATTTGATACCCTGGCAAAAGAGGACCTGGAGTTCTCTCATTCGGTGCTGCAGAGTCATCCGCACTCTCCCGCCCGTTTGGGAGCTTTGGTATAATCCCCATGGTCCTTTCAGGAACCCCAGCATCCACTAGGACGATAGAGAAAATAAGAATTTACTTACCGATAATTCTATTTCTCGGAGTCCGTAGTGGATGCTGGGCGCCCATCCCAAGTGCGGATTATCTGCAATACTTGTACATAGTTACAAAAATCGGGTTATTATTGTTGTGAGCCATCTTTTCAGAGGCTCCGCTGTTATCATACTGTTAACTGGGTTTAGATCACAAGTTGTACGGTGTGATTGGTGTGGCTGGTATGAGTCTTACCCGGGATTCAAAATTCCTCCCTTATTGTGTACGCTCGTCCGGGCACAGTACCTAACTGGCTTGGAGGAGGGTCATAGGGGGAGGAGCCAGTGCACACCACCTGATCGGAAAGCTTTACTTTTGTGCCCTGTCTCCTGCGGAGCCGCTATTCCCCATGGTCCTTTCAGGAACCCCAGCATCCACTACAGACTCCGAGAAATAGAATTATCGGTAAGTAAATTCTTATTATTCTTTTCAGGATCACAAAAGGCTATCAGCCCCCCCATCCGCAGCCCATTGGATGGGGGGGGACAGCCTCGGGCTTCACCCCTGGCCCTTGGGTGGCTGGGGGGGGGGGACCCCTTGATTGAAGGGGTCCCCACTCCCCCAGGGTACCCCGGCCAGAGGTGACTAGTTGGATATTTAATGCCACGGCCGCAGGGCACGGCATAAAAGTGACCCCCGGCTGTGGCATTATCTGTCCAGCTAGTGGAGCCCGATGCTGGTGTTAAAAATACGGGGGACCCCTACGCTTTTTGTCCCCCGTATTTTTGGCACCAGCACCAGGCGCAGAGCCCGGTGCTGGTTTTAAAAATACGGGGGATCCCCTGTCAATTTTTTCCCCGCATTTTTAGAACCAGGACCAGCTCGAAGAGCCCGAGGCTGGTTATGCTTTGGAGGGGGGACCCCACGCCATTTTTTTTTAGGATTTTACCGTTCCAGCAATAAAAATAAAAAATAAAAATATTTTAAAAAATATATAAATAATATTTGTGCCTCCAAAAAAAAAAAAAAAAGTACCTAATCCCTTCTAATATAAATAGATCTGCTATTCCCCCAAAAAAAAACACAAAAAAAAAACATGTTTAAAATTTTTTTATTTGTTTTCACCCTCCAAAGTGTGGCGGATTGAAAATGACGAATTTGCTGTCTAAAAGCACTGCTGTCGAATTTCCAAACTTGAATTGAATATGCTTTGGTCGAATTGCAGCACTTGTATCATTGCAGAAAAGTCGAATTTGCAAAAATTCGAATTTCAAAAAGTCGAATTTTGAAAGTCCGTTTTTTGGTCGGAAAGCACTGAATTGCATAGGCAAATTTTTTTTTTGGTCGAAAAAATGACCCGAAATTCGACAATTTCGGGAATTCGACCGCAATTGCATATACCCCTTTGTGTTAGGTTTTTTATTTTCAGGGAGAACTGCTGGCAACAGTCTCCCTGCATTGTGGGACTTAAGGGAGAGAAGTCAGACCTACTTCTAATGAGTTCAAAGGCTCTGCTTCTTGGCTACAGGACACCATTAGCTCCTGAGGGTTTGTAACACTAGGTACGCCTAGGGGTTCACTCCCAGAGCCCGCCGTCACCCCCCTTGCAGAGACGGAAGTCAGAAGACAGGTGAGTAGAAGAAGATAGAAGACTTCAGAGACTGCTTCTGAGGTACCGCACAGCGATTGCGCTGCGCGCCATGCTCCCATACACAGCAGCACTACAGGGTGCAGGGCGCCCTGGGCAGCATGAAAAAATCCTCATACAAGCTGGCAAAGTGGATAAGATGTGCCAAGGCACAAAATCCTGACCCCCGCCAGCGTTTTTGTATTATGAAATAGCGGGCTGAAGCGTGCTGTTGAGGGGGCGGGGCTTACCCTCACAGCTCTCAGCGCCATTTTCTCTTCACAAGAAAGCTGTAGAGACGCTGGTCCTTGCCTCCACACTGCTGTATCACGTGACAGGGTGCAAAACGGGGGGGGGGTCCACAGTTAATTTGGCTTATATAAGTTATAAAAGCGCTAGAAACAGGTCTGGGCTTTAGATTAAGGTTTCAGTACTGGGTTTGAGCGCTGGGTTGTGAGCTGGCAAACTCCCTCTGTGTTTCTCTGACAGGCTTTACTGTGGGTCTGTCCCCTATCTGCCCAGTGTGTCAGTAGGTGTCGGTACACGTGTGTCGGCATGTCTGAGGCTGAGTGTTCTTCCCAGGAGGAGACTGTGTTAGGGACAGAAATGGCTGTGGGAGTGACCATGTCGGCACCGCCGACTCCTGATTGGGTAAATGTGTTGAATGCCTTGAATGCTAATGTGGCTCTTATTAATAAGAGATTGGATAAATCTGAATCTCAGAACCAGGCATGGAAGAAATCTGTAGAGGATGTGTTATCACAGGTCCAGACCCCCTCGGGGTCACAAACGTTCATTTGCTCAGTTAGCAGACACAGATACCGACACGGACACTGACTCCAGTGTCGACTATAGTGATGCCAAATTAGACCCAAAGTTGGCAAAGAATATTCAGTACATGATTGTGGCAATAAAAGAAGTATTACATATCACTGAGGACCCTGCTGTTCCTGATACTAGGGTCTGTATGTATAAGGGAAAGAAACCTGAGGTAACATTTCCTCCCTCTCATAAACTGAATACTTTTTTGAGAAAATGTGGGAAAATCCTGACAAAAAGTTTCTGAATCCCAAGAGGATTCAGGTGACGTATCCATTCCCCTCTAGGGATAGAGAAAAGTGGGAGTATTCCCCCATTGTGGACAAGGCTCTGTCACGGTTGTCTAAAAAGGTGGCTTTACCATCTCCTGACACGGCAGCCCTTAAGGATCCTGAGGATCGTAGACAGGAAAATACGTTAAAATCCATTTACGTCACCACAGGTTCACTGCTCAGACCAACCATTGCATCGGCGTGGGTGAGTAGTGCTATTGCAAAGTGGGCAGATAACTTGTCATCTGATATAGATACCCTAGATAGGGATAGTATCCTGTTAACTCTGGGTTATATCAGGGACGCTGCGGCCTACCTAAAGGAGGCGGTGAGGGATATTGGCATTTTGGGAGCAAAAGCCAATGCCATGGCAATTTCAGCTAGGAGGGCATTCTGGATTCATCAATGGAATGCTGATGCTGACTCTAAGAAAGCTATGAAGTCGCTCCCGTATAAAGGTGGTGTCTTGTTTGGGGACGGTCTCACTGAATTGGTATCTACGGCTACCGCGGGTAAGTCATTTGTGTTGCCTTATATTCCTCCACAACAAAAGAGAGGCCATTTTCAGATGCAGTCCTTTCGGCCAAATAAATACAAAAAAGGCTGAGGTTATTCCTTCCTCGCTAATAGGGGAAGAGGAAAAGGTAAAAGATCTCCAGCCGTTGCAGCTTCCCAGGAGCAGAAGTCCTCCCCGGCTTCTGCCAAATCCACCGCATGACGCTGGGGCTCCACTGAGGGAGTCCGCACCGGTGGGGGCACGTCTCAAATTCTTCAGTCAATTCTGGGCTCGTTCGGCCCTGGACCCATGGGTTTTAGAAATAGTGTCCCAGGGGTACAAACTGGAGTTTCAAGACGTTCCCCCTCACCGATTTTTCAAATCTGCCTTACCAGCTTCTCTTCCGGACAGGCAGGTTGTATGCGATGCAATACAAAAGTTATGCCTAAATCAGGTCATTATCAGGGTTCCTCCGTCTCAACAGGGAGAAGGCTTTTATTCCAGCCTGTTTGTGGTCCCGAAGCCGGACGGTTCGGTCAGACCAATTCTGAACCTAAAGTCCCTCAATCTTTACCTAAGAAAATTCAAATTCAAGATGGAATCTCTCCGAGCAGTGATCTCCAGTCTGGAGGAAGGGGATTTCATGGTGTCGGTCGACATAAAGGATGCCTACTTACACATCCCCATATATCCTCCGCATCAGGCTTACCTAAGGTTTGCTATTCAGGATTGTCATTACCAATTTCAAACGTTGCCGTTTGGTCTGTCCACAGCTCAAAGGATTTTCACCAAGGTAATGGCGGAAATGATGATTCTCCTTCGCAGGCAAGGAGTCACAATTATCCCTTACTTGGACGATCTCCTGATAAAGGCAAGATCCAAGGACAAACTGGTCCAGGACATTACGCTATCCCTGACAGTTCTACAACATGGTTGGATCCTAAACTTGCCAAAGTCACAGTTGAATCCGACAAAACGGCTGTCGTTTTTGGGAATGATTCTGGACACAGAATTACAGAGAGTGTTTCTTCCAGAAGAACTCTGGAAATCCAGACTTTGGTCAGATTCTGAAACCGGCGAGAGTGTCGATCCATCAATGCACTTGTTTGCTGGGAAAGATGGTGGCGGCCTACGAGGCCATTCAATTTGGCAGGTTCCATGCCAGAGTGTTTCAGTGGGACCTGTTGGACAAGTGGTCCGGATCCCATCTACACATGCACCGCAAAATAATCCTGTCCTCCAGGACCAGAATCTCTCTCCTGTGGTGGCTGCACAGCTCTCACCTCCTAGAGGGACGCAGGTTCGGGATCCAGGACTGGATCCTAGTAACCACGGATGCGAGCCTCCAGGGCTGGGGAGCAGTCACACAGGGAGAAAACTTCCAGGAAGATGGACAAGCCAGGAAGTTGGTCTACACATAAACGTTCTAGAGTTAAGAGCCATTTACAACGGTCTTCCTCAAGCGGAACGTCTCCTTCAAAACCTGCCCGTACTAATCCAGTCGGACAATATAACGGCAGTAGCGCACCTAAACTGCCAGGGCGGAACAAAGAGCAGAGCGGCAATGGCAGAGGCCACAAAAGTTCTCTGCTGGGCGGAAAGATATACAAGCGCTCTGTCAGCAATCTTCACTTCAGTAGTGGACAACTGGGAAGCAGACTTCCTCAGCAGACACGATCTCCATCCAGGAGAGTGGGGTCTTCATCAAGAGGTCTTCGCAGAAGTGACAAGTCTTTGGGGAATTCCTCAAATAGACCTGATGGCGTCTCGCCTCAACAAGAAACTTCTGAGATATTGTTCCAGGTCGAGGGACCCTCAAGCAATAGCTGTGGACGCGCTAGTGACTCCATGGGTGTTTCAGTCGGTGTATGTGTTCCCTCCGCTTCCACTCATACCAAGGGTGCTAAAGATCATAAGAAGAACAAGGGTTCAGGCGATCCTCATTGTTCCGGACTGGACGAGGAGGGCTTGGTATCCAGATCTTCAGAAATTACTCATAGGAGATCCCAGGCCTCTTCCTCTACGAGAGGATCTGTTACAGCAGGGGCCATGCGTATATCACGGCTTACCGCGGCTACGTTTGACGGCTTGGCGGTTGAACGCCGGATCTTAGCCCGAAAGGGTATTCCCAGTGAAGTCATTCCCACACTTCTTCAGGCTAGGAAAGATGTAACGGCAAAACATTATCACCGTATTTGGAGAAAATATGTGTCTTGGTGTGAATCCAAGAGGGCTCCTACGGAAGAATTTCAGCTGGGGCGTTTTCTCCATTTTCTGAAAGCAGGTGTGGATGCGGGCCTGAAGTTAGGCTCCATAAAAGTACAAATTTCGGCCTTATCAATTTTCTTTCAAAAATAATTTGCCTCCCTTCCAGAAGTTCAGACTTTCGTGAAGGGCGTTTTGCACATCCAACCTCCCTTTGTGCGCTCAGTGGCACCATGGGATCTTAATGTGGTGTTGCAGTTCCTTCAATCTCATTGGTTTGAACCTTTACAGAAGGTAGAGTTGAAATTTCTCACTTGGGAAGTGGTCATGTTATTGGTCTTAGCATCAGCAAGACGGGTGTCTGAGTTGGCGGCTTTGTCTCACAAGAGTCCGTATTTAATCTTCCGTGAAAATAGAGCAGAGTTGAGAACTCGTCAACAATTTCTGCCGAAGGTGGTTTCATCGTTCCACATGAACCAGCCTATTGTGGTGCCAGTGGCTACTGACGTTTTTACTGAATCAAAATCTCTCGATGTGGTCAGGGCTTTAAAGATTTATGTTGCCAGAACGGCTCCACTTAGGAAAACTGAAGCTTTGTTTGTCCTGTATGCTTCCAACAAGATTGGAAATCCTGCTTCTAAGCAGACTATTGCGCTCTGGATCTGTAATACGATTCAGCATGCTCATTCTACGGCTGGATTGCTGTTACAGAAATCAGTGAAGGCCTATTCTACCAGAAAGGTGGGCTCATCCTCGGCGGCTGCCCGAGGGGTCTCGGCATTACAACTCTGTCGAGCAGCTATGTGGTCGGGTTCAAACACTTTTGTGAAATTTTACAAGTTTGATACCCTGGCTGAGGAGGACCTCATGTTTGGTCAATCAGTGCTGCAGAGTCATCCGCACTCTCCCGCCCATTCTAGAGCTTTGGTATAAACCCCATGGTTCTTGAAGTGTCCCCAGCATCCTCTAGGACGTATGAGAAAATAGGATTTTAATACCTACCGGTAAATCCTTTTCTCTTAGTCCGTAGAGGATGCTGTGCGCCCGTCCTAGTGCGGACTCTATCTGCAGCTCTTACTTGGTAAGTTTTGGTTATGTTAAACACAGGTTGCGTTTCTGTTGTAGTCAGCCTGTTGCTTACATTGTTTATGCCGTTGACTGGATTTCTGTTAAATGCCATGTTGTACGGCGTGTTTGTGGTGTGAGCTGGTATGTATCCCACCTTAGTTTAACAATAAATCCTTTCATCGAAATGTCCGTCTCCCTGGGCACAGTTCCTGTAACTAGAGTCTGGAGGAGGGGCATAGAGGGAGGAGCCAATTCACACCCATTCAAAGTCTTAAAGTGCCCATGTCTCCTGCGAATCCCATCTATACCCCATGGTTCTTGAAGTGTCCCCAGCATCCTCTATGGACTAAGAGAAAAGGATTTACCGGTAGGTATTAAAATCCTATTTTAAAGTGTTTATACGTCATACTTAGTTTTAACTGTATGGTGAGGGACAAGATTTGCTTCTGTTTGTACACATATTTTATGCTTGCCAGCCACCAGCACTGGTTTTGCCCATTACATTGACCATAAATAATTTCAATTGGTCCTAGACCACCAACGTAAAGCACCCCTGCAAGTGCCGCAGGGCACCCCAGGGTGCCTAGGTACACAGTCTGAGAACCCCTATTCTAGTTTACAGAGGTGTTTTCTATTGGGGGGAGAGTAGGCAGGCACCTGGTAGAGCTCTATGGCTATAAAAGCTATTGGTGTCTATTTACTAAGCCTTGAATGGAGATAAAGTGGATAGATAATAGGATTTTGGTACTAATACGTAAATCCTTTTCTTTGAATCCATAGGGGGCACTGGAGTACTCTTGGGGATATGGACGGCTTCCGTAGGAAACAGGGCACTGAATATTTAAATTTAGAACACTCCACCCCTCCATATCCCAGAGTACCTCAGTGTTTTTTACTGAGCCGAACAGGAGCTACAGAGAGGTTGACAATGGAGTATTACATATAACATAACTGACAACAACGAAGTTGACACATAACGTTACTGACCACTAAACAGTTGACACCATAACCAGCACTTGATAATTTGAACCAGTCGGTGAGAGTGTGTTACCATAAGATCCCCTGAACTTACCACAAACCAGGTAAAACGGCTCTGGGTGGGCGTCCAGTGCCCCCTATGGATTCAAAGAAAAGGATTTACCTGGTAAGTACCAAAATCCTATTTTCTTTTTCATCCACTAGGGGTCACTGGAGTACTCTTGGGACGTACCAAAGCTTCCCCCGTGGGCGGGAGAGCTGTTTGGCACCTGTAACACTAGGCGGCCAAAGCTAGATGCTGATGCCGCAAACGTATCAAACTTGTAAAAGCGCACAAACGTGTGCACTGAAGACCATGTAGCCGCACGGCAAAGCTGCGTCGTAGAAGCTCCACGACCAGCTGCCCATGAAGTTCCCACAGAACGTGTGGAATAAGCTGTTACTGATGTAGGCGGCTGTAACCTAGCATTAAGGTAAGCCTGACGTATGGTCAGTTTCATCCATCTGGATAAGGTCTGCTTAGACGCTGGCCAACCCATCTTGGCAGCATCATAGAGAACAAACAACGTATCTGTCTTACGAACTGTAGACGTCCGGGATACATAAACGCGTAAAGCGCGTACCACATCCAGAGTTCCAGAATGTGCTGTTAACACAGGAACTACTATTGGTTGATTGATGTGAAAAGATGACACTACCTTTGGTAAGAAAGCGGGATTCGTCCGAAGTTCCGCTCTGTCATCATGAAACGCCAAATATGGTGGCTTGCATGACAAGGCACCTAAATCTGAAACATGCCTTGCTGAAGCTAAGGCTAGAAGAAAAATTGTTTTCCAAGTGAGAAACTTTATATCCACTTGCTGTAAGGGTTCAAAATATGAAGACTGTAAGAAATCTAAAACCAGATTCAAGTCCCATGGTGCTGTAGGTGGAATGAATGGAGGCTGTACTCTGAGGACACCTTGCAGAAAAGTGTGTACCGACGGCAATAGAGCCAATCTTCTTTGAAAATAAATTGACAACGCAGATACCTGCACCTTTAGTGTAGATAAACGCAGTCCTCCATCTAACCCCGTCTGGAGAAATAACAAAAGACGGGATAACTTGAAAGCTGATGTCGGAAACTTCCGAGCTTCACACCAACCTATATAGGCATGCCAAATTCTGTAATAATGAGCTGCCGTAACTGGCTTCCTAGCACGTAACATGGTTGGTATAACAGGTTCCGGAATGCCCTCTCTTCTCAAGAGGGCGGTCTCAACAGCCACCCCGTCAAACGCAGCCGCGCTAAATCGGGGTAAAGGAACGGACCCTGTTGTAACAAGTCCGGACGTAGAGGGAGCGGCCAAGGATTGTCTGCGAGTAGTCCTTGGAGATCCGAGAACCAAGTTCTTCGAGGCCAATGAGGCGCCACTAGAATGACTGTGACGGACTCTCTTTTGATCCGTTTTAGCACTAGAGGGAGCAGCGGAAACGGTGGAAACAGATACACTAGGCTGCATGGCCACGCGATTGTGAGAGCATCCACCGCCACTGCCTTTGGATCTCTCGTTCTGGACACATACTGGAGTGTTTGGTGATTGTGGCGAGACGCCATCAGCTCCACCTGAGGGTAACCCCACCTGTGAACCAACATGTGAAACACCTCTGGATTTAATGCCCATTCTCCTGGATGAAAATCCCGACGGCTGAGATAATCCGCCTCCCAGTTGTCCACTCCCGAAATGAACACTGCCGACAATTTCACCTGGTGATATTCTGCCCAATTGAGGATTCGAGCTACTTCCCGCATTGCCATGCGGCTTCTTGTTCCTCCTTGTTTGTTGATGTATGCGACTGCCGTCGCGTTGTCTGACTGCACCTGGACAGTCTGAGAGCGAAGCATGTGTACTGCTTGTCGTAGCGCATTGTAAATTGCGCGGAGTTCCAGGACATTTATAGACAGCAATCTTTCGTGATCCGCCCAGAGACCCTGGAGTTGACAATTTTGAACTACAGCTCCCCAACCTCTGAGACTCGCGTCCGTCGTTAGAATTATCCAATTCCAGCCGCCGAATAGTTTCCCTGCGGTTAAATTGTGTTCCTTGAGCCACCAGAGTAGAGACACCCTTGCCCTTGGCGACAACCTCACCCTGTGGTGAATCTGCAGATGCGAGCCCGACCACTGTGCGAGCACATCCAGTTGGAAAGGACGTGAGTGAAATCTTCCGAACTGAAGCGCTTCGAAAGCTGCCACCATTGTTCCTAAGAGGCGAATGCACAAATGTACCGAGACAGTGCGTGGCTTGAGCACTAGTTGTACTAGATGGCGAATAATCTGTACTTTGTTGTGGTAGGTAAATTCTTTGATTTACCGTATCGAGAATCATACCTAGGAATTGAAGGCGTTGAGACAGAATGAGATGTGATTTTTTGAAGTTGACAATCCAACCGTGGTGAACTAGTACATTGTACGTTAGCAGCGCATGTTGGAGAAGCATCTGTTGAGACAGGGCTTTGATGAGCAGATCCTAAGTTACGTACCGATTGAGACCCTTTAAGTTCAATATTGGCCTGACTGAGCCATCCGGCTTCGGTACCACAAACAGACTGGAATAATAACCCTGACCCTGTTGGTGTACAGGGACCGGAATCAAAACTGCTGAATCCAGTAGGGACTGAATGGCAATTTGCAGAACCGCCCTCTTGTCGTCCGACAGAGGCAGTCCTGTCTTGAAAAACCGCAGTGGCGGAAGACAGTCGAACTCTATTTTGTAACCTCTTAACACTAAATTGCGGATCCACCCATCCGCAGATGTCTGGAACCACGCCAAATGGAACGTCTGAAGGCGTGCTCCCACAATCGGAGAACCGAGATGGGCTAGTAGCCCGTCATGCCACTGGCTTGTCGGTAACCTTAGCGTCCTGACGACTTGTGTTGGTTTGTTGGAAACCACGTCCACGTCTACCAGGCGTGGCTGTTCCTCTGCCACGTCCGCGAAAGGACTGAGGTCTAAAGGATTTGAACGAAGGTCCAGAGTACCTCCTTCTTGGTACTGGTGGAGGCAATGGTAAGAAAACGACTTTCCTCCCGTAGCCTCAGAAATCCATGTGTCCAATTCAGGACCAAACAACTTCTTGCCATCGTAAGGTAACGCCTCTATACCTCGTTTGACCTCTACCTCCGCTTGCCAAGAACGCAGCCAGAGTGCTCATCGTGCCGTAACTAGCGACGATGAAATACGAGAAGTGAGCTGACAGACGTCAGTAGAAGCTGTACAGAGATACTCCGCAGCCTCACACATTTGATCAGCAAGAAGTATAAGGTGTTCGTCATGTAGGGCAGACTTGAGTTCTGTTATCCATACTATGAGCGCCTTAGTGACCCAGATACCAACAAGGCCAGGTCTCAGCAGCACTCCTGCTGCTAAATACATGGACTTTAGCATAGTTTCTATTTTGCGATCTGAAGGGTCTTTAAGCGTAGTAGCCGCTGGCACTGGTATGGTTAATTTCTTTGTAAGCTTCGACACTGACGAATCAACTATTGGTGGATTCTCCCATGTACATGTCACCGAGTCTGGAAACGGGTAACTAGACTTAAATCTGCGAGGTATAGAAAACCGTTTATCTGGAGTCTGTCGTGTTTCTACTAACATCTTATTAAGAGACTCCGAAACAGGAAAACACGTTGGAGTTCTCTGTCGTTTAGTAAATACGACCTGATCATTTGTGAGAGGCTCCTCAGTTTCTGTAAACTTGAGAGACTGACGCACTGCTCTGATGAGATTATCAATACCTGAGCTGTTAAAATCCTCACTATCTGACTCCACTTCACCCTCATCTTGTGCCGTGAGGTCTGGCATGGAATCGTCAGAATGCAACATAGCAGAAACTGGTAAATCATAAGACATATGAAATTTATCCCGTCTACCCAAAATGGATTTGAACCTTTCGCAAGGCTGAGATGCCTCCGGTAGTTCTGGCGGTCTCACCCTAGACTCAGATCTTGCCGTTTCCCGCTCTTGTCGAGCGGCGGTCAATTCTGATTGCAACCCAGCCAGTACATTGGCTAGCATTTCCCATGGAGGGTCCGGGGAGGAAATTGGCTTTAAAACCGGAGCAGAAATTGTATTCGGAACCGAATCCACAAAACATACTGTACATGTGGTAGATCCATCCGGTAACACACTGCTACAGACTTTGCAATGATGCTTTTTAATTTTCGCTGGTGCATTACTCATTATGGCGACAGACAATACACAAAAAACAGACACTTGCCCGACTGGCCAGTACTATGAAATGTGATCCCAAATTCCCACTAACACCCCTGCGCCTCCGGTGGAGTAGAGATGTAGTACTGGAACGTTCTGGAATCACAGCAGGAAGACACAGGGAGCATGGTTAAAATGGCTGCCATGCTTACACATATAATCATAGTGCAGGTTACCAGCCTTTAAACTGACATCTATATGAAAATCCTGTGTAATTAACCCTGCAGCCTAGCATACTGCTGTTGCTGCAGGTTATCCCCCCTCATGCCGCTGATTGCAGGCGGTCTGTAGAGGGATCCCGGCGTCAGCGGTAAAGCAAACAATGTCCCCACACAGCAAGGCGGAAGCTGACCGCCCCGTTCAACATACCGTGACTCCTGCTGCTGTAGTGAGGCTCCGACGGGGCTTCTCTGCAAGCGCCGGCCAGCCTGTGCAGGAGATCTGTATGGCTGTGAGGGTGCTCATTCAGTGAGGACCGACACGCCACAGCTGCTAATAGCAGCTTGCACTGTCCCTGACCCTGCCTTTTGGAAGGGGGAAAGGGATGTGTATGAAAAAAGAAAAATATTCAAAAGAATTGTGGACCAAGCCACAGACCTGTTGCTACTTCGAGCACAGAAAAAACACTGAGGTACTCTGGGATATGGAGGGGTGGAGTGTTCTAAATTTAAATATTCAGTGCCCTGTTTCCTACGGAAGCCGTCCATATCCCCAAGAGTACTCCAGTGACCCCTAGTGGATGAAAAAATAATAAAGGGTCTGAGTCAGACCTGATCGCTATTGTGTGAATTTGCACATTGGCCGATTATCGACTGACTGTGTATGCACTGCAATGCGCAGGCGCGTTGCTAAACAGAGACAGGATGGTGCGAAAATTTCGATCGCACGGGCGTTCGCAAGATGATTGACAGGAAGAGGACGTTTGTGGGTGGTAACTGCCCATTTTCAGGGAGTGTCAGGGAAAACGCACACTTTCCCAAGCGTTTTAGGGCGGGTGTGTAACGTCAAAGTCTTGGTCTACGCACAGACTGGAAACATCATTCGATGGTAAGTTACTAACGGATTTGCAGATGTCCACTATCTGGCGGAATTTTTGCACGGCGTACATATGCATTCGCACACTTGCACGGTGCTGGTTTTCACTCTCCCTGGGTGGCAACTATCTGATCGCAGACCTCTGCAAATTTGCAGCACAGCAATCAGTTCTGAACTAGGCCCAAAGTCCCAACCAACCAGTTCCTGTTATTTTTCAAACACAGCCTGTAACATGGCAGTTAGGAGCTGATTGGCTGGTACTTTATCTCCGTTCAAGGCTTAGTAAATAGGACCCCTATGGTGTTTAGTATTGTTAGTGCAGTTTGTAATTAAGGTCTACTAAAGCCAAGACTATTTTTATCATGTGTGTGAGAAGTCTGTATCCTTTGCAGATTATTGGGCAAGTGTATGCTGATCCAGATTGCCTGCCACGCACTTTCGACTATGGCCTGAATGTTCGTCTGTTTTGGGAGAAGTTTGTTCCAAAAGATTGTCCTTCAGGATTTTTCCCCCTTGCAACATCCTGCTGCCAACTGGAACCTGACGAGAGGTAATCTCATGTATTAACCTCTCAAGTCATAATAGTGTAATCCTCTTTTGTTCCTAAAGGCCCGTACACACTGGCCGATATATCGCGGGTCCATCGGCCAGTGTGTACGGCAGATACGTCTGTGAACTCCGTCATTCACAGACGATCGTGTCGGCCCCGCAGCACAGCCGACGGACAATATATCTACCGATATATTGGCACGTCGCTGTGTGTGTACGGGGCGGTCGGCTGACCGCCCGTACCCATGCTGCGGCGGCCGGCGGTGGTCCCCGACGGATCGGGCAGTGTGTATGCACAGCACACTGCCCGATCCGTCCAGAGATATATCTGCAGATATCTTTCTAGTGTGTACCCACCTTTAGACATTGAAGCTACTGTAATACTTTTTCTAAAACATTGTTTCTTCTTGAATCCGTAGGCCACATTTCCTATATCTACAGGATACCCTTACAGCCTTGTCTCTGTTTCTGGGGGAGCTGTCGATCCCTCTGCCTTCTGAACTAGAGTTAATGGAACATAACCTGAAGTTACAATATGGTCTGACACGAGAAAACCATTCAGAACATGGAACAAACCTTTGATCCCTTATCAGGGAAAATTAGGTGTGGCAAGATGACCACATGTCCACTTACTGAAAACACATTCATCTCTGCAAAGCACACGTTATGCTCACATGTGAACATGTTACATCTTCTGCCTTTGCTCTTGTGATAGTAGACTATTAATGTTTCATGACTGAAGCTTGGTCAAAAGTGAAAAAGGGACCAAAACTGTTTAGAAACTAGCTGCATACATTTCTACAATCCTGAAAAGGGAAAAGGATACCTCAGGGTGTTTTCCATGATGCGACCAACTGTATTTAAAACTATCTTGGAATTTAGTGGCATTTACACTTATATACTAACTTTCCTAGTTTCTTACTACACAGTTACCGGGGGTATAAAACTTGAATCACTCTCCTCCTTCCAGCGTGTAAGGCAGCAGAAGGGAAAAGTGAGTTACATATTTATTCAGTCAAAAGCTTTTAAAACATTTCGTGGGAACCGGGGTAATTAATGACCACTTTTATGTTTAACACGTGTCTTCCACTTGGAGTAATTTCTACATTTTTACATAAAAACTGGAATTTAAAGTCTCCTTTTGTGTATTTTAGATTGCACTTTTCCTTCAAATATGTTTACTTTTGTGGCTAGGTAATGTATGGTGCTTCCTCCAGAGCCATAGGAATTTGCTTGATTTGTGCCAATATTTGTTTGGCTTCGCTCCAACCTATTACCAGGTTCTGCTGGCAGCTGGGCATGGAGAGAATTTTTCTACAGTAGGGTCAGATTCACTTAAAATATTGGCTTAAACACTAAAAGATGGAATATGCTGCCATCTTGAACTAGAAAAATGTGTATTTGTTACTGAAGACGCAGTGTTACAGATGCAACTTTCTCCTTGAGCCTGTACCTTAAACTCAGCTTGTCCGCCTGTTCCTGAGCTGCAACTACATTAGGCTGCTATTTAATGCTGGGAGTTGTAGTTCAACAGTAGTCCCTGCTCAATCCCGGTTTCCTTGGGCAAGAGCTCCATTCACTTTAATATTTTTAAAGTAACCCTTCGCATCACCAACTAGTAACATGGTATATTTGAAGTCTTCTTCCCCCTTAACACTCCATTCTTTTGCTACTGATGGAGATGATGATATACGGAAGGGGAATCTGTCATCAGACCTTTGCCATTGCCATTCTGCTAGTTTTGGGAAGAAATACTTTTTTTTTTTTTTTTTATTCAACCCATCATTAAGTCAACAGCTGAGCTATATGTATATTTTTTTATGATCCAGCTGCAGAGTGGCAGTACTGTACTCTACCTTGCTGATTTTCTGAGACACACACCACTGGAACTACAGAAGTCTGGTTTGATTGCCAGGCACCGCCTGATAATGTTTTATGTACAAAACAAAAAGGTCAATAAACCGTTTTCTTACAATTTGTGCGTCAGTCTTTGCTCATTAAAAATCTCAGCAGCACGCTTAAGTCAGAAGGATACCTGTCTCAGACAACATTTATGCATTAACTGGTAACTCTATTGGAAGAAAATTGTGTTGTGAGAGTTACCACCCCGAGCTTGGCTAGTCACAGCGAGAACCTCAGTTCTTTCCACATGCAGATTTCTCACCTGCTTTCATTGAACGGAACAGATTTGTTTTCCTGTTGCTAGAGTCCATGACACATGAAAATAAAACACAAAACAGAAGCTGCCACAGCCAGGCACGCTGTAAAAGTTAATAACAACCTCCACAAACTCATGAAAAAGATGTTGAGGGCTTGATCAGCATTAGCAATTCTAGGTCTTGGAAACAAACACCGACCATATAATCTTACACCCGATTTAAATCTTTACGAGATTTGTAAAAATCCATGTCCCTTTTCCTCCCAAAAGAGAAAAGTCTGGTTTAGGAGTAGAGACCCTCCTGCCACAGTTCACTCGGCCACTGCCACAGCACGATGAAATGTATGACGTTGCCATAATTTCCAAAAGGTATGTCATATGTCCACATGGGAACGTACGCCTCTTCATGCTCCTGGAGTGCCTGCACTGCTTATTAGAGGAACAACACCCTCCTGCATAGTGTTTGGGGTGTGATTAGAGGATACTTCAATTGTATTCTCATCTATAACATCACATGTAGGGTTTGAGAAGGCAGACAGCGGTAAATTTATCCTCTGAAGCCGCCTGTCCTCTACTTCCTGCTCATGCTGTTGCTTTAAATCTCTGCCCCTAAATGGGGGAAAAAACAAAATACCCATGAAAGTTAGCACCATGGTTTCCAAAAAACTGGACACAAGACCAATACATTAATTGGGTCAAAAGTTAGAACAAAATACTGACCTTTTGTATATGTATCCAACCACTATGCCACTTCCAATGGCTATGATTACCACCACCATTAGAATTCCCAGGACATAACCTGTGGCATTAATTGAGAACAATTATTGTAATTCAACAACATAGGCACAGAACCAACTACAGCTATAGTACATGTAATGGTCCTCCAGGGATGCTATACCTTGCCAAGGCCTAACTTCATAACTGACTGTCATAGCAGCTTCTAGCAAACAGTAGGGATTTGAGGGTGGAATTACACCCGGGCCATGGTTCCCGATGACAGCTTAGTCATTAAGGCCCCCATTTATCAAGCCTTGGAGAGTGATAAATAGCACTGTAATAAACTACCAGCCAATCAGCTGCTAACTACCATGTTACAGGATGTGTTTGAAAAAATGAGTTAGGAGCTGATTGGTTGGTACTTTATCACCGTGCTATGTATCACTCTCCAAGGCTTGATAAACCTGGGCAATTCAGTGAGTTCATCTGTGTAAAGGTGCATACACACGGTGAGATATTGACCATCTCCAATTTTGACTTAGCGATTTCCCCTGAACCATCGATACGGACTGTCTTTACTTGAGATTTTGACTAACTGGCAATTTTGACTATACTATGTACTAGATTGCACACAATATAGTCAAGATTGACTTGCCTGCACAGTCTCCTTTTTTGCAATACCGACCCGATGGTAGCATGCATCGGTATCGCAAGCTGTGTACACACACAGCGATTTGCACTAACTTTCCTTTACGATTTTGACTATATAGTCAAAATCGTAAGGTTAAATCGCATTGTGTGTATGCACCTTAAGGGGCACAAGTGACCTCTTTTTCTAATCTTTCAGTGCTACCAATTAGGTTGTAATGTAAAAGTTAATAAAAAACAAGTAAGATACAGGCAGCAGTGTATTGACTTCAAATTCAATTAACTCCCCTCCACACAATTAATAATCCAGTACAAAGAGCCAGTTAGTAATATCCTATTAATGGAGGAATTGAATTGATGCCTCAACAGGAATGTGCCAATACACTTCATATTTTTATAGGAGTTGGTGGGAAAATAAAACAAGCAAAAAGGGGGCATGGTACAGGTTGAGTATCCCTTATCCAAAATGCTTGGGACCAGAGGTATTTTGGATATGGGATTTTTCCGTATTTTGGAATATTTGCATACCATAATGAGATATCATGGCGATGGGACCTAAGTCTAAGCACAGAAAGCATTTATGTTTCATATACACCTTATACACACAGCCTGAAGGTCATTTTAGCCAATATTTTTTATAACTTTGTGCATTAAACAAAGTTTGTGTACATTGAGCCATCAAAAAACAAAGATTTCACTATCTCACTCAAAAAAGTCTGTATTTCGGAATATTTGGATATGGGATACTCAACCTGTATTAACACTACAGTAACAATTGACTATTATAGAATAATTTAAATGCATTTCCATATTTAATCAGTAGGAAATGAGCCTGTCTAAAAAAAAAAAAAAAAAAAAAAATTTTTTTTTTTTTTAATTAACCAACATTAAATATAACTTGACTTTTTGACCTAAATAATGAAAATTTACATATCCCTGTTGTGAATAATCCTTAATTGTGGCCCAGTCTTCAAAGAGCATTGCTCACAGTGCATTAGGTTTTGAAAGTTTGGCAAAACTAGACCAGAAAAAAACCTTGTAAAATTCCCAAACCCTTATCGGATCCTGTTACACTGCACCTAGTCAATGTTCCCTATGCAGTTGCTTTTGTTTAGAGTAAGGATGTCATTATCAGGTCTGTAAGATGGAAAGTAATTATAATAAACAGGGTACAGTGTTGACATCTTACCTAGTGTTCCCAAATCCTTCTTGTCACGGGGGTTGGCTTGCACCCTCTCGCTGATGCTGATCACAGGCTGTGCCACATTGATCTTCTCTGGAAGCAGAACCGGCACTTTGTTCAGTGTTGTTGATTCCTCTGGGATCTGGGAAGGCTGTGTAGTTGTAATTTGCTCTGGTGTAGAATGATCATTTGTAGGAACTGGAAGCAGAATGGAGAGTGTTTAGAGCTAACTAATTGTGTCCTTTCAAAAGGCACAAATTTAAGATTTGTCAACCTGTAGAACGGTAAGTGAGGTCACATAAGTCGCTTCTACATTCCAAAACTTTCAAGTAATCTGCTACATCATCGTTTGGAGACTAGAGGTGAGTCTTATTGTTCGTGGGAGGGCATTCCACAGAGTGGGTGCAGTCTGGATAAAGGGCCTAATTCAGACCTGATTGCAGAAGCAAATTTGTTAGCTAATGGGCAAAACCATCCTTCTGAGTGATATCGTGCAGTGTGTATGTTCTGGACGATGCGCGATCCATCGCCCCTCCTCTGTTGGCTGTACACAAAGCTCAATCTGACGTTGTCAGATACCGCATGCACGGGCCGGCAACAGCATGAGGTCAGTGTAATAGGCCCTACACACTGGCCGATATTCTGAAAGATATGAACGATCTCGTTCATATCTTTCAGTGTGGAGACTCCAGCGATGAACGATGCGCGGCCCCGCGCTCGTTCATCGCTGATCTCCCGTCGGCTGTGCATGCAGGCCAATATGGACGATCTCGTCCATATTTGCCTGCACTTCAATGCAGCCGGGTGACGGGGGGAGTGAAGAAACTTCACTCCCCCCGTCACTGCCCCCCCGCAGCCGGGTTGCTCGTCGGCCGTCGGGCACCTCGGCGGCGCATCGCCGAGTGTGTAGGGCCCCTTAGATATCGCCTGCGATATTGTACAGTGCGTACGCACACTGTCGATGGGAGGGAAGAGAAAAACACTATGCGATATCACTAATACCCCTTTCCGACAGAAAATAAAATTATCGGGTGAAGCAGTTCCACCCGGTAATTTTATGAAACACGCGGGTCCTTTTTCTGTGTGAAAGAGTCAACCCGTGTTATAATTCCAGGGACTTCGACCCAGGAATTTACCCAGGTCGGAGACACGGGTTGACCTTTTCACACAGACAAAATACCTGTGTTGATCTGCAAATTACCGGGTCGAAATTTTCGACCCAGTAACTTGCATGTCTGTGTGAAGGGGGGGTCAGGCAGGTCCCGCCAAAACGACTCGGCACTGAAATGCCGGGTATTTGCCAGGACTTTCAGACTTTTCTGTCTGAAAAGGGTATCAGTGAGCATATTGCATAGTGTGTACAGGCCTTACTGCAATAATCAATGCGGCAGATAATGACTGCATGGATTAAAGATTTTGCTGTGTCTTGTGTAAGATATGATTGTATTTTGGATATGTTTCTCAGGTACATATTATCCAAAAGCTAGAACAGCAAGCTTACAATAATCTTACTCCCATATAACTGCTGGGAAGCCAGCAAATAAAACCACACACTCCTCAACTCACATTGAGCAAGTTACATTTTTTTTTGGCACTGCAATCAATTTATAAGGTCACATCAGGTGGTAAAAAGGGAGTGGTTAGCTAAACTAGAAAAGAGAAAAACAGAACACTCCCTCAGCTCGCTGCTGCTCTAGCTTTACATAACAGGTGTTTTTTTGTGTGCAAAAAGAATAGTAAAGACCTTTTAGTCTGTTTTTCCTATTCCTATGTAGATTCCCCCCCTCCCCCCACCTGAAGGGTCTCGCACAATTACAGTTTGTTATTGTGATAGGGAGTTAGGTATTCCTGCTATGATGGTGTTGTTATCTGTGCTGCTGTTTTAGGGTCTCCACATCTGGTTAACTCTTTAATGTAGAGACTTATTAGGGGTGTATTTATCAAAGCATGGAGAGAGATAACGTACTAACAATTCAGCTTCAATCTCATTTTACAGGTTGTGTTTGAAAAATGACAGATGCTGACTGGTTGGTATTTTAGCTCTCTCCAGACTTTGATAAATACCCCCCTAATCATGTATACGTTTTACAGTAGGAAACAGAAGTTTATTAACAAGCATATGTTCATTTACTAATTACACTGTAAACATTTTTGGCGAATCGGCATTTACACACTCCATGTAATAATACTTTTAACTAATGGAACACATTGGGAGGACATACGCCTGTAAACCGGTTTACATTAACACTTAAGTGCTTACATAGGTACAGGAAATATGTGTTTGTTCGGAGGTGTCATATGTCATTTAAATCCCCTTTGTTTAAAGAGGTAGAGACGAACGTTCAACTTCCTATCCAATAGAAAGTGAAAAGGGAGCTCAGCGACAGGCGCTGCCAATCACTTCTCAAGCCTACTTATGGGTGGAGGACTAAATTTCTTCTCCACCCTCAGACTCTTGGAGAAAAACAAGGTCATGTGACCAAGGTACCATGCTGAAGAGAACATAGATAGGGCTGCTACAGGTGCGGTGTGCAAATAACTCGGACGTATGTGCAAGTAATGGAACAAACAGGCTCGCTATGGCCAGGTCTACATGAGCATGCACTCAGATCACATGGACACAGTCACCAGCAACAGTTGCATCCTAGTGCATTATAGTAGTTATATGACTGGGGAAATTCTAGCTCTATGCAACATTGCACATGCAGAATCACGGTACTGCACTGAACATATCCCAGCGCCCTGCAGCACGGTAGTCTGTAATCTCTAATAACTAACTGCAGACAGTGATCATCCCTCTGCACAGATACCCCCAATGTGTAGGTACCTGGTGTCCCGCAGACCAGCTGGTACCCCAGGAGCAGGGTTAGGAGCTGCAGGGCCATCATCTTTGCTGCGCAGTGTCTCGCTGCTCTGTGTACCCTGCTTGTATCAGTGCTGCTGCTGTATGTATGCACAGGGTTGTTTTTCACTTCAGCTGCTCCTCCTCCTGCTGCTGCTGACATCACACAGGACAGGAGCCTCAGCGCTCTGACAGCCGGAAACGTCTGCACTGCAGGGATTGCATTGGGGATGGGGGAAGGTTCTTCACACGTGTGTGGGTATATAGGCACCGTCATGTATGTAAGCTATCTTAGAACACACATCAGACTGTGCTGGCTGTCTTCTATGTGCAGACACAGCTGAGTGCAATAATGCTATACATATTGATATTGCCAATACCATTGCACGTATGTATAACGCACTACATATTGCCATTGCACGTATATATAACGCTCTACATATTGCCATTGATTGCACGTATATATAACGCTCTACATATTGCCATGGCACGTATATATAACGCACTACATATTGCCATGGCACGTATATATAACGCTCTACATATTGCCATTGCAGGTATATTGTTGTGCCCATCAGTGTTAGATAATGAGTGTGGTAACAGTTCCCCTGTTACCGCCTATACTGGGCGCCTGTCGGTGGTGACCTTGTTGGTGAGCACAACCAGTGCTGCTGTTCTGGGAACCGGGGTGAGGGGGCAGCTCTCTGGCACAGCTCAGGCAGTGGGAGCCGGAGTGAGGGAGGGGGCAGCTCTCTGGCACAGCTCAGGCAGTGGGAGCCGGGGTGAGGGAGGGGGCAGCTCTCTGGCACAGCTCAGGCAGTGGGAGCCGGAGTGAGGGAGGGGGCAGCTCTCTGGCACAGCTCAGGCAGTGGGAGCCGGAGTGAGGGAGGGGGCAGCTCTCTGGCACAGCTAGCTCAGGAACAGGCGGCAGGAGCCGGTTTGGACAGGATCTGTGTGCTGTGTAGTCAGTGCATGTTCCTCCAGCAGCTCAGACTCATCATCCACATCCGCTATTACTCTGCGGGGCTGTATAGCATCCTGCCCTCATACCTACACATACAGCTCTCCGTTCAGTAGCTGATTCTGCTTATTAAACATGATACGAAGTTTGGGTCTGCCAGATGTTTAGTTATTGCTGGTGTTTGCTTAGCATTTACATTCTACTTAAAACAAATAAAATGCATACAGATTACTGCTGATAAACAAATGTAAGTGTGTACTGCCCCATAGATGTGTTTCTGCTGCATATTTATTGTTATTTATATAGCGCACACATAATTTGTGCACGTTACAGAGAATATTCGCCCATTCACATCAGTCTCTGCTCCAGTGAAGCTTACAATGCTTACAATCTATCACATGTAAACGCACACACATTCACTCTAAGGTTAATTTTTTCGTTGGGAGACAATCTACCAGTATATTTTTGGAGTGTGGGAGGAAACCAGAGTATCTGGAGGAAACACACGCAAGCACGGGGAGAATATACAATATACAAATACAGTTAGGGCCATGGTGGGAATCACGGGATCTGGTCTGAAGATCGACAGTATCTAGGTCGACAATGTTTAGGTCGACCACTATAGGTCGACAGTCACTAGGTCGACATGGATGGAAGGTCGACAGGGTTTCTAGGTCGACATGTGCTAGGTCGACAGGTCTAAAGGTCGACATGAGTTTTGTTTTGTTTTTTAAATCTTTTTTTTTGAATTTTTTCATACTTAACGATCCACGTGGACTACGATTGGAACGGTAATCTGTGCCGAGCGAAGCGGTAGTGGAGCGAAGGCACCATGCCCGAAGCATGGCGAGCGAAGCAAGCCATGCGAGGGGACGCGGTGCACTAATTTGGGATCCCGGTCACTCTACGAAGAAAACGACACCCAAAAAAAAATAATCCTCATGTCGACCTTTAGACCTGTCGACCTAGCACATGTCGACCTAGAAACCCTGTCGACCTTCCATCCATGTCGACCTAGGGACTGTCGACCTATAGTGGTCGACCTAAACATTGTCGACCTAGATACTGTCGATTTGATGAACCACACCCGGGAATCACACCCACGCCATAGGCGTGCGCAGCACATTTTATTAGGGGGTGCACCGTCGGAGGGGTGTGTCTAGCATCATCTATTGACAGTCAACGCAATATAAAATATCCATTCTTGTACCAATGCTAATAAAGCAGATACATTGTCAGATGTTGTGGTGTGCACCAAACAAACACCCCTGATGGCACTCACTGCAATTACACTGCTCCTCCTCAGCCTGGTCTGGCTCCCCCCTCTTTCCCCTGTAAGCTGCAGCAGCTTACTTACAAGTCAGTCACTCACTCACTGACACTGACAGTCGCAGACTAGTACTGCTGCTGCTGGTGGAAAAATGAGTGACATGTCAATGCTGCTGCCGACCACCTGCCAGTATTGAATTTGTCTTCCTAAGAGGAATGCTGGCGTCCTCATCAGTGGCTGGCGTTGGCATAGCATAGAAGGAGAGAGGTGACGGGTGGGCGTGCGAGCAGCATGATGTAATCACATCACATCACGCTGTTTTTGTACATGGAGGTGGAGCCGGGAGTTTGAAAGCCGGTGACAGTGGCACCCTTGATTAACCCAGGCGTCCGGTCAGTAATGCAGTCCTGACAGGGTGCAACGCAGAGGGGAAAGTAATCAGCCTGCACGGCGATTGTTGTATCAGGCATGTGAGATTGGGGTGCCAGACATTAGGGGGTGCCTGTGCGCACCAGGCACCCCCCCCTGCGCACACCTATGACCCATGCATGTATGTATGTTTCTCATATGTCCTAGAGGATGCTAGGGATGCTTCAAGAACCATGGGGGGTATAGACGGGATCCGCAGGAGACATGGGCACACTTTAAGACTTGCCCCTCCCCCAGACTCCAGTTAGATTCTGTGCCCAGTGATACTGGATGCACACTGAGAGGCTCTCCAGAGTTTCTCAGAAAAAGACTTATGTTAGGTTTAGTATTTTCAGGGAGACCTGCTGGCAACAGGCTCCCTGCATTGTGGGACTGAGGGGAGAGAAGCAGACCTACTTCTGTGAGTTTCAAGGCTCTGCTTCTTAGGCTACTGGACACCATTAGCTCCAGAGGGTCTGATCGCTAGGTACGCCTAGATGCTCGTTCCCGGAGCCGCGCCGCCACCCCCCTTGCAGAGCCAGAAGTCAGAAGACGGGTGAGTAGAAGAAGATCAGAAGACTTCAGTGACGGTTTTGAGGTACCGCACAGCGGCTGCGTTGCGCGCCATGCTCCCACACACACAGCGGCACTACAGGGCGCAGGGGGGGGCGCCCTGGGCAGCATGAATCCTCAGTAAATAATCTGGCAAAAGAGGCTTACAGTGCCTGGGCACTAAAAACCGGACCCCCGCCACTATGAAAAATTTGAAAAATAGCAGGGCTGAAGCGCGCCATCGAGGGGGCGTGGCTTAGCCCTCACAGCTCTAATCAGCGCCATTTTCTCTTCACAGAGCTGCAGAGATGCTGGTCCTGACCTCCTACACTGCTGTACAAGTAACAGGGTGCAAAACTGGGTGGTGGGGCACAGTATTTTGGTGCTGGTTTATTAATATAAAAGCGCTAACAGGTCAGGCATTGTTTAATAGTTTCAGTACCGGGATAGGCGCTGGGTTGTGAGCTGGCAAAACTCCCTCTGTGTTTCTCTAACAGGCTTTGCTGTGGGTCTGTCCCCTATAGCCCCAGTGTGGTTGTGGGTGTCGGTACGCGTGTGTCGACATGTCTGAGGCTGAGTGCTCTTCCCAGGAGGAAGCTGGAGGGGGGACAGAAAAGACTGTGGGAGTGACCGTGTCGGTACCGCCGATGGCTGATTGGGTAAATATGTTGAGTGTTTTGAATGCAAATGTGACTCGGTTGAATAAGAGATTAAATAAATCTGAGTCTCAGAACCAAACATGGAGAAAATCCATGGAGGATGCATTGTCACAAGTACAGACCCTCTTGGGGTCACAGAAGCGTTCATTTACCCAGATAGCGGATACAGATACCGACACGGACTCTGATTCCAGTGTCGACTATAGTGATGCCAGATTGAATCCTAAACTGGCTAAGAGCATTCAGTACATGATTGTGGCGATAAAAGACGTATTACATATTACGGAAGACCCTGCTGTTCCTGATACTAGGGTCTGCATGTTTAAGGGAAAGAAACCTGAGGTAACGTTTCCTCCCTCTCATGAACTGAATGCGCTTTTTGAAAAACTTGGGAAAATCCTGACAAGAAGGTACAGGTTCCCAAGAGAATTCCAGTGGCATATCCGTTCCCCTCTGGGGACAGGGAAAGGTGGCAGTCAACCCCCACGGTGGACAAAGCTCTGTCACGGCTGTCCAAAAAGGTGGCGCTTCCGTCTCCTGACAACGGCAGCCCTAAAGGATCCTGCGGATCGTAAGCAGGAAAATACAGTAAAATCCATTTATGTCACTACAGGTACGCTACTCAGACCTGCCGTTGCATCGGCATGGGTGAGTAGCGCTATTGAAAAGTGGGCAGATAACGTGTCATCTGAGATAGATTCCCTGGACAGGGATAGCGTGCTTTTGACACTGGGTCATATCAGGGACGCTGCAGCCTATCTAAAGGAAGCTGCGAGGGATATTGGCCTTTTGGGATCAAGGGCCAATGCCATGGCAGTCTCGGCTAGGAGGGCATTGTCGATTCATCAATGGAATGCTGATGCTGACTCTAAGAAGACTATGGAGTCTCTGCCGTTTAACGGTAGTGTCTTGTTTGGTGACGGCCTCACTGACCTGGTATCTACGGCTACCGCGGGTAAGTCATCGTTCCTACCTTATGTGCCTGCACAACAAAAGAAAGCGCCCCACTATCAGATGCAGTCCTTTCGGCCCAATAAATACAAAAAAGGACGAGGGTCTTCCTTCCTTGCTACGAGAGGAAGGGGGAAAAAGTCACAGGCTGTGGCAAGTTCCCAAGAGCAGAAGTCCTCCCCGGCTTCTACCAAATGCACCGCATGACGCTGGGGCTCCTCTGCGGGAGTCCGCACCGGTGGGGGCACGTCTCCAACTCTTCAGTCAACTCTGGGTTCGCTCGGCCCTGGATCCTTGGGTATTAGAAATAGTAGCCCAAGGGTACAAATTGGAGTTTCAAGACTAGCCCCCTCACCGATATTTCAAATCGGCCTTGCCAGCTTCTCTTCCAGAAAGGGAGGTAGTATGCGCTGCAATACTAAAGCTGTGTCAAAATCATGTCATTGTCACGGTACCCCCGTCACAACAAGGGAAAGGCTTTTATTCGAGCCTGTTCGTGGTCCCGAAGCCGGATGGCTCAGTTAGACCGATTTTTAACCTAAAATCCCTCAATTTCTATCTAAAGAATTTCAAATTCAAGATGAAATCTCTCCGAGCAGTGATCTCCAGTCTGGAGGAGGGGGATTTTATGGTGTCGGTCGACACAAAGGATGCCTACTTACACGTTCCCATATATCCTCCACATCAGG
The DNA here is from genome assembly GCF_028390025.1 of Pseudophryne corroboree. NCBI lineage: Eukaryota > Metazoa > Chordata > Amphibia > Anura > Myobatrachidae > Pseudophryne > Pseudophryne corroboree. The sequence continues at coordinate 373,579,130 of NC_086444.1, read as the reverse complement.
CTTACCTGAGGTTTGCTGTTCAGAATTGTCATTACCAATTTCAGACGTTGCCGTTTGACCTGTCCTCGGCTCCGAGGATTTTCACCAAAGTTATGGCGGAAATGATGGTTCTCCTGCGCAAGCAGGGAATCACAATTATCCCGTACTTGGACGATCTCCTAATAAAGGCGAGATCAAAGGAGTAATTACTGAAAAACGTTACGCTCTCCCTGACAATTCTGCAGCAACATGGTTGGCTCCTAAACTTGCCAAAATCACAGTTGGTTCCGACGACACATCTGTCGTTCTTGGGTATGATTCTGGATACAGAATTACAGAGAGTTTTTCTTCCCGTGGAAAAGGCTCTGGAAATACAGAACATGGTAAAATAGATTCTGAAACCGGCAAGAGTGTCAATTCTTCAATGCACTCGGTTGCTGGGGAAGATGGTGGCGGCCTACGAGGCCATTCAGTTTGGCAGGTTCCATGCCAGAGTGTTTCAGTGGGACCTGTTGGACAAGTGGTCCGGGTCTCACCTGTACATGCACCGGAAAATAATCCTATCTTCCAGAACCAGAATCTCTCTCCTGTGGTGGCTGCACAGTTCTCACCTCCTAGAGGGGCGTAGGGTCGGGATTCAGGATTGGATCCTGGTGACCACAGATGCAAGTCTCCGAGGCTGGCGAGCAGTCACATAGGGGAGAAAATTCCAGGGAAAATGGTCAAGCCAGGAAGCTTGTCTGCACATAAACATTCTGGAATTAAGGGCCATTTACAACGGCCTTCGGCAAGCGGAACATCTTCTTCGCGGTCTGCCTGTCTTGATTCAGTCAGACAACGTAACAGCAGTGGCGTACATAAACCGCCAGGGCGGAAAAAAGAGCAGAGCAGCGATGGCGGATGCCACAAAAGTTCTTTGCTGGGCGGAGAAACATGCAAGCGCTCTGTCAGCAGTCTTCATTCCAGGGCCAAAATTTACTAAAAAATCGAGTTTGTCCGATTTGTGTTTTTTTTTCTAAGTCCCAACACGGGAATTCACTAAGCACAAATCTCGGCAGTGTTTGGACTATTCGTAATGGTTTCAATGACAAAGTTCAGAAATACGAATGAATAGACCATCGGTCAAACGCAGCTGTTATTTCCTACAACACGGGTATTCACTATTCATTCGTATTTGAGTGTTAGTCTCTGAGTGCTCAAGTGCGGGTGTATTTTTTTGCGATTCGTTAAAAAAAGCAGCAAAAAAATAGACCTGCTTTTTCCAGGCGAGTTTGGATAATCATGCACGGATCAGTGAGATCTGTGCATGGTTATCTATGGGAAAGGGTCTGTTTACTGTAAAAACTTGGAAAAAAAATTGCGTGGTTCCCCCCTCCTAAGCCAAACCAGCCTCGGGCTCTTTGAGCCGGTCCTGGTTGCAAAAATATGGGGGGAAAATTGACAGGGGTTCCCCCATATTTGAACAACCAGCACCGGGCTCTGCGCCTGGTCCTGGTGCCAAAAATACGGGGGACAAAAAGCGTATTTTTAACACCAGCACCGGGCTCCACTAGTCAGAGAGATAATGCCACAGCCGGGGGACACTTTTATATAGGTCCCTGCGGCCCTGGCATTAAATCACTAACTAGTCACCCCTGGCCGGGGTACCCTGGAGGAGTGGGGACCCCTTAAATCAAGGGGTCCCCCCCTCCAGCCACCCAAGGGCCAGGGGTGAAGCCCAAGGCTGTCCCCCCCATCCAAGGGCTGCGGATGGGGGGCTGATAGCCATGTGTAAAAATAAGAAGAACAAGGGTTCAGGCGATACTCATTGTTCCAGACTGGCCAAGGAGGGCCTGGTATCCAGATCTTCAAGAATTGCTCATAGAAGATCCCTGGCCTCTTCCTCTATGGGAGGATCTGTTACAGCAAGGACCGTGCGTGTATCAGGACTTACCGCGGCTGCGTTTGACGGCATGGCGGTTGAACACCAGATCCTAGCCCGAAAGGGTATTCCCAGTGAAGTCATTCCCACACTACTTCAGGCTAGGAAAGAGGTAATGGCGAAGCATTACCACCGTATTTGGAGAAAATATGTGTCTTGGTGTGAGTCCAAGAAGGCTCCTACGGAAGATTTTCAGCTGGGGCGTTTGCTCCACTTTCTACAAGCAAGTGTGGATGCGGGCCTAAAGTTAGGCTCCATTAAAGTACAAATTTCGGCCTTATCAATCTTTTTTCAGAAAGATTTGGCCTCTCTTCCAGAAGTTCAGACCTTCGTGAAAGGTGTGCTGCACATCCAACCTCCCTTTGTGCCCCCAGTGGCACCATGGGATCTTAATGTGGTGTTGCAGTTCCTGCAATCTCATTGGTTCGAACCTTTTTCTTTTTTTTTTCAACATTAAGTTTTTATTTATGAAATAGTATCAGAACAAAAATACAGAAAAGACAAAAGAGAATAGGGTAACAGTGGGGCAAAAACAAAATCATAGGGGAAGAGACAGGACATCCAAAAGCAGTACATAAAACACACCAATATTCACACAAGTCATGGATTTTCTACAAATAGAGGGTTGCTCAAGTCACAGGGGGGGGGGGGGGGCTCTGTATGGAGGGGGACAGTGGAGAGATCACCTTATTTTTGGAAATGCATGTATGCCATGGGAGCCACTTCATAATAGGGGAAGAGAGAGCTGGAGAATATGCAGCATCCCTGGTTTCCATCTCGAAATGGAAGTGGGTCTTAGAAACAACTTTTTCAAAGGGAGGAGGGGAAGGAGATTTCCAGTCTTGAGCAATCGTAGCTCTGGCTGCAATAAGAATGTGACCAAAGACATAACGAGATGATTTGGGGACAGTGTCCGGGTACCAGTGCAACAAGGCCAATGAAGGGTCCTGGGTCAGGTGAAGGTCAGTAATTGAATGAATAAGGTCATATACTTTACCCCAAAAGGAACGCAGAGCAGGGCATTCCCAGAAAACGTGTAAGAGCGTACCTTCGTGGTGACAAAGGCGCCAGCAAAACTTAGAAGTGGTCGGCCAGATCTTATGTAGTTTAGATGGGATGAAATATAGTCTGTGTAATAGTTTAATGTGCATTTCAGTGTGGTTAGTGCATTTAGAAAGGGAGAAGGAAGAAAGATGAATAGATTCCCACTGCTTGAGAGTGAATGTACAATGGAGATCAGCTTCCCACTTAATTTGACAGCAGATTTAGTCTTGGCGAGTGGAGGTGACAGCAAATCATACCAGTCAGAGATGGCTCCACAGGATGAAAGTTTAGTCAGTCTATTCAGGACACTGTTAGTGGGGAGTTGGAAGACGTTAGGGCTAACGGTCATACCGTCTATCCAATGTTTAAGCTGGTAATAGTAGAGCCAGGCTGAGGGGTCGAGGCGGTATTTAGCTCGTAGGTCTGAAAATGACAAGAGGGAGGCTGGGGATAAGATATCAGTAAGGGATTCTATACCTAAACGTCTCCAGTAGGAGAAATGGAGATGAGGCAATACTTTATCCAATGCAGACAGAGAAATGTTTCTAGTGGGTACAATAATATTAAAGGAAGGGGAGAGTCTAGAGTCCCAAATTGTCAAGGCATCGGATATGGAAGAGGGCGATAGTGGATAATGTGGGCATAGTTGTCGGGGTAGCCACAAGATATCAGTGAGGGGAAAGTCTCAAAACAAAGCACATTCCAGATCTACCCATGGTTTAGAGTGGGAGGGGGGAGATAGGTCGGGCAGTTGGGAGAGCATAGATGCTTAATGATATCTGAGTAGGTCAGGGAGTGTGAGGCCACCCTGTGACTTAGAGCGAATCATACACGTGTAGGCCAATCGAGGAGGTTTATATTTCCATACATATGACAACATTAACCTTCGCATCTAGGTTATTAGTTTGCGAGGAATTGCAAAGGGGATGGCTCGAAACAGATACATAAGTTTTGGTAACAACATCATCTTAAATGCCGCCAGGCGGCCCAACCAGGAGACCTCGTAGCCCATCCAAGTAGAAGTCAGTGAGGTTAGATGAGCCAGTAGCGACACATAATTGAGAGAGTGTACATCCTGGAAATGAGAGGGTATGGAGATACCTAGGTACGTTAAGGAGGAGTCTTTCTACGTATACGGAAAGCGTGCCTTCAAAGACTGGAGGACAGTAGCTGGGATATTAATAGGAAGGGCGTCCAATTTCGTAGTGTTCAACTTATAATAAGAAGCAGCGCTAAAGCACCCCAATATATCATGTAGAACCGGCAACAAGGTCTCCGGGTCTGAATCAAACAATAAGACATTGTCTGCGAAAAGGAAGAGTTTATGGGAGGTGTTACATATTGTAAGGCCGGGAAATTTTTGAGAGAGTCGAATCAGTTGGGCAAGGGGTTCAATAGCAAGCACAAATATTAGTGGGGAAAGGGGGCACCCCTGTCTGGTACCATTGGAAATAAGGAACAGGGAGGATAGGAAACCATTACTAAACATCCTGGCAGAAGGACCGTCGTAAAGAGCCAATATAGAACGTAGGATGTCCCCGCGGAGACCAAACTTGGACAACACCTGGCGCATATAACCCCAATGGAGGTGATCGAATGCCTTTTCGGCGTCGAGAGAGAGTAAGAGAAATGACGATTTAAGACTGGAAGACTATTCAACTAGATTGAGGACTCTCTGGGTGTTGTCAGGGGCCTGACGGCCAAGGACAAAACCTACTTGATCTGGGTGTATGAGGCGTGGGAGTAAAGGATTCAAACGATTGGCTATTAGTTTAGCATAAATTTTTAAATCCGTGTTAAGGAGGGCAATAGGTCAGTAATTCTTACAGTCAGAAGGGTCTTTACCGGGTTTCGGGATGGTTACAATTTGGGCTTCAACCATTTCTGCCGGGAAGGACCCAGTATTGGAAACCTGGGAATAGAGTTGTAGAAGAAGAGGGGAGAGTACCTCACTAAACGTGGAATAAAAGGAGTTAATAAAGCCATCAGGTGTGGGAGCTTTGTATTTTGGCAATTGTCGAATTACGAGTTGTATCTCTTCCAGAGACCAAGGGGCGTTCAGGGATGCCAGGGCATCGTCATCCAGGGACGGGAGGGGAAGGTCATCTAAAAATGCGGAGATAGTAGCCGCAGAGGGCTGAGGTATAGTAGAATCCTCACGCAGGTTATATAACTTGGCATAAAATGTTGAGAATAGATTAGCAATATCAAGGGGATTAAGGCATGGTTTGCCTGAAGGGGCAATGAGGCATTTAATACGATTACGGGCCTGGCGACTACGGAGTTTGCGCGCTAACAAACGAGTAGCTTTGTTTCCTGCCGTGTAAAATTTACTGCGGAAGTGGGCCAGGGCTGATTGAATGCAAAGCATGAAAAGCTTCTGGAGTTGGGTTCGCACCTCCTGTAGCTGTTTACGTAAAACCCTAGTAGGGCGGGTTTGATTCTGAGACTCCAAAGACCACAAGGACAACTCTAAATCAGCTTGCGTTTTCCTAGAGCGAGCCTTGAGTTGAGCCCCTTTTTAGATAGACGTGCCACGGTGCACCGCTTTCAGAGCACACCAATACGTGAAGATAGAAGTATCCTCAAGGGCATTGGTCTGCGTGTACATTGAGAGTCAGTAAGGGCCTTCAGAGTCTCAGGATTCGTCAACTGATATTCCGGGAGTCGCCAGGGGCGGCGGGGGGGGGGGGGGGGAGTGAGAACCCACATTCCAGGACCACAATATCGGAGCATGGTCCGACCAAGTAATGGGGTGAATTTAAATTTTCCGAGTATGTTGAAGAGCCCTCTTATCCAGAAGAACAAGGTCAATCCTAGAGTAGCTGTTGTGAACAGCAGAGAAAAAAGTGTAATCTCTCTCGGTAGGGGAGAAGACGCGCCAGGCATCATACAAGTCGAACTCCGTAAGTAGCTCCTTAAAAGCAAGGGACGGGCCTACATCCCGAGGGGAGGGGCTAGGGCCTTGCGAGGAAGACCTATCCACTTTAGGATCGAGGACAAGATTAAAATCTAGCAGTATAAGCGCCCCCTGCCTAACCTTATATAAATCCTCAAGGGTTTCCCGCAGGAATGGAATTTGACGGGAGTTGGGGGCGTACAGAGATACTAGGGTCACTAAGGCATTGTCAATAGTACCAATGAGGATAAGGTAACGGCCGTTTTTATCCTTAACTTGTCGCTGTAAGGTAAAAGGGGTATTTCTATGGAACAATATAGCCACGCCGTTACGTTTAGCGGAGCCATTAGCAGTATAACAGGTGGGATACCTATGGTCATGGAAGACAGGGGGGGATGAAGAAGAAAAATGTGTCTCCTGAAGAGCTACAATGTCAGCCCTATAGTTATGAAACGTAGAGAGGGCCAGTCTACGCTTATGAAGGGAGTTGAGGCCTTTGACGTTGAAAGAAATTACCTTAACCATCAATGAACAGAAAAACAAAAGCACGTATGAATGCCATGGGCGTACCTGTCTGAAGAATGTAGAAAAAAAAAGGATATAAAGAAACGAGAAAAGAGAAAAAAATAAGAAAAAGGGGTGGGGGAAAACAGAAAAACTCAAAAAGAACCTAAAAGGCCCAGTATATCGGGCCACAGTAGGTGCCGCAAAAAAAACATAGCGGCAACATGGTTAACTTGTGGGGGGAGGCCAGTGTGAGCCCCACCCATGAAACCTTATACATAACAAAACATGGGAGAACCACAATAGACATGCATATAAACTAAACATGAGAGCATAAAGAGTACGTCAAATACCATATGTAGATACGGGTAATAAACAATACTTGCGAATATAACATCAGGACGTAGTGCCAGTCCAGGGGGCACCGTAACGAAAGTCCGTTCACAAATGAAAACCCATGTCAGGGACAATCCATAATAATGTAAAGAGTCAACAGAACCGAGAAACAAAGAATGTCCCGACATCAGGCGCCTTGAGGCAATCAACAAGAACTAGAGAGGGTAAAGGCATCGAGTCAGTAGATAGTCAGCCCACTTTAGACCAGTCCGGTTGCACAGGAGGGCCTCGAGAAGCCAGAGGAACCGAAACAGGGATATTCCAGTCAGTCAGAATCTTGACGCCAGCTTCCAACGATGAGATGACAAAGGTGGAGCCATCCTTACGAACCAGCAGTTTAACCGGGAATCCCCATCTATATTGTATTTCCTGGTCGCGGAGGGCTCTCGTGATGGGTTGGAAGGATCTACGTTTATTGATAGTATGGAGTGACAAATCCGGAAATATTTGTAGGTTATCCATGACATCCAAGTCCTCTGCCATGCGGGTGGCCTTGAGAATGTCCTCCTTGATATGAAAGAAATGGAGACGGAGGAGAACGTCTCGTGGAGAGCTACTGGGAGCGGAACGAGGCTTTGGTAAGCGATGTATTCTATCAATCAACAAGTCCCGGGTTTCGGCTGAGGGCAGTAACTTTTTAAAGAGGGAGAGGGCAAAGTCCTGGAGGTCAGCGGTCAATACTGTCTCCGGAACACCTCTGATTTTAACGTTGTTTCTACGTGATCTGTCCTCAAGATCGGCTAGCTTGTCTTTAACAGCCGACAGTTCCGCCAAGGCCGAGTTGTGGGAGGTAAGAAGCTCGTTGTGGGAAGAGACCAACTCCAGTACTTTATCCTCAAGGTTATTAGTGCGAATGCCTATATCGGATACCTCACCCGCGAGTTGAGTAATAGAAGACTGGAGATCAGTAGTGATGTCCGTCCGTAGGGCCTGGAGCATCTGGTGGAGTGTACGGACTGTAAGGGGTGCGTCCGAGACAAGGTCCGGCCCAGAGGCAGGGAGCGGGAGTTCAGGAGTGCGATTAGAAACAAATTTAATAGGAGGTGCCAGGGCGGAGATTTTGGACTTTTTAGGAGGCATCTTGCACGGCCGAGGAATGCAGTAGTAAACAGCAATAAAAACGTTAAAAGGTAAAGGCTTGTGGTTCTATATCAGGCAAAAAGGAACGCTAGCGGTTTCATGGGTGTGTGCGAAAGGTGTCACATGGGCAGCATAGAGGCAGAGAGTAGGCTAGACAGTGAGGATGGCATGTGAGTGAAACATGTGAAGAACCAACCTGTAGCACTGAGAGACCAGGAGAGAAGGCAATCACACAGTAGCAGAGGATCCTTAGGAATGTATAGCAAATCCGTTGGTTCCAGCCGACCTATAATGCAGACGCCCTTAACAGCCGGGCGTGTCCTCAGGTGCTATTCTGAAGAGAGGGCTCGTGTACAATAAGATGCCCTGGTGAGGAAGTGGGGCGTAAGGGGAGTAGTCGCCACCGTGGTTATGCCACTCAGCAGGCTTGGAAGGCCAGGTATAACAGCGTGGCAGCAGGGATCCAGCCCAATCCTCGGGGAATCGGTGCCACTCAGACAGGGAGAGAGTCATACGTCTCCCAGTTGGCTGGTGATGGAAGGGAGTAAGGGGGCTGGAGGTGCTAGGATGTCACAGCTCACACTTAACGCAGGCACTAGGAATCAGCAGCACCAACAATATGCTGTTCAATGGCTGCAGCCTATGGCAGTGCTCCCCAGCTCCAGGAAGGCTGCAGCTTATGGCAGTGCAACCCAGCTCCAGGAAAGCTGCAGTCTGTGGCAGTGCTCCCCAGCTCCAGGAAATCTGCAGTCCACGGCAACGCTCCCTAGCCCCAGGAAAGATGGCCGCCAGATGCGTGTGTAGGTGAGGGAGGGAGGCCACAGCAAGCGGGCAGCGTGCAGGCCGAGTTCCGGCTCCAGGGATGGTGTATAGGCTGAGCGCCGGGACCGGTGAGAGCAGTGTCAGTAACGGGCGCCGCGGGCGGCCTCCCACCCCGCGTCCGCAAGCGGCCGTGCAGACGGGCGTCAGAGCCAGTCCAGGGGCTCAGCAAGCGGCAGTCGCGGCGGACCAGGACGCTGAGGTAGGCAGCGCGGTGAGCTGCCCGTCGGGTCCAGATCGGAGGAGGTGTCAGGCTGTACCAGGGGCGCAGGCAGCAGCCACTCCAGAGTGAGGGGAAAAAATCGTGTCCCCGGCTTCAGCAGGGGAGACAGGCCGCAACCCGCGGAGAGGTAGGAGACCCCTCCCAGCTCCGCAAACCTGACTCCTGCAGCGGGGAAGCTGTGCAGTCTCCCAGGGAGCAAGCAGGGGGGAGATAGGAAGCTGCGGTCAGAGGCTATTAAGGGCTATTAAGGCAGTTAAGGCTGTAGCCCAGATGAAGCACGTCCGAATACAATGGCTGCCAGGCCACACCCCCATTGGTTCGAACCTTTGCGTAAGGTTGAGTTGAAATTCCTTACTTGGAAAGTAGTCATGTTGTTGGCCTTGGCATCCGCAAGGCGGGTATCTGAATTGGCGGCTTTGTCTCACAAAAGCCCCTATTTAATCTTCCATGATGATAGAGCGGAGTTGAGAACTCGTCAGCAATTTCTACCAAAAGTGGTTTCATCGTTTCACGTAAACCAGCCTATTGTGGTGCCAGTGGCTACTGACGCCTTGGCAGAATCGAAGTCTCTCGATGTGGTTAGAGCTTTGAAAATCTATGTCGCCAGAACGGCTCAGATTAGGAAAACAGAGGCTCTGTTTGTCCTGTGGGCTCCCAACAAGATTGGTCTCCTGCTTCCAAGCAGAGTATTGCACTCTGGATCTGTAATATGATTCAGCAAGCTCATTCTACGGCAGGATTGCCGTTACCAAAATCAGTGAAGGCCCATTCTTCTAGAAAAGTGGGCTCATCCTGGGCGGCTGCCCGAGGGGTCTCGGCATTACAGCTTTGCCGAGCTGCTACTTGGTCGGGATCAAACACTGGCTGAGGAGGACCTCTTGTTTGGTCAATCGGTGCTGCAGAGTCATCCGCACTCTCCCGCCCGTTCTAGAGCTTTGGTATAAACCCCATGGTTCTTGAAGCATCCCCAGCATCCTCTAGGACGTATGAGAAAACGAGTTTTATGGTAAGAACTTACCTTTGTTAAAACTCTTTCTGCGAGGTACACTGGGCTCCACAAGGATAGATATTGGGGTGTAGAGTAGGATCTTGATCCGAAGCACCAACAGGCTCAAAAGCTTTGACCTTCTTCCCAAGATGCATAGCGCCGCCTCCTATATCACCCCGCCTCCGTGCACAGGAGCTCAGTTTTGTTAACCAGCCCAATGCAGTAGCAAGGAAAAGAGACGACAACTGCAAGTTGCCACAAACACCACACTCTCCCGACCAGAGAAAGTGTCAGCGGCTATAGCCACACCAACCCAAAGAAGCTAAGTGCGTCAGGGTGAGCGCCTTGTGGAGCCCAGTGTACCTCGCAGAAAGAGTTTTAACAAAGGTAAGTTCTTACCATAAAACTCATTTTCTGCTGCGGGGTACACTGGGCTCCATGAGGATAGACATTGGGAATGTCCTAAAGCAGTTGCTTATGGGAGGGGATGCACTGAAGCGGGCACAAGAACCCGGCGTCCAAAGGAAGCATCCTGGGAAGCAGCAGTATCGAAGGCATAGAACCTTATGAAAGTGTTCACTAAGGACCACGTAGCCGCCATGCACAATTGTTCAAGGGTCGCACCACGGCGGGCCGCCCAAGAAGGTCCAACAGACAGATTAGCATGGGCCGTAATGTGAGCAGGAGCTGACAGACCAGCCCTCACATAAGCATGTGCAATCACCATTCTAATCCATCTAGCCAAAGTCTGCTTGTGAGCAGGCCAGCCCCGTTTGTGAAACCCAAACAGAATCAGATTTCCTAACAGAAGCAGTTCTCTTCACATAGATACGGAGAGCCCGTACCACATCCAAAGACCGCACTTTGGGAGACAGATCAGGAGAGACAAAGGCCGGTACCACAATCTCCTGATTAAGGTGGAATGAAGAAACCACCTTAAGCAAATAACTGGGACGAGTCCTAAGAACCGCCCGATCACGGTGAAATATCAGATATGGGGAACTACAGGACAAGGCACCCAAATCCGACACTCTTCTAGCTGAGCAATAGCCAGCAGAAATACCACCTTAAGGGAAAGCCACTTAAGAACAGCTGAACCAAGAGGTTCAAACGGAGACTCTTGTAACGCCTCCAAAACCACCGACAAGTCCCACAGGCGGGACATAGGGAGGTTGGATACGCAACACACCCTGAGTAAAGGTATGCACATCAGGTAAGGTCGCAATCTTTCTCTGAAACCACACCGACAAGGCAGATATTTGAACCTTGAGGGAGGCCAGACGCAGGCCTAAGTCCAGGCCCTGCTGAAGAAAGGCCAACAACTTGGCTGTACTAAACTTGGAAGCGTCATAATTGTTAGATGAGCACCAAAGAAAGTAAGAATGCCAGACCCTATAGTAAATCCGAGCAGAAGCCGGTTTCCGGGCCCGCAACATAGTTTGAATGACCGCCTCAGAAAACCCTTTAGCACTCAAGACGGAAGCTTCAAGAGCCACGCCGTCAAAGACAGCTGGGCTAGGTCCTGGTAGACACAGGGGCCCTGAACGAGGAGGTCCGGGTATTGTGGAAGTAGAATTGGACGCTCTGACGATAGGCCCTGCAGGTCTGAGAACCAGTGCCGTCTGGGCCACGCTGGAGCTATGAGAAGCAGAATTCCTCTTTCTTGCTTGAACTTCTGAATTACCCTGGGCAGGAGTGACACCGGAGGGAACACGTACGGCAGCCGAAACCTCCACGGCACCGCCAGCGCATCCACAAATGCTGCTTGAGGATCCCTTGTCCTTGCTCCGAAGACCGAAGCCTTGTGATTGTGTCGAGACGCCATCAGACCTACGTCTGGAAAGCCCCACTTTTCCACTAGGAGTTGAAACACTGCTGGATGGAGGCCCCACTCTCCGGCGTGTACATCCTGACGACTGAGAAAGTCCGCTTCCCAATTCAGGACTCCCAGAATGAAGATTGCCGATATGGTCGATAGATGGCGTTCCGCCCATTGCAGAATCCGTGAGACTTCCTTCATTGCCAAACGGCTTCGAGCACCGCCTTGATGATTTATGTAAGCCACTGTGGTGGCGTTGTCCGACTGTACTTAAACAGGACGGTTCTGAATTAAATGCTGGGCCAGGTTCAACGAATTGAAGACCGCCCGCAATTCCAGAATGTTGATCGAGAGGAGATCCACCGGCCCTGAAGATAGTGTTGCTCCAGCACCGCACCCCAACCTCTTAGACTGGCATCTGTCGTCAACAGGACCCAGTCGGATATCCAGAAGGGACGGCCCCTGCACAATCGTTGGTCCTGGAGCAACCAGTGCAGCGACAGACGGACCTCCGGAGTCAATGAGATCATGTGAGACCTGATCCAGTGGGGCAGGCCATCCCACTTGGCTAGAATCAGCCTCTGGAGGGGGCGAGAATGGAATTGAGCATACTCCACCATGTCGAATGCTGACACCATGAGGCCCAGCACCTGCATCGCCGAATGTATCTACATTTGCGGACGAGAAAGGAAGCAACTAATTTTGTCCTGAAGTGTCAGGACTTTCTCCTGGGACAAGAACAACCGCTGGTTGTGAGTGTCCAATAGTGCTCCCAGGTGCACCATGCTCTGAGCAGGAACCAGGGAGGATTTCTTCCAGTTGATGAGCCACCCGTGGCTTGCAGAAACCGGACAGTCATATTCAGATGACGTAGGAGAAGTTCTGGGGAATTTGCCAGGATCAACAAGTCGTCCAGATACGGCAGGATCCTGATCCCTTGACGGCGGAGTACCACCGTCATCACCGCCATAAATTTGGTGAGGACTTGCGGAGCCGTAGTTAAACCGAAAGGTAACGCCCGAAACTGGTAATGGAGGTTGCCAATCGCAAACCTCAGGTACTGCTGATGTGACACTGCTATAGAAATATGCAGGTAAGCATCTTGTATGTCCAGGGAGACCATATAATCCCCAGGTTCCAAGGCCAGAACTATAGAGCAAAGGGTTTCCATACGGAACTTGGAAACTTTCACAAACCTGTTCAATGCCTTGAGGTTGAGAATGGGCCGAGAAGACCCATTCGGTTTCGGGACTAGAAACAGCGGAGAATAGTACCCCTGGTCCCTCTGAGCAAGCCACTGTATCCAGGAGGGTCTGTACCACCGAGTGTAGAGGTTTTGCCTTTGTCTGGTCCAAAGGGACGTCTGTCAGGCAAAATCGATGAGGGGGACGGTTTTTGAAGGCTATGGCGTAACCTCGAGTGACGACTTCCCGTACCCAGGCATCTGAAGTGGTCTTCAACCATTCCTGGGTATACCCTAGAAGCCGGCCCCCCACCCTGGGATCCCACACGGAGAGGCCCGCCCCGTCATGCGGCAGGCTTATCGGTCTTGGAAGCTGGCTGACGGGCAACCCAGGCTCTTTTGGGCTTTTGGCTTACCAGGTTTGGAAGTGCGGGCCTGCTTGTGGTACGCCTGACCTTTTGCTTTACCTGAAGGACGAAAGGGGCGAAAGGAAGTACCTTTAGCCTTCGACACAGAAGGAGCGGTACTTGGCAGACAGGCAGTTTTGGCAGAAGCCAAGTCAGCCACTATCTTATTTAAGTCCTCCCCAAACAGAATATCTCCCTTGAAAGGGAGTACCTCCAGGGTTTTTCTAGAGTCCAGATCCACAGACCAGGATCTCAGCCACAATATCCGGCGAGCCAGGACTGACGTAATAGAGGCCTTGGCTGCTAGAATACCGGCATCAGAAGCCGCCTCTTTAATATAGTGAGAAGCTGTGACAATATATGACAAGCATTGTCTAGCATGGTCAGAAGAGATTTCAGCTTCCAACTCTAGGCCCCATGCATCAATAGCCTCTGCAGCCCATGTTGCTGCAATAGTGGGCCTTTGTGCAGCACCCGTGAGGGTGAAATCACTTCCAGACAACCCTCCACACGTTTATCCGTAGGCTCTTTTAGAGACGTGACGGTAGTGACAGGTAGAGCTGAGGAAACCACCATCCTAGCCACATGCGAGTCTACTGGAGGAGGCGTTTCCCAACTTTTAGACAGCTCTGGCGCGAGGGGATAGCGAGCCAGCATCTTCTTTTGAGGCATAAACTTCTTTCCTTGGTTTCCCCAGATTTCCTGACGTATATCCACTAGGTGGTCAGAGTGAGGTAAAACTTGTTTAATCACCTTCTGACGCTTGAACCTATCTAGTTTCTTAGGAGGGACGGATGGCTCGGGATCATCCGTAATCTGTAAAATCAACTTAATAGCCTCCATAAGATCAGGAACATCCACATGTGAACTACCCTCCCCATCAGCAGTATCTGTGTCAGAATCTGTGGGGTCAGTGTAAGCGCCATCTTCATCAGACGAGGTGTCAGTGACAGCAGTGGATTGTGAGGCGGTAAGAGCTCGCTTAGAGGACCCCATGGTCTTAGGCGAGCGAGGACTTTTTAGTAGTCAAGGACTGGTTTGATTTCTTCAATTGAGCAGACAAGTTATTTGCCCACGGCGGGTTAGCCGCGGGGACCACATACGGTTGAACTGGCATAGGAGTTCCCATAGGGGGTGTTAGTTTAGTAACTAACGTATTTAGAAGCGTGGAGAAAGTAGCCCACGGTGGGTCATTATGGACCCCCGTGGCTACAGTCCCACTGGGGGGGCAAGGAGCCCCCAGAATCAGAGCCCGCAGCTGCTATAGTCTCCTCATGGGGATCTGTGGCTTCAGCAACACCGGCAGTGTGTTCAGTCCCAGAACCGTTACCTTCAGAAGCAGACATGATATACAGTAACTTGCAAAATCAGGTAACACAGTACAATTGTCAGCAGTACAATACTTCATGCCCAAACCCCTGCACAGTGTAGTCAGCACAAGCAGAGATTCAGGAGAGATATGGTGACTAAAATCACAGATAAAAATACGTATTAGAGTATATCTTGTGAATATCCTATATTATTATAAAACCTGATGCACCAAGCCCCCACAGGTTATAGAATATAGGGATAGCAAGGTGAGTGAGAGACACGCAATGGAAATCACTCAGCAAGCTAATGCACACACACATAGTCACAGTTATACAATGCAGAGGTTATTACTAACAATAATACTGCACTGGACCAGCTTATATATATATAGCTCTATAATCAATAGATATAACACTGCACAGTAAGAACTGGATGTATATCACAGGGTACTTGTACCAGAGAACCCTGACTAAATGCACTCTTTCTTAACTAACACTGTCTAATTGACATGTAGAATACTTAAGTGTCATGTAAAGTCACAGCGCTGACAACCAGGCGGCTTTACAAAGGAGGATTTGCCCAAGCAGTCCCAGGAACAGTGTAGCTGGGGAAATGGCGCCCAAACACTGACAGGGAGTGAGGGAGAGACAGATATGCAGCTCCAGGGCAGGAACATTTACTGGAAATGGCGCCCTGGGGCTGGGGGAGGGGCTCCAGGTCTAAGCCTTATCCCCTCTGCTGGCAAAACCACCGGGTACTGCGGGCTACTTGTAAAAAGGTTTAGAGAGAAAACCTGACCTGCACCCATGCCATGGTGATCTAGTGGGATCGTCTGTACTGCCACAGTGTCCACCGCCAGCGCATGCGGCCCGCCTCCCACCGGCCGCGCCGGATCGCGAGAAAGTGCGGGTCCCGACCCACTTACCTCCTCCCGAAGTGCAGCCACGCGATCCCGGAGAGCCCCAGCCGTGTGTGACTGACTTGGAAGAAAACCGGAGCCTCCTTCTGTAGGTACCCGGCAACCAGGGCGCGGGAGTGTACAGCGCCGCTGGGGGAGAGATGGAGCTGCAGCAGGTAACGTCTACTGACATCTAACACAATCTGTGCCTCTGCTGCAGCCCTTGTAGTCTTCTTTTTTCCTCAGAAAAAGCTTTCTAGAGCTGCTGTGAGCAGCTCTTCCTGTTACATGCTTGCACTGCAAGCACCAACTACAAACTGAGCTCCTGTGCACAGAGGCGGGGTGATATAGGAGGCGGCGCTATGCATCTTGGGAAGAAGGTCAAAGCTTTTGAGCATGTTGGTGCTTCGGATCAAGATCCTACTCTACACCCCAATGTCTATCCTTGTGGAGCCCAGTGTACCCCGCAGCAGAAAATAGGATTTTAATACCTACCGGTAAATCCTTTTCTCTTAGTCCGTAGAGGATGCTGGGCGCCTGTCCCAGTGTGGGCTGTATCTGCAGTTATTGGTTATGGTTACACACATGTTGTGTTGAGTTCAGTCAGTCTGTGGCTGATGTTAGTCATGCCGTTGCATGCGTTGTTGTTGAATGCCATGTTGTACGGCGTGTTAGTGGTGTGAGCTGGTATATATCTCACCTTAGTTTTAAATAAATTGAATAAATCCTGTTCCTCGAAATGTCTGTCTCCCTGGGCACAGTTCCTATAACTGGAGTCTGGAGGAGGGGCATAGAGGGAGGGGCCAGTTCACACCCCTTTTAAAGTCTTAAAGTGCCCATGTCTCCTGCGGATCCCGTCTATACCCCATGGTTCTTGAAGCATCCCCAGCATCCTCTACGGACTAAGAGAAAAGGATTTACCGGTAGGTATTAAAATCCTATTTTTCCCTGTCTACAATAAACAGTGAATGCACTAGGATAACGCTTATACATGGACACTCGTCTACGACTGTAATATCCCATACACCTGCATTGCCACGTGTTACCCAGTACTCTACTTTCACAGCTGTGTTTTATAAGCAAGACATTCAGTATCGCAGTTTTATTTTCCACTGTAACACTACAAAAGGTAGATATAAGAAATGTTTCATTGGGTTAGTATATTCTTCAAGGCTTGGGTAGGTTTATCAGTTCAAAATACTTTAGTTTTACTAAATGTTTTTCACAATTATATTTCTCTAACGTCCTAGAGGATGCTGGGGACTCCGTAAGGACCATGGGGATAGACGGGCTCCGCAGGAGACATGGGCACTTTAAGAAAGAATTTAGTTCCTGGTGTGCACTGGCTCCTCCCTCTATGCCCCTCCTCCAGACCTCAGTTTGATACTGTGCCCAGAGGAGCTGGGTGCTTTTCAGTGAGCTCTCCTGAGTTTACTGATAGAAAGTATTTTGTTAGGTTTTTTATTTTCAGGGAGCTCTGCTGGCAACAGACTCCCTGCATCGAGGGACTGATGGGAGAGAAGCAGCCCTACTCTCTGAAGCTAGGTCCTGCTTCTTAGGCTACTGGACACCATTAGCTCCAGAGGGATTGGTACGCAGGATCTCACCCTCGCCGTCCGTCCCAGAGCCGCGCCGCCGTCCCCCTTGCAGAGCCGGAAGATAGAAGCCGGGTGAGTATGAGAAGAAAAGAAGACTTCACAGGCGGCAGAAGACTTCATGATCTTCACTAGAGGTAACGCACAGCACTGCAGCTGTGCGCCATTGCTCCACACACCTCACATACTCCGGTCACTGTAAGGGTGCAGGGCGCAGGGGGGGGGCGCCCTGGGCAGCATTTGGGATCTCATGTTGGCAAAAGTACACATATATACAGCTGGGCACTGTATATATGTATGAGCCCCCGCCAAAATTACTGTATAAGCGTGACAGAAGCCCGCCGTCAAGGGGGCGGGGATTCTCCCTCAGCACTCACCAGCGCCATTTTTTCTCCACAGCACCGCTGAGAGGAAGCTCCCCGGACTCTCCCCTGCTGGTACACGGTAGAAGAGGGTTGAAAAGAGAGGGGGGGGGCACATAATTAGGCGCAAAAACTATACATACAGCAGCTACTGGGTTAACATTAAGTTACTGTGTTATTCCTGGGATATTATAGCGCTGGGGTGTGTGCTGGCATACTCTCTCTCTGTCTCTCCAAAGGGCCTTGTGGGGGAACTGTCTTCAGATTGGATGGATATGTGGAAGGTTTTAAAGGATAATGTTAATTCCTTGCATAAAAGATTTGACAAGGCTGATGCATTGGGACGGTCAGGGTCTCAACCCGTGCCTGACCCTCTGTCGCAGGGACCGTCAGGGTCTCATAAGCGCCCACTATCCCAAATTGTTGACACAGATACCGACATGGATTCTGACTCCAGTGTCGATTACGATGATGCAAAGTTACAGCCAAAATTGGCTAAATCCCTTCGATATATGATTATAGCAATAAAGCAGGGGCGGAACTCTGGGAGGCAGTGGAGTCGGCTGCCGCCGGGCTCCTGGCCTCAAGGGGGCGCATCTCCTCCACACTGTCTCCCGCTGCCTGACTCCTGAAGAGGAGCTTTCGTGTCAGTGTCAGGGGGAGTCCGCAGATCAGGAGGACTGGAGGAGCTACTCGCAGCCTGGAACCTGTCACCGGAGGAGGAGGAGCTCGTAGCAGCATGCGCACCCTCAGCGTTCTGAGGGAAAATCCCACCGGCCAGCCGCTGTGTGCTCCGGCTCTGCGGGTAAGTGGAGGTCCAGGGCAGCCTCACTTACCCATCCTTGTGACGGTCACATTATCGTGCGTGCCGAATGCCGGTGATTGGGCGGGCGGGCGCGCGCGCGGGAGGGGGGTCTTATTGTATACATTGCTGGGAGGTGCTGCACTTAGGATCCCTTCAATAATGACACACACAGCAGCACCATTATATAATCAATATTTCAATCTGGTACTATAGATTGTCACCAGGATACCATACCTGATGACAATCTATAGTACCAGATTGAAATATTGATTATATAAAGGTGCTGCTGTGTGTGTCATTACTGAAGGGATCCTAAGTGCAGCACCTCCCAGCAATATATTAAAACTTCTTGTGGGGGCACCAGAATAAGTAAATGTATATATATATAGAGAGAGAGAGAGATGTGGAATTCAGTGGCACTCCACAGACTTGAATATATTAATAATAAATAATTAATCCATGAATTAAATAAAGTATGGAGTATTAACTGTATACAAGTCTGTGGAGTGCCACTGAATTCTACATCTATATGAGACCGTTGCTTTGACCTAAGGAGGGCACCACAGCAAGAATTCATTGTACCCTCAAAGGAGTGTCAGGCTCACAGTCCTATAAAAAAATAAAATATATATATATATAGATATATATATATATAGATATATATAGAGGCAAAGTGTGACATCCCTATATGCTCCCAACACCAGGTAAGAGATACTGCATGGCACTCCAGGACGTCTTTGAATCAATTACATTTTACTGCAATATATAACCCAGAATCGTTGATATATTGCGGTAAAAGTTTATTGATTTAAATAAGTCCTGGAGTGCCATGCAGTATCTCTCACCTGGTGTTGGGAGCATCTAAGGAAAGGACGCCACACTTATATACATCATTATCAGCAAGGGCACCCAGGCAACTGCATATACAATAGTGAGTACTGAACCACAAGATGAATATATATATATATATATATATATATATAGTATTATCATTTACTGTATCAGTGCGCAGTATGTTAGTGTCCATGGAATAAAGTGACTTGCATACTCCCTTTAGTGTGGACGGTGTAATGGTTAGCATTACTGCCTCACAGCACTGAGGTCATGGGTTTTGTTCCCGTCATGGCCCTAACTGTGTAGAGTTTGTATATTCTCCCATTGCTGGCGTGGATTTCCACCAGGTACTCTGGATAGGTAGGTTATTTGGCTCCCAACAAAAATTAACCCTAGTGCATGAGTGTACAGGGGCAGACTACATAGGCCAAGTATTTCTTATTTGCCATCAAATTCTATGTGACAGGTCTCGCAATAGTACAGCTGTCTGGTTCTCGCCTCCGGCCGGGGAGAGGGAATACAGACTAGAGTCCTGGGAGCTGTTATCCACCTCCTCCTTCTCCAGTGTGACCTGCCACCTCCACACTTCCCTATGATTTGTCCCTGAACTGTGATCAGGACTAACGCTAGGAGAGAAAGCCTTGTGATGAACATCAGCTTAATTCTCCATGTCCGCCACCCTGCATGACACCCTGCCTGCTGTATGTGAGAGTGTAGAGAGCAGTCACTGGACGTTGTGTCCCCTATACTGAGCGGGATATCAGAGCTATTTCTGCGTCTTCCGTCATTCTGCTGCGGAGCCCATCCACACACTGCTGATGCGGGGGTCACCCACTTTATAGGCTGCTACACAGGTACTTATGGTGTTAAAATAGGAAGAAGAGCTGTTGTGTAGCCTACACATGGAGCCCTCCTCATCAATCCCTATAATTATGGGGATTGTTATTAACTGAGCCAGGGCAGTCGGACTTAATCCCCTGCTGTATTGTTCTTGAAAGTGGCGTTTGTGTGTTTTTGATATATACATACTGTATATCGGCACACCACTGCGCCAAAGCATCTACATTGTGACACGCTAGTGGGTGAGGGAGTACTGTAGATTTGCTATAAAGGTATGCTGGTGTCTATTTTATTGTGATGACTGACTTGGAGTGCGTCCACTTTGTATGTGTATCTATATTACTATTGGGAAAGGCACCTGAGCACGCTACTACTGTTCAACATGAGTGCCGGATAGCTATATATGAAGGGCGTGTGTGTCTACAGTATGTAGGGGGGGGGGGGGGGGGGGCACCAACACTTATCATGCCTCCGGGCGACTGGGGCGAACTTACGCCACTGCAATAAAGGATGTTTTGCACATCACAGAGGAAACCCCTGTCCCTGACACGAGGGTGTATATGTATAAGGGAAAGAAGCCTGAGGTAACTTTTCCCCCCTCACACGAACCGAATGAGTTATGTGAAAAAGCTTGGGAATCTCCAGATAAGAAAATGCAGATTTCCAAACGGATTGTTATGGCGTATCCTTTCCCGCCAACGGATAGGCTACGATGGGAATCCTCCCCTAGGGTGTACAAAGCTTTAACACGCTTATCCAAAAGGGTAGCCCTGCCGTCCCAGGATAGAGCTACCCTCAAAGATGTTGCTGACCGCAAACAGGAGGTTACCCTGAAGTCCATTTATACACATTCAGGTACCTTACTAAGACCGGCAATTGCGTCGGCCTGGGTGTGTAGTGCTGTAGCGGCATGGACAGATACCTTATCTGAGGAATTGGATACTTTAGATAAGGATACTGTATTATTGACCCTGGGGCATATAAAAGACGCTGTCCTATATATGATAGATGCTCAAAGAGACATTTGTCTACTGGGTTCTAGAATAAACGCTATGTCGATTTCTGCCAGAAGGGTCTGTGGACTCGGCAATGGACAGGTGATGCCGACTCAAAAAGGCATATGGAGGTTTTACCTTACAGGGGTCAGGAATTGTTTGGGGAAGGTCTCTCGGACCTGGTCTCCACAGCTACAGCTGGAAAGTCAAATTTTTTGCCTTATGTTCCCTCACAGCCTAAGAGAGCACCGCATTATCAAATGCAGTCCTTTCGTTCACAAAGAAACAAGAAAGTCCGAGGTGCGTCCTTTCTTGCTGCAAAATCCACCGCATGACTCCACTGGCGGAGTCGGGCCCGGTGGGGGCACGTCTTCGGAATTTCAGCCACATGTGGGTTCACTCCCAGGTGGATCCTTGGGCAATAGAAATTGTGTCTCAGGGTTACAAACTGGAATTCGAAGAGGTGCCTCCTTGCCGGTATTTCAAATCGGCCTTACCATCTTCACCCCAAGAGAGGGAAATAGTGTTAAACGCAATACAAAAATTGTATCTTCAGCAGGTGGTGGTCAAGGATCCCCTCCTTCAACAGGGAAGGGGTTATTATTCGACCATGTTTGTAGTCCCGAAACCGGACGGTTCGATCAGACCCATATTGAATTTAAAATCTCAGAACCTATACTTGAAAAGGTTCAAGTTCAAGATGGAATCGCTAAGAGCGGTCATCGCAAGCCTGGAAGGGGGGGATTTTATGGTGTCACTGGACATAAAGGATGCGTACCTTCATGTCCCCATTTATCCACCTCATCAGGCGTACCTAAGATTTGCGGTACAGGATTGTCATTACCAATTTCAGACGTTGACGTTTGGTCTCTCAATGGCCCCGAGGATTTTCACCAAGGTAATGGCGGAAATGATGGTGCTCCTGCGGAAGCAAGGTGTCACAATTATCCCGTACTTGGACGATCTCCTCATAAAAGCGAGATCAAGAGAGCAGTTGCTGAACAGCGTATCTCTTTCACTGAAAGTGTTACAGCAACACGGCTGGATTCTCAATATTCCAAAGTCGCAGTTGGTTCCTACGACTCGTCTACCCTTCTTGGGCATGATTCTGGACACGGACCAGAAGAGGGTTTATCTCCCGATAGAGAAGGCCCAGGAACTCATGACTCTGGTCAAGAACCTATTGAAACCAAAACAGGTGTCAGTGCATCATTGCACTCGAGTCCTGGGAAAGATGGTGGCGTCATACGAGGCCATTCCCTTCGGCAGGTTCCATGCGAGGACTTTCCAATGGAACCTACTGGACAAGTGGTCCGGGTCACATCTTCAGATGCATCGGTTGATCACCCTGTCCCCCAGGGCCAGGGTGTCACTACTGTGGTGGCTGCAGAGTGCTCACCTTCTCGAGGGCCGCAGATTCGGCATTCAGGACTGGATCCTGGTGACCACGGACGCAAGCCTCCGAGGTTGGGGAGCAGTTACACAGGGAAGAAATTTCCAGGGTCTTTGGTCAAGTCGAGAGACTTGTCTTTACATCAACATCCTGGAGCTAAGGGTCATATACAACGCCCTACGTCAAGCGGAGACCTTACCATCACTAGATGGCACCGGATAGAGCAATTCAAGTGTTTTTCCATTCTGGCGCGCACAGCCGCCAGTGCTGACATTACTATTCTTCTGTTCCATCATTTTGATGGGCTGGTAACTAGACTGTAATAAATGCCAGAAGGTTCCCTCTAGATGGCAGGTGACTTGCAGCCATGAAGTGCAATTGAAGATGCTAAACCCAGAAGTGTCAGTGAAAGCAGAACCTGATTGGACACGCAGCACGTTCATCTGCAGGCCCAGCCTAAAGTGTTTATTTTAGGAGTACCATATTTTCTGCTACCTGCTTAAAAGGGGCAAACATCCGTAGGGAGACTTCTCTTTCTCAGTCACATTTTGGTACATAAATCCTGCTAGAACAGCAATCTGTTTACCAATAAGTTGACGTTTATGTTGTAGAATAGTAATTTGCCAATCCTAAAAACGTACATATGGCAGGTCACAATCAGAAGTTGACTGTAGGATCATAAACACTGTGATTTGAGGCCAAATATGTATATAATATTCAAACTGGCTGCCAGAATTGTGTGTTAGGGCAAATACAGAAAATAGAGACTGGTATGAACTATGATGGATACAACATCTGTCTTCAAATGATAAAGAACAATTACTACAACAAAACACTAATTATGGCAAAATGTGAAAATGTATGGCCTCTTACAATAATTTTCAAAACCTCTTTTGTAACAATTACGAACATTTCACATAGCCAGCTAAGGGTCTTTCTATTCTTACCTTTGGGATTCTTATGGGTTTATTTACTAAAGTGCGGGTTTATAGAAGTGGAGATGTTGCCCATAGCAACCAGATTCTAGCTATTGGGCTAGATGCATCATCGCTTGGAAAGTGATAAAATGGAGAGTGAAAAAGTACCAGCCAATCAGCTCCTAACTGCCATGTCACAGGCCCTGTTTGAAAAATGTCATTTAGGAGCTCATTGGCTGGTACTTTTTCACTCTCCATTTTATCACTTTCCAAGCGATGATGCATCTAGCCCATTATCTTGTAGAAGGTGCTAGATAAATGATAAGTAGAATCTGATTGGTTGCTATGCACAACATCTCCACTTCTATAAACCACACTTTAGTAAATATACCCCTTTCAGTCTGTCATTTATTACTCCTCAATCTTATACCCCCTTTACACCGCCAGCTTTGAACACGGGTTATTGCACATGAGCGCGCATAACCCTTGTTGCGGTGCGGTGTAAAAGGGACCAGTTGGAATAATCCGGGTCGAGTGACCCGGTATTACAACTCGGGTAGCTTGCAGGGTTGAACACGGGTTCAACCTGGCTCGCTGTGCAGTGTAAACAGGAAGCCGAGTCGATGCAACCTGTTTCCGGTTGACTCTGTGTGGACGGGCGGCGCTTGGAAATCATGTGCTCTCCAAGTGCCACCCCTTGCAGACGTCACGAACCCGGCATTATGCTGGGTCGAAACAGCGTTGGCGAGGGGCTTTAGGTGGGTCACAGCCGGGAAGCACCCGTGTCAGGCTCCAGGGTGCGACCTGCCTCATTCAGTCTAAAAGGGGTATTATAAATGTTTGGTTTCCTTGCATGCAGTGCTGGGTACTGGACAATCACATGGATTTTAAGTAATATTCAAGGCTGAGTGCTGCAAAGGATATCCCTGAATCTTTCCATTTTATCATTGGGTTGAGATTGTTTCCAGTTATTTTCTTGCAGAAACATCCTCTTTTCAGCTTAAATCTCTTCACTATGGTATTTTAATGTCTTAGGAGGTCATTCAGATCTGAACGCTGGGCTGCATTTTTGCTGTCCTGCGTTCAGATAGTCACCGCCTTCAGCGACAATGTATTTTCGCCGTGCAAGTGTGCGATGCTATGTGTACGCCGAGCTGCTAAAATTCTGTGTGTGCAGTCTGTGCGCAGCCCAGGACTTACTCTAGTGCGATAGAATCCTGCTGATCGGGGCCGGAGTGGACGTCAGACACCCTCCCTGAAAACGCTTGGGCATGCCTGCGTTTTTCCGGACACTCCCTATAAACGGTTAGTTGCCACCCACAAACAGCCTCTTCCTGTCAATCACCATGCGTACGCCCGTCGCAGACCGGCGATGCCCCGTTGTTGTCCATCGCGTATGCGCATTGCGGTGCATGCGCTGTTATGTCCTGATCACCCGCTGTGCACAACAGCGATCAGATCTGAATGACCCCCTAAGTCTTTTGCTATATTGTTAAATCTGCCTTCCACCCACATAGGCTTCCTGTGCAATAGACTGTGACAAGCCTACAGCATAATAGGCCATATTAATCCGTAATGGTTATTAAGTTATTTCTGAAAATGTTTCACCATTGTTGCTGCAGAGGTGTGTTGTGTTTATTGGAGAAAAATTACATTTTTGTTTTATTATCAAAAGCACTTCATCCCAAATAGTTTCCAGTGTAGATAATTACTGTGTAACCAAAGCTGTACAGTAGACATGTAGGAAGTAATCTAATGGTAGCTACAGCATTCAGTAGGCCATCCAGAGATCCGGGGACATATGTAATAGTCTTCCAGTTGTCGGAGGTTACAGGAGTTTCTGCGAATCTGCCCGTTTTTTTTTTTAAAAGCAGCAGTCATTTACAAGGCAAAATCAGGTTGGTTTTGCTTTGCAAATGATTGCTGCTTTAAAAATACGGGCAGACTTGCTGTAAGTCCCACACCTCCGGCAACCTGCAGGCCAGGGGCGTATCTATTATGGATGCAATGTGTGCAGTGCACACGGGGCCCTGGGTTGAGAGGGGGCGCACACCGCACCCATTTCTCCTATACGTACCTTTCTGGTGTCCATCGCTGTCCGTGTGTGGGCCCCCTCCACTCCTGAGTCCCATAGCCGGCAGCGCTGTTAGATCTCCGAGAGATCACAGCGTGCTGGCCATTTTTTCAGAGACCTGCGCATGCGCTGTAGGTTCTGCCACTGTGCCAGAGTCTCTAGTGCTCACTCAGAGCGCTAACAGCGCCGCCGCTGCCGGCTACGGGACGGGAGAGGAGGGGGCCCACACACGGAGTCTGCACACTGGTCCCCTCCTCTCTAGAAACGCTTATGCCGCAGGCTATTACACATAGTCCCCTCTCTCTCATGGTTCTAATACTTCAAACTACAGTATGCACCAGCTAAACTTTTTGTCAAGTTTTAGCTGCCTTCATTTTCTACTGCTCGGATGGATGCTTATATCATTGATTAACATAGACAGAACTGCAATCACATCCTAAAGCTTGCTGCACACTATGCAATTTATTTTATAGTAACGACAATTGGAACAATTTCTCTGCAAGTGGAAGGGTTCGATGTGGGCAGCACACATGAAGCAGTTTTTTTATACTGTATATAAGTTACAGATTGGTATATAAGTTACACCAAACTGAATTTGCGTACGTCTGCCCACAAGCAGGATGAGATAATCAGGATAAGCCATAGAAATATGGTCAGGTTACGGAGAATGCACACACACTTCTGATGAGACTGATTGGATAATCGAAGCGTTCCTGGATGTTTTTTGACTGTTATATTAGCCTACACATTATGCAATAAAATAGGCCAATCAACTGATGAATGGCAAATCTGCCTAATTGTATAGTGTGTAGCTAGCTTTAGACATTAAAGTCAGTCCACTGGGAATTTCAATATCTGACGAAAGTAGGCCTAATAAGCCTTATTATTAGAATACAAAAATAGTACGGAAACCACTGAAAATAGGATTTTGTTTGAGATGAGTCCAAATGGTTTGGAAGTATGGGGATCTTTGCTTTAACTGGAGAGGAAGATCAGTTAGAGCTGCTATCTTTATATAGAATCTTACCTTTCATCCAACATCCTCGTGTTGCTTCCACTCTGAACTAAAACACTGAGTGTGACTTTTAAAAGGAAACTTGCAGTGTGTGTTTGTGTGTAAAAGCAGCACATTATAACTTGTGAGGAATCTGTTTATTACAATGTGTGGCCAGCTTTGTGCAGGTTTAGAATAGTTTTCAGGAAAGTACAAAACATTCACATAGAAACTGTTCATGGTCGGCCCCCACTAAGACACTTTAACCCCATTAGTTCAGGAGGCATTGTATAGTTCAGAGCTTAGTGTAAACATGACAGTTTTAGATCTACCCAGTTAGGCTTCTTTCTTGGTCTGGTGGTTTCCACTGAAATACAGCTTATCAAATTCATTTCATTGTGAACCCCAGTTCCTTTCCAATGTTTTGTAGTTCTTTTCTGGGGCTCTTTGATTCATGCATAGTGATGCCTTTCACATAATTTTCCCACATTTGCACTACCATGTTACTCCTCCTCCTCCATATTTGTTAAGCATGAATCACTTTTAACTCTTACTTTACTTCCCTTCACTCCCTAGCCCCTGCTGTTCTACCTCAGGTTCCACAAGGGAAGAAGCAAAAGCAGACTGCACAATTTGGAAACCAAATGACTCCAAAAGGGACATATTCTGTTGTGGGGAGAAAGGTGATGCCAAGGCAGACCCCAAAGCTGGCCCAAGAGAAGCACCAAGAGTTGGGCCAAGTGAG
Organism: Pseudophryne corroboree; assembly: GCF_028390025.1. Lineage (NCBI taxonomy): Eukaryota > Metazoa > Chordata > Amphibia > Anura > Myobatrachidae > Pseudophryne > Pseudophryne corroboree. The sequence goes on along the minus strand of NC_086444.1, from coordinate 373,552,105 downwards.
GGCCCAAGAGCAGGACCCAATGTGGGTCCAAGGGCAGGGCCAAGTGCTGGGCCCAGCGTTGCCCCCAAATCCCCAAGCCCTGGTCCCAATGGCCTGGCATGAACTTTCTGGATGTGCTTGTTGAGATAGGCCTTAGAGCGAAAGAAGCTGCCACATTCTGAACAGGGATATCGTTTCTCAGGCTCTGCTTCAATTTTTTTGGGAATCACCAAGTCACAAGCTGCATACGATCCATTAGAACTCTGCTTCTCTGGAGATTTGAGGTCACTTCCATCTGACAGGTCACCATAGGAATCGGAGCTCTCCTGCTCACCATGCTGACACTTCTCCCCCTCTGTAAGGAAATAGAAAACGGTGACAAATAGGCCCGCTGTTTTATTTACATGCAGTGATCTCGGCAAAGCCAATTCCAAGCTACCAGCCTATCTCAGGTTATTTTCTGATACCCTGAACTGTAGAACCAGTAACAATCTACTTTGTTAAAACTTCATAGTTATTGAATATGTGGGTGTGTGGTTTGCAGTGAAAATCCAAATATGATATCATACAAACTCACTGCATCATATACAAAATGACAGGAAAAATGTATTCATACTTGTGACATGGTTAACAATGTGGTCTCCTTTGAAAATGTTAGTTTTTGGGGGTTCTTTATGGCATTAAACTTACAATATGCTGTGGTCCCAATTATAGATAGACCCAGGTTAGCAAACCAGCTACTCTCTGTACTGTGAACTATGGGCTAGATTCAATTCAGCACACATTGAATATCACCGGGAATTAGCTCCTGATGCTATTTAATTCTGCGCGCTGTCATGTTGGGGAAAGCCGGTTCACGGGACTAAATGGTGTTTAGGCGCAAGAACTGGCGCAATGCTGTTTTGTCCGTGCTGCGGCACAAAACAGCATCGCAGACCTAAGATTTGTTGGATTTCTGCTCGCTGCCCCGGAGAGGTGCGAGAAGAAATCCTGTAGTCGGGGATGACAGCGCGCTGAATTTAATAGCGCTATTCAATTCGCAATTAATTGAATCGAGCCCAATGTCTCCCCGCTTGCCATCTGGAAGCAGGGTCATGGCACTGGTTGCAAGGGCAGACACCAGTAGGGGCCATTCAGCACTTTTGCATGCATCACGTGACCATCTCTTTACAATATAAGGTCAAAAGGCCCATCTAAACAAGAGACAAAGAACGTGTTGTATTCATGGCATCAGTGGGAAGAGAGGTGAGGGGATTTATTTTGGAGATGTAAGAGGCATCTTAGGGAGATCTGAACTTCACACTGGGGAAGCGGGGATCTGATAGCATGTTTGTGGGTTCTGATAACATGTGGGGATGTCTGGATGCAATGGTTCTTTGTAGTATCTATAGATTTTTTATGACTGCTACTTTTAAACCAGTTGGCCACCCCTACACTATATGTTATCTCTGACAGTTAACAAGAAAACTATAAAGGCACCAGTTATTGATACCTTGAACTTTCACACATTGGGGGTCATTACGAGTTGATCGCTCGCTGCCGATTTCCGCAGCGCAGCGATCAGGTAAAAACACGGCAAAACTGCGCATGTGTACGGGCCGCAGTGCGCACGCGCAACGTACTTTCACACAATAGTATTTAGTTTTACACAAGGTCTAGCGACTCTTTTCCGTCGCTCTGTTGATCGGTGAGTGATTGACAGGAAGTGGGTGTTTCTGGGTGGTAACTGACCGTTTTCCGAGAGTGTCCTAAAAAACGCAGTCGTGTCAGGATAAAACGCAGGAGTGGCTGGCCGAACGCAGGGCGTGTTTGTGACATCAAAGCAGGAACTAAACAGACTGAAGTGATCGCAAGGAAGGAGGTCTGCAGCCACTCTGAAACTGCATGAAAACATTTCAGCACTGTTCTGCTAACCTTTCGTTCGCACTTCTGCTAAGCTTAGATACACTCCCAGAGGGTGGCGGATTAGCGTTTGCACTGCTGCTAAATGCAGCTAGCAAGCGATCAACTCGGAATAAGGGCCATAGCGCAGATTTAATTTTTGCTCCTATGTTCTTTAATGTCATGTTTTAAAAAGTCCTCATTTGGGGGAATGTTTTCTAATTCTACCTCAAAATTTTGAGTATCTGTTTCAGTTTACTGCATGTACTCACATCATTATTGCTCTGATCAACACTATTTTTATTGCCAATCATATTGGAGTGATTGGGGGATTCCGAATATGGCATCTGCTTTTCTAGATTAGCTCTAATTTTTGAGATACATGGAGAAACAAGAAAAACAACAGAAAGTGCTCAACTACTAACTGACAGTGGCCAATCACTTACGGAGGGGGAAAATTCTAGAATGATTGTGGAGTGTACACCTAGAATATTCGAGTGGCTTACCTTCTAGAATGTTCTGTTAAATCCCCACATGCATGCTTTATGGCAAAGTTCCCTATTAATTGAGTGTATCCATTATCTCAAGAACTAAAGCCAATTTGAAAATATCACTTTCTATTTTTGAATTCAGCAAATCTAAATTACCCTAAATTCTTTCAAATATTCTGGGCAATTAAACATTTTTCTTTAGTTGGGCTGTGTTATGTTTAATTTCCCTATCAGAAATAGGAACATATTGGTTAAGTGTTCGTGGTCCATAATTCATCAGTGCCTAATGTTTAGTGCTTTCACTGGTAATGTAATGTACACCTAACAACCCATTCTAGCTCACACTTGCGCCCCCCTCTGCACGGACAGCCGGCCTTGCAACGCTTGCCTTTCACGCCACAGGTCCGGACACAGTGGAACAGCGCTGCACCATTTGGGACGGACTCCGGCCGGTGAGGGCCCGCGCTGAGGAGGGCGCCATGATGTGTTTTTACATGGACCTTTAAGTATGAGGCAGAGGAGAAACCTAAACAAGATAAAAGCAGGTAAGATGCTGCCACAGACAGACCTACAGCTGATCTCAGTCATCAATGACATATCCACACACTGACTGTTCATTCAGTAATTACTAATACATGTACACAATGCTCATTCGCTGGCTACGCTTCCCTTATCCAAAATTAAAAATCCCACATTTTTGGGTCCCCTAATGAGATGACATACATATTATATAATATGTGTATATATAGATATATTACATAGATATATAATATATATATATATTTGTGTCATTATTTCAGTAGTGGAACCAAAAATGTGTGATTTTGAATAAGGGATACTCAACCTGTATATGCAAAAAATATATTTCTATTATCATATAGTTTTCAAATATTGTTGCAAGTACTATTAAGTGTGCAGGGGGATACCAGGGGGAAAAAAAGAACCCCCCTTCCTGTTCGCACCCAGATGCGTCAGCGCCTGTATCTTTTGCCGCAACCACGTCTTCTGCCAATACCGGGACTGATTTTCGTTATACTGAGACGCCCACTTGCAGTGCATTTCCATCTTTAGACACACCACTGGTGCACCGTCTGACCATGGCCTCCTGTGTGAGCAGCTGTACACCTACGGACAAAGCCACTATGGACCAGCATCTGCCTCCCCTCCCCATGTAACATCCCAAGAACTCCCACTGAATTCCACAGACCTCATGTCCAAACTGTCCCACATATCTGAGCGCTAACAGATGGGCAGCATGTGCTTTGAAGACTGGGATGCATCTGCAGACAAGGTATCAGCCAACTGCTAGATGCTACTTCCATGGTAAACTGTGTTTTCAAGGACTACTCCATTGTCCACACAATAATGTTCCCTGTCAAGCAATAAATATCTTGCTGCTATGGTCTGGCCCAGTGTTTGCCAAACTTTTTTGAATCACGGCGCCATAGAGTATTAGAATTTTTTTCATGGCACCACTAGGCCAAACGTTTTCTTACTGGGTAATTTATAAAAAAAATAAAAAATTAAGTAAATTGTGTTTATATGTCATCCTTAGGTTCAGTGATGTGGCGAGGGACAGGATTTGCTTCCTTTTTTCCCACATATTATATCATTTGCAGCCACAAGCACAGGTTTTGCCTATTGAGTTGAATGTAAATAATTTGATTTGGTTCTGAACCACCAATCCAAGGCACCCCTGCAAATGCCTCGAGGCACCCCAGGGTGCCATGGCACACAGTTTGGGAACCACTGGTCTGGCCACAAGAATGCTTACGGTGTTATCCTTCTTAACTAATGGCCTACTCATAAACTGTTCTTCAGCCTAAGAGTGCTCATAAATTCTTCCCTGCATTGCATAAGGTTCATCAATAGATTTCTACAATTATATTTGCTTAAACTGACTGACTGTATTCCTGATCTAATGATTCTATGAATATACTGCCCAACAGTTCACTGACTGATTGTTCTCTAGTCTGTAATGCTCATGGATGTGGGTCTACATAATAGACTCTGCATTGAACCTTTTTATCTCCCACTGATTGACTGTGGACCTTATTCAGAGATGGATGCAATGTTGATGTCGGACACAGTAGAGCATTTACTTGCCACTGTGCATGCCATGGTTTTGTGAAGCGATCGTAATGAGGGTTTATTTACAAAATAATTGACAGTCTGAGTTCTGTGAGCTGTAACGGGGTTTGTCACAGCTTGCGACTGTGATCCCGTATGCAATTACAATGGCTCCGGTAGCTTGCTACCAGCAGCCATGCAACCACAGGGCTGTTTTTCCAACAAGCGACTGATGGCTATGTCTTAGTAGACAAGCGGTGGTTTAGAGACGCAGCCCGTGGGCATCTCAGTACAATACATTTGCATATGTTAGCACAGTTGCTGACTACAAAAGGCGAAGTTGCTACACTTTGCCCAGCACTTGCCTAATATAAAGATCGAGACACATGTTGCAAGCAGATCACACAGAACAACTGCAAATTATTGGATCTGATGCACACAGAAGGCTTGATGCAGAGTTGGATGGAAATCATCCATTTGTGATTGAGCATTGTGTACATGGAAAATGGATATTTTATTATATCTGCACATATACAAAGCTGTAGGCCACTATCTGTATGATTGGTTTGCTATTCATCATCATCAGTGTGCACTTGTACTTACTACTCACCTATACTTAGTGCAAGAGACACTCCTGGAAACGTGTATTTACACTTACAACCGACTGCATAGCCCACTTTCTCATTAATATGCCTTCACTTAACTTTGTACCAAGTCTTTGCTGTGCATCCCACCACTTATCTACTAACATATGTTATTAGTATCACAAAAGAGCTGTCCTTGAATTCTTCCGTCGGGCGCCATCTAGAATTCCCCCCATAGAGGTGAGGCACAGCAGTAGTTAATAGTTGCTTATAAGCTTCCCTATCACATCAAGACAAGGACATCATTAGTGACAATGCAGTAATAACCTGGCTTTCTTTTACGTCCTAGAGGATACTGTGGTTCCATTTAGTACCAAGGGTATAGACGGGTCCACTAGGAGCAATTGGCACTTTAAGAACTTGATAGTGTGGTCTGGCTCCTCCCTCTATGCCCCTCCTACCAGACTCAGTTTAGAAAATGTGCCCGGAGGAGCCGGTCACGCTTATGGAAGCTCCTGAAGAGTTTTCTGCATTTATTTTCTGTTTGTTGTTTTCAGGCAGGTCTGGACGTCACCAGCCTGCCTGCTTCGTGGGACTTAGGGAGGTGAGGGGGAAGGAACGGCCCAACCTCTTGAAGGGTTAATGGTCCCGTTCCCCGCTGACAGGACACTAGCTCCTGAGGGAACTATTCGCAAGCCCCAACACGGCGAGCGTACATTCCCGCAGCACGCAGCCACCCCTAACAGAGCCGGAAGAAAGAAGAGTGGTGAGTACTAAGCCAACGTCCCGGTAAGCGGGGAGCCGGCCATTATGGCGGCATGAGAGTACGGCAACGCACTGCTTCTCACCGGGGCGGATTGCGTCTCCAGACTCCGTACACAAATGCGTCTCAGTACACTGTACACAGTACCCACACCGGCAGACAAAGTCTTAAAACGGATCTGGCTCCATTTTAAGCACAAAATTACCTCAGCCAATACAAAAAAAGCGGAAAGACTGCGCACCACTGAAGGGGACTGGGCTTCACTTTGAGGGGATCCAGCAGCTCACCAGCGCCAATTTCCCCCTGCAGTGGACACAGACGCTGACTGACAGACGCGCAGCTCCTCCGGTGTGGCTCCAGATTACCTCAGCGGTACCAGGGGGTCATAGCAGGGGGGGGGGGGGGGACGATTATTAGTGTACTAAGTTCCCGATCTGGTTACTTAGTCTGCGACTCGGCTAAGTTTGGCATTAGCAATAAGGGCGCTGTGTGCTAGCTCCAAAATATCTCTGTGTCCCCCTGGAAGGGCTCTTTGTGGGTTAATTGTGCTTTTAACCTTTCCAGTGTGTGTGCGCGGTCACATTTACAATATGTCAGGAAAAGAGTGTGTTTCATGTATGGCAGAGTGTTCCTCCCCAGGGAGCTCACTACTATGTACTCAGTGTAGTGCACCTTCTCAGGCTGGCGCTGGCTGAACCAGCGTGGCTGGATTCCATTAAAGGAATGATTTCCAATATATCTAATAAATTAAATCCTGCAATGAGAAAGAGATGCAATACTTAAGACAGTCTGTGGATGAGATCATGAATAGAGACTCCCCAAACAAGCGTCTCAGTCCCTTGCCATTTGTACACAAAAGCGAACTCTGGCCCATATCCTGCAGTCTGACTCTGATGCTGAGGGGTCAGACATGGAGTAGGTGGAGGTGGATTCAGAGGGGGGGACACAACTCTATCACAGGGAATAGCGGCTCTTCTAGAAGCTATCAGAGACGTTCTGCAATTTCCTGATAAAGTGGCAGAGGAGTGCGAGGAATCGTATTTTAATGTAAAAAAGAAATCCTCAGTCACTTTTCCTGTGTCAAAGGAATTGAATACCCTGTTTGAAGAACAGTGGGATAATCCTGATAAGAAATTTCAGATCTCTAAAAGGTTAATCTCATCTTTCCCTTTTCCTCTGGAGGATAGGAAAAAATGAGAAAATCCACCGATAGTGGATACATCAATATCCAGGCTGTCACGGAAAATAGTGTTGCCTGTCCCTAGTGCAGCCTCCCTGAAAGACACTGCTGATCGAAAGATTGAGATTACACTCAAATCCTTGTACACGGCTGCTGGGGTGGCCCGAGACCCACTATAGCATGTGCATGGACTACTAAAGCCATTGCTAGATGGTCAGGTAACCTAATTGAGGGGTTGGATTCCTTATCTAGGGGGGGAGATTGATTTACTCCTGCAACATATACAGGACTCTGCGAACTTTATGATGGAAGCCATAAAAGAAGTAGGGTTTGCTTAATGCACGCACCACGGCTATGACAGTGTCAGCACGGGGGGGGGGGGGCTTAAGGTTACGCCAGTGGACTGCGGACTCCAGGAAAGGCGTGGAAGGCCTACCCTTCACAGGAGAGGCCTTATTTGGAGACGAACTAGACAAATTGATCTCCAAAGCTACTGCAGTAAGGCTATATATCTTCCTTCTGCAGCTTCCCCAGCTAGGAAGACCTACTCAGGAACTACTCTACAGTCCTTTCGGACTGCCAAGTTTAAGGACAAAGCCAGAGGATCTTCTGCAGCCAACAGAGGAGCTAGAGGTAAAACACGCAAACCAGCAACTGCCGGTTCTCAGGAACAGAGCTCCAGCTCTGCTTCCGCAAAGCCTTCAGCATGACGGTGGACCGCGATACCTGGAAGACTGGCAGGTGGGAGCCAGACTAAAAAATTTCAGTCACATCTGGACAACATCATGACAGGATCCCTGGGTCATAGATCTTATTTCCCAGGGCTACAGACTGGAGTTTCAGGAACTCCCACCTCACAGATTCTTCAAATCAGGCTTACCAGTTTCACAGGAGGCAAGTATAACCTTACAAGATGCCATTCAAAAACTGGTACAAACGCAAGTCATTGTTCCAGTTCCACCTCATCTCCAAAACAAGGGGTATTATTCCAACTTGTTTGTAGTACCGAAACCGGACGATTCGGTAAGGCCGATTCTGAGTCTAAAATCATTGAACCCGTACTTACGAGTGTTCAAGTACAAGATGGGGTCTGAGCGGTGATCTCAGGTCTGGAGGAGGGGGAATTCCTAGTGTCTCTGGATTTCACATTCCGATCTGGCCGCCTCACCAGGCTTATCTACGGTTTGCACTGCAGAACTGTCACTACCAGTTCCAGGCCCTACCTGTTGGTCTCGCCGTGGCACAGAGGGAGTTCACCAAGGTGATAGCAGAGATGATGTTTCTCCTTCGCAAGCAGGAAGTGAACATAATTCCGTACCTGGACGATCTTCTGATAAAGGCTCCGTCCAGGGAGAGGTTGTTGAACAGCATTGGCCTCACAACTCAACTACTCCTGGATCACGGCTGGATTCTGAAACTACCAAAATCTCACTTAGTGCCAACTCAGGAGGCTCCCATTCCTGGGAATTATATTGGACACACAGTCGCAGAAAGTTTCTCTAACGTCCTAGTGGATGCTGGGGACTCCGTAAGGACCATGGGGAATAGACGGGCTCCGCATGAGACTGGGCACTCTAAGAAAGATTTAGTACTACTGGTGTGCACTGGCTCCTCCCTCTATGCCCCTCCTCCAGACCTCAGTTAGAATCTGTGCCCGGACAAAGCTGGGTGCATTTTAGTGAGCTCTCCTGAGCTTGCTAATAAGAAAGTATTTTAGTTAGGTTTTTTATTTTCAGAGAGTTTCTGCTGGCAACAGACTCTCTGTTACGTGGGACTGAGGGGAGAGAAGCAAACCTACTAACTGCGGCTAGGTTGCGCTTCTTAGGCTACTGGACACCATTAGCTCCAGAGGGATCGAACACAGGAACCTAACCTTGGTCACCGTTACCGGAGCCGCGCCGCCGTCCCCCTCGCAGAGCCAGAAGACAGAAGCCGGCGGGTTGAAGCAAGAAGATGTCAAAATCGGCGGCAGAAGACTCCTGTCTTCATATGAGGTAGCGCACAGCACTGCAGCTGTGCGCCATTGCGCCCACACTAACCCACACACTCCGGTCACTGTAGGGTGCAGGGCGCAGGGGGGGGCGCCCTGGGCAGCAATTAAGTACCTCCTGGCAAAAGCAGCATATATACAGTTGGACACTGTTATATGCATGAGCCCCCGCCATTAATTTCACACAAAATCGCGGGACAGAAGCCCGCAGCTGAGGGGGCGGGGCCTTCTTCCTCAGCACTCACCAGCGCCATTTTCTCTCCACAGCTCCGCTGAGAGGAAGCTCCCCAGGCTCTCCCCTGCAGACTCACGGTAGAAAGGGTAAAAAGAGAGGGGGGGCACATAAATTTAGAGCATTAATCATATATACAGCAGCTACTGGGTAAACACTAAGTTACTGTGTGATTCCTGGGTCATATAGCGCTGGGGTGTGTGCTGGCATATTCTCTCTCTGTCTCTCCAAAAGACCTTGTGGGGGTCCTGTCCTCATATAGAGCATCCCCTGTGTGTGTGGTGTGTCGATACGCGTGTGTCGACATGTTTGACGAAGAGGGCTATGTGGAGGCAGAGCAAGTGCAGATGAATGACGTGTCTCCGCCGACGGCGCCGACACCTGATTGGATGGATATGTGGAAGGTGTTAAATGATAATGTAAACTCCTTGCATAAAAGGTTGGATTAAGCTGATGCCTTGGGACAGTCGGGGTCTCAGCCCATGCCTGATCCTACAGCGCAGAGGCCGTCAGGGTCTCAGAAGCGCCCACTATCCAAAATTGTTGACACAGATATCGACACGGATTCTGACTCCAGTGTCGATGAGGATGATGCAAAATTGCAGCCTAAAATGGCTAAAGCCGTCCGCTACATGATTATAGCAATGAAGGATGTTTTGCACATATCAGAGTTAAACCCTGTCCCTGACAAGAGGGTTTATATGTATGGGGAGAAAAAGCAAGAGGTGACTTTTCCCCCTTCACATGAGTTAAATGAATTATGTGAAAAAGTGTGGGATTCCCCCGATAGGAAAGTGCTGATTTCCAAAAGGTTACTTATGGCGTACCCTTTCCCGCCAACGGACAGGGTGCGCTGGGAATCCTCCCCTAGGGTAGATAAAGCTCTGACACGCTTATCTAAGAAGGTGGCCCTGCCGTCACAGGATACGGCCGCCCTAAAGGATCCTGCAGATAGGAAGCAGGAAAGTATCCTGAAGTCTGTTTATACACATTCAGGTACTCTACTGAGGCCGGCAATTGCGTCGGCCTGGATGTGTAGTGCTGTAGCAGCATGGACAGATAATCTGTCTGAGGAAATGGATACCTTAGACAAGGATACCATTTTACTGACCCTGGGGCATATAAAAGACGCTGTCCTATATATGAGGGATGCCCAGAGAGACATTTGCCTACTGGGCTCTAGAATAAATGCAATGTCAATTTCTGCCAGAAGGGTCCTGTGGACTCGGCAATGGACAGGTGATGCCGACTCCAAAAAGCACATGGAGGTTTTACCTTACAAGGGTGAGGAATTGTTTGGGGACGGCCTCTCGGACCTAGCTTCCACAGCTACGGCTGGGAAGTCAAATTTTTTGCCATATATTCCCTCACAGCCTAAGAAAGCACCGTATTACCAAATGCAGTCCTTTCGATCACAAAGAAGCAAGAAGGTCAGAGGTGCGTTCTTTCTTGCCAGAGGCAGGGGTAGAGGAAAGAAGCTGCACCATACAGCTAGTTCCCAGGAACAGAAGTCCTCCCCGGCTTCCACTAAATCCACCGCATGACGCTGGGGCTCCACAGGAGCCAGGAGCGGTGGGGGCGCGTCTCCGAAATTTCAGCCACCAGTGGGTTCGCTCACAGGTGGATCCCTGGGCTATACAGATTGTGTCTCAGGGATACAAGCTGGAATTCGAAGTGATGCCCCCTCACCGTTACCTCAAATCGGCCCTGCCAGCTTCCCCCATGGAACGGGAAGTAGTGTTAGCGGCAATTCACAAGTTATATCTCCAGCAGGTGGTGGTAAAGGTTCCCCTCCTTCAACAAGGAAGAGGATACTATTCCACAATGTTTGTGGTACCGAAACCGGACGGTTCGGTCAGACCCATATTGAATTTAAAGTCCCTGAACATTTATCTGAAAAGATTCAAGTTCAAAATGGAATCGCTCAGAGCGGTCATTGCAAGCCTGGAAGAGGGGGATTTTATGGTGTCTCTGGACATCAAGGATGCTTACTTGCATGTCCCCATTTATCCACCTCATCAGGAGTACCTCAGATTTGTGGTACATGACTGTCATTACCAATTCCAGACGTTGCCGTTTGGGCTCTCCACGGCACCGAGAATATTTACCAAGGTAATGGCAGAAATGATGGTGCTCCTTCGAAAGCAAGGAGTCACAATTATCCCTAACTTGGACGATCTCCTCATAAAGGCGAGGTCCAGAGAGCAGTTGCTGATCAGCGTAGCACACTCTCAGGAAGTGTTGCAACAGCACGGCTGGATTCTGAATATCCCAAAGTCGCAGCTGATTCCTACAACGCGTCTGCCTTTTCTGGGCACGATTCTGGACACGGACCAGAAGAAGGTGTTTCTCCCGGCGGAGAAGGCTCAAGAGCTCGTGACTCTAGTCAGAGACCTCTTAAAACCGAAACAGGTGTCGGTGCATCGCTGCACGCGAGTCCTGGGAAAGATGGTGGCATCATACGAAGCCATTCCCTTCGGCAGGTTCCATGCGAGGATCTTTCAGTGGGATCTGTTGGACAAGTGGTCCGGATCGCATCTTCAGATGCATCGGCTGATCACCCTGTCCCCGAGGGCCAGGGTGTCTCTTCTGTGGTGGCTACAGAGTGCTCACCTTCTCGAGGGCCGCAGGTTCGGCATTCAGGACTGGGTCCTGGTGACCACGGATGCGAGCCTCCGAGGGTGGGGGGCAGTCACTCAGGGAAGAAACTTCCAAGGGTTGTGGTCAAGTCAGGAGGCTTGTCTGCACATAAATATCCTGGAACTAAGGGCCATATACAACGCCCTGAGTCAAGCGGAGCCTCTGCTTCGCAACCAACCGGTGCTGATTCAGTCAGACAACATCACCGCAGTGGCTCATGTAAACCGCCAGGGCGGCACAAGAAGCAGAGTGGCGATGGCGGAAGCCACCAGGATTCTTCGTTGGGCGGAGAATCACGTGCAAGCACGGTCAGCAGTGTTCATTCCGGGAGTGGACAACTGGGAAGCAGACTTCCTCAGCAGGCACGACCTCCACCCGGGAGAGTGGGGACTTCATCACGAAGTCTTCACTCAGATTACAAATCGATGGGAACTGCCACAGGTAGACATGATGGCGTCCCGTCTCAACAAAAAGCTACAAAGGTATTGCGCCAGGTCAAGAGACCCTCAGGCGATAGCTGTGGACGCACTGGTAACACCGTGGGTGTTCCAGTCGGTCTATGTGTTTCCTCCTCTTCCTCTCATACCCAAGGTGCTGAGAATCGTAAGAAAAAGAGGAGTGAGAACAATACTCATTGTTCCGGATTGGCCAAGAAGGACTTGGTACCCGGAACTGCACAGACAGGACCTGTTGCAACAGGGGCCCTGTCTGTTCCAAGACTTACCGCGGCTGCATTTGACAGCATGGCGGTTGAACGCAGGATCCTAGCGGAAAAAGGCATTCCGGAGGAAGTTATTCCTACGCTGATAAAGGCTAGGAAGGACGTGACAGCAAGACACTATCACCGTATATGGCAAAAATATGTTGCCTGGTGGGAGGCCAGGAAGGCCCCTACAGAGGAATTCCAGCTGGGCAGGTTCCTGCACTTCCTACAGTCTGGAGTGACTATGGGCCTGAAGTTGGGGTCCATAAAGGTCCAGATTTCGGCCCTATCCATTTTCTTTCAAAAGGAACTGGCTTCTCTTCATGAAGTTCAGACGTTTGTTAAGGGAGTGCTGCATATTCAGCCCCATTTTGTGCCACCAGTGGCACCTTGGGATCTTAACGTGGTGTTGAGTTTCCTGAAATCCCGCTGGTGTGAGCCACTTAAGACCGTGGAGCTAAAGTATCTCACGTGGAAAGTGGTCATGCTGTTGGCCTTAGCTTCGGCTAGGCGTGTGTCAGGATTGGCGGCTTTGTCATGTAAAAGCCCCTATCTGGTTTTACATATGGATAGGGCAGAATTGCGGACTCGTCCGCAATTTCTGCCAAAGGGGGTGTCATCCTTTCATTTGAACCAACCTATTGTGGTGCCTGCGGCTACTGGTGACTTGGAGGATTCCAAGTTGCTTGACGTAGTCCGGGCTTTGAAGATTTATGTGACCAGAACGGCTGGAGTCAGGAAGACTGACTCGCTGTTTGTCCTGTATGCATCCAACAAGCTGGGTGCTCCTGCTTCAAAGCAAACTATTGCTCGCTGGATCTGTGGCACGATTCAGCAGGCTCATTCTGCGGCTGGGTTGCCGCATCCAAAATCAGTGAAAGCCCATTCCACGAGAAAGGTGGGCTCTTCTTGGGCGGCTGCCCGAGGGGTCTCGGCATTACAGCTTTGCCGAGCTGCTACTTGGTCGGGTTAAAACACATTTGCAAAGTTCTACAAGTTTGATACCCTGGCTGAGGAGGACCTTGAGTTTGCCCATTCGGTGCTGCAGAGTCATCCGCACTCTCCCGTCCGTTTGGGAGCTTTGGTATAATCCCCATGGTCCTTACGGAGTCCCCAGCATCCACTAGGACGTTAGAGAAAATAAGATTTTACTCACCGGTAAATCTATTTCTCGTAGTCCGTAGTGGATGCTGGGCGCCCGTCCCAAGTGCGGACTTTCTGCAATACGTGTACATAGTTATTGCTTAATAAAGGGTTATGTTATGTGGGTATCCATTGTTGATGCTCTGTTGTGGTTCATACTTTTGACTGGGTAAGTTTATCACAAGTTATACGGTGTGATTGATGTGGCTGGTATGAGTCTTACCCTGGATTCCAAAATCCTTTCCTTATAATGTCAGCTCTTCCGGGCACAGTTTCCTTAACTGAGGTCTGGAGGAGGGGCATAGAGGGAGGAGCCAGTGCACACCAGTAGTATTAAATCTTTCTTAGAGTGCCCAGTCTCCTGCGGAGCCCGTCTATTCCCCATGGTCCTTACGGAGTCCCCAGCATCCACTACGGAATACGAGAAATAGATTTACTGGTGAGTAAAATCTTATTTTTTCTTCCGTTGGAAAAGGCATTGGTAATCCAGACAATGGTTCAGGATGTCCTGAAGCCAACCCGGATATCGGTGCACCTATGCATTTGCCTTCTGGGAAAAATAGTGGCCTCTTATGAGGCTCTTCAGTACGGAAGGTTTCATGCACGACCCTTCCAGCTCGATCTGTTGGACAAATGGTCCAGATCACATCTTCACATGCACCAGAGGATCCGTCTGTCGCCAAAGGCCAGGATCTCCCTTCTGTGGTGGCTACAGACTTTTCACCTGATCGAGGGCCGATGGTTCGGGATTCAAAATTGGATTCTGCTAACCACGGACGCAAGCCTCAGAGGTTGGGGAGCAGTCACCCAGGGGGTGCAGTTTCAAGGAAGATGGTCAAGTCAGGAAGTCGTCCTTCCAATCAACATTCTGGAACTAAGGGCTATATACAACGCCCTTCTGCAGACGGACAATGTGACGGCAGTAACGTACATAAACAGACAGGGAGGAACGAAAAGCAGAGCAGCAATGTCAGAGGTGTCAAAAATTCTCCGTTGCGTAGAAAAATACGCTGTCGGCGGTCTTCATTCCGGGAGTAGACAACTCGGAAGCAGACTTCCTCAGCAGACACGACCTGCACCCGGAGGAGTGGGGCCTTCACCCGGAGGTGTTCAGGTGCTTGACAAGTCGATGGGGATATCCACAGATCGACATGATGGCTTCTCGTCTCAACAAGAAGCTCAAGCGGTATTGTTCCAGGTCGAGAGACCCACAGCCATGGCAGTGGATGCTCTCACGACTCCATGGCTATATCAGATGGTGTACGTGTTTTCTCCACTTCCTCTGATTCCAAGAATTCTGAAAAGAATAAAAAGGGAAAAGGTTCAAGCAATTCTCATTGCTCCGGACTGGCCAAGAAGGGCCTGGTACGCGGACCTCCTGGAGATGCTCCTCGACATTACCATCAAACATTACCACCGTATCTGGAAGAAATACGCCTCTTGGTGTGAGAGCAGAAAATATTCTGCGGTGGAATTTCATATGGGACGTTTCCTGCTTTTTCTGCAGTCGGGTGTGGATGTGGGCCTACGTCTGGGCTCAATAAAAGTCCAGATTTCGGCCTTGTCTATTTTCTTTCAGAAACAACTGGGCTCCAGACGTTCTTGAAAGGTGTTCTGCACATCCAACCTCCCTTTGTGCCTCCTACGGCACCTTGGGATCTCAATTTGGTGCTGCAGTTCCTCCAATCGGACTGGTTTGAACCGTTACAAAAGGTAGATGTTAAATATCTTACATGGAAGACAGTCACGCTGTTGGCCAGCGAGACGTGTTTCGGAGCTAGGGGTGTTGTCTCACAAGAGCCCCTACTTAATTTTCCATGAAGACAGAACTGAACTCAGAACTCGTCAGCAATTCCTTCCTAAGGTGGTGTCCGCGTTTCACATCAACCAACCTATTGTGGTTCCGACTGTTACGTACACCTCTACTACTCCAAAGTCTTTGGATGTTTGGAGGGGTTTGAAGGTGTATGTAATGAGGACAGCTCGTCACAGGAAATCTGACTCGCTGTTCGTTTTCTATGATCCCAATAAGATTGGGGGTCCTGCTTCAAAGCAGTCCATTGCACGCTGGATCAGGCTCACTATCCAGCATGCTTATTCCATGGCAGGCTTACCGGTTCCAAAATCTGTTCAGGCACACTTGAGTAGGTCTGTGGGTTCTTCTTGGGTGGCTGCCCTGAGTGTCTTGACTTTACAGCTCTGCCAAGCAGCTACTTGGTCAGGTTCGAACACGTTTGCTAAGTTTTACAAGTTCGATACTTTGGCCTCTGACGACCTTTAGTTTGGTCAATCAGTTCTGCAGGAACCTCAGCACTCTCCCACCCGGTTTGGGAGCTTTGGTACTTCCCCATGGTACTAAATTAAATCCCAGTATCCTCTAGGACATTAAGAGAAAATAAGATTTTAATTACGTACCTGTAAATCCTTTTCTCGTAGTCCGTAGAGGATACTGGGTGCCCCGTCTGGTGCTTCGTTCTTCCTGCACTGTTACTTGGTTAAGTACTGTTGTTTGGTTCAGCAGTTGCTTTTCCTGTTTCGAGTTTGGTTAGCAGGGCTTTCCTCTTGTTTGTGTGTGCTGGTTCGGAATCTCACCACTATCCTTATATATCCTTCTCTCAAAGTATGTCCCTCTCCTCGGGCACAGTTTCCTAGACTGAGTCTGGTAGGAGGGGCATAGAGGGAGGAGCCAGTCCACTCTATTAAATTCTTAAAGTGCCCATGGCTCCTAGTGGACCCGTCTATACCCATGGTACTAAATGGAACCCCAGTATCCTCTACGGACTACGAGAAAAGGATTTACCGGTAGGTAATTAAAATCCTATTTTCTTTCCAAGCAAATGTTTATTACTTAGAATAGGGCCAATCTCACCTCCTAAATGTATGATCTGACAGCATAAAGACTGAATGCAGAATAGATTAATACCCCTTTTATACCACCAGCTTTAAACACGGTTTATTGCACATGAGCGGCAATACCGATGTTGCTGTGCAGTCTGAAAGGGCCCATTTGGAATATTCCGTGTCGAGAGACCCGGTATTCCAACTCGGGTAGTGAGCAGGATTGAACGCGTGTTGAACCCGGCTCACTGTTCTGTGTGAACGGGAAGCCGGATCAATGTGACCCGTTTCCCAGTCACTCTGTGTAGATGGGCAGCGCTTGCCCGCCCGCGTCACCGCTGATGTCTCCAATCCGGCAATATGCCAGGTTGGGGACAGCGGCTGCGAAGGGCTGGAGGCAGGTTGCACCTGGAAAGCACCAGGGTGCGACCTGCCTCAGGCGGTCTGTGAGGGGTATAAGTTATTAAAATAATAAAGGATAAAACAACGTGTTCAAAGATGGCTTAAGAATCCTATCCTTATGGTTAGCATAAATAAAAAATGAAATCTATAATAATTTGTATCTTCACTTTCTTTCTTCAGCGCCCTTTGACAAAGCTCTTTTAAAATGACCGTGTTGCCTATGTACAGTTGAAGCAGCCGATTAGTGTGATTATCTTCTATTCACAAGACTAGCCAATCAGTTCACTGAGAACCACTAACACAGAAAAAGATGTACTGTGTGCCCTTTTCATGCTAAAGTCCGTCTGCCTTATAAACACACATTCCCAGCAGCACACATGCACTCACCCTCTCCCTCTTTTCATGTAGAGCTGTCAAATCACACTGTAGATGATTTTAATGATGCAAGTTTCAATGAGAGACATTAATAGATAGAGACACAAGAACACCTTCACTCTATGAGTAACCCCAGTCTTGCAGTGGATCTACCCTGCTGGTTACCTCGGTTACAGATGGTACAGAAGTTGCTAGGTCCCTCGCTGTGTTTCTTCAGATGGTCGGCCATATAGGCAGCCCGCAAGTATTTCCCACACACTTGACATGGTACCTTGTCCTCATGACATGCCAAGTGTGAACGCAGTCGGTCACGTGTGGCAAAGGAGGCATTACATGTCTGAAATTAGAGCAATATAAATTGGTGTCAAAATAGTTATAAAATAAACACAAGGGGGGCAATTCAATTGTTTTTTACTGGCTAAACCCGTTTAAAGTAATGGGCGCGTTGCGTTTTTGGGCTCCAAAAAGCCTGTGGATTTCTGCTCACCACTAGAGTAGTTTGCAAGCAGAAATAATGGGTGTCCGCGGAACTGACGCCCATCGACAGAAACAATTGAATAGCTACCTTTGGTCATCCATTACATAAGGGTGCCTAAAAAAACAACTGAATTCCCTCCCCCTCCAAAGTGGGTGTTTTTATCCCATGCTCTTACGGTGAGTAGCTTGAGAAAGTTATCTCAGACAGAGCTTGTTCTTCATTATCCTTCAAATATTCTGCACGTAGATAAAACACCTACACATGCATAGGTACCTATTTAACGAGCAAACTGGATAAAATATGGACACAGAAACAAATTACATTTCCTCTTGTTTTGTATTAAACCTGATTTACATATTTTCCCACTTTACAGATGTATGAATGAAAATCTGCTAGCTAGATGGTGGAGATGTATGCTGAATGGGGCTCGTAACAGTGTTGTGTCTAAACATACAGCCAGACATTTGGTAAAGAAGGAAGTAGTCAGCTACCCGACGAACGGGATCCCGGCGGTCGATATACCGACGCCGGAATCCCGAGGGAGGACACAATCCCGGCATCAATATACCGATGCCAAGCGGGATGCTGGGGGGGGGGGGGGGATGAGAAGAGAGTTAGGTTTAACCAGCAGAAGGAGGGCTAGGCTCACGGGCCATGCGTGGGAATGTTAGGGTTAGGGACCGGAGAGGGAGGGTTAGTGTTAGGCAGAGAGAGGAAGAGGTTAGTGTTAGGCACCTAGCAGGGAGGGTTAGGTTTAGGTAACGGGGAAGGGAGGGTTAGGGTTAGGCACCTAGCGGGGAGGGTTAGGGTTAGGCACCACCGGGGAGGGTTAGGGTAAAGATGAGGGTCAGGGGGCTGTTGGGATTATGATAGATGGGATGCCGCTGTCGGTATACTGGACAGTTTATCATACTGGACCCGGTTAAGCAGCATGATCTTTTCTACTGCACTTAATTGGTAGCTAGCTTAATGATGCACAAATTATAAGCCTCATATAAAGTACATTGTTTGTAGTATTCTTAACATAAACAGATGTAGATGAATACATTATGGAATTATTTCTAGGATTGGGCTAACTGCATAGGGCTCTATTCCACATTATTGTTGATATTGTTTCCACTCAAAATTTATCCCACCTATTCAGCATTAAACTGCGCAGGGAAAGCGGTTGTGGTAACACACTGTTCCGGTGAAGTTCTAGACGGCTTTGTTTTCGGAAGTAATAAAAACAAAACCTTCTATTTCTCGTTCTGCACATGCTCGGTCATGCACTTCCTGAACAATGCGAATAGTGCGCACTGTTCCGGAATTGTAGCCATTTTGAGATGGCGTTTATAAAGTTATGGCGAGATGGTGTTATCTTATCGAGAACTTACGTTTTTATGCTTGCTGAATAGCATAGAACGTTAAAGAGCTATAGAGAGCAATGGTTTGCTTTCTACAGTGCAAAACTGTGCAGGATGGGTTTATACGGAGAATATTTTAACCCTTTGCTGAATACTGGGGTTATGTGGAAACATTTCTTCAGTTTTAACATTAAAAAAAAAAAGATTGCTGAATAGGGCCTGTGATATTAAATGTAGGAGCTATGAAAGTGTATTTAAAAAAAATTATATATATACTAGTTACCAGTCCGACAAAATGACGAAAATCTGTGGCAGATGTATTAAGCCTGGAGAAGTGATAAAGCAGTTATAAGTGGAAGTTGATAACTCACCAGCCAATCATTAAGAGTTTGAAAAATGCCAGTTAGGAGCTGATTGGCTGGTGCATTATCATCTTCCATATCACTTCTTTAAGAATGCTTTATCACTTCTCCATGCTTAATACATCTGCCCCAATATAACAGTATTGTCAGCACCGGTGGCTGTGCGCACCCAAATGGAGCAACAATTTAATTGCTCTGTTGTGCACCATCTAGTGGCCCCCGGCACTCAAAACACTTGATTTTCCCCCATAGAGGTGAGGAGCAGCGTTAGCCTTTTATTACATAGGATATTTGCATTTGTTTCCCTATCTAGTGTAAATAAAGATGACAGTTGTTTCCACACAGTGCCTTATTAGACCTATGCACACTGGAAGTATACCATAAAGGAAGTATTGAACAGGCTTTTAGTTACATATATATTGCTTAGCTATACTGAAAAATTAAAAACATATCATTAGCTCACTGTAAGAACAGGTCTGCTCATTAATTGGCCAATCACCGCCAGTCATTTACAGACACACCAGCACCTGTGTAATGCAACCGTCACACACAGACATTCGTGTATACGTAGGAGATAATGCTGCCTGTGTTATTCTATGAAACCAGGGCCTTAAGAGACACAGCATAAACTGCAGCACAGGAAGCTTTTATACACACATGGGACAGGAAGTTACCAATATGCAGATATGCTCAGAGACATACCAAACAGACATACAGGCCTAGAGACTCGTGTTACTCAGGCCCATTAAATCACCAGTCCCGCTTCCTTGGTCCAAAAAGCATTTGGTTTCGCTTTTCATGTTGGATTACCTGTCCTCCTCCTCTCTCCTGCTCACTGCGCACTTGACTGGGAAATCCTTCTGCAGTTTTCTAGTTTGGAAAAAAATGGGTGTAAAATCATTTTTGAGGGCCCTTCCAATAGGAGAAATGTGATTTTTCAAAACTTTATCACGCCTTGATCAGCAGATCACTGTTATTTCAGCAGGGGATATGAAAGCATTATTAATAATTACTACCAGTAAGACATGAATGCAATTCCAAAGCAAATACTGTTCTGTTTAATTCTCATTGTGACTCTTACACTGGACTGGAAGATACAGGGAATGGATAATAGTATATTAAGAACAGACTGCAGAAATAGTCACTGTAAAGTGGGACTGGTGCTTTAAGTCACACATGATAAGTCTCTGACATTCTTTCACTCTCACACTATAGTATAACCACCAGTCCCCCTTTTCCGTACCTCACACTTGTGGGGTCTCTCTGATGTGTGAACTTGTTTTATATGTCCATTGAGGTGGTCCGGCCTGTGGAGGAAAGTGCATCACATAGAACTTAAGAGACAGACTGAGGCAGAGATCATTACACAATGACAAATCTCCTCTAGTAAAGTGCAGTTATCGGAGAGGCATAACATCTTACATGAGCACACTATCCCCTAGGCTGAAAAAGAGGCATCTTGGAGAATAAAATATACCAAACTATGGTGGGAATAGCATGGGATACAGAAAGAAATATATAATTTGTTTAGTGGCATTCTTTAATGTGCAGTCACTGATAAGGTGCACTACAAACTCGGTTAATGAAAGTAAAAACATATATGGCAAAAACAGAATTACAGAACAGATACTATCGTTGATACATTTAATGAAAAAAATAGAGTAAATCAGGGAGACTGTCTACTTAGCTTAACAGCCATTAAAACACATTATAAAAAAGGCTGTGTTCAGATAAATGTGAGCCATTTGTCTGTCTATCTATCTATCTATCTATCTATCTATCTATCTATCTATCTATCTATCTATCTATCTATCTATCTATCCTGCCTTCATTATAGATATTTGACTACATTTTCCCACCTTATTGCATTCACTCTTTATCTCCTGTTATTCCACATGTACACTATCTATCTATCTATCTATCTATCTATCTATCTATCTATCTATCTATCTATCTATCTATCTATCTATCCCTGCATATTAAGGTGTGCGGGTGTTTTTCCACTGCTTCTGTCCCTGCACATATCTACACACACTGAGTAATGAGAGTTGCTGCCTCTAACACCCTCCCATATCTATCTCCCTATGCTTTGCAGGGAGGAGGGTGGACTCCACATTTTCCTGCTGGGGGAGGAGAGTCTGCCTTTGTAGTTCTTCTGGCAACCCTCCCTAACTCATTCTGACCAATCACTGAGAACAAGCTACAATCCTCCATTTGGGTGGGGGGCCCTTGGTGCACACGTTCTGAGATGGCGTCCCATGGGCAAATGAAAAAGAGGGGGTGTGGGGAACTGACAATATTTTGTATGCAAACAGCTTACATTGCAACTGACATGTAAAAATAAATAACAGAAAATGACCCTCAATCTCTGGGGGAAAAGAATTACATTCTACAAAGCTTATAAAATGCAGGTTGTCAATGTACAATGTCAG
Source organism: Pseudophryne corroboree (assembly GCF_028390025.1). Lineage (NCBI taxonomy): Eukaryota > Metazoa > Chordata > Amphibia > Anura > Myobatrachidae > Pseudophryne > Pseudophryne corroboree. The sequence goes on along the minus strand of NC_086444.1, from coordinate 373,530,216 downwards.
AAACCAGGTAACAGCTTATAGCAGATATTATCTTCCCTCATTTCTCCAACTACTACACATACATTCACTTTCTATACTAGAAGTAGTCATTTTCTTTTCTTTTCCTACTGTTGCCCTAAAACGTGACATGGAAAATGTGCAATTCAAGTTACAGCAAAGTATAACTGCTATTTGGCGAAAAAATAAATGCACTTTTTAATGGCATTTGCAAATCTCAGATATACCGTAATTTAAAATAAGGATTTGTTTTTCCTATATTTGTATATATGTATAATAAATCTATGACAAGTTGTTCTGCATACAGGGCCTGATTCTGAGTTGTATGCAAACCTGATTTTATGGTGTGATTGCGCGTGCATCTAGGTCACACTGCGCATATGCTGGGATGGTCTTGTGCCGTTGGTCGCAGAGAAGATTAATTCACTAAGAGGCTGATAGTCTGGGACCATTTGGGAGTGGCAGTAAAAATGCCAGAGTGTTGCAACCATTTTCAGGGCGTGACTCAGCCTGCGACTGCGAACCTGTGCGTAGCTGAAATGGCTCTGGCGTCTTAAGCTGGGTACACACTAGACGATATATAACCCAATATATAGTTCCAATGCGGATCGGAACGGTAGATCGGCCATATCCTCTAGTGTGTACGCCTGATCTGAGCCCTCCCGCGATCATGTGTGATGTCTTCTTGTCAGCCCTGCTGCAGGGTCAATCAGAAGACATCTGAATGCAGCATGGCATCCCCCGTCGCCCCCTTGCTTCGGCAAGTGTGTATGCCCGCAATATCGGCCCGGTACACATCTAGAGTGTACTTGGCTTAACTTCCAGCAGCCATGCTGCGCAACCATAGGTCTTAGAAGTTTGATTATTGACTGATCTGCGACCGACACTGCACCTCTCTACATAGCCACCGGGACCTGCACAGCTGCCAGTGCAGCATTTGCACATTGTCGCACAGTCGTTACATACACATTAGCAGTTGTTGTTGCACTAGCGTACATCTATGAATCAGGCCCAGAGTATCTTGTTCCTTGGGCTTATTTCCATAAACTGATATGAATAAGAGCTATCAAGACCATAGGCTGGTGAAGTAAAAGAAGTAAAAGGTTTCTCTAATAAATTTCAACAGCAATATGCCACCCAGTGGAAAATTATGGTGAAATCTGTAATTCTGCATAAAAGGCTCCACTTGTACCCATATCATATGCTGTTATTTTACCTAGGCATATCACCAAGATAAAGCAGTTTTCTCACTGTGCATACTCCTGCTCATGACTTGTCTTTAGATACGTGCTTATGCTTCTACGGGGAAGATGTACTAAGCCTTGGAGAGTGATAAAAGTGGAGAGAGATAAACTACCAAACAGCTTCTAAATGTAATTTTTCAAAACACAGCCTGTCACATGGCAGATAGGAGCTGACTGGCCGGTACTTTGTCTCTCTCCACTTTATCACTCTTCAAGGCTTAGTACATCTTCCCCCATGTAGGATTAATTACTCAAACGGAACAGTATCCATCTAATTATCACGTTTCCTTAGTTACAGGGCATATATTCAAAATTGAATTTGGGATATAGGCCCTATAAATTTTGCTACATAATTGTTTTATTTTTCCCTGAGCTTTTCAGCTATGCATTTATGTCATCAGGCAGGTTTTCATTGTCCATGGTTATGATACAGTTCTCTGCTGTACTCTCTGAATTGAGTGCAGATGTAAATAGGAAGCAGGCACTAGTTTTACCTCAGGGCAATAAAAATTAAGAACTTTTCCTCATGATTTAACTACATAGCTGAAAAATGGGAAATGAGAACTCAGAGGTAAAAGAATGTAAAAAGTTAAAGTTGCAGGATGGCATGTTTAATATTTAACTAAAAGGCATGTGAAAATGGACAACCCATTTATGTATTTAGAAACTATACCTTAACAGTGTATCTCTGTGTCAATGTTGGATAACCCAGTCCTGCTAACATCCCATTGTATTTTAGGTGCACGGGCACATGCTACCTCAAAAACTTTGTTGGGCTGCACTTACCTAGAAAATCCTTTTCCACAGCTTTGGCAGATGTAGGGCTTCCCTACAGAGCCATCATGTGAGCGGACATGGTACGACATTCGGTCTTTCCGTTTGAAGCGCAGTCCACACACAGGGCAGGAGTAAGGCTTCTCCCCAGAGTGAGATAGCTTGTGCCTGTTCAGGTGGTACACATCCCGAAAGATCTTTCCACACAAATCACAAGCTACCTGTTTCCTTGCTCTGTTCCTCTTTCTAGGGGTACCTGGTTCCTCTTGGGTTAAGCCATTCTCTCCTAGACGGGGTGTTTGAAGGTCTCCATATCCCAGCTGCAGGCTGGTGACTCCATGCTGGGCCTCATGCTGACGCAGTCGCAAGGGATCTGTGAAGACCTTATCACAAAGGCCACAAGGAAGCACCCCTCCATCCCGCAAGCCACCAACTGCTCCAAAGAGCACAGAGTCTAAAACACTAGGTTTTCTTGGCCTTCCACGGCCTCTCTTGGATCCAAGTCCTTGTATTCCTACTTGGTATTGAGAGGGAAGAATTTGTGAAGCTCCCCCGAGTGCTAGAAGAGAGGCCTGACTTGGTACAGCTTGTCCTGGGCGTACAGAGTCTTCTTCCTCTTCCCCTAATGACCCTGCAATTCCCGAGCCACTCAGAACAGTCCCATTTGTCATGTCTAATGGAAATCCAAGGTCAGACGCCCCTGATCTAAAAAGCATGAGTTCTGGTCGTGCAGGGGGAACTAGGATTTGTACATTAGATTGCTTAATGACCTCCTGACAAATGTCAATAACTGACCGCATCAGCAAGAACTTGGCAGCTGTCATTAGCTCTGGAAAACTCTCCAGCCGTATAATTATGCGAGCAGTATATGCAAAGTCCAAAATGTCCCCAAAAACCTTGGAGCTGATGGTGTGCATCTCGAGCTCCCGTGGTGTTGGCCCTTCTGACTCTCCAAGTACAGACTCAAAGTACTGACTACAGGCAGCCAAAACGGCACGGTGGGCCGGAAAGCTATCCTCACCAACACGTAGAACTACATCACAAAAACGCCCTCCGCTCTTTCGCTGCTGGTTCAGTTGATTGAGAACATCTGAGCTGTGCTGGCTCACCTGGTATGTGTAGTATGATGGGCCACAGCCCTCTGACAACCGCTCCATGCTGGCGGGATGTAGATCCAAGGGCATGTAATTGAGACCTGAGAAAGGAAATAGAGACTACTGCAATTATGTCATTTGAAACTGGTTAAGACAAATAATGGTGATAAAGGAAACTTTTACTGATTAAAGAGAATCTAGAATACAGAAGAGTGTATTAAGATATCCACATTCAGTGCTTCAATGTATCTTTACATATCTAGATGGCTGTTTCACACTTTAAATGTGAGCTACTAACAGTTACTACCTGAGAGCAAATCCCTAAGTGGAAAAAAGGTAACTGTAAAGGTGCCCACACACTGAGCGCTTTTGCGGTCAATTTGTACGAAAACAATAGATCGTAATGATATATCGTTCACAAAAGTGCAAATCGTATGTTCTCCTCAAACGATAACGATACAATTTGCCTCCCCGCGGCTCGTATGATGTATGCTCTGATCTTACCTGCTGCAGTCAAAATCTGGCAATGCCGTTAGTGAATTGGATGCAGATCGTTTCCTTTTTGCACTTACGATGTATCGTACGTTCTGCGTCATTTTAAGGACATTTCCTGTACATTATTAATATTTACATTTTTAAGAAATCTATAAGATAATTTAGCAGTGTTTGTAGCAAACAATAAATTGTTAACGATCTAGCGATATAAAACGATCAACATCGTGCGATAAATTGTTTGTTAAAAGAACACTTTTTTGACAAAATCGTGTCTCGGGGGGGGGGGGTGCAAGGGAAATCGCAAACGATATTGCATCATTTGTGAATTGCTCAGTATGTGGGTACCTTTAGAGAAGCTGGTATTTCTATTAAAGACATTAAAAAGAAGGCAGCAATGTAATTTACTACCATTTAAACTACAGTATAGTACTGTGAAGCCATATGCCTGTGTAACCATCCATTGATTTCAAAAACTAAATACAGGTGTTTGTTCAATAAGGAAACTATATTTACAAGACACAGATGAAGTACAAATGTTGCATCTTAGCAGTGAGTGGTATTGGTATAGTGGTCCAATATATTACTCTCTAGAGGCCCGAGCACACACGGGCTTTATAACATACACCAGGGGGGAAGGACAGTAGCCAGAAAGTGTACAGAGCTGTGAATGATGCGCTGCAGAGTAGGCGGCTGGGGATGGCAGAGATGTGCTGCCTGGTGCTATGACTATAGCGGGGAGCACATTTATTACTGAAATGTTTGGGGGGCGGGAACCCAGTGGGTGCCGGGAGGTGCAGGGCGTACAGCGAGGCCTGCATTATACAGGGTCGGCAGAAGGCTCACTAGGGGGTCTTCTATGTTAGGGTATGGGGGGGTCTCCTAACATATATTGGGGTTTCGGGGTGATGTCACCTGGGTGCGCGTACCCGCGTGGCTCCTCCCCTTGCCCTTACACGGGCGCGCGCTGCGCGGGCCGGTGGAATCAATCTGGGGCTCCGGTGCAGACTGTCGGTGTGCTGCAGCGCTCTTCTCTCCGCGCCCCGGACACCGACCCCCAGCAGGACACCGGGACCCCCCCGCACCGGACACTGGGGTAGCTCTGACCGGATCCTCCGCAGCCTCTTTGTGTCTGATCCCCCCCCAGGCTGAGAATCTGCGTCCGCCCCCCGGTCCCCCCCTCCCTGTGAGCACTCCCCCCGCCCCTGTAGACAGACTGGGAGACCCCGCACATGCCGACCCCCCCACTTTCACCCCTCCCGGAATAATGTGCATATACACTATGGACACAAGGTAATCTGCAACCGTGCTATAGTGTTGTGCACAAGACTTCCCAGCCCCCCGCCCCTAGAAAAAAATATATATGTTATTTCTTGCCTGGGGGGAAGCCCCAAAATTATGTTCGCCGCCAACAAGCTACAGTAATCAAAACATTCCTCTATCTGTAGTATATTGCTGTACCTCTACCCAAGTATCCCCGTATAATATACATTGTCACTGTGATTGTATGCTGCCAGGGCTGTTCTAATATATAGCTCCTCAATGATGTGAAATCTTTATCTATACGTCCTCAATAATATGACATTTGCAGGATCTAATACAATCCCAGACAAGGTGTTTCCTGGTATAGTGAGTGATAGACACCGAGGTGCCATGCATTTACTTGCATTGCACAAAAGCCTCCCACTCCCAGGGTTTGTCTCAGCCAAAACTTTAAATGTATTAAATTTATCTTCTAATAAGTATTTCAATTCAACGGGGACAGAGCTTTGTGATACTATTTTGTGTGGCAGAAATAATGCTTTTGTAACTTTTTTTCTTGACATAATTCATAATAAAAAAACTTCTCTAACGAATCCTATTCAGAGGTACCTCAAAATGATTAGCCTCCAAAACACAGATTTACCGTGTAAATGGAGTGAGAGTGGGTGCTACAAATGCAAGCCATTTTCCAGCTGATAAAGCACTAGTGGTCGTGATACTATAATCACTCTGTGCAGACACCTAGTGAATAGGGGAGGTCATTCCGAGTTGTTCGCTCGCAAGGCGATTTTAGCAGAGTTGCTCACGCTAAGCCGCCGCCTACTGGGAGTGAATCTTAGCATCTTAAAATTGCGAACGATGTATTCGCAATATTGCGATTACACACCTCGTAGCAGTTTCTGAGTAGCTTCAGACTTACTCGGCATCTGCGATCAGTTCAGTGCTTGTCGTTCCTGGTTTGACGTCACAAACACTCCCAGCGTTCGCCCAGACACTCCTCCGTTTCTCCGGCCACTCCTGTTTTTTTTCCGGAAACGGTAGCGTTTTTTCCCACACGCCCATAAAACGGCCTGTTTCCGCCCAGTAACACCCATTTCCTGTCAATCACATTACGATCGCCAGAACGATGAAAAAGCCGTGAGTAAAATTCCTAAGTGCATAGCAAATTTACTTGGCGCAGTCGCAGTGCGGACATTGCGCATGCGCATTAAGCGGAAAATCGCTGCGATGCGAAGATTTTTACAGAGCGAACAACTCGGAATGAGGGCCAGGGTACGCTCACACTGAGGCTTCAAAAAGATATGCAGCGTCGTCAGAGTTTTATCACTAGGCCAGTACACATTACAGCAACCTGACCTGTTGCAGATGGGACCACGACGTCATGGTGCATACACTTGTGAGATATCTGGTACAACCCTTCGTTTTCGACCACATCGGTGCGATAAATAGCAGGATGGTATGCACATCGAATGTGTCCCGCGATGCGCGGGCACGCTGGTCGAATCTCGCATCTGAAGATATTATGTGCTGCACTTAATATTTATCGGATCGCACGTGCAATCGCATGCTGTTTTTACCACATTCGATTTATCGCACTGCGATGTGCGATCTCTGAGGTATTTAGCTCACTTCCTGGACACTCCCCTCCATCCATTTCTGGTCACCCGATTTCTGGTCGCAAGGGGCATGCGATAAATTGCATGATTGCACATCGAATGCACAAAAAAAGCTCTTTGGATGCGATTTATCGCATGGAGAGCTTCAAGGGAAATCAAAGCGCGATATTGCATCGCGCTCAATCGCACAAGTGTATGGGCACCATAAAGATACATTGGTTGTCAGTACACACAGAACGATATAGCTTGCGACTGCGCAATATATTGTAAGATGCCATTTTCATTGGCATTTAAGAGCATATTGTTTTAGAATCCAACTTAAGTTATTGGAGAGGTATTTCTAGTAGCCTAGTAAAAGCCGGATCAGTATGAATTACCGGTGGTCGGGATGCCGTCCGTCAGTATACAGACAACAGTCAGTATGCCGGCATCAGAGCGAGCGCAGAGAGTCCCCTTGTGGGCTCGGTGGCTTTCTGCGCTTGCCACAGGTTCTATTCCCACTCTATGGGTGTCGTGGACACCGAGTGGGAATAGCTCCTGTGAGCCGGGATTTCGTCAGGTGGCATTATCAGCAGTGGGATTCCGACATCGGTATCCTGACCGCCGGGATCTAGACTGCCGGCAATTTAACTGCATCAGCTAGATACGAATTGCCTATATTTCTCTGACGTCCTAAGTGGATGCTTCGGACTCCGTAAGGACCATGGGGAATAGCGGCTCCGCAGGAGACTGGGCACAACTAAAGAAAGCTTTAGGACTACCTGGTGTGCACTGGCTCCTCCCTCTATGACCCTCCTCCAGACCTCAGTTAGAATTTTGTGCCCGGCTGAGCTGGATGCACACTAGGGGCTCTCCTGAGCTCCTAGAAAAAGAAAGTTTATTTTAGGTTTTTTATTTTCAGTGAGATCTGCTGGCAACAGACTCACTGCTACGAGGGACTAAGGGGAGAGAAGCGAACCTACCTGCTTGCAGCTAGCTTGGGCTTCTAAGGCTACTGGACACCATTAGCTCCAGAGGGATCGAACACAGGGCCCGACCTCGTTTGTCCGTTCCCGAAGCCGCGCAGCCGTCCCCCTTGCAGAGCCAGAAGCAAGAAGAGTCCTGGAAATCGGCGGCAGAAGACTTCGGTCTTCAAACAAGGTAGCGCACAGCACTGCAGCTGTGCGCCATTGCTTCCCATGCACACCTCACACTCCGGTCACTGATGGGTGCAGGGCGCTGGGGGGGGCGCCCTGGGCTGCAATATTAAGTACCTTGGCTGGCAAAAAAACACATAATATAGTCATAGAGACTATATATGTGTAAAATACCCCTGCCAGATATACATAGAAAAAAGCGGGAGAAGTCAGCCGAAAAAGGGGCGGGGCTATCTCCCTCAGCACACTGGCGCCATTTTCCCTCACAGCTCCGCTGGAAGGATCGCTCCCAGGCTCTCCCCTGCAGTTTCCAGACTACATAGGGTAAAAAAGAGAGGGGGGGGCACTAAATTTAGGCGCAATATTGTGTATACAAGCAGCTATTGGGAAAAATCACTCAGTTATAGTGTTAATCCCTGTGTTATATAGCGCTGTTGGTGTGTGCTGGCATACTCTCTGTCTCCCCAAAGGGCTTTGTGGGGTCCTGTCCTCAGTCAGAGCATTCCCTGTGTGTGTGCGGTGTGTCGGTACGGCTGTGTCGACATGTTTGATGAGGAGGCTTATGTGGAGGCGGAGCAAGTGCCGATAAATGTGATGTCATCCCCTGCGGGGCCGACACCTGAGTGGATGGACTTGTGGAAGGAATTACGTGAAAGTGTCAACTCCTTACATAAAAGGTTTGACGACATATCAGATGTGGGACAGCCGGCTTCTCAGCTTGTGCCTGCCCAGCTGTCTCAAAAGCCATCAGGGGCTCTAAAACGCCCGCTACCTCAGACGGCAGACACAGATGTCGACACGGATACTGAATCCAGTGTCGACGACGATGAGACAAATGTACATTCCAATAGGGCCACACGTTACATGATTGAGGCAATGAAAAATGTGTTGCACATTTCTGATATTACCCCAGGAACCACAAAAAAGGGTATTATGTTTGGGGAGAAAAAACTACCAGTGGTTTTTCCCCCATCTGAGGAATTAAATGATGTGTGTGAAGAAGCGTGGGCTTCCCCCGATAAGAAACTGGTAATTTCTAAAAGGTTACTAATGGCGTACCCTTTCCCGCCAGAGGATAGGTCACGTTGGGAAACATCCCCTAGGGTGGATAAAGCGCTCACACGTCTGTCAAAAAAGGTGGCACTACCGTCTCCGGACACGGCCGTCCTAAAGGAGCCTGCTGATAGGAAGCAGGAGGCTATCCTGAAGTCTGTATATACACACTCAGGTATTATACTGAGACCAGCTATTGCTTCAGCATGGATGTGCAGTGCTGCAGCTGCGTGGTCAGATTCCCTGTCGGAAAATATTGATACCCTAGACAGGGACACTATATTGCTATCCATAGAGCATATAAAAGACGCAGTCTTATACATGAGAGATGCACAGAGGGATATTTGCCGGCTGGCATCTAAAATAAGTGCAATGTCCATTTCTGCCAGGAGAGGATTATGGACTCGGCAGTGGACGGGTGATGCAGATTCTAAAAGGCACATGGAAGTTTTGCCTTATAAGGGTGAGGAGTTGTTCGGGGATGGTCTCTCGGACCTCGTTTCCACAGCAACAGCTGGGAAGTCAGCATTTTTACCCCATGTTCCCTCACAGCCAAAGAAAGCACTGTATTATCAGGTACAGTCCTTTCGGCCCCATAAAGGCAAGCGGGTTAAAGGCGCGTCCTTTCTGCCCAGAGGCAGAGGTAGAGGGAAAAAGCTGCAGCATACAGCCAGTTCCCAGGAGCAAAAGTCCTCCCCCGCTTCCTCCAAGTCCACCGCATGACGCTGGGGCTCCACAGGCGGAGCCAGGTACGGTGGGGGCCCGTCTCAAAAACTTCAGCAATCAGTGGGCTCGCTCACGGGTGGATCCCTGGATCCTTCAAGTAGTATCTCAGGGGTACAAGCTGGAATTCGAGACGTCTCCCCCCCCCCCCCCCCCCCGCCGTTTCCTCAAATCTGCCTTGCCAACAACTCCCTCAGGCAGGGAGGCAGTGCTAGAGGCAATTCACAAGCTGTATTCCCAGCAGGTGATAGTCAAGGTGCCCCTCCTTCAACAAGGACGGGGTTACTATTCCACAATGTTTGTGGTACCGAAACCGGACGGTTCGGTGAGACCCATTTTAAATTTGAAATCCTTGAACACATATATAAAAAAATTCAAGTTCAAGATGGAATCGCTAAGGGCGGTTATTTCAAGCCTGGACGAGGGGGATTACATGGTATCCCTGGACATCAAGGATGCTTACCTACATGTCCCCATTTACCATCATCACCAGGAGTACCTCAGATTTGTGGTACAGGATTGTCATTACCAATTCCAGACGTTGCCGTTTGGTCTGTCCACGGCACCGAGGGTATTTACCAAGGTAATGGCCGAAATGATGATACTCCTTCGAAAAAAGGAAGTTTTAATTATCCCGTACTTGGACGATCTCCTGATAAAGGCGAGGTCCATGGAGCAGTTGTTGGTCGGGGTAGCACTATCTCGGGAGGTGCTACAACAGCACGGTTGGATTCTAAATATTCCAAAGTCACAGCTGATTCCTACCACACGCCTGCTGTTCCTGGGGATGGTTCTGGACACAGAACAGAAAAAAAAAGTGTTTCTTACGAAGCAAAATTCCATTCGGCAGGTTCCATGCAAGAACTTTTCAGTGGGACCTCTTGGACAAGTGGTCGGAATCGCATCTTCAGATGCATCGGCTGATAACCCTGTCTCCAAGGACCAGGCTATCTGTACTGTGGTGGCTGCAGAGTGCTCATCTTCAAGAGGGCCGCAGATTCGGCATACAGGACTGGGTCCTGGTAACCACGGATGCCAGCCTTCGAGGCTGGGGGGCAGTCACACAGGGAAGACATTTCCAAGGACTTTGGTCAAGTCAGGAGTCGTCCCTACACATAAATATTCTGGAACTGAGGGTCATTTACAATGCCCTAAGTCTGGCAAGGCCTCTGCTTCAAAACCAGCCGGTACTGATCCAATCAGACAACATCACGGCAGTCGCCCATGTAAACCGACAGGGCGGCACAAGAAGCAGGATGGCGATGGCAGAAGCCACAAGGATTCTCCGATGGGCGGAAAATCACGTCTTAGCACTGTCAGCAGTGTTCATTCCGGGAGTGGACAACTGGGAAGCAGACTTCCTCAGCAGACACGACCGACACCCGGGAGAGTAGGGACTTCATCCAGAAGTCTTCCAACTGTTGGTAAACCGTTGGGAAAGGCCACAGGTGGACATGATGGCGTCCCGCCTAAACAAAAAACTAGATATTGCGCCAGGTCAAGGGACCCTCAGGCAATAGCTGTGGACGCTCTAGTGACACTGTGGGTGTACCAGTCGGTTTATGTATTCCCTCCTCTGCCTCTCATACCAAAGGTACTGAGAATAATAAGAATACGAGGAGTAAGAACGATACTCGTGGTTCCGGATGGGCCAAGAAGAGCTTGGTACCCAGAACTTCAAGAAATAATATCAGAGGACTGTCAAAGTCAGAAAAATATCCCCATACACTCTGCCATATTTGCACCGCACACTGGTCTGCGCTGCGCATGCGTACGCTCTCCCGTGAAGGCGCATACCCGCAATAGCGTGCACCCGCGGACGCACAGTATGCGTATTTACGGTAGAGTTTATGTAGCCGTAGCGTGCGACTCATTCGTTACATATTTTCACAATTAATGTAGTTTGTAGACCATGGTCCCTTTGATAGATTCTGAAAGTTTGGTTAATATAGAATGTCCCTGAACGGAGGAATCCCTCTTTGTATTGTGCGAAGGGTCTAACAGGAATCATACAGCAGTTAGTTGCTAGCCAAAAATACATCAGGGATCTAGGTAACACTGTAGAACCCAACAACAAGGATTGGCAGATACTGCTAAGAGCTTGTTTACCTTCAAATGTCGACTCAGTTCAATTCTTAGCTGATTGTGGACTAGATAAAGGTGTACCACTTTCAGATGTGTACAACAAAGATAACGTAAAAAGGATAAATTTACAGCTAAAGGAGTATTTCCCAGCCGTTGTTAAATGGAACAAAATATTCTCCATTAGACAAAAAGAGTCCGAAACGGCAACAGAATATTTTCATCGGGCACTATTAGAAATGGCAAAGTACACTGGAATAGAAGACATTAGGACCAACCCAAACCACCAAGAAGTAGCAGTATCTGTACTGATGGATGGTTTAAAGGAAACATTAAAGACTAGGGTTCAGACCACGCAACCATGTTGGCGAGGTCTGTCGGTGTCCACATTGAGAGAGGCTGCTATTGATCACGACAGAAACATCACTAGACACAGGGAGTCGCAAAGTGATAAGTTGATGTCAGTAAGTATACAGGCGCTGACCACAAGGCAGCCTGCGTATGTACCACCGAATCCTGTGGGTAAGTCAAGTGTAATAACATGTTTTTCTTGTAACAAACAGGGACACTATGCACGAGACTGTAGAACAAAGAGTGTACAAAGATCTTTTCAACCCCCTAGACAACGACACGACACACGACATTGGGAGCAGGGCCCACAGAGGCGGAGTTTTGAGCCACATACAGGGGAAACAAAAAGATACCCCCCGAACAGAGATTGGCATGCCTCTGGTAGTTCCCAGCTAACTCCCCCACAAGTAGTTGCTGCCAACGGGATTCAGGGAGGTCAACATACCCAATAGGGGTGTGGCCATACCTGTAATCTGCAGCCAGTTAAATTGATTGCCAGTCTTGGAAGTGAACCAGAGATTACAATCAATGTAGCTGGTAAAACCTTAAACTTTCTTGTAGACACAGGGGCGGCCAAGTCAGTGATAAAATTCGACAGTGGGCATGAGAACCACTGGTAGGACAGTTCCAGCCATGGGAGTAACAGGAGTAGTCCAGCACTACCCTGTTAGCAAACCAGCCGAGATTACAATAGGGCCTTTGCATACCAAGCATTCGTTTTTGCTAGCTGCATCGGCACCAACCAATCTCCTGGGAAGAGACTTACTATGTAAAATGGGTTGCGTCATTTATTGTACTCCTGAAGGTGTATTCTTGGACATTCCTGAGAATCACGCTCAGGAAGTACGAGACATGTTAGACTCCCCATCAAAATTAATGTCACATCCCATTATGACAAATAGGAATCCATCCCAAATAGAAGAGATGACATCTCAGATACCAGAGTCACTTTGGACAAAAGATGGACAGGACACTGGATTAATGGCAAACGTAGCTCCAGTAGTTGTACAAGTAAAAGATGGTAGGATAGCTCCAAAAATCCCACAGTATCCTCTGAAGCCAGAGGTGGAGTTAGGAGTTTTCCCAGTAATAGAGCGCTTGCTACAACAGGGCATTCTAGTAAGAACGTCCAGCACAGCAAATAGTCCCATCTTCCCTGTTAAAAAGAGTGGGGGGAGGGGTTACAGGCTAGTGCAGGATCTAAGGGGGATTAACAAAATAGTTGAGAGTCAGTTCCCCGTAGTGCCTAATCCAGCTGTCATCCTAATGCAAATTCCTCCCACTGCCAAATTTTTCACTGTTATTGACCTCTGCTCCGCATTCTTTTCGGTACCTCTGCACCCTGACAGCCAATATTTGTTTGCATTCACATACAGAGGAGTCCAATACACGTGGACTCGGTTACCCCAAGGTTTCATAGATAGTCCAAGTATATTTTCTCAGGCTTTGCATGATTGTTTACAGTCTTTCCAACCGGAGAGTGGATCAGTATTGATACAGTATGTAGATGATTTACTACTGTGTTCAGATTCGCTGGAAGCTTCCCTGAAGGATACGAAACAGCTCCTGTTTCATCTTTCAGACAAAGGACATAAGGTTTCCAAAGACAAGTTGCAATTATGCCAAACTAAGGTAAAATATTTGGGACACTGTCTAACACAAGGACTGAGACACCTGACCGCTGATAGAATCCAAGCCATTAGAGACATGACACTGCCACAAACCCAGCAACAGATCAGGACGTTTTTAGGAATGTGTGGGTATTGCCGTAATTGGATCCCAGGGTTTTCCATATTGGCGTTACCTTTGCAGGAAATGGTCTCCTCAAACAAACCTGATAGGATCTCGCATACAGACGAATCCGAAACAGCATTTGAGAGACTCAAACAGTGCCTAACGCAGGCACCAGCACTAGGTATGCCAGACTATGGGAAACCCTTTGAACTATACGGAACAGAAAGTGCTGGTTGCGCAGCAGGTGTACTAACCCAAAAACACGGTGATACCAGCAGGCCAGTTGCATACTACAGCGCTCAGCTAGACACGGTAGCGCGATCCCTCCCCACATGCTTGCGTAGCGTTGCGGCGATAGCATTGCTAGTGACAAAAAGCGAAGATGTCGTGCTAGGCCACAACCTCACAATCCATACACCACATGCAGTATCTGCCTTATTGAATTCTGCCCAAACCAGACACGTCTCATCAGCAAGGTTTACAAGATGGGAATTGGCATTAATGGCCCCAGTAAACATCACCATAAGGAGATGCAGCGCATTAAATCCTGCAACATTTCTCCCAGGTGTGCCTGGTCAGACACAAAGGGTGGAAGGTGAGAGTGATGGGGAAGGAGGATTTAATACAAAGGAAGATACACATGATTGTATGGAATATTTGACCCAAAATTTTACCGCAAGGCCTGACATCAGTGACAATCCACTGGAAGATGCAGAACTCACGTTCTACACTGACGGTAGTTGTCATAGACAGTCAGACTCGGGAGACTTGTGTACTGGATACGCAGTCGTAAATGACCAAGACACCATAGAAGCGGAACCGCTAGGCCCACCTCACTCAGCCCAGGTTGCTGAACTGGTCGCCCTAACCAGAGCATGTGAATTGGCTAAGGGTAAGTCAGCCAATATCTACACCGATTCTAGATACGCCTTCGGGGTAGTACATGATTTCGGAGCCCTATGGCGCCTCAGAAATTTCATGACGGCAGCTGGTACACCGATAGCGCATGCAGCTTACATAAAAAGGCTTCTAACAGCGATACAGGAACCAGACAGAGTGGCTGTTATCAAATGTAAAGCACATACATATAGCCAAGACCCAGTATCGCTTGGTAACAGCCGAGCAGACAAAGCAGCTAAGTTAGCAGCTGCTACCCCCATACAGACAGACACCACACAACTGATGGTATTTAATACCATCAACACACAGAAGTTGTGTGAGATGCAGAATTTGTGTTCCACACAGGAAAAGGCAGTCTGGAAGGCAAAGGGATATGGCCAGGAGTCCTCAGGGCTCTGGACGGATGGACATGGTAAACCAGTGGCCCCCAGAGCATATCTTCCATGCCTGGCTGAAGCAGCTCACGGGTTGACTCATCTAGGCAAGGAGGGGATGTGCAAATTGGTAAGAGCATACTGGTGCGCCCCAGGATTCTCCTCTCATGCGGGTAAAAGAGCAATGTCATGCCTTACCTGTCTGAGAAAGAATATTGGAAAAGCAATACCTACAGAACCATCCCATATCCCACCTGCCGGCGGCCCTTTCCAGGTAATACAAATTGACTTCATTCAATTACCCCCATGTCGAAATTTGAAATATGTACTTGTTTGTATAGATGTTTTCTCGAATTGGGTCGAAGCATTTCCAGCAGCTACAAATACCGCTATGTTTACAGCTAAGAAAATTGTGCAGGAATTTGTATGTAGATATGGTATCCCTAGAATCATTGAAAGTGATAGGGGTACCCATTTTACCGGTGATGTCTTTCAAGGAATGTGTAAATTAATGGGTATTGATAGCAAGCTGCACACTCCGTACCGTCCACAGGCGAGTGCGAAGGTCGAAAGAGTGAACAGCACTATTAAAAATAAATTGAGTAAAGTAATGGCAGAGACAGGATTGACGTGGCCAGAAGCTTTACCCATTGTTTTGTATAGCATCAGAACCACTCCCAGGTCCCCTCTTAACCTGTCCCCTTTTGAAATTCTGTTTGGTCGACAACCGCATGTCATGATTAACCCTCAGGATGATTTGAAATGTAACAATGAAGTAACTGTAAAATACTTGATTAACATGAGTAAGCAGTTGAGGAATCAAAATGATAATCTGAAGTTGGTGATTCCTGATTTACCAGATAGTAATTGTCATGACATTGAACCTGGGGATTATGTAATGATACGAAATTTTCTACGCTCAGGTTGTCTTATTGATAGATGGGAAGGACCATACCAGGTCTTATTGACTAGCACCACAGCATTGAAGGTTGCTGAGAGAGAGACTTGGGTCCATTCATCCCACTGCAAAAAGGTTGCTGATCCAGAGAAGTCCCGTGATAAGGAACAGACGGTAGAGGTTGTATCACTGGAGTGTCTGTTCCAGGAGGACTGAGGCGGCACCTGAGCCTTGAAGACCGAAAGCAGCTGTCGACTCCCTTCTCCCTTTTATTGTTTTTCTCCACTTCCCATCCCCTCTCCCTTAAAATTTCTTTTTCCCCCTTCTCATCCTTCTCTATTTCCTCCTCAAAGATGGACTTGCCCCAAGAGACTGTGATCCGGATTTTGATGTTAACCATGATGTTGACCAGAGCAGTCTGTTCCGGCGAGAGTACCATAGAGGTCGAGAGAGGTTCTGGAATGGGTTCCGATTATGATGATGGAGGCGTAGTTTTCCAAGATCAACCAAACCAACAAGCAAAGGCGAGTATCAGAAAACGATCCGATAGAAGAAATTGTGATGGATTGTTAGCTGAAGAAAACTGTATCTGTAGGCTCTGTGACAATTTGATTGAGGATGGGTGCATAAAGAAATGCCAATCCAGTTTTAATATCCATATGGACCGGCATCCATTGAGTGACTATCACTCCTTAGTGGGTAACGTATTAAACCAAACAGATTGTTGGGTATGCTCTCAAGTACCTCAGGGTCATAGCAAATCAGGGCTAGTACCATTTCCTTTAACGTTAGGGGAGGTACTTGAGCTAAGTGGTGGGAGACCGGTGGACCGGAGGTTTAACATCTCCAGCCCTCCTAGTTTGAAGCTCCACCAATACCATGTGGATAGGTCCCTCTTATGTTTTAATATCTCCAATCCTCGTAAGCCGGGAAATTGGGAAGTGTCATGGAGCAACCTTACCATGACCTTTTCACACAGAGCAGATAGAATGCCTACAGATACAGAGCTTGTACGCCACATAGCCAGTAGAGGAAAATCTTTCCGGTATCGATATACCTTAGGGAATAGGATTACTAGAGTTGGAGAAGTATCACCAGGATACTGTGCACATATCGTACAGTCTGATACGTGCATTAAGCAGATGGAAGAATTAGGGTCAGGAGATTTCACCTGGAAGGTTTGTAATATGGTCATGTCCTTCTCCGTCCCATATGTTCTCCCCGATGATGCATATTTCATATGCGGGAGAAAGGCGTACAAGTGGCTTGCCCCAAACTCTGAAGGATTGTGTTATATTGGAAAAGTATTGCCTGAAGTGATGACTGTTACACATGACAAAATGAAGGACATACACCGTGGTGCCCAAGCTCCTTATACTCACACTCATTACGAGCACCGAGTTAAAAGACAACTGTCAGAAAGGTTAGAGCATCCGGCCTCTGATCTTATCCATGAATCCACCGGGATTCAGGTTCTGGTAGCGTTAGATTTCACTCGCACCGCTCGAGGAGTGATGAATTATAGATACATTTCCGCACTCGCCAATTTGTTAGATAATATCACTGAAATGTATGATGACACGTTCAGATACACTGGAAGAGAACTTCAAGCTTATAAAACAGAACTAGTTCAGCATAGGATGGTTCTTAATTATCTTACAGCAGTAACAGGCGGATATTGTGTTACATTGGCAACACAGTACGGCATAAAGTGTTGCACGTATATCACAAATAGCACCGAGGATCCGGTAGAGGTCATAGACCAAAAGATGGACGATATTCTCCAATTAAAATGGGAATTTCGCCGAAAACACAATCTCACCCTTGCCGCTGTAGGTAATGAGCTGACTAGTTGGGTGTCATGGTTGAACCCGCGAAATTGGTTCTCCGGTTTAGGAGACTGGGCTCAAGGAGTCATAATGGATGTTGGAAAGTTTCTCCTATGTATCTTAGGTGTTGTTATATCTATTGGATTGATATTTAGATGCGGGCAGGCTTTAATGAGGTGCAAACAAAGTACAAAAGTGATGAGCTTGAGGAGTGAGGAAACCGTAATTAACCTGGATTTGATTTATGACCCAATGATAGAAACCATGATGTGATGAAAATGCGATTATAAGGTCCGTTTCTTTCACCTGTTTTTCTGCTTTTTCTCCAAGATACAAAGACCCCCTTGGACGAGGAAGTTGACGAGACGCTATACAGACAACAGACAAGCACCAAAGATGAAGTCTTGACAACCTATGATATGGACACTTGATGAACTTTGCCATGGATCCCCAGTTTCCCTAGTATTTTTTAAACTCACGCTAGCCCAACATTTTTTTGTAAATCTGATGGCACTGACAAAGCTATTTGCTCATGCCCAAGGAGCAATACAGCGCAAAGAAGACGACTCTCAACAGATACCGAACAAAACTTCAACAACAGATGTACATTTCCCTGACATAGAATATCATTGCATTTTCCATAAGTGTTCTTTATCTTCATCTCTACAACCCTCAGGTAATAACACACATAGTATAGGGAATACAGGCACAGATATCAGCAATCACATATTCCCCCATTCATGTATCATCAACTAAAATGTGCTCCCCATTTTGTTCAAAAGCCGAAAAAAGCTCGGTAAAGTTTGACAGCCCATCCACAGACCTGTACCACGGGATAAGAAGGAATTCAAATGTATACTTCGCAATACCTCGAAGCTTGATTTACCACACGTACGGCACGATGATACATGACCCTCCAAACATGGACTCATACACACATGCTTCTGCTTTCTCACTAGGTCATACCCTCTTCACACCTACTCCACTCTTCTTCCTTTCCCCACCATGGAAATCAATTAACCCCTGACTTGTATTTTTCTCCTTTTGAAATGTTTTGAAGGTGGCAGTTATTATTGACTGCCAAAGGGTGGACTGTCAAAGTCAGAAAAATATCCCCATACACTCTGCCATATTTGCACCGCACACTGGTCTGCGCTGCGCATGCGTACGCTCTCCCGTGAAGGCGCATACCCGCAATAGCGTGCACCCGCGGACGCACGGTATGCGTATTTACGGTAGAGTTTATGTAGCCGTAGCGTGCGACTCATTCGTTACATATTTTCACAATTAATGTAGTTTGTAGACCATGGTCCCTTTGATAGATTCTGAAAGTTTGGTTAATATAGAATGTCCCTGAACGGAGGAATCCCTCTTTGTATTGTGCGAAGGGTCTAACAGGAATCATACAGCAGTGTTTGGTACCCATCGGAAGAGTATTTAATTAACAATATTCCGGTGTTGGTTTGGAGCGTATTAATCGCTCGTGCGGATAGTTATGGACATAAGAAGTTTATGTCCATTTCTTTTATTTACTCATACTCAGGTATGCGGCGGGAAACCCAGTTTCCCACCCACCTGAGCTGTTGGAAATCGTCACAGCCCACCTGTATGAATCAACCTATGACCTTTTGTTATGATGCGGGGCCGAATTCCTTCGTCCAATGGACAATGGGATTGTAGGGACTATGAGATTGCATTGTGTGTGGGGCATAAATAGGCAGGCCGACCATATCCAACTTCACTCTCATCAACGGTTTTCTTGCTGATAATCGGGAGCTGGATATCGAGGCGCATGCGATCATACCCTTTGTGCGTAAGTTTCTCTCCGTAATCATTGTCTTACTGTGAGCCAATCTCTCTCTCTCCGTCTCTCTCTCTCTCTCCGTCTCTCTCTCTCTCTCTCCCTTCTCTTTCTCTTGTATCTCCCATTGACTATTATCGTATTGTATTAGATTAGCATAGTATTGTATTGTATTTCTTGTATAGTTATTTGGTTAGGAAGTCTCTGTTATATTGTAGTGTATCATTTGTACTGTGATTCTTTTTGCAAGTATAATAGTTATAATACAGATAATAGGCTTTGGACCCTAAACAAGTATCTGTGTATTTTTCTCATAGTGTTAAGTGTTCACTTGAGCGTCGGTGACGCTCAAGCAGCTTTGTAGTTAGTCAGGTTACACAAGGTTGCACTTACACCCTGTATTCACATTAAGGTATTCTGTGTATTACTTTGATAAAAGGTTTAGACATAAAGGTATAGCGTTGTGAGCGTCTGCGCCGCTGGTGATCTCCTCGTGGTCTCGAGCGTCCGCTACGCCGTAGCGTATCATTACTCTAGTCATAGCCAATAACGTGTTGTCCTGTGATCACTGGGCCGTGAGCGAACGTGACGCTTGAGCGCCTCGCCTTCGGCTGAGCGATCGTTACGCAACTAGCGTACCCTTACGGTACTTCTTAAGTGATCAGCGTACATTGTTCTTAGACTTCATTAAGGGTTGTTTATACGACAAAAGAATTTAGCATTGTCAATTGGGGACTCGTCCTGTCCTTCTCATACCTGCACTAGGTAGATCAGCAGACATTATCCCCCAGCAAAGGGTGGGAGGTTGTCTCGCAGTGCTGACGGGATAAGCGTCTGCTTCACTTAGATAAAGAGTGCTGAAGGAATCCGGGAACCGGAAGTAAGAACAAAACGCTTGTGTCTTTTAAAACTGTTTATTTCTCTTCTGTCTTGCGTATACACGCACGCATACATATATATCTGCATTTCTTTTTCAATTTCGTATATCACTATTCCTGTTTGCCAATTTTTATAGTTGATAGAAAGTACTAAAAGAGATTTGCTGTTATTTCATAGTAGAGATAATAGTTAAAGTATAGACCAACACACGGCTTGTCTGGGAGATAAGGCAGTCAGTGTGGTGTGCGGTAGATGATCAGGGATCATCTACATTGATAAAAGTAGAAATTGTGTTACGGTGGATCTTTTGTTTTGCGTACACGTGTCTCTAACAAAGACTAGCGTACGCAATCCAAAGGCAGACGCACGCAGCGTACATTACGCAACGTAGCGTCCGGTTACGCCCACGTAGCTCAAGTTGTGAAAAGGCGATAAGTAACGCAAAGGCGATAAGTAACGCACAGCGGTAGATAACGCGACGCGGTAAATAACGCAAATCTATTTTTGGAAAATTTGAAATTTAGTTTAACAGATCCTGCTCCTAATTGGTAACACAGCTGGGCTAAAGAAAATTTCTGCGCAGAAATAGATACAGAAACGAAAGTGTACATGTGTTGAGTGAGTGTGTTTTTGTATACATAAGTTTATATAACTTAGAGGTTGAACCAAAAAAAGAAATCGGGTACTCGTAAAGGACATACGTGTAAGTGACATATACGGTGGCTAGGGAGGCATCCCTGGTTAAATAATATTTGAGCATTAGAGTATAGCGGACCACAAGGTAACAAGACCAGGAGGTCACAAGGTACAAGGCCAGGAGGTCACAAGGTACAAGAAGGTCCGCTATAAAGGTACAAGAAGCACAACCCCGGGGGTTGGTGCTAAAACCCATATAGGCCATTGGAAGCTCTGGCTGAAGGAATTCGCAGCCGCAATTTTCGATTCCATTGATCTCTCAGTACATAACAGGTAGTGCTTATGTACTGAACGATTGTACCGCACGTAATTGTGTGCAGTAGTTAGTAATCTGACCTAATACCATTAGAGTAAAGTGGTCACAAACGCTATTTGTACATTCTGACGTGATTTGTGTAATTTTTTATTTTTAAAGGGAAGTTCGCTGGTCACTCAGGAACTATCTAACAACCCCACCTTTACTGGAAAGAGTAAGTGTCCTGCGGGTAACCCTCGTATGTTCCAGTAAACAGAAGGTTTCTGGTAGGGCCCTGTATCGAGTACGCCAGCACCATATCGGTGTGATCAGGTCGTATTGGTCGAGGTGGGCGAGTGAGTGGGGTACTCGGTAAACCGCCACCGCCGGCCTATTTTGAATAATTTGGTTTGCTGTAAGGGTTCGCTGAAGACCGTGATATAAAGATCAAAGGAGTAGTAAGCAACACCTGCAGATTATGGGGGCCAATTGTTCAGGTAGGGGGCGATCAACCTTGGTTCGGGTTGATTCAGAGAACCAACCAGTCGGGTCGGCAAGGTACATCATGTGTGAAAAATACGGAAGTCACACAGAGGTTTTATGTGATGAATGGGAGAGAATGACTGTACAAGACAGGGAGAAATTCCCAAGAATAGGTAGCTTCAG
Organism: Pseudophryne corroboree; assembly: GCF_028390025.1. NCBI lineage: Eukaryota > Metazoa > Chordata > Amphibia > Anura > Myobatrachidae > Pseudophryne > Pseudophryne corroboree. Next base: position 373,508,379 of record NC_086444.1, on the reverse strand, counting down.
TCCAGAAGTGTTACAAAATTTAAGGAGGAGGATATGTCTCATAAAATCAACAAAGAGACGAATTCAGCATCATGATTATTTACAGTTGTGGCAACAGGAAGGTGAGATACAGAGAGGTTTGGCTCTGGCGGCGGGATCTGGGGCAGTCAGGAAACTGATAGCCACAGCCCCGCCACCACCATACATAGCAGGAGAGAAGTTGATTACGGAGAGAAACGCACTGGGTTGTAAAACACAAACACTTAGTAACCCTGTAAATGTTAATGATGTTAACCAAGTAACCCATGCAATTACTAACCCGTGCAAGATGTACCCTGTTTTGAACTTTCCTCAGGAGTGTGATCAAGAAGACGATCCAGCAACAATTTCAGCTCTCTCTCTAGCGGCCACCATAGCAGAGACCACAGTAGGCACAGCAACACCCACGAGATTAGCGAAGGCCCCTAGCGGAGGGATAGGTGAGGTCGTGTCAACGGGTAAGTACGGCACCATGCATTATACCGAAACAATTTCACCACAAGTTGTAGAATCTACACAGAATGAGGTTGTTAGAGTTAACCCTGTTAGAGTAATAGCAGTTCCCAATGGGAAAACAGATGTATCAGGAGCCACTCCCATAAGGAACATTGCCATGTACACTCCATTTTCCCGAATGGAATTAAGAACAATAGTGTCCGAATTTCCTGACCCCAGGAAAGACTTAGTTGCTAGCCAAAAATACATCAGGGATCTAGGTAACACTGTAGAACCCAACAACAAGGATTGGCAGATACTGCTAAGAGCTTGTTTACCTTCAAATGTCGACTCAGTTCAATTCTTAGCTGATTGTGGACTAGATAAAGATGTACCACTTTCAGATGTGTACAACAAAGATAACGTAAAAAGGATAAATTTACAGCTAAAGGAGTATTTCCCAGCCGTTGTTAAATGGAACAAAATATTCTCCATTAGACAAAAAGAGTCCGAAACGGCAACAGAATATTTTCATCGGGCACTATTAGAAATGGCAAAGTACACTGGAATAGAAGACATTAGGACCAACCCAAACCACCAAGAAGTAGCAGTATCTGTACTGATGGATGGTTTAAAGGAAACATTAAAGACTAGGGTTCAGACCACGCAACCATGTTGGCGAGGTCTGTCGGTGTCCACATTGAGAGAGGCTGCTATTGATCACGACAGAAACATCACTAGACACAGGGAGTCGCAAAGTGATAAGTTGATGTCAGTAAGTATACAGGCGCTGACCACAAGGCAGCCTGCGTATGTACCACCGAATCCTGTGGGTAAGTCAAGTGTAATAACATGTTTTTCTTGTAACAAACAGGGACACTATGCACGAGACTGTAGAACAAAGAGTGTACAAAGATCTTTTCAACCCCCTAGACAACGACACGACACACGACATTGGGAGCAGGGCCCACAGAGGCGGAGTTTTGAGCCACATACAGGGGAAACAAAAAGATACCCCCCGAACAGAGATTGGCATGCCTCTGGTAGTTCCCAGCTAACTCCCCCACAAGTAGTTGCTGCCAACGGGATTCAGGGAGGTCAACATACCCAATAGGGGTGTGGCCATACCTGTAATCTGCAGCCAGTTAAATTGATTGCCAGTCTTGGAAGTGAACCAGAGATTACAATCAATGTAGCTGGTAAAACCTTAAACTTTCTTGTAGACACAGGGGCGGCCAAGTCAGTGATAAATTCGACAGTGGGCATGAGAACCACTGGTAGGACAGTTCCAGCCATGGGAGTAACAGGAGTAGTCCAGCACTACCCTGTTAGCAAACCAGCCGAGATTACAATAGGGCCTTTGCATACCAAGCATTCGTTTTTTGCTAGCTGCATCGGCACCAACCAATCTCCTGGGAAGAGACTTACTATGTAAAATGGGTTGCGTCATTTATTGTACTCCTGAAGGTGTATTCTTGGACATTCCTGAGAATCACGCTCAGGAAGTACGAGACATGTTAGACTCCCCATCAAAATTAATGTCACATCCCATTATGACAAATAGGAATCCATCCCAAATAGAAGAGATGACATCTCAGATACCAGAGTCACTTTGGACAAAAGATGGACAGGACACTGGATTAATGGCAAACGTAGCTCCAGTAGTTGTACAAGTAAAAGATGGTAGGATAGCTCCAAAAATCCCACAGTATCCTCTGAAGCCAGAGGTGGAGTTAGGAGTTTTCCCAGTAATAGAGCGCTTGCTACAACAGGGCATTCTAGTAAGAACGTCCAGCACAGCAAATAGTCCCATCTTCCCTGTTAAAAAGAGTGGGGGGAGGGGTTACAGGCTAGTGCAGGATCTAAGGGGGATTAACAAAATAGTTGAGAGTCAGTTCCCCGTAGTGCCTAATCCAGCTGTCATCCTAATGCAAATTCCTCCCACTGCCAAATTTTTCACTGTTATTGACCTCTGCTCCGCATTCTTTTCGGTACCTCTGCACCCTGACAGCCAATATTTGTTTGCATTCACATACAGAGGAGTCCAATACACGTGGACTCGGTTACCCCAAGGTTTCATAGATAGTCCAAGTATATTTTCTCAGGCTTTGCATGATTGTTTACAGTCTTTCCAACCGGAGAGTGGATCAGTATTGATACAGTATGTAGATGATTTACTACTGTGTTCAGATTCGCTGGAAGCTTCCCTGAAGGATACGAAACAGCTCCTGTTTCATCTTTCAGACAAAGGACATAAGGTTTCCAAAGACAAGTTGCAATTATGCCAAACTAAGGTAAAATATTTGGGACACTGTCTAACACAAGGACTGAGACACCTGACCGCTGATAGAATCCAAGCCCTTAGAGACATGACACTGCCTCAAACCCAGCAACAGATCAGGACGTTTTTAGGAATGTGTGGGTATTGCCGTAATTGGATCCCAGGGTTTTCCATATTGGCGTTACCTTTGCAGGAAATGGTCTCCTCAAACAAACCTGATAGGATCTCGCATACAGACGAATCCGAAACAGCATTTGAGAGACTCAAACAGTGCCTAACGCAGGCACCAGCACTAGGTATGCCAGACTATGGGAAACCCTTTGAACTATACGGAACAGAAAGTGCTGGTTGCGCAGCAGGTGTACTAACCCAAAAACACGGTGATACCAGCAGGCCAGTTGCATACTACAGCGCTCAGCTAGACACGGTAGCGCGATCCCTCCCCACATGCTTGCGTAGCGTTGCGGCGATAGCATTGCTAGTGACAAAAAGCGAAGATGTCGTGCTAGGCCACAACCTCACAATCCATACACCACATGCAGTATCTGCCTTATTGAATTCTGCCCAAACCAGACACGTCTCATCAGCAAGGTTTACAAGATGGGAATTGGCATTAATGGCCCCAGTAAACATCACCATAAGGAGATGCAGCGCATTAAATCCTGCAACATTTCTCCCAGGTGTGCCTGGTCAGACACAAAGGGTGGAAGGTGAGAGTGATGGGGAAGGAGGATTTAATACAAAGGAAGATACACATGATTGTATGGAATATTTGACCCAAAATTTTACCGCAAGGCCTGACATCAGTGACAATCCACTGGAAGATGCAGAACTCACGTTCTACACTGACGGTAGTTGTCATAGACAGTCAGACTCGGGAGACTTGTGTACTGGATACGCAGTCGTAAATGACCAAGACACCATAGAAGCGGAACCGCTAGGCCCACCTCACTCAGCCCAGGTTGCTGAACTGGTCGCCCTAACCAGAGCATGTGAATTGGCTAAGGGTAAGTCAGCCAATATCTACACCGATTCTAGATACGCCTTCGGGGTAGTACATGATTTCGGAGCCCTATGGCGCCTCAGAAATTTCATGACGGCAGCTGGTACACCGATAGCGCATGCAGCTTACATAAAAAGGCTTCTAACAGCGATACAGGAACCAGACAGAGTGGCTGTTATCAAATGTAAAGCACATACATATAGCCAAGACCCAGTATCGCTTGGTAACAGCCGAGCAGACGAAGCAGCTAAGTTAGCAGCTGCTACCCCCATACAGACAGACACCACACAACTGATGGTATTTAATACCATCAACACACAGAAGTTGTGTGAGATGCAGAATTTGTGTTCCACACAGGAAAAGGCAGTCTGGAAGGCAAAGGGATATGGCCAGGAGTCCTCAGGGCTCTGGACGGATGGACATGGTAAACCAGTGGCCCCCAGAGCATATCTTCCATGCCTGGCTGAAGCAGCTCACGGGTTGACTCATCTAGGCAAGGAGGGGATGTGCAAATTGGTAAGAGCATACTGGTGCGCCCCAGGATTCTCCTCTCATGCGGGTAAAAGAGCAATGTCATGCCTTACCTGTCTGAGAAAGAATATTGGAAAAGCAATACCTACAGAACCATCCCATATCCCACCTGCCGGCGGCCCTTTCCAGGTAATACAAATTGACTTCATTCAATTACCCCCATGTCGAAATTTGAAATATGTACTTGTTTGTATAGATGTTTTCTCGAATTGGGTCGAAGCATTTCCAGCAGCTACAAATACCGCTATGTTTACAGCTAAGAAAATTGTGCAGGAATTTGTATGTAGATATGGTATCCCTAGAATCATTGAAAGTGATAGGGGTACCCATTTTACCGGTGATGTCTTTCAAGGAATGTGTAAATTAATGGGTATTGATAGCAAGCTGCACACTCCGTACCGTCCACAGGCGAGTGCGAAGGTCGAAAGAGTGAACAGCACTATTAAAAATAAATTGAGTAAAGTAATGGCAGAGACAGGATTGACGTGGCCAGAAGCTTTACCCATTGTTTTGTATAGCATCAGAACCACTCCCAGGTCCCCTCTTAACCTGTCCCCTTTTGAAATTCTGTTTGGTCGACAACCGCATGTCATGATTAACCCTCAGGATGATTTGAAATGTAACAATGAAGTAACTGTAAAATACTTGATTAACATGAGTAAGCAGTTGAGGAATCAAAATGATAATCTGAAGTTGGTGATTCCTGATTTACCAGATAGTAATTGTCATGACATTGAACCTGGGGATTATGTAATGATACGAAATTTTCTACGCTCAGGTTGTCTTATTGATAGATGGGAAGGACCATACCAGGTCTTATTGACTAGCACCACAGCATTGAAGGTTGCTGAGAGAGAGACTTGGGTCCATTCATCCCACTGCAAAAAGGTTGCTGATCCAGAGAAGTCCCGTGATAAGGAACAGACGGTAGAGGTTGTATCACTGGAGTGTCTGTTCCAGGAGGACTGAGGCGGCACCTGAGCCTTGAAGACCGAAAGCAGCTGTCGACTCCCTTCTCCCTTTTATTGTTTTTCTCCACTTCCCATCCCCTCTCCCTTAAAATTTCTTTTTCCCCCTTCTCATCCTTCTCTATTTCCTCCTCAAAGATGGACTTGCCCCAAGAGACTGTGATCCGGATTTTGATGTTAACCATGATGTTGACCAGAGCAGTCTGTTCCGGCGAGAGTACCATAGAGGTCGAGAGAGGTTCTGGAATGGGTTCCGATTATGATGATGGAGGCGTAGTTTTCCAAGATCAACCAAACCAACAAGCAAAGGCGAGTATCAGAAAACGATCCGATAGAAGAAATTGTGATGGATTGTTAGCTGAAGAAAACTGTATCTGTAGGCTCTGTGACAATTTGATTGAGGATGGGTGCATAAAGAAATGCCAATCCAGTTTTAATATCCATATGGACCGGCATCCATTGAGTGACTATCACTCCTTAGTGGGTAACGTATTAAACCAAACAGATTGTTGGGTATGCTCTCAAGTACCTCAGGGTCATAGCAAATCAGGGCTAGTACCATTTCCTTTAACGTTAGGGGAGGTACTTGAGCTAAGTGGTGGGAGACCGGTGGACCGGAGGTTTAACATCTCCAGCCCTCCTAGTTTGAAGCTCCACCAATACCATGTGGATAGGTCCCTCTTATGTTTTAATATCTCCAATCCTCGTAAGCCGGGAAATTGGGAAGTGTCATGGAGCAACCTTACCATGACCTTTTCACACAGAGCAGATAGAATGCCTACAGATACAGAGCTTGTACGCCACATAGCCAGTAGAGGAAAATCTTTCCGGTATCGATATACCTTAGGGAATAGGATTACTAGAGTTGGAGAAGTATCACCAGGATACTGTGCACATATCGTACAGTCTGATACGTGCATTAAGCAGATGGAAGAATTAGGGTCAGGAGATTTCACCTGGAAGGTTTGTAATATGGTCATGTCCTTCTCCGTCCCATATGTTCTCCCCGATGATGCATATTTCATATGCGGGAGAAAGGCGTACAAGTGGCTTGCCCCAAACTCTGAAGGATTGTGTTATATTGGAAAAGTATTGCCTGAAGTGATGACTGTTACACATGACAAAATGAAGGACATACACCGTGGTGCCCAAGCTCCTTATACTCACACTCATTACGAGCACCGAGTTAAAAGACAACTGTCAGAAAGGTTAGAGCATCCGGCCTCTGATCTTATCCATGAATCCACCGGGATTCAGGTTCTGGTAGCGTTAGATTTCACTCGCACCGCTCGAGGAGTGATGAATTATAGATACATTTCCGCACTCGCCAATTTGTTAGATAATATCACTGAAATGTATGATGACACGTTCAGATACACTGGAAGAGAACTTCAAGCTTATAAAACAGAACTAGTTCAGCATAGGATGGTTCTTAATTATCTTACAGCAGTAACAGGCGGATATTGTGTTACATTGGCAACACAGTACGGCATAAAGTGTTGCACGTATATCACAAATAGCACCGAGGATCCGGTAGAGGTCATAGACCAAAAGATGGACGATATTCTCCAATTAAAATGGGAATTTCGCCGAAAACACAATCTCACCCTTGCCGCTGTAGGTAATGAGCTGACTAGTTGGGTGTCATGGTTGAACCCGCGAAATTGGTTCTCCGGTTTAGGAGACTGGGCTCAAGGAGTCATAATGGATGTTGGAAAGTTTCTCCTATGTATCTTAGGTGTTGTTATATCTATTGGATTGATATTTAGATGCGGGCAGGCTTTAATGAGGTGCAAACAAAGTACAAAAGTGATGAGCTTGAGGAGTGAGGAAACCGTAATTAACCTGGATTTGATTTATGACCCAATGATAGAAACCATGATGTGATGAAAATGCGATTATAAGGTCCGTTTCTTTCACCTGTTTTTCTGCTTTTTCTCCAAGATACAAAGACCCCCTTGGACGAGGAAGTTGACGAGACGCTATACAGACAACAGACAAGCACCAAAGATGAAGTCTTGACAACCTATGATATGGACACTTGATGAACTTTGCCATGGATCCCCAGTTTCCCTAGTATTTTTTAAACTCACGCTAGCCCAACATTTTTTTGTAAATCTGATGGCACTGACAAAGCTATTTGCTCATGCCCAAGGAGCAATACAGCGCAAAGAAGACGACTCTCAACAGATACCGAACAAAACTTCAACAACAGATGTACATTTTCCTGACATAGAATATCATTGCATTTTCCATAAGTGTTCTTTATCTTCATCTCTACAACCCTCAGGTAATAACACACATAGTATAGGGAATACAGGCACAGATATCAGCAATCACATATTCCCCCATTCATGTATCATCAACTAAAATGTGCTCCCCATTTTGTTCAAAAGCCGAAAAAAGCTCGGTAAAGTTTGACAGCCCATCCACAGACCTGTACCACGGGATAAGAAGGAATTCAAATGTATACTTCGCAATACCTCGAAGCTTGATTTACCACACGTACGGCACGATGATACATGACCCTCCAAACATGGACTCATACACACATGCTTCTGCTTTCTCACTAGGTCATACCCTCTTCACACCTACTCCACTCTTCTTCCTTTCCCCACCATGGAAATCAATTAACCCCTGACTTATATTTTTCTCCTTTTGAAATGTTTTGAAGGTGGCAGTTATTATTGACTGCCAAAGGGTGGACTGTCAAAGTCAGAAAAATATCCCCATACACTCTGCCATATTTGCACCGCACACTGGTCTGCGCTGCGCATGCGTACGCTCTCCCGTGAAGGCGCATACCCGCAATAGCGTGCACCCGCGGACGCACGGTATGCGTATTTACGGTAGAGTTTATGTAGCCGTAGCGTGCGACTCATTCGTTACATATTTTCACAATTAATGTAGTTTGTAGACCATGGTCCCTTTGATAGATTCTGAAAGTTTGGTTAATATAGAATGTCCCTGAACGGAGGAATCCCTCTTTGTATTGTGCGAAGGGTCTAACAGGAATCATACAGCAGTGTTTGGTACCCATCGGAAGAGTATTTAATTAACAATATTCCGGTGTTGGTTTGGAGCGTATTAATCGCTCGTGCGGATAGTTATGGACATAAGAAGTTTATGTCCATTTCTATTATTTACTCATACTCAGGTATGCGGCGGGAAACCCAGTTTCCCACCCACCTGAGCTGTTGGAAATCGTCACAGCCCACCTGTATGAATCAACCTATGACCTTTTGTTATGATGCGGGGCCGAATTCCTTCGTCCAATGGACAATGGGATTGTAGGGACTATGAGATTGCATTGTGTGTGGGGCATAAATAGGCAGGCCGACCATATCCAACTTCACTCTCATCAACGGTTTTCTTGCTGATAATCGGGAGCTGGATATCGAGGCGCATGCGATCATACCCTTTGTGCGTAAGTTTCTCTCCGTAATCATTGTCTTACTGTGAGCCAATCTCTCTCTCTCCGTCTCTCTCTCTCCGTCTCTCTCTCTCTCACTTCTCTTTCTCTTGTATCTCCCATTGACTATTATCGTATTGTATTAGATTAGCATAGTATTGTATTGTATTTCTTGTATAGTTATTTGGTTAGGAAGTCTCTGTTATATTGTAGTGTATCATTTGTACTGTGATTCTTTTTGCAAGTATAATAGTTATAATACAGATAATAGGCTTTGGACCCTAAACAAGTATCTGTGTATTTTTCTCATAGTGTTAAGTGTTCACTTGAGCGTCGGTGACGCTCAAGCAGCTTTGTAGTTAGTCAGGTTACACAAGGTTGCACTTACACCCTGTATTCACATTAAGGTATTCTGTGTATTACTTTGATAAAAGGTTTAGACATAAAGGTATAGCGTTGTGAGCGTCTGCGCCGCTGGTGATCTCCTCGTGGTCTCGAGCGTCCGCTACGCCGTAGCGTATCATTACTCTAGTCATAGCCAATAACGTGTTGTCCTGTGATCACTGGGCCGTGAGCGAACGTGACGCTTGAGCGCCTCGCCTTCGGCTGAGCGATCGTTACGCAACTAGCGTACCCTTACGGTACTTCTTAAGTGATCAGCGTACAGTGTTCTTAGACTTCATTAAGGGTTGTTTATACGACAAAAGAATTTAGCATTGTCAATTGGGGACTCGTCCTGTCCTTATCATATCTGCACTAGGTAGATCAGCAGACATTATCCCCCAGCAAAGGGTGGGAGGTTGTCTCGCAGTGCTGACGGGATAAGCGTCTGCTTCACTTAGATAAAGAGTGCTGAAGGAATCCGGGAACCGGAAGTAAGAACAAAACGCTTGTGTCTTTTAAAACTGTTTATTTCTCTTCTGTCTTGCGTATACACGCACGCATACATATATATCTGCATTTCTTTTTCAATTTCGTATATCACTATTCCTGTTTGCCAATTTTTATAGTTGATAGAAAGTACTAAAAGAGATTTGCTGTTATTTCATAGTAGAGATAATAGTTAAAGTATAGACCAACACACGGCTTGTCTGGGAGATAAGGCAGTCAGTGTGGTGTGCGGTAGATGATCAGGGATCATCTACATTGATAAAAGTAGAAATTGTGTTACGGTGGATCTTTTGTTTTGCGTACACGTGTCTCTAACAAAGACTAGCGTACGCAATCCAAAGGCAGACGCACGCAGCGTACATTACGCAACGTAGCGTCCGGTTACGCCCACGTAGCTCAAGTTGTGAAAAGGCGATAAGTAACGCAAAGGCGATAAGTAACGCACAGCGGTAGATAACGCGACGCGGTAAATAACGCAAATCTATTTTTGGAAAATTTGAAATTTAGTTTAACAGATCCTGCTCCTAATTGGTAACACAGCTGGGCTAAAGAAAATTTCTGCGCAGAAATAGATATAGAAACGAAAGTGTACATGTGTTGAGTGAGTGTGTTTTTGTATACATAAGTTTATATAACTTAGAGGTTGAACCAAAAAAGAAATCGGGTACTCGTAAAGGACATACGTGTAAGTGACATATACGGTGGCTAGGGAGGCATCCCTGGTTAAATAATATTTGAGCATTAGAGTATAGCGGACCACAAGGTAACAAGACCAGGAGGTCACAAGGTACAAGGCCAGGAGGTCACAAGGTACAAGAAGGTCCGCTATAAAGGTACAAGAAGCACAACCCCGGGGGTTGGTGCTAAAACCCATATAGGCCATTGGAAGCTCTGGCTGAAGGAATTCGCAGCCGCAATTTTCGATTCCATTGATCTCTCAGTACATAACAGGTAGTGCTTATGTACTGAACGATTGTACCGCACGTAATTGTGTGCAGTAGTTAGTAATCTGACCTAATACCATTAGAGTAAAGTGGTCACAAACGCTATTTGTACATTCTGACGTGATTTGTGTAATTTTTTATTTTTAAAGGGAAGTTCGCTGGTCACTCAGGAACTATCTAACAACCCCACCTTTACTGGAAAGAGTAAGTGTCCTGCGGGTAACCCTCGTATGTTCCAGTAAACAGAAGGTTTCTGGTAGGGCCCTGTATCGAGTACGCCAGCACCATATCGGTGTGATCAGGTCGTATTGGTCGAGGTGGGCGAGTGAGTGGGGTACTCGGTAAACCGCCACCGCCGGCCTATTTTGAATAATTTGGTTTGCTGTAAGGGTTCGCTGAAGACCGTGATATAAAGATCAAAGGAGTAGTAAGCAACACCTGCAGATTATGGGGGCCAATTGTTCAGGTAGGGGGCGATCAACCTCGGTTCGGGTTGATTCAGAGAACCGACCAGTCGGGTCGGCAAGGTACATCATGTGTGAAAAATACGGAAGTCACACAGAGGTTTTATGTGATGAATGGGAGAGAATGACTGTACAAGACAGGGAGAAATTCCCAAGAATAGGTAGCTTCAGTCCAGAAGTGTTACAAAATTTAAGGAGGAGGATATGTCTCATAAAATCAACAAAGAGACGAATTCAGCATCATGATTATTTACAGTTGTGGCAACAGGAAGGTGAGATACAGAGAGGTTTGGCTCTGGCGGCGGGATCTGGGGCAGTCAGGAAACTGATAGCCACAGCCCCGCCACCACCATACATAGCAGGAGAGAAGTTGATTACGGAGAGAAACGCACTGGGTTGTAAAACACAAACACTTAGTAACCCTGTAAATGTTAATGATGTTAACCAAGTAACCCATGCAATTACTAACCCGTGCAAGATGTACCCTGTTTTGAACTTTCCTCAGGAGTGTGATCAAGAAGACGATCCAGCAACAATTTCAGCTCTCTCTCTAGCGGCCACCATAGCAGAGACCACAGTAGGCACAGCAACACCCACGAGATTAGCGAAGGCCCCTAGCGGAGGGATAGGTGAGGTCGTGTCAACGGGTAAGTACGGCACCATGCATTATACCGAAACAATTTCACCACAAGTTGTAGAATCTACACAGAATGAGGTTGTTAGAGTTAACCCTGTTAGAGTAATAGCAGTTCCCAATGGGAAAACAGATGTATCAGGAGCCACTCCCATAAGGAACATTGCCATGTACACTCCATTTTCCCGAATGGAATTAAGAACAATAGTGTCCGAATTTCCTGACCCCAGGAAAGACTTAGTTGCTAGCCAAAAATACATCAGGGATCTAGGTAACACTGTAGAACCCAACAACAAGGATTGGCAGATACTGCTAAGAGCTTGTTTACCTTCAAATGTCGACTCAGTTCAATTCTTAGCTGATTGTGGACTAGATAAAGATGTACCACTTTCAGATGTGTACAACAAAGATAACGTAAAAAGGATAAATTTACAGCTAAAGGAGTATTTCCCAGCCGTTGTTAAATGGAACAAAATATTCTCCATTAGACAAAAAGAGTCCGAAACGGCAACAGAATATTTTCATCGGGCACTATTAGAAATGGCAAAGTACACTGGAATAGAAGACATTAGGACCAACCCAAACCACCAAGAAGTAGCAGTATCTGTACTGATGGATGGTTTAAAGGAAACATTAAAGACTAGGGTTCAGACCACGCAACCATGTTGGCGAGGTCTGTCGGTGTCCACATTGAGAGAGGCTGCTATTGATCACGACAGAAACATCACTAGACACAGGGAGTCGCAAAGTGATAAGTTGATGTCAGTAAGTATACAGGCGCTGACCACAAGGCAGCCTGCGTATGTACCACCGAATCCTGTGGGTAAGTCAAGTGTAATAACATGTTTTTCTTGTAACAAACAGGGACACTATGCACGAGACTGTAGAACAAAGAGTGTACAAAGATCTTTTCAACCCCCTAGACAACGACACGACACACGACATTGGGAGCAGGGCCCACAGAGGCGGAGTTTTGAGCCACATACAGGGGAAACAAAAAGATACCCCCCGAACAGAGATTGGCATGCCTCTGGTAGTTCCCAGCTAACTCCCCCACAAGTAGTTGCTGCCAACGGGATTCAGGGAGGTCAACATACCCAATAGGGGTGTGGCCATACCTGTAATCTGCAGCCAGTTAAATTGATTGCCAGTCTTGGAAGTGAACCAGAGATTACAATCAATGTAGCTGGTAAAACCTTAAACTTTCTTGTAGACACAGGGGCGGCCAAGTCAGTGATAAATTCGACAGTGGGCATGAGAACCACTGGTAGGACAGTTCCAGCCATGGGAGTAACAGGAGTAGTCCAGCACTACCCTGTTAGCAAACCAGCCGAGATTACAATAGGGCCTTTGCATACCAAGCATTCGTTTTTGCTAGCTGCATCGGCACCAACCAATCTCCTGGGAAGAGACTTACTATGTAAAATGGGTTGCGTCATTTATTGTACTCCTGAAGGTGTATTCTTGGACATTCCTGAGAATCACGCTCAGGAAGTACGAGACATGTTAGACTCCCCATCAAAATTAATGTCACATCCCATTATGACAAATAGGAATCCATCCCAAATAGAAGAGATGACATCTCAGATACCAGAGTCACTTTGGACAAAAGATGGACAGGACACTGGATTAATGGCAAACGTAGCTCCAGTAGTTGTACAAGTAAAAGATGGTAGGATAGCTCCAAAAATCCCACAGTATCCTCTGAAGCCAGAGGTGGAGTTAGGAGTTTTCCCAGTAATAGAGCGCTTGCTACAACAGGGCATTCTAGTAAGAACGTCCAGCACAGCAAATAGTCCCATCTTCCCTGTTAAAAAGAGTGGGGGGAGGGGTTACAGGCTAGTGCAGGATCTAAGGGGGATTAACAAAATAGTTGAGAGTCAGTTCCCCGTAGTGCCTAATCCAGCTGTCATCCTAATGCAAATTCCTCCCACTGCCAAATTTTTCACTGTTATTGACCTCTGCTCCGCATTCTTTTCGGTACCTCTGCACCCTGACAGCCAATATTTGTTTGCATTCACATACAGAGGAGTCCAATACACGTGGACTCGGTTACCCCAAGGTTTCATAGATAGTCCAAGTATATTTTCTCAGGCTTTGCATGATTGTTTACAGTCTTTCCAACCGGAGAGTGGATCAGTATTGATACAGTATGTAGATGATTTACTACTGTGTTCAGATTCGCTGGAAGCTTCCCTGAAGGATACGAAACAGCTCCTGTTTCATCTTTCAGACAAAGGACATAAGGTTTCCAAAGACAAGTTGCAATTATGCCAAGCTAAGGTAAAATATTTGGGACACTGTCTAACACAAGGACTGAGACACCTGACCGCTGATAGAATCCAAGCCATTAGAGACATGACACTGCCACAAACCCAGCAACAGATCAGGACGTTTTTAGGAATGTGTGGGTATTGCCGTAATTGGATCCCAGGGTTTTCCATATTGGCGTTACCTTTGCAGGAAATGGTCTCCTCAAACAAACCTGATAGGATCTCGCATACAGACGAATCCGAAACAGCATTTGAGAGACTCAAACAGTGCCTAACGCAGGCACCAGCACTAGGTATGCCAGACTATGGGAAACCCTTTGAACTATACGGAACAGAAAGTGCTGGTTGCGCAGCAGGTGTACTAACCCAAAAACACGGTGATACCAGCAGGCCAGTTGCATACTACAGCGCTCAGCTAGACACGGTAGCGCGATCACTCCCCACATGCTTGCGTAGCGTTGCGGCGATAGCATTGCTAGTGACAAAAAGCGAAGATGTCGTGCTAGGCCACAACCTCACAATCCATACACCACATGCAGTATCTGCCTTATTGAATTCTGCCCAAACCAGACACGTCTCATCAGCAAGGTTTACAAGATGGGAATTGGCATTAATGGCCCCAGTAAACATCACCATAAGGAGATGCAGCGCATTAAATCCTGCAACATTTCTCCCAGGTGTGCCTGGTCAGACACAAAGGGTGGAAGGTGAGAGTGATGGGGAAGGAGGATTTAATACAAAGGAAGATACACATGATTGTATGGAATATTTGACCCAAAATTTTACCGCAAGGCCTGACATCAGTGACAATCCACTGGAAGATGCAGAACTCACGTTCTACACTGACGGTAGTTGTCATAGACAGTCAGACTCGGGAGACTTGTGTACTGGATACGCAGTCGTAAATGACCAAGACACCATAGAAGCGGAACCGCTAGGCCCACCTCACTCAGCCCAGGTTGCTGAACTGGTCGCCCTAACCAGAGCATGTGAATTGGCTAAGGGTAAGTCAGCCAATATCTACACCGATTCTAGATACGCCTTCGGGGTAGTACATGATTTCGGAGCCCTATGGCGCCTCAGAAATTTCATGACGGCAGCTGGTACACCGATAGCGCATGCAGCTTACATAAAAAGGCTTCTAACAGCGATACAGGAACCAGACAGAGTGGCTGTTATCAAATGTAAAGCACATACATATAGCCAAGACCCAGTATCGCTTGGTAACAGCCGAGCAGACGAAGCAGCTAAGTTAGCAGCTGCTACCCCCATACAGACAGACACCACACAACTGATGGTATTTAATACCATCAACACACAGAAGTTGTGTGAGATGCAGAATTTGTGTTCCACACAGGAAAAGGCAGTCTGGAAGGCAAAGGGATATGGCCAGGAGTCCTCAGGGCTCTGGACGGATGGACATGGTAAACCAGTGGCCCCCAGAGCATATCTTCCATGCCTGGCTGAAGCAGCTCACGGGTTGACTCATCTAGGCAAGGAGGGGATGTGCAAATTGGTAAGAGCATACTGGTGCGCCCCAGGATTCTCCTCTCATGCGGGTAAAAGAGCAATGTCATGCCTTACCTGTCTGAGAAAGAATATTGGAAAAGCAATACCTACAGAACCATCCCATATCCCACCTGCCGGCGGCCCTTTCCAGGTAATACAAATTGACTTCATTCAATTACCCCCATGTCGAAATTTGAAATATGTACTTGTTTGTATAGATGTTTTCTCGAATTGGGTCGAAGCATTTCCAGCAGCTACAAATACCGCTATGTTTACAGCTAAGAAAATTGTGCAGGAATTTGTATGTAGATATGGTATCCCTAGAATCATTGAAAGTGATAGGGGTACCCATTTTACCGGTGATGTCTTTCAAGGAATGTGTAAATTAATGGGTATTGATAGCAAGCTGCACACTCCGTACCGTCCACAGGCGAGTGCGAAGGTCGAAAGAGTGAACAGCACTATTAAAAATAAATTGAGTAAAGTAATGGCAGAGACAGGATTGACGTGGCCAGAAGCTTTACCCATTGTTTTGTATAGCATCAGAACCACTCCCAGGTCCCCTCTTAACCTGTCCCCTTTTGAAATTCTGTTTGGTCGACAACCGCATGTCATGATTAACCCTCAGGATGATTTGAAATGTAACAATGAAGTAACTGTAAAATACTTGATTAACATGAGTAAGCAGTTGAGGAATCAAAATGATAATCTGAAGTTGGTGATTCCTGATTTACCAGATAGTAATTGTCATGACATTGAACCTGGGGATTATGTAATGATACGAAATTTTCTACGCTCAGGTTGTCTTATTGATAGATGGGAAGGACCATACCAGGTCTTATTGACTAGCACCACAGCATTGAAGGTTGCTGAGAGAGAGACTTGGGTCCATTCATCCCACTGCAAAAAGGTTGCTGATCCAGAGAAGTCCCGTGATAAGGAACAGACGGTAGAGGTTGTATCACTGGAGTGTCTGTTCCAGGAGGACTGAGGCGGCACCTGAGCCTTGAAGACCGAAAGCAGCTGTCGACTCCCTTCTCCCTTTTATTGTTTTTCTCCACTTCCCATCCCCTCTCCCTTAAAATTTCTTTTTCCCCCTTCTCATCCTTCTCTATTTCCTCCTCAAAGATGGACTTGCCCCAAGAGACTGTGATCCGGATTTTGATGTTAACCATGATGTTGACCAGAGCAGTCTGTTCCGGCGAGAGTACCATAGAGGTCGAGAGAGGTTCTGGAATGGGTTCCGATTATGATGATGGAGGCGTAGTTTTCCAAGATCAACCAAACCAACAAGCAAAGGCGAGTATCAGAAAACGATCCGATAGAAGAAATTGTGATGGATTGTTAGCTGAAGAAAACTGTATCTGTAGGCTCTGTGACAATTTGATTGAGGATGGGTGCATAAAGAAATGCCAATCCAGTTTTAATATCCATATGGACCGGCATCCATTGAGTGACTATCACTCCTTAGTGGGTAACGTATTAAACCAAACAGATTGTTGGGTATGCTCTCAAGTACCTCAGGGTCATAGCAAATCAGGGCTAGTACCATTTCCTTTAACGTTAGGGGAGGTACTTGAGCTAAGTGGTGGGAGACCGGTGGACCGGAGGTTTAACATCTCCAGCCCTCCTAGTTTGAAGCTCCACCAATACCATGTGGATAGGTCCCTCTTATGTTTTAATATCTCCAATCCTCGTAAGCCGGGAAATTGGGAAGTGTCATGGAGCAACCTTACCATGACCTTTTCACACAGAGCAGATAGAATGCCTACAGATACAGAGCTTGTACGCCACATAGCCAGTAGAGGAAAATCTTTCCGGTATCGATATACCTTAGGGAATAGGATTACTAGAGTTGGAGAAGTATCACCAGGATACTGTGCACATATCGTACAGTCTGATACGTGCATTAAGCAGATGGAAGAATTAGGGTCAGGAGATTTCACCTGGAAGGTTTGTAATATGGTCATGTCCTTCTCCGTCCCATATGTTCTCCCCGATGATGCATATTTCATATGCGGGAGAAAGGCGTACAAGTGGCTTGCCCCAAACTCTGAAGGATTGTGTTATATTGGAAAAGTATTGCCTGAAGTGATGACTGTTACACATGACAAAATGAAGGACATACACCGTGGTGCCCAAGCTCCTTATACTCACACTCATTACGAGCACCGAGTTAAAAGACAACTGTCAGAAAGGTTAGAGCATCCGGCCTCTGATCTTATCCATGAATCCACCGGGATTCAGGTTCTGGTAGCGTTAGATTTCACTCGCACCGCTCGAGGAGTGATGAATTATAGATACATTTCCGCACTCGCCAATTTGTTAGATAATATCACTGAAATGTATGATGACACGTTCAGATACACTGGAAGAGAACTTCAAGCTTATAAAACAGAACTAGTTCAGCATAGGATGGTTCTTAATTATCTTACAGCAGTAACAGGCGGATATTGTGTTACATTGGCAACACAGTACGGCATAAAGTGTTGCACGTATATCACAAATAGCACCGAGGATCCGGTAGAGGTCATAGACCAAAAGATGGACGATATTCTCCAATTAAAATGGGAATTTCGCCGAAAACACAATCTCACCCTTGCCGCTGTAGGTAATGAGCTGACTAGTTGGGTGTCATGGTTGAACCCGCGAAATTGGTTCTCCGGTTTAGGAGACTGGGCTCAAGGAGTCATAATGGATGTTGGAAAGTTTCTCCTATGTATCTTAGGTGTTGTTATATCTATTGGATTGATATTTAGATGCGGGCAGGCTTTAATGAGGTGCAAACAAAGTACAAAAGTGATGAGCTTGAGGAGTGAGGAAACCGTAATTAACCTGGATTTGATTTATGACCCAATGATAGAAACCATGATGTGATGAAAATGCGATTATAAGGTCCGTTTCTTTCACCTGTTTTTCTGCTTTTTCTCCAAGATACAAAGACCCCCTTGGACGAGGAAGTTGACGAGACGCTATACAGACAACAGACAAGCACCAAAGATGAAGTCTTGACAACCTATGATATGGACACTTGATGAACTTTGCCATGGATCCCCAGTTTCCCTAGTATTTTTTAAACTCACGCTAGCCCAACATTTTTTTGTAAATCTGATGGCACTGACAAAGCTATTTGCTCATGCCCAAGGAGCAATACAGCGCAAAGAAGACGACTCTCAACAGATACCGAACAAAACTTCAACAACAGATGTACATTTCCCTGACATAGAATATCATTGCATTTTCCATAAGTGTTCTTTATCTTCATCTCTACAACCCTCAGGTAATAACACACATAGTATAGGGAATACAGGCACAGATATCAGCAATCACATATTCCCCCATTCATGTATCATCAACTAAAATGTGCTCCCCATTTTGTTCAAAAGCCGAAAAAAGCTCGGTAAAGTTTGACAGCCCATCCACAGACCTGTACCACGGGATAAGAAGGAATTCAAATGTATACTTCGCAATACCTCGAAGCTTGATTTACCACACGTACGGCACGATGATACATGACCCTCCAAACATGGACTCATACACACATGCTTCTGCTTTCTCACTAGGTCATACCCTCTTCACACCTACTCCACTCTTCTTCCTTTCCCCACCATGGAAATCAATTAACCCCTGACTTATATTTTTCTCCTTTTGAAATGTTTTGAAGGTGGCAGTTATTATTGACTGCCAAAGGGTGGACTGTCAAAGTCAGAAAAATATCCCCATACACTCTGCCATATTTGCACCGCACACTGGTCTGCGCTGCGCATGCGTACGCTCTCCCGTGAAGGCGCATACCCGCAATAGCGTGCACCCGCGGACGCACAGTATGCGTATTTACGGTAGAGTTTATGTAGCCGTAGCGTGCGACTCATTCGTTACATATTTTCACAATTAATGTAGTTTGTAGACCATGGTCCCTTTGATAGATTCTGAAAGTTTGGTTAATATAGAATGTCCCTGAACGGAGGAATCCCTCTTTGTATTGTGCGAAGGGTCTAACAGGAATCATACAGCAGTGTTTGGTACCCATCGGAAGAGTATTTAATTAACAATATTCCGGTGTTGGTTTGGAGCGTATTAATCGCTCGTGCGGATAGTTATGGACATAAGAAGTTTATGTCCATTTCTATTATTTACTCATACTCAGGTATGCGGCGGGAAACCCAGTTTCCCACCCACCTGAGCTGTTGGAAATCGTCACAGCCCACCTGTATGAATCAACCTATGACCTTTTGTTATGATGCGGGGCCGAATTCCTTCGTCCAATGGACAATGGGATTGTAGGGACTATGAGATTGCATTGTGTGTGGGGCATAAATAGGCAGGCCGACCATATCCAACTTCACTCTCATCAACGGTTTTCTTGCTGATAATCGGGAGCTGGATATCGAGGCGCATGCGATCATACCCTTTGTGCGTAAGTTTCTCTCCGTAATCATTGTCTTACTGTGAGCCAATCTCTCTCTCTCCGTCTCTCTCTCTCTCTCCGTCTCTCTCTCTCTCTCTCCCTTCTCTTTCTCTTGTATCTCCCATTGACTATTATCATATTGTATTAGATTAGCATAGTATTGTATTGTATTTCTTGTATAGTTATTTGGTTAGGAAGTCTCTGTTATATTGTAGTGTATCATTTGTACTGTGATTCTTTTTGCAAGTATAATAGTTATAATACAGATAATAGGCTTTGGACCCTAAACAAGTATCTGTGTATTTTTCTCATAGTGTTAAGTGTTCACTTGAGCGTCGGTGACGCTCAAGCAGCTTTGTAGTTAGTCAGGTTACACAAGGTTGCACTTACACCCTGTATTCACATTAAGGTATTCTGTGTATTACTTTGATAAAAGGTTTAGACATAAAGGTATAGCGTTGTGAGCGTCTGCGCCGCTGGTGATCTCCTCGTGGTCTCGAGCGTCCGCTACGCCGTAGCGTATCATTACTCTAGTCATAGCCAATAACGTGTTGTCCTGTGATCACTGGGCCGTGAGCGAACGTGACGCTTGAGCGCCTCGCCTTCGGCTGAGCGATCGTTACGCAACTAGCGTACCCTTACGGTACTTCTTAAGTGATCAGCGTACAGTGTTCTTAGACTTCATTAAGGGTTGTTTATACGACAAAAGAATTTAGCATTGTCAGGACCCATGGTCTCTACCGCTCAGACAGGATCTGCTACAGCAGGGGCCCTGTCTGTTCCAAGACTTACCGCGGCTGCGTTGGACGGCATGGCGGTTGAATTCCGGATCCTAAAGCAAAAGGGCATTCTGGAGGAAGTCATTCCTACGCTGATAAAAGCCAGGAAAGAAGTAACCGCAAACCATTATCACCGTATTTGGCGAAAATATGTTGCGTGGTGTGAGGCCAGGAAGGCCCCAACAGAGGAATTTCAGCTGGGTCGTTTTCTGCACTTCCTACTGTTAGGAGTGACTATGGGCCTAAAATTGGGTTCCATTAAGGTCCAGATTTCGGCTCTGTCGATTTTCTTCCAGAAAGAACTGGCTTCACTGCCTGGAGTTCAGACATTTGTAAAGGGAGTGCTACATATTCAGCCCCTTTTTTGTGCCTTCTGTGGCACCTTGGGATCTCAACGTGGTGTTGAGTTTCTTAAAATCACATTGGTTTGAGCCACTTAAAACTGTGGATTTGAAATATCTCACGTGGAAAGTGGTCATGTTATTGGCCTTGGCTTCGGCCAGGCGTGTGTCAGAATTGGCGGCTTTGTCATGTAAAAGCCCTTATCTGATTTTCCATATGGATAGGGCAGAATTGAGGACTCGTCCCCAGTTTCTCCCTAAGGTGGTATCAGCTTTTCACTTGAACCAACCTATTGTAGTGCCTGCGGCTACTAGGGACTTGGAAGATTCCAAGTTTCTGGACGTAGTCAGGGCCTTAAAAATTTATATTTCCAGGACGGCTGGAGTCAGGAAAACTGACTCGTTTTTTATCCTGTAGGCACCCAACAAAATAGGTGCTCCTGCTTCTAAGCAGACTATTGCTCGCTGAATTTGTAGCACAATTCAGCTGGAGCATTCTGCGGCTGGATTGCCGCATCCTAAATCAGTAACAGCCCATTCCACTAGGAAAGTGGGCT
This sequence comes from Pseudophryne corroboree, assembly GCF_028390025.1. NCBI lineage: Eukaryota > Metazoa > Chordata > Amphibia > Anura > Myobatrachidae > Pseudophryne > Pseudophryne corroboree. The sequence goes on along the minus strand of NC_086444.1, from coordinate 373,486,931 downwards.
CATCTTGGGCGGCTGCCCGAGGGGTCTCGGCTTTACAACTTTGCCGAGCTGCAACTTGGTCAGGGGCAAACACGTTTGCTAAATTCTACAAATTTGATACCCTGGCTGAGGAGGACCTTGAGTTCTCTCATTCGGTGCTGCAGAGTCATCCGCACTCTCCCGCCTGTTTGGGAGCTTTGGTATAATCCCCATGGTCCTTACGGAGTTCCCAGCATCCACTAGGACGTCAGAGAAAATAAGATTTTACTCACCGGTAAATCTATTTCTCGTAGTCCGTAGTGGATGCTGGGCGCCCATCCCAAGTGCGGATTGTCTGCAATACTTGTATATAGTTATTGCCTAACTAAAGGGTTATTGTTGAGCCATCTGTTGAGAGGCTCAGTTATATTTCATACTGTTAACTGGGTATAGTATCACGAGTTATACAGTGTGATTGGTGTGGCTGGTATGAGTCTTACCCGGGATTCAAAATCCTTCCTTATTGTGTCAGCTCTTCCGGGCACAGTATCCTAACTGAGGTCTGGAGGAGGGGCATAGAGGGAGGAGCCAGTGCACACCAGATAGTACCTAATCTTTCTTTTAGAGTGCCCAGTCTCCTGCGGAGCCCGTCTATTCCCCATGGTCCTTACGGAGTTCCCAGCATCCACTACGGACTACGAGAAATAGATTTACCGGTGAGTAAAATCTTATTTATTGTGGTTACAGTTTTGTTATTTAAAGAAATATGTGACAAACTTTCTAGTACATTTGAATTATTATTATTATTGCTTGTATTTGTATGTCTGCAATGCTTGATCAAAATATACTAAGCAGCGGGTTCTAAATCTTGACGGATTTTTCTTGGTGTTGCACCGATTTACTAAGGCCAAAACCGCAGAGAAACCACGCACCCCAACAATAGACTTGCTTGTGGTTGGGGAGCTTGGGAGAAACACTGGTGCTTTTCGAGGGATTCCAGCCCTGCGCTGAGCAGTTTGGGCTGGTTGCCATTATGGCAGGCAGTGGCGTATTTCCCACTATGCATGTGCCTAGGGGCGCTGCTTGTTGAGGGCGGCACTCAAAATAAGACAGAGCCGCCGGGTTTCTCCTCCTCCTACCTGTCATCCAGAGGTGGATCCCTGCGCCTCTCTCCTTCCCTCCGTGTGTCTGTGGCTGGCCAGATGGCTGTCCTACTCCAGGCCGGGCTCTGGCCGAGTCTAAGCGTCTTCTATAATCCTTTACCCCAGCCACTGGTAAGCACTGCATGCTGGCGGAACTCTGTACACAGGATCACTGTGTGGCGGGAGCGGTCCCTGAAATGCCGTCATAGCTGTGCACATGTGCAATAGTGTGCATAAGGTGTGCCAGTGTAACCAGGCATGGTGCGCGGATTCTGTCGTTGTGGGTATGAGCAGAGGCAGGGGGGCAGTGTGTGTGTGAAGTATGTGTAGGTGGTAGCTGCCCTCTGGCTGTGGAGTCTCAGTAGTGTCACGGAGGGATAGCAGTGTGCCAAGGCCAGTGGCACACCTCCTGTATATATGCACACATACAGATACCTATTGTTTGTGGGGGGAGAGGAGCAGACATGTGTGGGGAGGTGAAGGAATGGGTCCGGAATGAAATACCTGCAGACGGGATGCTGGCTGTTCGTATCCTGACAGCAGCATCCTGTCTGCCGGAATACCGGCTCCGAGTCCCCTTTCAGCTTGCTGCGCTCGCCACAGGTTCTATTCCCACTTGGTGGCGTGGACCCACCAACCGAGTGGGAATTAGGGGCGGGTGTCAGTATGGCAGCCGTTGTTCAAGTGGCTGCGTTTGGGATTCCAGCGTTGGTATCCTGAATGCCGGGATCCTGACTGCCGGCATTTTGACTGCATCCCAAAGGAAGTAACAGATCTGGGGTGCAGTGAATTGGTGTCATGGTGGCCACCTTCAGACCAGAAATGGTCGTGATTATCCACGTAAGGCAGGTCAGCCACTATGGAAGAAAGGCCCCCTGCCAATATCTGCCAACAAAAGCCAAGCAGGTGGGGTCCTGGGTCATCTACTTTGTGATCTGGCCATTTTCCTGACAGCAATTATGGTTTGTGCATGAGCATATAACTTAGACCAGCGATTTTCAACTACTGTGCCGCGGCACACTAGTGTGCCGTGAGCGGTCTCTAGGTGTGCCGCCGGCAGTCAGAGATGCCGCTGCCCGCCAGACAGATCCGTTGCCGCTTGCCAGGCAGAGACCCGCCGCCCGCTGCAATCAATAGCCGGCTCGGGCAGCGCTGTGCAGTGTGCACTTCCGCGTGCGTGACCTATGAGTTGGCCACGTCTCATTCCTGCCTGCAGTGCCTGCTCGCCCGCCCACTGGCCACTCCATGTCGCATTCCTGCCTGGAGCGCCCGTCCGTCCACTGGCCACTGCAGCTCCTCCATCCATGCTGCCATCACAGCATTACAGCTGCAGGTTTTACATTTAAAATAAAAAATGTATTTATTTATGTAGGGAATGTTTGGAATCACTGGAGGGGGGGGGGAGGAGGGAGGAGGGAGGGAGGAGGTGAACAGCAGCAATTATTATTGGGGGCAGTGAGTGGAATTACCGGGGGGGGGGGGGGCAGTGTGTAGTAGAATCACTGGGGGAACAGTGTGTGGCATTATTAAGAAATAGATATGTTTTACTGACAAACGGGATGTTGGCTGTCAGTATACCGATAGCGGCATCCCGTCTGTTTAATTACTGTGGGGGCCAATGTGTTTTTTTTTTCCGTGGCGCACTAATGGTGTGCCTTGGCAATTTACAAATCTTATGAGTGTGCCGCGAGTTGAAAAAGGTTGAAAATCACTGACTTAGACAGTAACAAAGACCCTTTCGCTCTATTCATTACACCATTTCATACAGCTATCTAAACCTTTGGAACGGCTTATCTGTCAGTGGCGGATTTCCTCCTTGGCATGTGCTAGGTTTGCTACTAGTTGAGGGCGGCACAGCAGGTTGGACCCTGCCTCTTGCCACTTTGGAGCAGCAGGGCCTTGTTTTTTTTTCCACATGGAAAGGAGAGGCTGAAGGGGTGGAGGTACTAGTGACCCAGAGGTCTACTTCTGTCATACAGATGCAGATCCTAGGCTGCTTGTGAGGTAAGTGTGTATTTGTGAAGTAGGGGGGACAGTGTTTGGGGATAGGTGAGGTGATGGGTCAGTGAGCTGTGTTGACAGCAATGGGGTAAATATCTAAATTGTCTTTATGGAGGTGGGGGAGGTAGCGCACGCTATGTGCACTGATACGGTGGTGTCCCCCCCCCATGAATGACAGCGATGGAGTGTGCAAGTTATAGTGCCCTTGTCATTATCGCAATGTTATCTTTTAGATAGCACGCCAATATGCAGGGCAATGTAAGAACTGAGTTTCAACTCCCCCACTCCAGCAGACAAGATGATCATACATGACAAGCATGAAGAATATGTGGTCTCATTTAACTAGGGAGCGCATTCTGCAGAATTGGTCATAATAATTTCAGTATGAGAACGTGAGGGAACCTAAAGAGAAAGAGAATCGGCCATATACCATCATGTCGGACGACATGAGCACGGAACATCAGTAAATCAACCAACAGTAGAAAATTATATAAAGGTAACCCGTCCGTCAATGATAAATGTTCTATTTTATAAAAAAGGTATATAAGACAAAAATTGTAACAATATAATTTGCAAAATAGAAGCGAGAAAAAAAAGGGTAGAGGAAAAAGAGACAAAAGAGAAAGAGGCGGGAAGAGGAAAGGGGGGGGGGGGACACACAAAATACACAAAACCAAGACAAAGACAGTATGCACCACTAGTCCTGAGAGGAGTAAGGATCCTACAGAGGAGGTGTGAAGCACTTAAATTCTGTGAATGCGGTTACACAGTCAAAACATGTAAGGTCACATTGTATATAAACCCTTGGATATAAAACATTCAGGTAACCTGTCTAAGCAGGAACCAAGTAGTAGACTCAAAATTCTTTTGAATACTGAGTTGAGTGGAGTCATCATAACTCTGTATAACAGTATCCCATTTCCTATCAAATCTAGGAGCCCCTGACTCTACGTCAAGCACTACAGCTTGTCTTTCATAAAAGATATTATTTAGTAGAGATGCTTTCAATTCTGCAATAGATGGAGAGTGACTATGCAACCAATGAGTAAGAATTAACTCCTTGGCAATAGTAAGTATAACAGTTAGAGCAGGTACAATCCTCGTTTTCTGTAGGATTAAATCCCAGTCTGAGAAGCAATAAAGTAGGCAGGGGACCAGGAGTTTGCGAAGGTGGAGTGAGAAGACAACATTAACATAGTTCATTAACCTGTCCAAAAAAGTCCTTATTTCTCTAACATCCTAGTGGATGCTGGGGACTTCGTAAGGATCATGGGGATAGACGGGCTCCGCAGGAGACATGGGCACTTTAAGAAAGAATTTAGGTTCTGGTGTGCACTGGTTCCTCCCTCTATGCCCCTCCTCCAGACCTCAGTTTGATACTGTGCCCAGACGAGCTGGGTGCTTTTCAGTGAGCTCTCCTGAGTTCGCTGAAAGTATTTTGTTAGGTTTTTTATTTTCAGGGAGCTCTGCTGGCAACAGACTCCCTGCATCGTGGGACAGAGGGGAGATAAGCAGCCCTACTCTCTGAAGCTAGGTCCTGCTTCTTAGGCTACTGGACACCATTAGCTACAGAGGGATCGTACGCAGGATCTCACCCTCGCCGTCCGATCCCAGAGCCGCGCCGCCGTCCCCCTCGCAGAGCCGGAAGACAGAAGCCGGGTGAGTATGAGAAGCAAGAAGACTTTAAATCGGCGGCAGAAGACTCCGTTCTTCACTGAGGTAACGCACAGCACTGCAGCTGTGCGCCATTGCTTCCACACACCTCACATACTCCGGTCACTGTGAGGCGCAGGGGGGGGGGGGGGGCAAAAGTACACATATATACAGTTGGGCACTGTATATATGTATGAGCCCCCGCCAAGAAAATGCATATTTAAGCGGGACAGAAGCCCGCCGTCGAGGGGGCGGGGCTTCTTCCTCAGCACTCACCAGCGACATTTCCTTGCATAAGAGGTTAGATAAAGCTGAAGCCTCAGGACAGTCAGGGTCCCAACCCGTGCCTGATCCTATGTCGCAGAGGCCGTCAGGGTCTCAGAAGCGCCCACTATCCCAAATTATTGACACAGATACCGACATGTATTCTGATTCCAGTGTCGATGACGATGATGCAAAGTTACAGCCTAAGTTGGCTAAATCACTCCGATATATGATTATAGCAATTAAGGATGACACAAGGATGTCCCTGACACAAGGGTTTATATGTATAAGGGAAAGAAACCTGAGGTAACTTTTCCCCCCTCACACGAACTGAATGAGTTATGTGAAAAAGCTTGGGAATCTCCAGATAAAAAAATGCAGATTTCCAAACGGATTCTTATGGCGTATCCTTTCCCGCCAACGGACAGGTTACGATGGGAATCCTCCCCTAGGGTGGACAAAGCTTTAACACGCTTATCCAAAAAGGTAGCCCTGCCGTCCCAGGATACGGCTACCCTCAAGGATGCTGCTGATCGCAAACAGGAGGGTACCCTGAAGTCCATTTATACACATTCAGGTACCTTGCTCAGACCGGCAATCCCGTCGGCCTGGGTCTATAGTACAGTAGCGGCATGGACTGATACCTTATCAGAGGAGTTGGATACCCTAGATAGGGATACTGTTTTATTGACCCTGGGGCATATTAAAGACGCTGTCCTTTATATGAGAGATGCTCAAAGAGACATTAGTCTACTGGGTTCTAGAATAAATGCTATGTCAATTTCTGCCAGAAGGGTCCTGTGGACTCGGCAATGGACAGGTGATGCCGACTCAAAAAGGCATATGGAGGTTTTACCTTATAAGGGTGAGGAATTGTTTGGGGAGGGTTTCTCGGACCTGGTCTCCACAGCTACGGCTGGAAAGTCAAATTGTTTGCCATATGTTTCCTCACAGCCAAGAGAGCACTGTATTATCAAATGCAGTCCTTTCGATCACAGAAAAACAAGAAAGTCTGAGGTGCGTCCTTTCTTGCCAGAGGCAGGGGCAGAGGAAAGAAGCTGCACAACGCAGCTAGTTCCCAGGAACAGAAGTCCTCCCCGGCCTCTACAAAATCCACCGCATGATGCTGGGGCTCCACAACCGGAGCTAGGCCGGGTGGGGGCGCGTCTTCGAAATTTCAGCCACAAGTGGGTTCACTCCCAGTTGGATCCCTGGGCAATAGAGATTGTGTCTCAGGGATACAAGCTGGAATTCGAGGAGATGCCCCCTCACCGATACCTCAAATCGGCCCTGCCAGCTTCCCCCCACGAGAGGGAAATAGTGTTAACTGCAATTCACAAATTGTATCTTCAACAGGTGGTGGTCAAGTTTCCCCTCCTTCAACAAGGAAGGGGTTATTATTCGACCATGTTTGTAGTCCCGAAACCGGACGGTTTGGTCAGACCCATATTGAATTTAAAATCCCTGAACATATACCTGAAAAGGTTCAAGTTCAAGATGGAATCGCTGAGAGCGGTCATCACAAGCCTGGAAGGGGGGGATTTTATGGTGTCTCTGGACATAAAGGATGCATACCTTCATGTCCCCATTTATCCACCTCATCAGGCGTACCTCAGATTTGTGGTACAGGATTGTCATTACCAATTTCAGACGTTGCCGTTTGGTCTCTCCACGGCACCGAGAATATTTACCAAGGTAATGGCGGAAATGATGGTACTCCTGCGGAAGCAAGGAGTCACAATTATCCCATACTTGGACGATCTCCTCATAAAAGCGAGATCAAGAGAGCAGTTGCTGATCAGCGTAGCACTTTCTCTGGAAGTGTTACGGCAACACGGCTGGATTCTCAATATTCCAAAGTCACAGTTGGTTCCTACGACTCGTCTGCCTTTCCTGGGCATGATTCTAGACACAGACCAGAAAAGGGTTTATCTCCCGATGGAGAAAGCTCAGGAACTCATGACACTGGTCAGGAACCTATTAAAACCAAAACAGGTGTCAGTGCATCACTGCACTCGTGTCCTGGGAAAGATGGTGGCATCATACGAGGCCATTCCCTTCGGCAGGTTCCATGCGAGGAATTTTCAATGGGACTTACTGGACAAGTGGTCCGGATCACATCTTCAGATGCATCGGTTAATCACCCTATCCCCCAGGGCCAGGGTGTCACTTCTGTGGTGGCTGCAGAGCGCTCACCTTCTTGAGGGCCGCAGATTCGGCATTCAAGACTGGGTCCTGGTGACCACGGACGCAAGCCTCCGAGGTTGGGATGCAGTCACACAGGGAAGGAATTTCCAAGGTCTTTGGTCAAGTCAAGAGACTTGCCTTCACATCAACATCCTGGAACTAAGGGCCATATACAACGCCCTACGTCAAGCGGAGACCCTGCTTCGCGACTAACCGGTTCTGATTCAGTCAGTCAACATCACTGCAGTGGCTCATGTAAACTGCCAAGGCGGCACAAGGAGCAGAGTGGCGATGGCGGAAGCCACCAGAATTCTTCGCTGGGCGGAGAATCACGTAAGCGCACTGTCAGCAGTGTTCATCCCGGGAGTGGACAACTGGGAAGCAGACTTCCTCAGCAGACACGACCTCCACCCGGGAGAGTGGGGACTTCATCAGGAAGTCTTCGCACAGATTACAAGTCGGTGGGAACTGCCACAGGTGGACATGATGGCATCCCGCCTAAACAAAAAGCTACAGAGGTATTGCGCCAGGTCAAGAGACCCTCAGGCGATAGCTGTAGACGCCCTGGTGACACCATGGGTGTTCCAGTCGGTCTATGTATTTCCTCCTCTTCCTCTCATACCCAAGGTGCTGAGGATAATAAGAAAAAGAGGAGTGAGAACAATACTCATTGTTCCAGATTGGCCACGAAGGACTTGGTATCCAGATCTGCAAGAAATGCTCACAGAGGACACGTGGCCTCTTCCTCTAAGACAGGACTTGTTGCAACAGGGGCCCTGTCTGTTCCAAGACTTACCGCGGCTGCGTTTGACGGCATGGCGGTTGAACGTCGGATCCTAGCAGAGAAAGGCATTCCGGATGAGGTCATTCCTACGCTGATAAAGGCTAGGAAGGACGTGACAGCTCAACATTATCACCGTATATGGCGAAAATATGTTGCTTGGTGTGAGGGCAGGAATGCTCCTACGGAGGAATTCCAGCTGGGCCGTTTCCTTTACTTCCTACAGTCCGGAGTGAATTTGGGCCTAAAATTGGGTTCCATTAAGGTCCAGATTTCGGCCCTATCCATTTTCTTTCAAAAGGAGTTGGCTTCTCTACCTGAAGTTCAGACGTTTGTAAAGGGAGTGCTGCATATTCAGCCCCCTTTTGTGCCTCCAGTGGCACCTTGGGATCTTAACGTGGTGTTGAGTTTCCTGAAATCCCACTGGTTTGAACCACTCAAAACGGTGGAGTTGAAATATCTCACGTGGAAGGTGGTCATGCTATTTGCCTTGGCTTCGGCTAGGCGTGTGTCAGAGTTGGCGGCTTTGTCACATAAAAGCCCCTATCTGGTTTTCCATGTGGATAGAGCAGAATTGCGGACCCATCCACAATTTCTGCCAAAAGTGGTTTCATCCTTTCATATAAACCAACCTATTGTGGTGCCTGTGGCTACTACTGACTTGGAGGATTCCGAGTTACTTGATGTGGTCAGGGCTTTGAAGGTTTATGTAGCCAGAACGGCTAGGGTCAGGAAAACAGAGTCTTTGTTTATCCTAGGAAATTTAAGAACTGGTGGTAAAGACCATGCGCCTAAAGCTGCCCCTGTCCCAATAGGTAAAGAAGTGTCACCCACACTTTAAAACGAACTAGACAAAAAATGTATTACCAAGAGGGTCTGGGGCGCTTGATTCAATTAGTCGTATTCACCGGGAATATGGCTCTTAAAGATAACAACAAATACAAACATAGCGTATAACTGTGATGATGAATGAAATAATAAGACAGTGTGGCCGGACTCGTACCCCAAGGTGGATAAAATGCACTTTGAACAATCCAACCACTGCTGTAAACGATCCCAAATTCTATTCTTAGTTCTCCCGACAATTCAGATTCTTCCCGATACACTCACAGATGGTACATGTGGGAGTAAAATTCCGAATAGTGTAATACTGTTTATCAGATGTGAAAACACAGATAGGAGTATCAAATGGACTCTCACCATTAATTAGATGTTTAATAGGCATATATGGAGAAACCACTCCAAGTGTGTGCGTGGGTCCCTGTTGTGATTGGACTCCTTGTCTTTACTCTCCTGAAAGTCAGGATCCTCCCCAATCCACTCACAATGGGTATATGTGAAAAGAAGGCTCCAAATAGTGTAAAAACATTTATTATAACTAATTAAAACATAAACATGGGCAGAAAATGGACTCTCACCATCCAATAGATGCAAAATGTACAAAAAGCAAGTTTTCAGATGATCGCCAAACGTCCCCAGGATTCGTCGCCAAACAAGGTAAGTAGTGCCAATCACCGCCCAGAACCTCCACCAACGCGTTTTGATAAAGCTAAATATTTATCGTGTATATAACCTTATATGAGGTCTTAGAACACTGTACGCTATCTACGTAAGAAGTACCGTAAGGGTACGCAAGTTGCGTATCGATCGCTTAGCCGTGATCGAGACGCTCAGGCGTCACGTTCACTCACGGCCAAGTGATCACAGGCAGGCAGACTATTGGCTGTTGACTATCGTAATGATTCGCTATAGCGTAGCGGCGCTCGGGACCACGAGGAGATCACCAGCGATGCAGACGCTCACAACGTTAAACCTTTATATCTATACCTTTAGCAATGAAATACACAGCAAACCTTAGTGTAGAGACAAAGTGTAAGTGCAACCTAGTGTAACCTGATTAACTACAAAGCTGCTTGAGCGTCACCGACGCTCAGGGAATATTTAACACTAAAAAAGAATACACAGATACCTGGGCTTAGGGTCCGAAACCTATTATGTGTATTATGACTATTATACTTGCAAAAAGAATCACAGTACAAAGCATACACTACAATATAACATAAACCAACTAACCAGATAACTACACAGGAAATACAATATAATACAATTAAGTCTAATCAAGGGAAAATACGAGAGAAAAAGAGAGGGAGAGAGAGAAATGGCTCACAGTAAGACAATATGATTACGGAGAGAACTTACGCACAAGGGGAACGATCGCATGCGCCTCGATATCCAGCTCCCGATTATCAGCAATGAGAACCGTTGAAGAGAGTGAAGTTGGATATGGTCGGCCTGCTATTTATGCCCCACACACAATACAATTCAATGGTCCCTACAATCTCATTGTTCATTGGACACAGGAATTCGGCTTCGTATTGTAACAAAAGGTCATAGGTTGATTCATACAGGTGGGCTGTGACTATTTCCAACTGCTCAGGTGGGAGGGAAACTGGGTTTCCCGCCGCATGGGTAATAAAGTGCAAATAAAGTAAATGTTCATAAACTTCTTATGTCCATAACTATTCGCACGAGCGATTGATCTGCTTCAAACCAACACCGGAATATTTCTAATTAAATATTCTTCCGATGGATACTAAACACCACTGTATTACTCCTATCTGACCCTTCGTATCAAACAAAGAGGGATTCCTCTGTTCATAAACATTCTATATTAACCAAACTTTCAGAATCTATCAAAGGGACCATGATCTACAAAATACATTATTTGTGAAAATATGTAACGATTGAGTCGCACGCTACGACTACACAAACCTTACCGTAAATACGCATACCGTGCACCCGCAACAGCGGGTATGCGCCTTCACGGGAGAGCGCACGCATGCGCAGCGCGGACCAGTGTGAGGTGCAAATATGGCAGTGTGTATAGAGATATTTTTCTGACTTTGACAGTCCACCCTTTGGCAGTCAATAATAACTGCCACCTTCTAAAACATTTCAAAAGGAGAAAAATATATGTCAGGGGTTAATTCATTTCCATGGTTGGGTGAGGGAGAAGAGAGGAGTAGGTGTGAAGAAGGTATGACCTAGTGTGATAGCAGAAGCATGTGTGTATGAGTCCATGTTTGGGGGGGTCATGTATCATCGTGCCGTACGTGTTGTAAATCAAGCTTCGAGGTATTGCGAAGTATACATTTGAATTCCTTCTTATCCCGTGGTACGGGTCTGTGGATGGGCTGTCAAACTTTACCGAGCTCTTTTCGGATTTTGAACAAAATGGGGAGCACATTTTAGTTGATGATACATGAATGGGGGAATATGTGATTGCTGATATCTGTGCCTGTATTCCCTATACTATGTGTGTCATTACCTGAGGGTTGTAGAAATGAAGAAAAGACATAATTACGGTAAATGCGGTGGTATTCTATGTCAGGTTAATGTACATCTGTCGGTTGAAGTTTTGTTCGGTATCAGTTGAAAGTCGTCTTCTTTGCGCTGTTTTGCTCATTAGGCGTGAGCAATAAGCTTTGTCAATGCCATTAGATTTACAAAAAATGTTGGGCTAGCGTAATTTTAAGAATTCTAGGGAAACTGGGGATCCATGGCAAAGTTCATCAAATGTCCATATCTCAAGTGGTCAAAACTCCTTCTTTGGTCCATCCGTTGTCTGTATAGCGTCTCATCAACTTCCTCGTCCAAGGGGGTCTTGTTATCTTGGAGAAAAACCAGAAAAACAGGTGAAAGAAACGGACCGTAGAAATCGCATTTTCATCACATTATTGTTTCTATCATTGGGTCATAAATCAAATCCAGGTTAATTACAGTTTCCTCACTCCTCAAACTCATCACTCTGGTACTTTGTTTGCACCTCATTAAAGCCTGCCCGCATCTAAATATCAATCCAATCGATATAACGACACCTAAGATACATAGTAGAAACTTCCCAACATCCATTATGACTCCTTGAGCCCAGTCTCCCAAACCGGAGAACCAATTTCGCGGGTTCAACCATGACACCCAACCAGTCAGCTCATTACCTACAGCAGCAAGAGTGAGATTGTGTTTTCGACGAAATTCCCACTTTAATTGGAGAATATCGTCCATCTTTTGGTCTATGACCTCTACCGGATCCTCGGTGCTATTCGTGATATACGTGCAACACTTCACGCCGTACTGTGTTGCCAATGTAACACAATATCCGCCTGTCACTGCTGTGAGGTAATTAAGAACCATTCTATGCTGTACCAGTTCTGTTTTATAAGCCTGAAGTTCTCTTCCAGTATATCTAAACGTGTCATCATACATTTCAGTGATATTATCTAACAAATTGGCGAGTGCGGAAATGTATCTATAATTCATCACTCCTCGAGCGGTGCGAGTGAAATCTAACGCCACCAGAACCTGAATCCCGGTGGATTCATGGATCAGATCAGAGGCCGGATGCTCTAACCTTTCTGACAGTTGTCTTTTAACGAGGTGCTCGTAATGAGTGTGAGTATAAGGAGCTTGGGCACCACGGTGTATGTCTTTCATTTTATCATGTGTTACAGTCATTACTTCAGGCAATACTCTTCCAATATAACACAATCCTTCAGAGTTTGGGGCAAGCCACTTGTACGCCTTTCTCCCGCATATGAAATATGCATCATCGGGGAGAAGATATGGGACGGAGAAAGACATTACCATATTACACACCTTCCAGGTGAAATCTCCTAGCCCTAATTCTTCCATCTGCTTAATGCACGTATCAGGTTGTACGATATGTGCACAGTATCCTGGTGATACTTCTCCAACTCTAGTAATCCTATTTCCTAAGGTGTATCTATACCGGAAAGATTTTCCTCTGCTGGCTATGTGGCGTACAAGCTCTGTATCTGTAGGCATTCTATCTGCTCTATGTGAAAAGGTCATGGTGTGGTTACTTCATGATACTTCCCAATTTCCCGGCTTTCTGGGATTGGAGATGTTAAAACATAATAGGGACCTATCCACGTGGTATTGGTGGAGCTTCAAACTAGGAGGGCTGGAGATATTAAACCTCCGGTCCACCGGTCTCCCACCATTTAACTCAAGTACCTCTCCTATCGTTAAAGGAAATGGTACTAGCCCTGATTTGCTATGACCCTGAGGTACTTGAGAGCATACCCAACAATCTGTTTTGTTTAATACATTACCCACTAAGGAGTGATAATCACTCAATGGATGCCGGTCCATATGGATATTAAAACTGGATTGGCATTTCTTAATGCACCCATCTTCAATGACATTGTTACAGAGCCTACAGATACAATTTTCTTCAGCTAACAATCCGTCACAATTTCTTCTATGGTCAATGCTATCGGATCGTTTTCTGATACTCGCCTTTGCTTGTTGGTTAGGTTGATCTTGGAAAACTACGCCTCCATCTTTATCATCAGAACTCATTCCAGAACCTCTATCGACCTCCATGGTACTCTCGCCGGAACAGACTGCTCTGGTCAACATCATGGTCAACAGGAAAATCCGGATCACAGTCTCTTGGGGCAAGTCCATCTTATAGGAGGAAACGGAGAAAAATGAGAAAGGGGAAAAAGAATTTTCAAGGGAGAGGGGATGGGAAGTGGAGAAAAACAATAAAAGGGAGTGGGGAGTCGACAACTGCTTTCGGTCTTCAAGGCTCAGGTGCCGCTTCAGTCCTCCTGGAACAGACACTCCAGTTATACAACCTCTACCGTCTGTTCCTTATCACGGGACTTCTCTGGATCAGCAACCTTCTTGCAGTGGGATGAATGGACCCAAGTCTCTCTCTCAGCAACTTTCAATGCTGTAGTGCTAGTCAGTAAGACCTGGTATGGTCCTTCCCATCTGTCAATAAGGCAACCTGAGCGTAGAAAATTTCGTATCATTACATAATCCCCAGGTTCAATGTCATGACAATTACTATCAGGTAGATCAGGAATCACCAACTTTAGATTATCATTTTGATTCCTTAACTGTTTACTCATGTTAATCAAGTACTTTACAGTTACTTCATTGTTACATTTCAAATCATCCTGAGGGTTAATCATGACATGCGGTTGTCGACCAAATAAGATTTCAAAGGGGGACAGATTAAGAGGGGACCTGGGAGTGGTTCTGATACTGTACAATACAATGGGTAAAGCTTCTGGCCATGTCACTCCTGTCTCTGCCATCACTTTACTCAATTTATTTTTAATAGTGCTGTTCACTCTTTCGACCTTCGCACTCGCCTGTGGACGGTACGGAGTGTGCAGCTTGCTATCAATTCCCATCAACTTACACATTCCTTGAAAGACATCACCTGTAAAATGGGTACCCCTATCACTTTCGATTATTCTAGGGATACCATATCTACATACAAATTCCTGCACAATTTTCTTAGCTGTAAACATAGCGGTATTTGTAGCTGCAGGAAATGCTTCGACCCAATTTGAGAAAACATCTATACAAACAAGTACATATTTCAAATTCCGACAAGGGGGTAATTGAATGAAGTCAATTTGTATTACCTGGAAAGGGCCGCCGGCAGGTGGGATATGGGATGGTTCTGTAGGTATTGCCTTTCCAATATTCTTTCTCAGACAGGTAAGGCATGACATTGCTCTTTTACTCGCATGAGAGGAGAATCCTGGGGCGCACCAATATGCTCTTACCAATTTGCACATTCCCTCCTTGCCTAGATGAGTCAGCCCGTGAGCTGCTTCAGCCAGACATGGAAGATATGCTCTGGGGGCCACTGGTTTACCATGTCCATCCGTCCAGAGTCCTGAGGACTCTTGGCCACATCCCTTTGCCTTCCAGACTGCCTTTTCCTGTGTGGAACACAAATTTTGCATTTTACACAACTTCTGTGTGTTGATGGTATTGAATACCATCAGTTGTGTGGTGTCTGTCTGTATGGGGGTAGCAGCTGCTAACTTAGCAGCTTCGTCTGCTCGGCTGTTACCAAGTGATACCGGGTCTTGGCTATATGTGTGTGCTTTACATTTGATAACAGCCACTCTGTCGGGTTCCTGTATCGCTGTTAGAAGCCTTTTTATGTGAGCTGCATGCGCTACCGGTGTACCAGCTGCCGTCATGAAATTTCTGAGGCGCCATAGGGCTCCGAAATCATGGACTACCCCGAATGCGTATCTAGAATCGGTGTAGATATTGGCTGACTTACCCTTAGCCAATTCACATGCTCTGGTTAGGGCGACCAGTTCAGCAACCTGGGCTGAGTGAGGTGGGCCTAGCGGTTCCGCTTCTATAGGGCTCCGAAATCATGGACTACCCCGAATGCGTATCTAGAATCGGTGTAGATATTGGCTGACTTACCCTTAGCCAATTCACATGCTCTGGTTAGGGCGACCAGTTCAGCAACCTGGGCTGAGTGAGGTGGGCCTAGCGGTTCCGCTTCTATGGTGTCTTGGTCATCTACGACTGCGTATCCAGTACACAAGTCTCCCGAGTCTGACTGTCTGTGACAACTACCGTCCGTGTAGAACGTGAGTTCTGCATCTTTCAGTGGGTTGTCACTGATGTCAGGCCTTGCGGTAAAATTTTGGGTCAAATATTCCATACAATCATGTGTATCTTCCTTTGTATTAAATCCTCCTTCCCCATCACTCTCACCTTCCACCCTTTGTGCCTGACCAGGCACACCTGGGAGATATGTTGCAGGATTTAATGCACTGCATCTCCTTATGGTGATGTTTACGGGGGCCATTAGTGCTAATTCCCATCTTGTAAACCTCGCTGATGAGACGTGTCTGGTTTGGGCAGAATTCAATAAGGCTGACACTGCATGTGGTGTATGGATTGTGAGGTTGTGGCCTAGCACGACATCTTCGCTTTTTGTCACTAGCAATGCTATTGCAGCCACGCTTCGCAAGCAAGTGGGGAGGGATCGCGCTACCATATCTAGCTGAGCGCTGTAGTATGCAACTGGCCTGCTGGCATCACCATGTTTTTGGGTTAGTACGCCTGCCGCGCAACCAGCACTTTCTGTTCCGTATAGTTCAAAGGGTTTCCCATAGTCTGGCATACCTAGTGCTGGTGCCTGCGTTAGGCACTGTTTGAGTCTCTCAAATGCTGTTTCGGACTCGTCTGTATGCGAGATCCTATCAGGTTTGTTTGAGGAGACCATTTCCTGCAAAGGTAACGCTAAAATGGAAAACCCTGGGATCCAATTGCGGCAATACCCACACATTCCTAAAAACGTTCTGATCTGTTGCTGGGTTTGTGGCAGGGTCATGTCTCTAATTGCTTGGATTCTATCAGCGGTCAGGTGTCTCAGTCCTTGTGTTAGACAGTGTCCCAAATATTTTACCTTAGTTTGGCATAATTGCAACTTGTCTTTGGTCACCTTGTGTCCGGTGTCTGAAAGATGAAACAGGAGCTGTTTCGTATCCTTCAGAGATGCTTCCAGTGAATCTGAACACAGTAATAAATCGTCCACATACTGTATCAATACTGATCCACTGTCTGGTTGGAAAGACTGTAAACAATCATGCAAAGCCTGGGAAAATATACTTGGACTGTCTATGAAACCTTGGGGTAGTCGAGTCCACGTATATTGGACTCCTCTGTATGTGAATGCAAACAAATATTGGCTGTCAGGGTGCAGAGGTACCGAAAAGAAGGCGGAGCAGAGGTCAATAACAGTGAAAAATTTGGCAGTGGGAGGGATTTGCATTAGGATGACAGCTGGATTTGGCACTACGGGGAACTGACTCTCAACTATTTTGTTAATCCCCCTTAGATCCTGCACTAGCCTGTAACCCCTCCCCCCACTCTTTTTAACAGGGAAGATGGGACTATTGGCAGTGCTGGACGTTCTTACCAGAATGCCCTGTTGTAGCAAGCGCTCTATTACTGGGTAAACTCCTAACTCCACCTCTGGCTTCAGAGGATACTGTGGGATTTTTGGAGCTATCCTACCATCTTTTACTTGCACAACTACTGGAGCTACGTTTGCCATTAATCCAGTGTCCTGTCCGTCTTTTGTCCAAAGTGACTCTGGTATCTGAAATGTCATTTCTTCTACTTGGGATGGATTCCTACTTGTCATAATAGTATGTGACATTAATTTTGATGGGGAGTCTAACATGTCTCGCACTTCCTGAGCGTGATTCTCAGGTATGTCCAAGAATACACCTTCAGGAGTACAATAAATGACGCACCCCATTTTACACAGTAAGTCTCTTCCCAGGAGATTGGTTGGTGCCGATGCAGCCAGCAAAAAGGAATGCTTGGTATGCAAAGGCCCTATTGTAATCTCGGCTGGTTTGCTAACAGGGTAGTGCTGGACTACTCCTGTTACTCCCATGGCTGGAATTGTCCTACCAGTGGTTCTCATGCCCACTGTCGAATTTATCACTGACTTGGCCGCCCCTGTGTCTACAAGAAAGTTTAAAGTTTTACCAGCTACATTAATTGCGACCTCGGGTTCACTTTCAAGGTTGGCAATCAATTTCACTGGCTGCAGATTACAGGTGTGGCCACACCCCTATTGGGTATGGTGACCTCCCTGAATCCCGCTGGCAGCAACTATTTGTGAGGGAGATAGTTGGGAACTACCAGAGGCATGCCAGTCTTTGTTTGGGGGATATCTTTTTGTTTCCCCTGTATGTGGCTCATAACTCCGTTTCTGCGGACCTTGCTCCCAATGTCGTGTGTCGTGTCGTTGTCTAGGGGGTTGGTATGATCTTTGCGAATTTTTCGCTCTACAGTCTCGTGCATAGTGTCCCTGTCTTTGACAAGAATAACATGTTATCATAGTTGACTTACCCACAGGGTTGGATGGTACATACGCAGGCTGCTTTGTGGTCAGGGCCTGTATACTTACCGACATTAGCTTATCACTCTGCGACTCCCTGTGTCTGGTGATGTTTCGGTCGTGATCAATAGCAGCCTCTCTCAAAGTGGACACTGACAGACCTCGCCAACATGGTTGCGTGGTCTGTACCCTTGCCTTTAAGGTTTCCTTCAAACCATCCATTAGTACAGATACTGCTACTTCTCGATGGTTTGGATTTGTCCTAATGTCCTCTATACCAGTGTACTTTGCCATTTCTAATAGTGCCCGGTGAAAATATTCTGCAGCTGTTTCTGACTCTTTTTGTTTAATGGAAAATATTTTGTTCCATTTAACAACTGCTGGGAAATGCTCCTTTAACTGTAAGTTTATCCTTCTTACGTTATCTTTGTTGTACACATCTGTAAGAGGTACGTCCAGATCTAGTCCACAGTCAGCTAAAAATTGGGCTGAGTCGACATTGGAGGGTAAACAAGCTTTTAGCAATATCTGCCAATCTTTATTATTGGGCTCTAAAGTGTTTCCTAAGTCTGTGATGTATTTTTGGCTGGCAACTAAATCTTTTCTAGGGTCAGGGAATTCAGACACTATGGTCCTTAATTCCATTCGGGAAAATGGGCTGTACATGGCAATGTTCCTTATGGGAGTGGCTCCTGATACATCTGTTTTCCCATTGGGAACTGCTATTACCCTAACAGGAGTAATTCTAACAACCTCATTCTGTGTAGATTCTACAGCTTGTGGTGAAATAGTCTCAGCATAATGCATGGTGCCGTACTTACCAGTTGATACGACCTCACCTATCCCTCCGCTAGGGGCCTTTACTAGTCTCGTGGGTGTTGCTGTGCCTACTGTGGTCTCTGCTATGGTGGCTGCTAGAGAGAGCGCTGAAATCGTTGTCGCTTCGTCCTCTTGATCACACTCCTGAGGAGAGTTCAAAACAGGGTACAACTTGCACGGGTTAATACTTGCATGGGTTAATGGGTTGACATTATCATTAACATTTACACAGTTACTAAGTGATTTTGTGTTACACCTTAGTGCGTCTTTCTCCGTAATCAACTTCTCTCCTGATATATATGGTGGCGGCGGGGCCGTGGCAATCAGTTTTCTGTTAGAGCCAGATCCTGCCGCCTGAGCCAAACCTCTCTGTATCTCACCTTCCTGTTGCCACAACTGTAAATAATCATAATGCTGAACTCGTCTCTTTGTTGATTTTATGAGACATATCCTCCTCCTTAAATTTTGTAACACCTCTGGGCTGAAGCTACCTATTCTTGGGAATTTCTCCCGGTCTTGTACCGTCATTCTCTCCCATTCATCACATAAAACCTCTGTGTGACTTCCATATTTCTCACACATGATATACCTGGCCGACCCAATTGGTCGGACCACTGAATCAACCCGAACCGAGGTTGATCGCCCCCTACCTGAACAACTTGCCCCCATAACTCTGCAGGCGTTGCTTGCTCTACCTCTGATCTCTATATCAAGGTCTTCAGCGAACCCTTACAGAAAACCAGATTGTTCACAATAGGCTGACGGTGGCGGTTTACCGAGTACCCCACTCACTCGCCCACGCCGACCAATGCGACCTGATCACACCGATATGGTGCTGGCGCACTCGACCCAGGGCACCTATAAAAACCGTTGTTTACTGGAACATGCGAGGGTTATCCGCAGAACACTTACTCTTTCCAGTAAAGGTGAGGTTTGTCAGATAGTTCCTGAGTGACCAGCGAACTTCCCTTCTTGAAAAAATAAAAAATTACACAAATCACGTCAGAATGTACAAATAGCGTTTGTGACCCCTTTACTCTAATGGTACTAGGTCAGATTACTAACTACTGCACACAATTACGTGCGGTCCAGTCGTTCAGTACATAAACAACTAAGTTTGTGTACGGAAAGACCAATGGAATCGAAACTTACGACTGCGAATTCCTTCAGCCAGAGCTTGTACGGCCTATATGGGTCTTGCACCAACCCTTCTTTTGGTGTTGTGCCTCTGAACTGTATAGCGGACTTCCCTGTTTACTGTACCTGGACCTGCTGGTCTACTATGACCTCCTGGTCTTGTTCTGTACGACCTCCTGGTCTGACCTCCTGGTCTTGTTCTATACTGGTCCGCTATACTCTAATGCTCAAATATTATGTTTAACTAAGGATGCCTCCCTAGCCACCGTGCACGTCACTTACACGCGTGTACCTCACGAGTACTCGACTTTTCTTGTGGTTCAACCTTTAAGTTATATAAACTTATGTAATACAAAAACACTCACTCATCACATGTACACTTTTGCTTCTATTTCTATTTCTGCGCAGAAATTTTTCTTTAACCCAGCTGTGTTACCAATTAGGAGCAGGATCTGTTAATTTAAATTTTTGGATTTCCAAAAATAGACTTGCGTTATTTATCGCCTGTGGCGCTATTTACCGCTTTGCGTTACTTATCGCGTTGCGTTAAAAATCAACTTATCGTGACTTGAGCTACGTGGGCGTAACCGGACGCTCCATTGCGTAATGTACGCTGCGTGCGTCTGCCTTTGGATTGCGTACACAAGTCTTTTGTTAGGGACACGTGTACGCAAAGCAAAGATCCACCGTAACACAATTTATACTTTTATCAATGTAGATGATCCTTGATCATCTACCACACAACACACTGACTTCGCCTTATCTCCCAGGCAAAACTGTGTGTTTGTCTATCTTTTAACTATATTACCTTTACTCTTAAACTATGAAATAACGGCAAATCTTTTTTTAGCACTTTTTTTCAACTATAAAACTGGCAGACAGGAGAGTGATATACGAAAATGAAAAAGAAAAAGAAATGCAGATATATATATGTGTGCGTGCGTGTGTACGCAGGACAGAAAAATAAACAGTTTTAAAAGACACTAGCGTTTTGTTCTTACCTCCGGTTCCCGGATTCCTTCAGCACTCTTTTATCTAAGCGAAGCAGACGCTTATCCCGTCAGCACTACGAGACAACCTCCTGCCCTTTGCTGAGGGATAATGTCTGCTGATCTACCTAGTGCAGATATGTGAAGGACAGGACGAGCCGCCAATTGATAAAGCTAAATATTTATCGTGTATATAACCTTATATGAGGTCTTAGAACACTGTACGCTATCTACGTAAGAAGTACCGTAAGGGTACGCAAGTTGCGTATCGATCGCTTAGCCGTGATCGAGACGCTCAGGCGTCACGTTCACTCACGGCCAAGTGATCACAGGCAGGCAGACTATTGGCTGTTGACTATCGTAATGATTCGCTATAGCGCAGCGGCGCTCGGGACCACGAGGAGATCACCAGCGATGCAGACGCTCACAACGTTAAACCTTTATATCTATACCTTTAGCAATGAAATACACAGCAAACCTTAGTGTAGAGACAAAGTGTAAGTGCAACCTAGTGTAACCTGATTAACTACAAAGCTGCTTGAGCGTCACCGACGCTCAGGGAATATTTAACACTAAAAAAGAATACACAGATACCTGGGCTTAGGGTCCGAAACCTATTATGTGTATTATGACTATTATACTTGCAAAAAGAATCACAGTACAAAGCATACACTACAATATAACATAAACCAACTAACCAGATAACTACACAGGAAATACAATATAATACAATTAAGTCTAATCAAGGGAAAATACGAGAGAAAGAGAAGAGAGGGAGAGAGAGAAATGGCTCACAGTAAGACAATATGATTACGGAGAGAACTTACGCACAAGGGGAACGATCGCATGCGCCTCGATATCCAGCTCCCGATTATCAGCAATGAGAACCGTTGAAGAGAGTGAAGTTGGATATGGTCGGCCTGCTATTTATGCCCCACACACAATACAATTCAATGGTCCCTACAATCTCATTGTTCATTGGACACAGGAATTCGGCTTCGTATTGTAACAAAAGGTCATAGGTTGATTCATACAGGTGGGCTGTGACTATTTCCAACTGCTCAGGTGGGAGGGAAACTGGGTTTCCCGCCGCATGGGTAATAAAGTGCAAATAAAGTAAATGTTCATAAACTTCTTATGTCCATAACTATTCGCACGAGCGATTGATCTGCTTCAAACCAACACCGGAATATTTCTAATTAAATATTCTTCCGATGGATACTAAACACCACTGTATTACTCCTATCTGACCCTTCGTATCAAACAAAGAGGGATTCCTCTGTTCATAAACATTCTATATTAACCAAACTTTCAGAATCTATCAAAGGGACCATGATCTACAAAATACATTATTTGTGAAAATATGTAACGATTGAGTCGCACGCTACGACTACACAAACCTTACCGTAAATACGCATACCGTGCACCAGCGGGTGCACGCAACAGCGGGTATGCGCCTTCACGGGAGAGCGCACGCATGCGCAGCGCGGACCAGTGTGAGGTGCAAATATGGCAGTGTGTATAGAGATATTTTTCTGACTTTGACAGTTTCGATAACCTTCTGTTATCTTTTTCAAGGTGTAGGAGGTAACTGCATGGTGAGTGGTATTTATACCAAACAATGAAACCTAAGTAAAAACCTAATACCAGACATAGACCAACTAGGTTTTTGCTTGGTCTATGTCTGGTATTGGTCTATGTCTATGTCTGGAATAGGTTGTTTGGCGACGAATCCTGGGGACGCCTGGCGATCATCTGAAAACTTGCTTTTTGTCCATTTTGCATCTATTGGATGGTGAGAGTCCATTTTCTGCCCATGTTTATGTTTTAATTAGTTATAATAAATGTTTTTACACTATTTGGAGCCTTCTTTTCACATATACCTATTGTGAATGGATTGGGGAGGATCCTGACTTTCAGGAGAGTAAAGACAAGGAGTCCAATCACAACAGGGACCCACGCACACACTTGGAGTGGTTTCTCCGTATATGCCTATTAAACATCTAATTAATGGTGAGAGTCCATTTGATACTCCTATCTGTGTTTTCACATCTGATAAACAGTATTACACTATTTGGAATTTTACTCCCACATGTACCATCTGTGAGTGTATCGGGAAGAATCTGAATTGTCGGGAGAACTAAGAATAGAATTTGGGATCGTTTACAGCAGTGGTTGGATTGTTCAAAGTGCATTTTATCCACCTTGGGGTACGAGTCCGGCCACACTGTCTTATTATTTCATTCATCATCACAGTTATACGCTATGTTTGTATTTGTTGTTATCTTTGTTTAAGAGCCATATTCCCGGTGAATACGACTAATTGAATCAAGCGCCCCAGACCCTCTTGGTAATACATTTTTTGTCTTTGTTTATCCTGTATGCATCCAACAAGCTGGGTGCTCCTGCTTCAAAGCAAACTATTGCTCGCTAGATCTGTAACACGATTCAGCAGGCTCATTCTGCGGCTGGATTGCCGCTGCCAAAATCAGTTAAGGCCCATTCCACTAGGAAGGTGGGCTCTTCTTGGGCGGCTGCCTGAGGGGTCTCGGCATTACAGCTTTGCCGAGTGGCTACTTGGTCAGGTTCAAACACTTTTGCAAAGTTCTACAAGTTTGATACCCTGGCTGAGGAGGACCTCGTGTTTGCTCAATCGGTGCTGCAGAGTCATCCGCACTCTCCCGCCCGTTTGGGAGCTTTGGTATAATCCCCATGGTCCTTACGGAGTCCCCAGCATCCACTAGGACGTTAGAGAAAATAAGATTTTACTTACCGGTAAATCTATTTCTCGTAGTCTGTAGTGGATGCTGGGCGCCCGTCCCAAGTGCGGAATTCTTCTGCAATACTTGTATATAGTTATTGCTTCAATAAGGGTTATGTTATGGTTGCATCAGGGTTGACCTGATGCTCTGTTGTTTATCATACTGGTAACTGGTTGTTTTCACTTGTTATACGGTGTGATTGGTGTGGCTGGTATGAATCTTGCTCTGGATTACCAAAATCCTTTCCTTGTACTGTCAGCTCTTCTGGGCACAGTTTCTCTAACTGAGGTCTGGAGGAGGGGCATAGAGGGAGGAGCCAGTGCACACCAGAACCTAAATTCTTTCTTAAAGTGCCCATGTCTCCTGCGGAGCCCGTCTATCCCCATGGTCCTTACGGAGTCCCCAGCATCCACTACAGACTACGAGAAATAGATTTACCGGTAAGTAAAATCTTATTTTTCCTACAGGCCAAAAAATTATGATAGTATGTGGCGTCAGCCTTCCCGCATTTAAAACAACGACCTGAAGAGGTCAGGGTAAAATAGTAATGTTGCTTCGGGGAGATGTAGGCTCTATTCAAGAACTTAAGGTATGTTTCCGGTAAGGCTGCTGATTTTAAAACGTAAGAGTGTGGAAGGTAACGTGGACATAAGGTCCGACATAGTCGGGAAATCAGGCATATCCTGCAACCAGCGGGAACGAAGTTTATATTGTAAAGTTCCCTTCCCAGAGTTCACAAGAATAGAGTACAAGTTACGTATCCTATAACCAAGACCCAAATTTGAATGCAGAAGAGGAGTAAGGGGGTCAATATCAGTATCAAGGGACATCGCGGGTGGTAATGAGTGTGCAAAATGGCGAGATTGTAGGTACATAAAGAAATGACAATTTGGTAATTTATATTTATTAATCAGGGTAGAGAAGGGGTATATTACACCGCCAGGGTCAAAGATATTTCAAATAGATGAAATGCCCTTTTCCTTCCATGTAAGGTAAGTATGGTTTTCGAGACCAGGGGTAATTGGGGATTACCCCAAAGTGTCGCAGAAGAGTACATTAGACTTTAAATGTGAAGGAATCAGTGAGGTAGGTGTATGGAGTAAGGCAGCTGGAGAAAAGGGGTGAAAAATGTGTTCTTCTATATCAGGGAGGGTGTATACCGAGCCACCAGAAAACCAGTCTGCAATGTAGCGAAACATAGCAGCATTCGAAAAAGCAGGGATGTCTGGCATCCCAAAGCCACCCCCCACCCTTGGCAATCGCAAAGTGTGGCGGAAGACTCTAGACTTCTTCCTTGACCAAATAAATCTTGTGAAGAGAGAATCAAACCGTTGGATATTAGACTTAGACAGCTAAGTGGGAGCATTTGGAGAACATAAGACAATTTGGGAAAAACAAAGTTCTTGATAACCACTACTCTACCAGATAATGACAAAGGTAAATCTATCCTACCCTTCAATATTTTCTCCGCAGAGGAGTAGATGTGATGGAAATTTGTAGAATAAAGGGCGTCCAAGGCAGGGGGGATCATAATACCCAAATACTTGAGCAGGGAGCGATAAATTGTGAATTGTGACATTGTAGAAGATAATGGGGGGTTGAAGAATGGCCAGAGCTCAAGGGGAGGAGACAGGATTTATCATCGTTTATTCTGAAGCCTGAGAAGGAACCAAAGTGTTCAATCATTTGTTTTATAGCAGGGATGGAGGATTGGGGCCTTGAGATAAACAATAGCATGTCATCAGCAAACAAACTGAGTTTTACTTCAGTTGTTTTAATGATAATACCAGTATACAAGGGAGTTGTACGTAGGGCAATGGCTAGTGACTCTATGGCTATAGCAAATAAAAGAGGCGAGAGGGGACAACCTTGCCTGGTTCCCCTATAAAGAGGAATCTGGGAAGAAAGATAATTATTAGAAAGAATTTGGGATGAGGAATTGTAATATAGAAGACACACTGCATGGATGAAGGCATCCGGGAACCCAAACCTGTGCATGGTATCAAACAGGTGACTAGGTCGAAAGCCTTTTCAGCATCCCTAACCTGCAGAAATACAGCTGGCCTGGTGCAGCAGGTTACACAGGGCAATACAATCATCAGTGATATTGTCAACAGCACCTGGGGAGGGAGTGTATTCACCACAAATGCCACACACATACACACAGAGTCCTGTCCCCACACTCACTACAGATTACATACACACACACACACACACACACACACTCCTGTCCTCACACTCACTACAGATTACATACACACACACTCCTGTCCTCACACTCACTACAGATTACATACACACACACACTCCTGTCCTCACACTCACTACAAATTACATACACACAGTCCTGTCCCCACACTCACTACAGATTACATACATACACACACTCCTGTCCTCACACTCACTACAGATTACATACACACACACTCCTGTCCTCACACTCACTACAGATTACATACACACACACACTCCTGTCCTCACACTCACTACAGATTACATACACGCACACTCCTGTCCTCACACCCACTACAGATTACACACAGTCCTGTCCCCACAATCACTACAGATTACATACACACACACTCCTGTCCTCACACTCACTACAGATTACACACACACAGTCCTGTCCCCACACTCACTACAGATTACATACACACACACTCCTGTCCTCACACTCACTACAGATTACACACACAGTCCTGTCCCTACACCCACTACAGATTACACACACACACACACTCCTGTCCTCACACTCACTACAGATTACATACACGCACACTCCTGTCCTCACACCCACTACAGATTACACACAGTCCTGTCCCCACAATCACTACAGATTACATACACACACACTCCTGTCCTCACACTCACTACAGATTACACACACACACAGTCCTGTCCCCACACTCACTACAGATTACATACACACACACTCCTGTCCTCACACTCACTACAGATTACACACACAGTCCTGTCCCTACACCCACTACAGATTACACACACACACACACACACACACACACCTGTCCTCACACTCACTACAGATTACACACACACGCACACACACAGTCTTGTCCCCACACTCACTACAGATCACACACACACAGTCCTGTCCCCACACTCACTACAAATGTTACACACACACTGCAGATGTTACCCACACACACACACAGTGTCCAGGTTCTGGCAGCTACTCACCCCAGTCACTATGCACGGGTGGCTGCTGCTGTAACTGCGGGTCCCTATTTCCCTCCTCCCCTGACAAGCAGCTCAGCTCTGGTGTCTGCCTTTCTTCACTTCCTGGATTGGTCACATGACCAAACTGAGCTGTCCATCAGATCTCACACACGCCCCCACTGTGAGGCATGCCTCACATTTCTCTGTTCTACGCGGTCTAATTGCCCACTGTGTAGCCCCGCCCATCTGTGGAGGCAGTATCCGACAGTGTGAGAGATGAGGCTGAGCTGCTGCTGCCTCATCGCTCTCTCCCTGCAATTGAATGAGCCCCGCAACTCTGGTGAATTTTATCTATAAAGATGATTGCAATTATAGAAAGAAGATGCTTATACTGTAAGTTATAAATATCTTCTTTGTGTTCTTCCAATCATTTTTATAATGAGAACTCTGAGTATGATAGGGAGCATGACAGGTGAGGCTCCGCGACACCCATAGATTGGGAATAGAATGCTAGGGGCTTGTTATGCTCACACCCCCCCCCCCTCCCTTTCCCGGCGGCATTACGCTGCCGGGATGCAGGCGGAGGTATGCTGGCCGCCGGTCACGCAGTGCACACTCCTATTATCATCATCATCATACTCTATATGGCGCCACAAGTGGCCCTTAAGCATCATACAGAGTACAGAAACAGAAACAGTGTGAACAGAACAATAAAACTTAATTTTTCATACAAAACATTGCAGAACATGGACAAGGTATATAAACATTGCTGCTGTAGCTGCCATACCCAGATGAGCAGCAGACGGCGACATCCACGTGATTGATGCTGTTGTTGACAGTGGAAAGCATGTTATGGTCGACAGTCATTAGGTCGACCACTATTGGTCGACATTGACATGGTCGACATGGACACATGGTCGACACATGAAAATGGTCGACACATGAAATGTCAACACATGAAAAGGGGGCAACGTGAGTTTTTTTTTAACTTTTTTTGGTGTCATTTTTTGCGTAAATTGACTGGGAACCCCAATTAGTGCACCGCGTCCCCTCGCATGGCTCGCTTCGCTCGCCATGCTTCAGGCATGGTGCCTTCGCTCCGCTACCCCTTCGCTCGGCACAGATTACCGTTCCAATCGTAGTCCACGTGGATCGTAAGGTATGGAAAAGTTCCCCAAAAGACAAAAAGTTAAAAATCTCACGTCGACCTTTTCATGTGTCGACCTTTCAGGTGTCGACCATTTTCATGTGTCAACCATGTGTCCATGTCGACCATGTCAATGTCGACCAATAGTGGTCGACCTAATGACTGTCGACCATAACATGGTCGACCATGTGAACGGATACCGGGAAGCAGATGATGGTATAAGTGAGGGAAGGAAAAGCAGATGAGTGAAGTGGGCTGAAAAGCTCTGCTAAAGAAGGGGGTCTTCAGAGCCGTTGGACATTTTGCAGAGAGGTGGCGAGTGATATGGAGAGAGAGAGAGAGTTCCAGTGTTAGGGAGCAGCAGGACTTACCATGTATAACCTTACATGTTGGAAAATATAAGTAGTGTTTGTTGTGAAATTTACTGGCTAGCATGTCCATGCCAATAATACCCCTTTCACGTCGCCAATGCCGGATCCCACCCAGGAATTGGAAACGGGTCCTTCCCGGGTGGCATCCGGCATTGGACCTTGTTAGCAGGCTTCCCGACCCAGCCACAGAGAACTGACTGAAAGATAATTCAGTGGATACAATTCTAACCAGAAGAAGTTATTGTGGCAACAAATAATTCCGACTAAGATACAATATTTGGACACACTGTATGAAGAAAAACAAAGACAGATAGAGTGCTTCAGCATTTTATTTTCACTGTAATCACAAATACCTTTCCACTTATTTCACTTGCACTATATTTTGCTTGCTGTTTTAAATAAATAAATTAAATGTTACATTTTAATAAACTAGTGGCCATCTACCCAAGGGGTGTATGACTTTAAGTAATTATATTAGTTTGTGAGTGCCTAAAAAGGAATACTTTGCTCTCCTTGAGATTTTTTCTCACTGGAACTATTTTACTTTGCTCCATAAGTGGGTTCTTCAAAAAATCTGGTGTCGATAATGATGTGCATAGCTGCCACAGTGACACACTCTGGTACTCATGCTAAACTCGGTATATGCGTGTTTGACCAGAATAAAATATTGTAAATGTGAACTGTGCATGGCTGCAAAAATCATTTTTTGTGCTGTATGCAGATCTGACCCTTGTTTCCTCCTTATGCTGGTGAAATGAGGAAGGAAATCGGTGTCCAAGTGGCAGACTTGTCTATCAGTAGCTGTATCACTGACCTGTGCTTGAGGACTGTTGCAAATAAGCACTGATGATGGTGATGATGACGGTCATCAGCACTTGCTAGGTTACTTCGGATTGACATTGAATAGTGCTCTCGTTATTGACTACGACTGTATTATTATTATTATTATTATTATTATTATTATCATTATTATTTATTAACAGTTTCTTACATAGCGCAGCAAATTCCGTTGCGCTTTACAACTGGACACAATTAGAAGACAAAACTGGGTAAAAATAAAGTAATAGAGGTAGGAGAGCCCTGCTCGCAAGCTTACAATCTATGGGGAATATAGGATTTTAATTACCTACCGGTAAATCCTTTTCTCGTGGTCCATAGAGGATACTGTAGAGGGTCCACATTAGTACCATGGGGTATAGATGGGTCCACTAGGAGCCATGGGCACTTTAAAAAATTCAAAGTGTGGGCTGGCTCCTCCCTCTATGCCCCTCCTACCAGACTCAGTCTAGGAAACTGTGCCCAAGGAGACGGACATACTTCAGAGAAGGATAGATAAGGATAGTGGTGAGATTCCGAACCAGCACACACAACAAGAGGAAAGCCATGCTAGCCAAACTTGAAACAGGAACAGCAACGGCTGAACCAACATTACTTAACCAAGTAACAGTGCAGGAAGAAACGAAGCACTGGGCGGGCGCCCATTATCCTCTACAGACTACGAGAAAAGGATTTACCGGTAGGTAATTAAAATCCTATTTTCTCTTACATCCTAGAGGATACTGGGGTCTATTTAATACCATGGGGATGTACCAAAGCTCCCAAACCAGGTGGGAGAGTGCTGAGGTTCCTGCAGAACTGATTGACCAAACTAAAGGTCCTCAGATGCCAAAGTATTGAACTTGTAGAACTTAGCAACCGTGTTTGAACCTGACCAAGTAGCTGCTCGGCAGAGCTGTAAAGCCGAGACACCCTGCCGTGGAATAAGCATGCTGGATAGTGAGCCTGATCCAGCATGCAATTGTCTGCTTTGAAGCAGGACACCCAATCTTATTGGGATCATAAAGAACAAACAGCGAGTCCGTATTTCTGTGACGAGCTGTTCTTTTCACATACACCTTCAAAGCCCTCACAACATCCAAAGACTTTGAAGTAGCAGAGGTGTCGGTGACAACCGGAACCACAATAGGTTGGTTGATGTGAAATGCGGACACCACTTTAGGAAGAAATTGCGGATGAGTTCTGAGTTCAGCTCTGTCCTCATGGAAAATTAAATAGAGACTTTTGTGAGACAAAGCCCCCAGCTCCAACACACATCTTGCTGAAGCCAAGGCCAACAGTGTGACGGTCTTCCACTTAAGATATTTACATCCACCTCCTGTAACAGTCCAATTCAGTCCGATTGGAGGAACTGCAGCACCACATTGAGATCCCAAGGTGCCATGGGAGGCACAAAGGAAGGTTGGATGTGCAGAACACCTTTCAAGAACGTCTGGACCTCAGGGAGAGAAGCCAATTGTATCTGAAAGAAAATGGGCAAGGCCAAAATCTGGACTTTTATGGAGCTCAGACACAGGCCCACATCCACGCCTGCCTGCAGAAAAAGCAGGAAATGTCCCAGATGAAATTCCACCGCAGAATTATTTCTGCTCTCACACCAAGAGACATATTTTTTCCAAATACGATGGTAATGCTTAGACGTTACCCCCTTCCTGGCTTGGATCATAGTTGGGATAACTTTGGGGGTAATTCCAAGTTGATCGCAGCAGGATTTTTGATAGCAACTGGGCAAAACCATGTGCACTGCAGGGGAGGCAGATATAACATGTGCAGAAAGAGTTAGATTTGGGTGGGTTATTATTTCTGTGCAGGGTAAATACTGACTGCTTTATTTTTACACTGCAAATTAGATTGCAGATTGAACACACCACACCCAAATCTAACTCTCTCTGCACATGTTATATCTGCCTCCCCTGCAGTGCACATGGTTTTGCCCAGTTGCTATCAAAAATCCTGCTGCGATCAACTTGGAATTACCCCCTTTGTTAGGAATCCCTCTCCTGACTAGAGTCAGCTGTTCAACTTCCATGCCGTCAAACGTAGCTGCAGTAAGTCCTGATAGACGAACGGGCCCTGTTGCAGACCATCCTCGTGAAGAGGTAGAGGCCACGGATCTTTGAGGAGCATCTCCAGAAGGTCCGCGTACCAGGCCCTTCTTGGCCAGTCCGGAGCAATGAGTATTGCTTGAACCTTTTCACTTTTTATTTGTTTTAGAATTCTTGGGATCAGAGGAAGTGGAGGAAACACACGTACACCATCTGATAGACCCATGGATGTCACGATCCGGGTAACTGGATGCCATTACTTACCATCCAACTGTCTCCTGAGGCTGGCTCAGCATTCCAGGGCCGGATCTCAGCGGTGTAGCTGAGATCCATAATCTGTATTTCCCTCCTGTCATCCCGCAGCGCTGTCACAGCGGCCTCATGTTGGTTTCAGATTGGCGTCTCCGGCCTGCCGCAGCCTCCACCGCCGCTCCTATGTTTGCAATTCACAGAGTCTTCAGGATAGCGTCTACTATCTGCTGCGGCTTCTGATGTCACTTGGGAGTTCCAGTGTACAAGTTGTTTGTGTGACAGCTCTTGCTCTCTGCGGCATCCGCCGCCATTACTACTGAACTTTCCATATGGTTTTCTCAAACTAACTTTTCCCTCCAAGCGCTGCATGGGCACAGCCATGTTGGTTTCAGTCACATGATTCACTTTACTCCAATCCGCTGCTCCACTGAAAGCTGTATGATTGCTCAGCCAATGCCTGCCTCCCTGCAGGTACAAGTATCCTGTGTCTGGGCCTAGAATCTGTCAGTGCTTTGGTTGTCAAACCTTGTGTTACCAGGTCTCTCCTTGCTGTGGACATTGCTGTTACAGGTTTCCAGCTCCTGCTCTCAACCTCCACTAGAGACCCGTACCAGCCGACCACCTTGCGGTGCCGCCTGACTCCCAAGTGCTCTGCTTTTTGTCACTCCTGGCTATTGTTACACCAGCTTCCAGCACCAAGCTAACAGTGGCGTTTTGTCTTCTCACATTACCAGTGCCTTGCCGCTGTGTATCTACTGTTTCATCGCACTCTAGCATCATACCAGCACAGTACTTGTTACCTTGTCATCTGACCGGTTCCGTCCGGTACCCCCAGCAGTCTACCACATTACCCAGTATTGCCAGCTTCTAAGAAACACCTGCTGGCTAGTTCATTATCTCTACTTCTGTTTCCTGCAGACGGGTTCTCTGGTTAAGGACATACCAACTCCTGTTCTATAAGAACTGTACCTGATATTACCAGTGCCCTGTGGCATTCACCATTCTGCAAGCTCTAAGGAACTGTGGTTATTTCTGCATTCATTATATTTGTGCAAAGTACTACTGCTGTGTTTAAAGAACTGTGCTCAATAAAATCCATAGACTTTTATCTCATTTGTCGTGGTCACATCTTCGGGCATTTATACTGCAGCTCATCTGCATGTCTAGGGGTCTGATTCAACCCTCTAAGTTTAAGTTTACCTCAGCCCCTACAACTGAGGCTTCCTCTCGTCAGCTCCAGCCCTCAGTTGTGACAATGGAGTTGTCAGGGCTTCTATCGCCACCTCCAGAATGTTGATTGGAAGGATGACTTCCTGACTTGACCATCTTCCCGGAAACTGCACCCCCTGAATGACTGCTCCCCAACCTCTGAGGCTTGCATCTGTGGTTAACAGAATCCAGTTCTGAATTCCGAAACTCCATCCTGCGACGAGGTGAGAAGACTGTAGCCACCACAGAAGGGAGATCCTGGCCTTTTTCGACAGACGGATCCTCTGGTGCATGTGAAGATGCAATCCGGACCATTTGTCCAACAGATCGAGCTGGAAGGGTCTTGTGTGAAACCTTCCATGTTGAAGTGCCTCGTAAGAGGCCACCATTTTCCCCAGAAGGCGAATGCACAGATGCACCGACACCCGGGTTGGCTTCAGGGCAATCGGACCATCGAACCATCGACTGGATTACCAATGCCTTTTCCAATGGAAGGAACACCTTTTGTGACTCCATGTCCAGTATCATTCCCAGGAATGGGAGCCTCAGTGTTGGCTCTAGGTGAGATTTCGGAAGGTTCAGGATCCACCCGTGATCCTGGAGGAGTTTGCTTGAGAGAGCAATGCTGTCCAGCAACCTTTCCCTGGACGGCGCTTTTATCAGGAGATCGTCCAGGTACGGCATTATGTTCACTCCCTGTTTGCGGAGTAGAAACATCATCTCTGCCATCACCTTGGTGAACGCCCTCGGTGCCGTGGAGAGACCAAATGGCAGGGCCTGGAACTGGTAGTGACAGTTCTGCAGTGCAAACCGGAGATAGGCCTGATGAGGCGGCCAGATCGGAATATGAAGGTACGCATCCTTGATATCCAGAGACACTAGAAATTCCCCCTCCTCCAGACCTGAGATCACTGCTCTCAGAGACGCCATCTTGAATTTGAACACTCGTAAGTATGGGTTCAAAGACTTTAGGTTCAAAATTGGTCTTACCGAACCGTCCGGCTTCGGTACTACGAACAAGTTGGAATAGCACCCCTTGTTTAGTAGATGAGGTGGAACTGGAACAATGACCTGAGTCTGTACCAGTTTTTGGATGGCATGCTGTAAAGTTATACTTGCTTGCCTCTTGTGAAACTGGCAAGCCTGATTTGAAGAATCTGTAAGGTGGGAGCTTTTGGAACTCCAGTCTGTAGCCCTGGGAAATAAGATCTATGACCCAGGGATCCTGGCACGAATTTGACCGGGATCAGTACGCCATACCACTGGACGGAATCCCAGCAGTCGGAATACCGACACCGGGATCCCTGACTGGCACAATCCCGACAGGGGGGTGAGCGCAACGCAGCCCCTTACGGGCATGGGCCCTCATTCCGAGTTGTTCGCTCGTTGACGATTTTTGCTATATTGCGTTTAGTCACTTACTGCGCATGCGCAAGGTTCGCAAAGCGCATGCGCTTAGTTATTTTACACAAAAGTTAGGTATTTTACTCACGGCATAACAAGGATTTTTCATTGTTCTGGTGATCGTACTGTGATTGACAGGAAGTGGGTGTTTCTGGACGGAAACTTGCCGTTTTCTGGGCGTCTGCGAAAAACGCTGGCGTTTCTGGGAAAAACGCGGGAGTGTCTGGAGAAACGGGGGAGTGTCTGGGCGAACGCTGGGTGTGTTTGTGACGTCAAACCAGGAACGAAACTGACTGAACTGATCGCAATGTAGGAGTAAGTCTCGAGCTACTCAGAAACTGCTAAGAAATTTCTATTCGCAATTCTGCGAATCTTTCGTCCGCAATTCTGCTAAGCTAAGATACACTTCCAGAGGGCGGCGGCTTAGCGTGTGCAATGCTGCTAAAAGCAGCTAGCGAGCGAACAACTCGGAATGAGGGCCATGGTGCCTTGCTGCGCTCGGCACACTAATTTGTTCTCCCTCTATGGGTGTCGTGGACACCCACAGAGGGAGAATATGTTGGATTGTGCCGGTCGGGATCCCGGTGTCGGTATTCCGTCCGGCGGGATCTTGACCGCATCCCATTTGACCAAATCTGACTAAAGAATTGTAGTCAGGCTCCCACCTGACAGCCTTCCAGGCATTGCGGTCCACTGTCATTCTGAAGACTTTGAGGAAGCAGAGCCTGAGCTCTGTTCCTGAGCACCTGCTGTTGCTGGAATGTGTGGTTTGCCTCTTGCGCCGCTGGAGGACGTAGAAGCACCTCTGGATTTGCCCTTGAACTTGTCCGTCCGAAAGGACTGTAACTTAGAAGCTGAATAAGTCTTCCTGTTTGGGGGGGCTGCGGAAGGAAGATATGTAGACTTACCCTCAGTAGCTGTGGAGATCCATTTGTCTAATTCATCTCTCCTGTGAATGGTAGGCCTTCCACGCCTTTACTGGAGTCCGCGTCAGCAGTCCACTTGCGTAGCCACAAGCCCCTGCGTGCCGACACTGTCATAGCAGTGGGACGTGCGTTAAGCACGTCTATTATTTTATGGCTTCCACCATAAAGTTTGCAGAGTCCTGTATATGCTGCAGGGGTAAGACAACCTCCCCCCTAGATAAGGAATCTAAACCCTCAATTAGGTTACCTGACCATTTAGCAATGGCTTTTGTGATCCACGCACATGCAATAATGGATCTTTGGGCCACCCCAGCAGCTATGTACAATGATTTGAGTGTAGTCTCAATTTTACGATCAGCCGTGTCTTTCAGGGAGGCTGCACCAGGAGCAGGCAATACAATTTTACGTGACAGCCTAGAGACTGATGCGTCCACTATCAGTGGATTTTCCCATTTTTTCCTATCCTCCAGAGGAAAAGGAAAAGATGAGAGCAACCTTTTAGGGATCTGAAACTTCTTATCAGGATTAACCCATGGTTCTTCAAACAGGGTATTCAATTCCTTTGACACAGGAAAAGTAACTGAGGACTTATTTTTTACATTAAAATAAGATTTCTCACACTCCTTATCAGGAATATGCAGAACATCTCTGATAGCCTCTATTCCCTGTGACAGAGCTGCATCCCCTCCCTCTGAGTGCACCTCCCCCTCCTCCATGTCTGACCTGTTAGCGTCGGAGTCAGACTGCAGGATATGAGCCAGTGATTGCTTTTGCGATCAAATGGAAGGGGATTGAGATGCTGTTTTGGGGACTGAGTCTCTGTTCATAAACTCATCCACAGTCTGTTTTAAGTATTGCGTCTCTTTCTCATTGCAGGGCAATTTTGTAGAAAAAGTGGAGATCATTTCTTTAAGAGAATTAACCCACTCCGGTTCAGCCCCGCTATTCTGTGAACCCTGAGTACCCAGTAGTGAGCCCCCTGGTGAAGAGGAACACTCCGCTGCACAAGTAACCCACAAAGAGCCCTTCAGGGAGACACAGAATTGTTTGGAGCCAGCCCCCACCGCGCCCTTACCGCTAATGCCAAGCTTAGCCGGGTCGCAGACTAAGTACCCTGATAGGGGACTTAGTACACTAATAGTTGCTCCCCCCCGCTATGACCCGCTGGTACCGCTGAGGTAATTTGGAGTCACACTGGAGGAGCTGCGCATCCGTGTCAGTCAGCGTCTGTGTCCACTGCAGAGGGAAAATGGCGCTGCTGAGCTGCTGGATCCTCCCATAGTGAAGCCCCGCCCCTTCAATGGCAAGCGGTCTTCCCGCTTTTTTTCATACTGGCTGAGGTGATTTTTGTGCTTAAAATGGAGCAGAACCGGTTTAAAGATGTGTTTGCCAGTTTGGGTACTGTGTACAGTGTACTGAGACGCAGATGTGTATTGTGTCTGGAGACGCGTTCCGCCCCATTTAGAAGCCGTGCGTCTCCGTACCCTTGTGCCGCCATAATGGCCGGCGCCCTGCTAACCAGGATGGCAGCTTAGTACTCACCACTCTTCAGGCTCTGTTAGGGGTGGTGGCGTGCTGCGGAAATGTACGCTCGCCTTGGTGGGGCTTGCGAATAGTTCCCTCAGGAGCTCAGTATCCTGTCAGCGGGGAGCGGGACCATTAACCCTTCAAGAGGTTGGGCCATCCCCCTTCCTAAGTCCCACGAAGCAGGCAGGCTGGTGCCAACCAGTCCTGCCTAAAAATAACAAACAGAGAAAATAAGTGCAGAAAACTCTTCAGGAGCTTCCTTTAGCGTGACCGGCTCCTCCGGAGACATTTTCTAAACTGAGTCTGGTAGGAGGGGCATAGAGGGAGGAGCCAGCCCACGCTATCAAATTCTTAAAGTGCCCATGGCTCCTAGTGGACCCGTCTATACCCCATGGTCCTAAATGGACCCCAGTATCCTCTAGGACGTAAGAAAAATAGGCATTGATATACAAGTATAGGTGCTATCTATTGCATAGTTGTCCACCAGATTGCAATGGTTCTTGGTGGGCTGCATGATATCACATCACAGCAGTGATAAACCAAGGTCAGGAGGAAGGGAGAGTGAAGAATTAAATATTTGGGGGATATGTGTGGACTGTACTGTGGGTATACAATTGGATAGGAAAGCTATGAAGGTAATGTGAGCAGTTCTGGCATTTGATAAGCTTGTCTGAATACTGTAGGTGAATTTTCAGGGACCGCTTGAAGGTTTCAAGACCAGAGGAGAGTCTTAATGTACGTGGTAGGGCATTCCACAGAGTGGGTGCAGCCCGAAGAAAGTCCTGTAATCATGCATGGGAGCAAGTAATATGTGTGGGTGAGAGACGTAGATCTTGTGAAGATTGGAGAGGTCGGGTTGGGAGATAATTTGACATAAGCGAAGAGATGTACGTTGGTGTAGTATGGTTAATGGCCTTGTGTGTAAGAAACAGTATTTTATATTGAATATCCAATGGAGGGACTGACATAGTGGGTCTGCAGGCTATGAACGTCTAGCGAGGAAGATTAACCTCGCAGCTTCATTCAGAATAGATTGTAATGGTGAGAGTCTCTTCTTATTAAGACCATTGCAATAATCAATGCGGGAGATAATGAGAGCATGGATTAGAGTTTTTGCAGTGTCTTGTGTGAGATATGATCGTATTTTGGATATGTTTCTTAGATGTATGTAACATGATTTTGAGACAGGTTGAATGTGGGGAGCAAAGCACAGTTCTGAGTCAAGTATGACACTTAGGCAGCGAGCTTGTGCTGTAGGGTTGATTGTAGAGTTCTCAACAGTGATAGAAATATCAGGTTGGTAATTGCAATTGGCTGGTGGAAATATAATTAGCTCTGTTTTAGAAATATTAAGATTAAGGTGGCGAGCTGACATCCAAGATGAAACAGCAGAAAGGCATTCAGTGACCCGGCCTAATACAGATAGAGACAAATCAGGGGAGGATAAGTAGATTTGAGTATCATTCTGCGTACAGATGATACTGAAATCCTAAAGAGCTGATTAGTTTCCCAAGAGATGAGGTATAGATTGAGAAAAGCAGAGGACCTAAGACTGAGCACTGCGGTACGCCAACTTAAAGAGGTAGCGATGAGGAGGTGGATTCAGAGAAATGGACACTGAAAGAGCAATTAGATAGGTAGGATAGGAACCAAAAGAGGGCCGTGTCCTGAAGACCTACAGTAGGGATTGCAGTGCTTGTAGGAGAAGAGAGTGGTCAACAGTGTCAAAAGCAGCAGAGAGCTCTAGAAGAATAAGTAGTGAGTAATGTGTATTATGCAATAATGTGAGTAATGTGAGTATTTTGCAGTTTTGCAAATGTGTTTTAGAAATATTTATGTTTATAGAAATATTTTGTATGATGAGTGCTGCAGCAGCTACCATGCGTGCTGTTCTAGGACCTGCTACCCTCATCTCAGTGCTGAATAGCAGATTGGGGCTAATTCAGACCTGTTCACTTGCTAGGGTTTTTGTTGCAGTCCTGCGTTCGCATAGTCGCCGCCCATAGGGGAGTGTATTTTAGTTTTGCAAGTGTGCGATTGCATGTGTAGCAGAGCTGTACAAACATATCTTGTGCAGTCTCTGAGTAGCCCAGGACTTACTCAGCCGATGCGAATACTTCAGCCTGTACGGGACCGGAATTGACGTCAGGAACGCATGAACACTATTAAAATGTCACGTGACATAAAACAACCACACATATCGGGTATTGCACAACAGCACAAAAACATTCCTCCGTTCCTGTTCTAATACCTCCTTATCCACTATGGTCAATGGTCCCAGTATAATGGCATTGTCCGTTGGTATAAATACCTAGGTCACTAGAGGATTCTCTAAACTGGGTGAATTGCAGTCCCAAGTCCTCACCAAATCTGTGACAAAGATAAATGCAGTCCACGGAACCGGTATTTGATTCCAAAGGATATTCAATTGTAGGAGGCTGGTCCGGAGATGGCTGAATAAGTCCCCAATGAGGTAAGTGACAACCTTACGCGTTTCACTGCTCCTGGCAGCTTTTTCAAAGGTGGCTAGATGATCACTTTTCGGTTCTTATATACCAATAGGCCCAATATGGACGCTAATTACCAGGTAATATTCATCAACAAATTCACGCTATAATAAGCAGAATAATTAATAGGAGGCAGACCCATTAAAACCTTAACGATACACAGACTAAAATTTAATCAATCGTTTCAAAATTTCATTTATTTTTTGACAGTTTTAATTTACAATTGCCAACTTCCTCCTCCGATCATGTGACCCAATTTGGCCAATCAGAATCTTGGGGAAGGATCGTTACCAGGCAACAAAGTAGTATTCCACATATCTATTGCCCATAACCTCTACTCCTTTAATTATGGAGTTTCTAATTAACTTTTTATATACATCAATTTTCTCCAAGAGTAAAGCTTCATCATATATAACCTTAATAACAGCCTTTTCGACTGCGGACACGTGACCGCTCACATGACCGTCCGCCATCCCATATAGCGGCGGTCTTACTGGATTGTCCTGATCATGTGATCCGTCACCTGACCTTCTGTTGCTAGGTGCCATGACGCCGATTGACGAAAATACTTCAGTTGTCATAATAGCCCAACCCATCATTAAGTTTGAGTTTCTTTGTATAAATTCCTTTAATGGGTGTTTGCTAGGCAGCATCACACATAATATCAATAATACCAGCTCATCTATTCCGGACACGTGACCAGTCACATGACCGCGCCGTCATCATGTTTCAGCGATGGCCTTCCTGAATTATCTCTATCATGTGACCCGTCACCTGACCCTCGGTTACCAGGCATCATGACGCCGATTGCTGGAAACACTTTGGTTCCTATAAGCACCGGACCATTAATCCAATCACCTGTCAGGATTTCTTAATAGCTCATTGCTAGGCAACATAACGCCTACCATCAACAGCATTACTATAATCACGTGATCGGACCATCTGACCAGAGATACTCTGGCAGAGTAACCAACCAGCGATGCATCATGGGTAAATATTTATGAGTTTGAGGCTGAATTCAATAAGCAATGAGATTGTCTAAATCTAAATCCAAATATGTGCCAAGACCAGTTGAAGATCGCTGGCATGAATGTGTAATTTTAAGGATATATATTTTTATAATATTTGTAACTTATGTGCTTTACTCCAGATACTTGTGTATTTTCTTTGTGATGATTGGCACTATATGACCTGATAGCTGGCGGTCAGATGGTCCGATCACGCGCGCACTGGCCACCCGGGATGAGAAAATGCAGTCTCCTTATTATTATTATTATTACAAGTTATTTATATAGCGCACACATGTTCCACAGCGATTTACAGAGAATATTTGGCCATTCACATCAGTCCCTGCCCCAGTGGAGCTTACAATCTATATTCCCTACCACATGTGTACACACACACACACACACACACACACACACACACACATACGCACACACATACACACACACACACATACACACACGCACACACATTCACGCTAGGGTTAAATTTGTTGGGAGACAACCTACCAGTATATTTTTGGATTGTGGGAGGTAACTGGAGTACCTGGAGGAAACCCACGCAAGTACGGGGAGAATATACAAACTCCACACAGGAAGGGCCATGGTGAGAATCGCACATATGACCTTAGTGCTGTGAGGCAGTAATGCTACACCATCTGTACTGCTCGTACTCATTAGCGATGCGTCCTGAATGAAACCCATAGATTGTAATCTCCATTTATGAATGGCCAAATATTCTCTGTAAAGCACTGCGAATGTGTATACTCAATATAAATAACTTAATGAATCACATAATAATAATAATAATAATAATATAACTTTTTAAAGCGTCTAAACAAGTTTAAATAAATTAGTGGATAGGATCATACCTCCCAACATTGAGGAAGGTGTAAGCGGGACTTTGGCGCTGCAAAGCTATGCCCGTTCCCGAAAAGGGGGCGTAGCCTCTGGGAAAGAGGCATGATTTAGCAAGGCTTGTCAATCAGGCAGAGGCGTTTGCACAATTGAAATGCTTTTGCATCTGACTTTGTGCACATGCGCAGTGCGATTGCTACATGTGCGCACACTTAACAGGGCTTCAGCATTCGAACGCTGCTGCTGCAGCATTCCATGCTGAATTAGGCCCTTACTCATCCGTCTAGTGTGAGTCCTTCACCCACCCCACTTGTTTTTTCCCTATTATTATTATTATTTGAATATATTTATTATTTTATATATTGAATTAAAATTTCTACCCCATATCTTTATTTTATGATCGAATATTTCTGGTTGTATATAGTAAAATAATAATAATAAAAATAATAATAATACTAATAATTAAAAAAAAATAATAATAATAATAATAATAATAATAATAAGAAGAAGAAGAAGAAGAAGAAGAAGAAGAAGAAGAAGAAGAAGAAGAAGAAGAAAAACAAACGTAAAAAGAGAAACAGTCCTCACAGAGTTCTATTATCAACTCCTTTGGAGCTGCTATGAGGTGCTTACATGATACATCTGAAGACTGATACATGGTACTGGACAAGAGGCACAATGACATTTCAGGTAAACGTGTACCCTTAGTGGTGACTTAGCAAAACAGCAGCTTTTGGAAACTGACTTCTCTGTGGGTTTGACCTCAAAATGTAAAGCAGCACTAATATTATATGCAAAGGCCGGCATGTTTTGTACTTAACCAAAAAAAAAGCGCTCCAAAATTGTTGGGGGGTTTTATGAGCGAATTAGGTGAAGAACATGCATTTAACCCTATCCAAAATGATTTTAGTAAAAAAATAAATAAATATATATATATATATTTATTTTAAATATTTTTTTCAAACATTGAAACATCATTCAGAGACATTGCGACCAGCGAAACATTGTGACCATCGCGGCTTTCATTTTGAACGCCGGATCAGCCTCCAGGTACACAGGCGGGACTTGGGAGGGTTAATTTACACTCCCCAGCGGCTGCTATTGACTGCAGCCGCTGGAGGGGGTCCTGCCGTGCTGACCGATCAGCAGTGATTGGCAGCACGGCAATAAGTAGGGGACAGTGCAGGGAGGCCGGTCCCTCTGACAGCAGCAGCGGAGGGAAGTTTCCCTTCCCTGCTGCTGCTAACACAGTTTATCTGACTGGTTGCATCCTGTGCGACCAGGTCAGATAAAGCGCTTGCAGGCATGGTCACATCTGATGCGACCATGCCAGGTAAGTGGTTGATATTAGTGCTGCTTTGAATCTTGAGGTCAGGCTCACTGATACCCCTTTTCCACTAGCATAGCATGGGTCGCAGCCGTGTCGCCTGACACGGCTGCGACCCGTGCTATAGCCCCCTGCAGACAGCGCTCACCAACCCGGCAATTGCCGGGTTGGTGACGCGCTAGTGACGCGGCAGAGGCGGCGCTGGGAGATCACATGATCTCCCAGCGCCGCCCTTCCTATGCACTATGCACTAGACAGCTAGCCGGGTTGAACACGTGTTCAACCCGGCTAGCTACCAGGGTAGGATTCCCGGATCACTTGATCCGGGAATTTGCCGGAGGACCCGTTTCCACTAGGGAAAAACACGGGTAAATGCGCGCCCCCGCGCATTTACCCGTGTTTAAAAAAGCTAGTGGAAAAGGGGTATTAGAAACACTGCAGCTTATACATACACCACCTACAGCTAAATGTAATAGCCTACGATTTGCAGGAGCCGATGCGATTCCAGTAAGGTAGTGACTACCTTTAGAGAAGCAAATAATTTAAAGGCAAAACCAACATCTTATTTAAATATGATAACTATATTGCCAGAATTGCGTTGGCTAAGCAAATTCTGGGCTATTACATTTAGCCCTTAGTACTATGCATACACTATGAGGGTAATTCAGGTCTGATTGCAGCAGCACATTTATTAGCAAATGGGAAAAACCAGGGGCCTAAATCAGACCTGATCGCACGCTAGCTATTTTTTGCAGCGCTGCAATCAGATAGTCGCCGCCTATAGGGGAGTGTATTTTTGCTTTGCAAGTGTGCGATCGCATGTGCAGCCGAGCGTTACAAAAAAGTTTTGTGCAGTTTCTGAGTTGCCCAGAACTT
The DNA here is from genome assembly GCF_028390025.1 of Pseudophryne corroboree. NCBI lineage: Eukaryota > Metazoa > Chordata > Amphibia > Anura > Myobatrachidae > Pseudophryne > Pseudophryne corroboree. The sequence goes on along the minus strand of NC_086444.1, from coordinate 373,444,053 downwards.
ACTCAGCCGCTGTGATCACTTCAGCCTGTCAGGTCCCGGAATTGACATCAGACACCCGCCCTGCAAATGCTTGGACACGCCTGCGTTTTTCCAAACACTTCCAGAAAACGGACAGTTGCCACCCACAAACGCCTTCTTCGTGTCAATCTCCTTGCGATCGGCTGTGCGAATGGATTCTTCGTAAAACTCATCGCACAGCAACGATCCGCTTTGCACCCGTACGACATGCATGCACATTGCTGTGCATACGCATGTGCAGTTCTGACCTGATCGCAGTGCAGCGAAAAATCTAGCGTGCGATCAGGTCTGAATGACCCCCCATGTGCACTGCAGGGGGGCAGATGTAACATTTGCAGAGAGAGTTAGATTTGGGTGGGTTATATTGTTTCTGTGAAGGGTAAATACTGGCTGCTTTATTTTTACACTGCAACTCTCTCTGCACATGTTATATCTGTGGTGCTGCACTGCAGTGCACATGGATTTGGCCATTATCTAACAAATTTGCTGCTGCGATCAGATCTGAATTAGGCCCTATATACTTCACTGAGCAGCCATGCACCAATGGCCCTCATTCCGAGTTGGTCGCTGAGATTCATCGCATCGCAAATGTACGAAAACTAAGTGTCTGTGCATGCGCAAAAGCGTAAATACGCATGCGCGAGTACATACGTACGACATTAGTGCAAAAATGCCAAATTTAAACCAACACGTAACTGGCAAACGAAAACGAGGAGTGGCGGAGGCGTGGCGGAGGCGAGACTTCGCAATGCTCCGACATGGGCGTGAAAGTGGGCGTACAGTGTGGGAGTATGCAACTCGCAATGGGCGTGTTTTTCGCAATTATACCTTGTCGCTGTTAAATCTAACATAGGAAACCGTAGCAACCTTCACGCAGCAGCCGAGTAGGTCTGCAGTTACTCTACATGTGCGAAGTACTGTTACCAAGTGTGTATGCAGTAATTAGCTGTTAATTGGAGAGCACATTCATCTGATGGCCAATTACTAGCTAATTACTGCGCAGATGAAAGTTAGCAAATAGCAATTGTCTGAACCAACATTACATGTTTATTCTACTCACATATAAATCACACACACTGCCAAATAAGGTTGTTTTTAGTGTTAAAGTTGGTGTGTAAACATTTTTAATTTTTTTTTTAATGTTTGTAAGAATAACAAATACAAACAAGTGAAATAAACATTTAAATTTAAAGCTGCAACATTTTTGCTAAAGAAACCGACACCCACATAATGCAGCATACCCTTTCATTTTGTCAGAAATGTAACATTAATTTTTGTTTATAATATTTGACAATGTTTTAAATGATGTCCTGTTGATCAATAGATAAATCTAAAAAGTGTTGTGTCAGTTTACTTAATATGGACATTAAAGTGTGGTGCAAAGCATACCTGTATTTGTTGGATGATGCAATTTTGTGGGAGAAATTGCAGATTGGTCCACAAGTGTCTATATGCTGACCTAATTTTTCTGGAACTAACATTTACCTAATGCATTACCTTGAATAAATTGCACAATTTTTAATTAATTTTTTTTTATTACTGTAGTAAGATTTCACAACATGAAAACAACATGGCTACACGTGAGTCTCACAGGCAGAGATGGACCAAGCAGCAAGCATATGGCACTGACACAAATGATAGAGCAGAACTTAGTACTCTGCAAAATTCAGCTTCTGACTAAATTATAATTTGTAATCAAAAATAATACATATTACACACCCTGCCACACAAAAATTTGGCCACAACTGAGAAAGAATTAGGATCCACCACACAAACACAACAATACATAGCACACTAGTAAGAGGAAGATGGCTCTGGTGTTTATACCCAAAAACTCACAGGCTTCAATACCTCCAAACATAAATAATACATTTCACTAAGAGGGAGTTATCCATTCTGGCCACACAAGCCAATTCCAAAATAACATAGAGGCAACATGAAAAACATGGGTGCTGCCCATCTGGAGAGACATCACTTTCTTTTTTTTCTCCCCGCCTGAGGCTGTTCTTCTTGGCTTGGTCTGCGGAGCGACCTTCGTTGGGCCTGCCCAGTGGGCTGTTCTTCCTGGGCAGGGGCAGGGGAGGGAGCCGATGTGGGTGGCTCTCTGCCACTGTGGGCAAGGGAGACAGAGATGGCCTGGAGCCCTTGCAAGATGTTATTTGCAAGGCTTTGGAATGAGGAGGCAAGTTGTTCTTGGCCCTGCCTGATCTCTGCCAGACCTTGGCAGAGTTGAGCAACACCTTGCTCAACACTGGTTCGGTGCTCAGTGAGCCGGACAGCTATCTGGCTTACCTCCCGGAGGATCCCGTCTTGAAACGCATTTAGGCTCTCACCATACCTAGCGATTTCAAGCAGGATCTCCGGGATAGCAGAGGGTTGGGTGGGGGGGCCAGTAGGAACCTGCAGAGGTGGGATTTGTGGCCCCACACTGGCAGACCCACTAGGTCCCTCCACCTCAGCCTCAGCCACATAACCCTCCTGTGACTCAAACTGATCATCCCCCTGTGCTGTGTTTTGTGGAAAGCAAATAGAAGAATGTGTGGGAAAAGAGTACAATAAAAAATTAGATTTAATTTTATAAATACTGTTTAAATTGCAGACAAATACATGTGTAAACTTACCTGGCAAGTCATGTCCCGTCAGGATCTCAGGCAGGTCCGTGTCCATATTTGACACCCCTTGGGCCTCCTCATAACTGATACAGGGCATCGCCATCTCCTCCAAGTCTGTAAACTCCACAGCGACAGATGGTCCTCCCCCTGTAGCCCTTGAGGCATTCCACTCCGCAGACCTCTTTGCCTTCAGGCGGGATTTGAAGTCGGCCCACCTACATATGTATTGTGAAAGAGGGGCAAAGTAGAGTATTATTATTTGTGTATGTAAATATCTAGGACACATGTTCTGCTTCTGTTTGCTATACATAACATCACATGTCACTACATTTTTAAGTCAACTTAGCACAGAAAAAGGACTGGCAAGATGCACTTACCGTCGTCTAACTTCCTGCGATGTTCTGACGACAGAGCCAACTTCATTCACAGAATGTGTGATGTCCCTCCAGATGCGATCTTTTGTAGCAGCACCCATGTTTTTGGGGCCTCTATGTACTTTGGACATGGCCTGCGTGACCAAGACACGCAACTCCCTCTTAGTGAATGCTGGCTGTCTTTTCTTACGTCTGGAGGTAGCCTGTGAGGTTTCTTCATGCTGCTCCTCACCATCTTCCTCCTCACTAGCAGCTTCTGTCTGTTGTGTTTGTGTGGCTAATGCTGATTCCTCCTCAGTTTGTCCAGTATGTGTGTGTGGCAGGGTATCCCCACTCAATTGTTGGGGCTCAGAACCTGACATTTGCAGAGTACTAGGTCCTGCCTGTTCAGAATCCGCAGAGGCGTATTCCAACATCCGTTTCTGGCACTCTAGGCGTTTTTTCGCCAATGCCATCTGCTGCTGTGCAATGCGGTCCATCTCTGCTGTTAATTCCTCACGAGAAGCCATGTTGGAGATGAGGTGTGTACGCCCAGGTGTGTGCCTATTTATACCTACGTGCGACGCGTTCATTCACACAGGTGTACAGTATGGTAATCTTGCTATTGATTGCACTGCTTATTTAAGGGCCTACTTTGCACGCTGTGAGTGTTGGTAGTTTGGAGTTTGTCGGAGTTGCAGTTTGGTTTGTTGGCCCGTGCGTGAAGGTGCTAAAGTACTTTTCTGAGTGAGTAATTGTCAAGCATACCTTTGTCCGTTTGTTCGCGTTTAGCATATAGACAGTATTGCATACTTTTTGCGAAATTCCGTTTGTGAGTATTCGTGCATTCGTCTTGTTCAATTTTCCTGTTTTTTTCTTTTTTTTGCTTTTGGATTATTAAATGTTTAATTTTGTAAATATATATTTTGATTGTACATTTTTAACACTAAACCTGTGCTTCAGTGTTGCTGTTGTGTGGACTAATGTTAAAATGTTGTTCTTACTGTCATTTTTGGTCTCTTGTAGGTGTCTTATTTGTGGTGACTTAAACCCGTTTTCTTTTAGTTCATTAGTGTGACCTCGATGTCACGATCCGGGTATCTGGACGCCATTTCTTACCTATCAGATGCCTCCTGGGGCTGGCTCAGCGCTCCAGGACCGGATCCCATCTGTTGTCCTGATGTGCACATTCCCGCATCCTCTCCTGTCTCTCTGGACGCAGTCACAGTAACGCCTTATACATCTGGCATGGCGTCTCCCGCGGCCTCCGCCGCCGTCCCTGAGCTTCTGCATTCAGAGTGGCGATTACGTCAGCCGCGGCCTCCGCTGTGTCCGCGTGGTCGTATGTGCATCTGTCAGCCTGGCGTCTCCTGTCTCCGGTGGCCGGCGCCGCCATTACTGTTTTCCAGACCACATGGATTACAATCCAAACTTCCCTCCAAGTGTCTGCATGGGCGCATCCATCTTGGATTCTGTCAGCTGATCATTCCTACCAATCCGTTGTCAGTGTTATTAATTTGCATAATTGCCTGGCCAGTGCCTTCCTTGCTGCAGGTATAAATGGGTTGTGCCTGAGCAAGGAAGGCGTCAGTGCTTTGGTTGTCAAACCTAGTTCCAGTTTGTCTCTCTTCTGTGAATGTCTTTCAGGTTCCAGCTCCTGTCTCCAGACTTCTGCTATAGAGACCCGCACCAGCATTCCACCTGCGGTGTAGCCTGACTCTCCGATCCATTCTGGACTCACCTGTTTCCAGCTACAACATCACCTGTTTCCAGCTCAGCTTCCAGCAGTGTACAGCTTCTCTTAAAGGGCCGGTGTCCTTTCTGCAGTTTACCACTCTCCACCGGTATTATTATTTCTCCGCTCTCAAATTCTACATTTCATCTACTTTGCATCGCTCTCAAGCTTTATTTATTATTTAACTGGTTCCAGCCAGTATCCACTCCGTGCCAACACCTGTCTGGTTCTAACCAGTACCCACAGCAGCATTTTATCTACAGCAGTCCAGCTTTCCCTGGAACACCAGCTGGTACGACCCTGGGCTTTCCTCATTGCTACAGTTGAGCCTGGTAAGGACTTTCCAACTTGCAGATAATAAGAACTGTCTCATACCACCAGAGCTCTGTGGCCCCTGCCACCCTGTAGTACCCAGGAACTGTATTATTATTTCTCTGCTGATTTTTATGTTACTTTTTACTGCTACTGTGATGCATGGAGTTTGTCATAAATAAATACCATTGACTTTTACTCAAGTTGTCATGGTCACGCCTTCGGGCGGTTTCTCTTCATGTTACTTACATGTCCAGGGGTCTGATACAACCTCCCAGGTTCCGGTACATCTCAGCCCCTACAACTGAGGCTGCCTTCCGTCAGCTCAGGCCCTCAGTTGTGACAGTAAGCACTGACCAAATGAATCCAGCCGGAGACCAGGATCAAGCGGCCAGGCCGATGCAAGAACTGGCAGCCCGACTTGAACATCAGGAGGCTGCACAGGGCCACATCATCCGCTGTCTCCAGGATCTCTCTACTCGGCTGGATGGGATTCAGACAACTCTCCGTGGATCAGGCGCATCTGGGGCGTCAACCACAGTGACTCCAACTATAACCCCACCCACCTTACCCGTTTCTGCTCCACGTCTTCATCTTCCAACGCCAGCAAAATTTGACGGATCTCCAAGATTCTGCAGGGGATTTCTCAACCAGTGTGAGATTCAGTTTGAGCTACAACCTGGCAATTTTCCCAGTGACCGTACAAAAATTGCCTACATCATCTCTCTTCTCAGTGGCTCAGCCCTTGACTGGGCATCACCGTTATGGGAGAGGTCCGACACCCTGCTATTTTCTTACACTGCATTCGTGTCAACATTCAGGCGCATCTTCGACGAGCCAGGCCGGGTAACTTCAGCTTCGTCTGAGATTCTCCGTTTACGCCAGGGATCACATACTGTAGGACAATATCTTATACAGTTCCAGATCCTGGCATCTGAACTGGCATGGAACGACGAGGCCCTGTATGCTGCATTCTGGCATGGTTTATCCGAGCGTATTAAAGATGAGTTAGCTACCAGAGACTTACCCTCCAAGTTAGATGAGCTAATCTCACTTTGTACAAAAGTTGACTTACGTTTCAGAGAGAGAGCAACTGAGCGTGGAAGATCATCTGCTCCAAAATCTTCTGCTCCTCCTCCTCGCCAACTGTCACCAACTAAAGATGAACCCATGCAAATTGGCCGTTCCCGTTTAACTCCTGCTGAGCGCCGAAGACGTCTCTCTGAGTCTCTCTGTCTGTATTGTGCAGCTCCGTCTCACACTATTAATGCCTGTCCCAAACGTCCGGGAAAACTCCAAATCCTAGCTCGCCAAGGAGAGGGCCGGCTAGGAGTAATGATCTCCTCTCCATCTCCTCAAGATTGTAATCTCCCAGTCTCGCTTCAAGTTGCTCAACGTTATCAGAACGTCATTGCCCTCCTGGATTCCGGAGCAGCTGGGAACTTTATTACCGAAGCCTATGTTAAACGGTGGTCCCTACCCACCGAGAGACTTCCTTCCTCCTTTTCCTTAACTGCCGTGGATGGCAGTAAAATTTTTGATACAGTTATTGCTCTAAGGACTCTACCAGTTCGTCTGAGAGTGGGAGTTCTTCATTCCGAACTTATTTCACTTTTAGTGATTCCAAGAGCCACACATCCTGTGGTCCTGGGCCTTCCATGGCTCCGTCTTCACAATCCTACAATTGATTGGACGACTACGCAAATCCTGGCATGGGGTCCCTCCTGTGCTGAGACATGTTTGTTTAAAGTGTTGCCTGTCTGTTCTTCCTCCCCCAGGTCGTCTGATGTTCCACCTCCTCCATATCAAGATTTCACGGATGTGTTCAGTAAAGCTTCTGCTGATATCCTTCCTCCTCATAGAGAATGGGACTGCCCGATTGATCTCGTTCCAGGGAAGGTTCCACCTCGAGGCCGAACTTATCCGTTGTCTCTGCCCGAGACGCATTCTATGGAGGAATACATTAAAGAGAACCTAGCAAAGGGGTTCATTCGACCTTCTTCTTCTCCAGCCGGCGCAGGCTTCTTTTTTGTAAAAAAGAAAGATGGTGGTCTGCGGCCGTGCATCGACTACAGAGGTTTGAACGACATTACCATCAAGAACCGCTATCCTTTACCCCTGATTACTGAGCTCTTTGACAGAGTTAGCGGAGCTACCATCTTTACAAAGCTGGACTTGAGAGGTGCATACAATCTCATCCGGATCCGTGAGGGTGACGAGTGGAAGACCGCATTTAACACCCGTGACGGACATTATGAGTACCTCGTCATGCCCTTCGGATTGAGCAATGCTCCAGCTGTCTTCCAGCATTTCGTCAATGAGATCTTCAGAGACATTCTATACCGTCATGTCGTGGTCTATCTAGATGATATCCTCATTTTTGCCAACAATTTAGAGGAACATCGTTTTTGGGTAAAGGAGGTTCTGTCCCGTCTCCGTGTCAATCATCTCTATTGCAAATTAGAGAAATGCGTCTTTGAAGTCAAGTCCATTCCGTTTCTAGGGTACATTGTGTCCGGTTCCGGACTAGAGATGGATCCTGAGAAACTACAAGCAATCCAGAATTGGCCGGTACCCTTAACCCTCAAAGGGGTCCAGAGGTTCTTAGGGTTCGCCAATTATTACCGAAAGTTTATACGAGACTTTTCCACCATTGTGGCGCCTATTACTGCTTTCACCAAGAAGGGTGCTAACCCGTCCAAGTGGTCTGAAGAAGCCATGCAAGCTTTTCATCTTTTAAAACAGAGGTTCATCTCTGCGCCTGTCCTGAAACAGCCTGACATCGACTCTCCTTTCATCTTAGAGGTGGATGCCTCCTCCGTTGGAGTAGGAGCGGTGTTATCTCAGAGGGCTAAAGATGGCCATTTACATCCTTGCAGTTTCTTCTCACGGAAGTTCTCCCCAGCGGAGCGCAACTATGCCATTGGCGACCAGGAGTTGCTAGCTATCAAGCTCGCTCTAGAGGAGTGGAGATACCTGTTGGAGGGAGCTTCTCATTCAATCACCATCCTTACAGACCACAAGAACCTTCTATATCTGAAAGGCGCACAATGTCTCAACCCTCGTCAGGCCAGATGGGCACTTTTCTTTTCCAGGTTCGACTTTAAACTCCAGTTCTGTCCGGGCTCTCAGAATCGCAAGGCCGATGCCCTTTCCCGCTCATGGGAGCAAGAAAATGAGTCAGAGTCTTCAGACAAGCATCCTATTATAAATCCGTTGGCATTCTCCACGGTAGGGATGGACTCTACGCCCCCATCAGGGAAAAGTTTTGTGAAGCCGACACTAAGGAAGAAGCTCATGCATTGGGCCCATGCTTCCCGCTTTGCCGGACATACAGGTATCCAAAAAACCCTGGAGTTTATCTCTAGGTCCTATTGGTGGCCAACTCTGAAAAAGGACGTTTTGGAGTTTATTGCATCTTGCCCAAAGTGTGCTCAACATAAAGTATCCCGCCAGTCGCCTGCGGGGCAACTGGTTCCACTGTCTGTTCCCCGTCGACCATGGACCCATTTGTCGATGGATTTTATTACAGATTTACCCATGTGCAACAAGTTCAATACCATCTGGGTGGTAGTTGACCGGTTCACCAAGATGGCACACTTCATTCCTCTCACCGGTCTTCCGTCAGCTTCCAAGTTGGCTCAAGTATTCATACAAGAGATCTTCCGACTCCACGGTCTTCCTGAAGAAATTATCTCAGATCGAGGAGTTCAATTCACAGCCAAATTCTGGCGAAGTTTATGTCAAGTCCTTCAAGTCAAACTAAAGTTTTCCACGGCTTACCATCCTCAGACCAATGGTCAAACCGAGAGGGTGAATCAGGACTTGGAGGCCTTCCTCCGCATTTATGTGTCCTCCTCTCAAGATGACTGGGTTCAATTACTTCCCTGGGCCGAGTTCTGTCATAACAACCAGTATCATTCTTCATCTGCTTCAACACCATTCTTCACTAACTTTGGATTCCACCCTAAAGTCCCTGAGTTCCAACCGCTTCCAGCAACTTCTGTTCCCGCAGTGGATATCACCTTGCATCAGTTTGCCAATATCTGGAAGAGCGTACGATCAGCTCTGCTCAAGGCATCGTTCAGGTACAAGAAGTTTGCGGATAAGAAGCGTCGAGCAGTTCCTGCTCTCAAGGTGGGTGATCGGGTATGGTTATCCACGAAGAATTTGAGGTTAAGAGTTCCCAGTATGAAGTTTGCACCTCGCTACATCGGTCCTTTTAAAATTGATCAAGTCATCAATCCTGTTGCTTACAGACTCCAGTTGCCTCCCTTCTTAAAGATACCCAGGACATTCCATGTTTCCCTGTTGAAACCGCTAATCTTGAATCGGTTTCATTCCTCACTTCCTCCAACTCCGAAAGTCCAAACTCAACGAGGCGTTGAGTATGAAGTAGCCAAGATCCTGGACTCACGTCACCGTTACGGTCAACTTCAGTATCTTATTGACTGGAAGGGTTATGGCCCTGAGGAACGTTCATGGACCAATGCTTCTGATGTCCATGCTCCTGCCTTGGTCCGGAGATGCCATTCCAAGTTTCCTCAAAAGCCAAAGAAGTGTCCTGGGGCCACTCCTAAAGGGGGGGGGTGCTGTCATGATCCGGGTATCTGGACGCCATTTCTTACCTATCAGATGCCTCCTGGGGCTGGCTCAGCGCTCCAGGACCGGATCCCATCTGTTGTCCTGATGTGCACATTCCCGCATCCTCTCCTGTCTCTCTGGACGCAGTCACAGTAACGCCTTATACATCTGGCATGGCGTCTCCCGCGGCCTCCGCCGCCGTCCCTGAGCTTCTGCATTCAGAGTGGCGATTACGTCAGCCGCGGCCTCCGCTGTGTCCGCGTGGTCGTATGTGCATCTGTCAGCCTGGCGTCTCCTGTCTCCGGTGGCCGGCGCCGCCATTACTGTTTTCCAGACCACATGGATTACAATCCAAACTTCCCTCCAAGTGTCTGCATGGGCGCAGCCATCTTGGATTCTGTCAGCTGATCATTCCTACCAATCCGTTGTCAGTGTTATTAATTTGCATAATTGCCTGGCCAGTGCCTTCCTTGCTGCAGGTATAAATGGGTTGTGCCTGAGCAAGGAAGGCGTCAGTGCTTTGGTTGTCAAACCTAGTTCCAGTTTGTCTCTCTTCTGTGAATGTCTTTCAGGTTCCAGCTCCTGTCTCCAGACTTCTGCTATAGAGACCCGCACCAGCATTCCACCTGCGGTGTAGCCTGACTCTCCGATCCATTCTGGACTCACCTGTTTCCAGCTACAACATCACCTGTTTCCAGCTCAGCTTCCAGCAGTGTACAGCTTCTCTTAAAGGGCCGGTGTCCTTTCTGCAGTTTACCACTCTCCACCGGTATTATTATTTCTCCGCTCTCAAATTCTACATTTCATCTACTTTGCATCGCTCTCAAGCTTTATTTATTATTTAACTGGTTCCAGCCAGTATCCACTCCGTGCCAACACCTGTCTGGTTCTAACCAGTACCCACAGCAGCATTTTATCTACAGCAGTCCAGCTTTCCCTGGAACACCAGCTGGTACGACCCTGGGCTTTCCTCATTGCTACAGTTGAGCCTGGTAAGGACTTTCCAACTTGCAGATAATAAGAACTGTCTCATACCACCAGAGCTCTGTGGCCCCTGCCACCCTGTAGTACCCAGGAACTGTATTATTATTTCTCTGCTGATTTTTATGTTACTTTTTACTGCTACTGTGATGCATGGAGTTTGTCATAAATAAATATCATTGACTTTTACTCAAGTTGTCGTGGTCACGCCTTCGGGCGGTTTCTCTTCATGTTACTTACATGTCCAGGGGTCTGATACAACCTCCCAGGTTCCGGTACATCTCAGCCCCTACAACTGAGGCTGCCTTCCGTCAGCTCAGGCCCTCAGTTGTGACACTCGAACACTAATTGGCATTTTTTTTCTTTCTTTTGAGCTGGTAAGTCCCCTTTGCCTGTGTTGGTGCCTGTTTGTGTTAATGGTCTCTATGTTGTTCTTACTGTCATTTTTGGTCTCTTGTAGGTGTCTTATTTGTGGTGACTTAAACCCGTTTTCTTTTAGTTCATTAGTGTGACCTCGAACACTAATTGGCATTTTTTTTCTTTGGAGCAGGTAAGTCCCATTTGCCTGTGTTGGTGCCTGTTTGTGTTTGTTCAAAGTGTTTTGCTTATGTTTGTCAGCCATCTTTATTATAATTAATCTTCTTTTTCCCAGGATTGTTCTGCAAAGTAGTGCTGTTCTTGCCTGTACTAGCTACTAAAGGGCTAACTTTGTTTTTTAATTTTTTAGAGATGTCTAACCGATTTTTGGAAATTTATACTTAGGTGTTTGTGATGTCTTTGATGGTCTTATTATGTTTTTTTGTTTGTTTGGTTTTTTTTAAAAACAATATGTAGGTTTCACACTTTTAATTTGTGTTTATCCTTTTTTGTCTCAATTTCACATTTTCCATGAATTGAACCCAGAAAAAATGTCTTATGCTTCTGCAGTAAGTTGACACCCCTTTTTTTTTTTTTTTTAAATTTAGTTTTTTGGCTTTGCATTTGTCTTATTCAACATATGTGTTAATCTTTTTTAAAGTGTGTGATGGCAGTGTTTGTGGCAGCAGAAGCCCTCCCACCCCAACCCACGGCAGCACTCCCACCCCAACCGCCAGCCCCACAACCACAACCGGCTCCTCATCAACCAAGGCAACGGAGGCGTGCTAGGCCACCAATTTTCCGAACCCGTGTCCTACTTTTTGGGATGCCAGATGATGTTGTTGTGCGTAGATAAAGGCTGCCACCACATCTAATCCTAGACACTCTCTCCATAATAGAGAGTGATCTGGAGTCTTCAATTCGGTATCCTACAGCAATACCACCATTGACACAATTCCTTGCTGTGTTACATTTTTTGGCTACAGGGTCTTTTCAGCATGTAGTTGGAGACCTGGTTGGCATGTCGCAGGGCCAGTTCAGTAAGGTCCTGCGGCGTGTCAGCCAGGCTTTCCTAAAGCGGGTTAAGCAATTTATTGCTATGCCTTTGGATGTTGGTGCCCTAGATGTGGTGAAGCGGCAATTTGAGGAAGGTGGTAGTCGCTTCCCACATGTTATTGGGGTTGTGGATGGCACACATGTAGCTATTCAGCCACCAAGACATAATGAAGAAATTTTTAGAAACAGGAAACTGTTTCATTCTCTGAATGTAATGGTTGTTTGTGGGCCATCCCTCCAGATCCTTTCCCTGAATGCCAAGTTTCCCGGAAACTCACATGATGCGTATGTCATTAGACAAACAGGGATATGGCACAGATTAAGATCAAGTCAACGAGCAGACATGTGGTCATTGGGTGAGTTGGCCAACATAATTTCCTGTCATTTTTACCAAATTATCGGAATATACTATTTCTAATTTTTACTTCTCATCAAACAGGAGACCGTGGATATCCTTGCACCCCCTGGCTCATGACTCCTTACCGTAATCCCAGGCCAGGACCACAGATGGCATTTAACTCCGCGCTTACTGCCACTAGACAGCTGGTGGAGCGCACAATTGGGGTCCTTAAAGGGCGGTTTCGTGTGCTCCACCGCACTGGTGGCGACATCATGTATTCGCCGGAGATGGCAAGTAAACTAGTGGTCCTGTGCGCTATACTACATAACATCGCGGTAAGGAGTAGCGTAGAGCTTCCTCAGACAGAGGAATTGCCTGATGAGGAGCCAGGGGTTGTCCGTCACTTCGGTGGGGGGAGTGTTACACGGAGGGGAAGCCAAGTCAGGGCAAGCATTGTTGCAGAATATTTCAGGTATAGTTTTTTTTTATTTACTTTTACAAAATATTAAAAACCACAGTATGCTTATGTTCATTTTGTAATGCTGAAATTTTGCTTACTATTGTAAGGTCATTGTGTAATGATTTGGGTGTGTGGGAATCTCTAATTATTTTTTACAAAAATATCCGTCAACAGGTTCAGCTTACAATGTGTTCTTTGCAAATCTAATAATGTGATGTTGCTAAATAGTGTCCTTATTTGTTTTCTTTAATAAAATCCTGTTTTTTTAAAAAAACACACAAACAAATGAAACTGAATGTTGACCACTTTGTGACTGTCCAGCTGAATTATCACACAAACTGTGGTGAGTACACAGATATGTTTTGAAATTTTAACAAAAGTGTGTGTGTGTCTGTGTCTGTGTTTGTGTTGGTGTTTTAGTTGGTTGTGTTTTTATTTCTATTCCGCGACTGCGTATTTCCGCTCGTGCGAAATTACCACTCTGCTCTTCACAGCATTGCAAAGATCAATAAAGTTATTTGAAATGACAGCATAGATTTAGGACCAATCACATGCTAACACACACTATAAATATATGCCCAAATAAGGAAAACGCCATTGCCATGATGCGTGCTGCACCTTTCACCAGGCGGGAGCTCCGCGTCCTGGTTGCGGTGATGGACCGCCGCGTAGGCCGCGTTGGGCGCTTCATCCCAAATCGTGTTAAGCGCGAGGCCTACGCGGAGGTCCGCCACCTACTGCGGTCTCGCGTCCGCAGCAGGCGGACCATCATCCAACTGGAGAGGAGATGGAGTGATCTCCGCAGGAGGACTCCAGAACTGTTGGCGGAGATCCGCCAGCAAATCAGGGAACTGCGTGCACGCAGTAAGTTACATTACATAACAGAGATTTTTAGCATAAATTTTGCTAATTTACTTTAAGTGGTAGTCTGTAATTGCAACACTGAGTGAACAAATGTAATAAATATGACAGTGTGTGTGGTTAGGGCAAACAGTACTGACTGTAGCAAAGTGTAACCAAACAAAGTGCATGTTGTACAGAATTAATACCCAGGCTGGAAACTGTACCAAAAAAAATGATCAGTGGTGTCTATATAATAAGGTGGCTTGAATAGTGATCTGGTGATGTTGCCTATACCAATCAATATGACTCAATGGAATAGATTCAGTAATGAGCATCCCAAAAATTTAGTGGAACCATTTTGGTTGCTGTGGCCAACATGAAGAGCTTTTAAAAATGATTTTTTAAAACAAAAAACAAGCCCTGTGTCTTTTACATGGGACAGAACAGTGTAATTGACAAATGTTTTTTAAGTAATTTAACATGCAAACTAAATTATAACACATATATCATTATAGGACGACCACAACGGCAACCACATGCAGGGAGGCCACATCAGGCACCTTCTCAGCCCCCCTCCCCTTCTCACTCCCCCTCCCCTTCTCACTCCCCCTCCCCTTCCCAGTCCCCCTCCCCTTCTCACTCCCCCTCCCCTTCTCACTCCCCCTCCCCTTCCCAGTCCCCTTCCCCTTCCCAGTCCCCCTCAGCTTCCCAGTCCCCCTCAGCTTCCCAGTCCACCTCAGCTTCCCAGTCCACCTCAGCTTCCCAGGCCCACTCCCCTTTCCACTCCCCTTCTCAGCCCACCTCTCCTTCTCTTTGTGTGACCCCTTCTCCTCCTTCCCAGTCCCCTTCTTCTTCTACTTCCAACTCCCCTTCTCAGCCCCCCTCACCCTCTATTGGACTAACATTCTCTCCGCCCCCCTCGCCCTCTCAATCAGACCCACCCTCAGAAATTACATTCCCAATCCCTCCTCCTTCCCCCATCTCTCCTCCTTCCCCAAACCCTCCTCCTTCACCCATCCAGCCTCCTTCCCCCATCCCTCCTCCTTCCCCAATCCCTCCTCCATCCCCCATCCAGCTGCCTTCACCACCCACAGAATGGGCAGAAGAAGCCCCTGATGGTGTCAGTGGTGACCATAATGTTGCTGAGGAAAGTAAGTGTTTTTACATTTCATTTAAAAATATGACCTACTTACACTTACAATGTAAAAACATGCACTGTTGTACTGTTGAAAATCAGCTAGCAAGGTAAACATTTTCAGTTATTATTGATGTTGTTCATGTTGCATTGTAATTTTTGTGAGTATCATTATATGTAGTGTTTATGTGTGCAATGTTTTGTGTGTCCACTGTAGGTCAACACTACTTAGTTTGACAGGGTTGCCAGGACTACATGGTTTAATATGTGCTCATTTTTCAGCCAAACATTTCTACCTGAGTGGAGTTTAGTATGTTGTTAGTCTTTTACACTTGTGCCTCTCTATTCATAATGTTTGCACTTTCAAATCACATGCTTCACTTTGTTAGCCAGCAGAACAACACAATGATTTGTGGTGTGAAAGTTACACTCACAAAATGCTAATTTTATTTTTCTAAACCTCTTTGACCTTATTTAGTAAACTGGTTTTTCATGGATTGTGGGCATGCTAGGATATGTAGTCCTTCTGAAGATGTTGATATGCAGTGTGATGATGCAGGACCAAACCTCCTTACATTTAATTCTCTTCAGTACAGATGTGAATGAATGCCAACATGGTGTTACATTTACTAAGATGGTAGTTATCTTTAACATGGGATGTTGACCATAGCAACCAATAAGATTATAAATTAAATTGTTATGCCCACTTTTACAAGATAACATGTTTAATTTGATTGGTTGCTATGGTCTACTTCCCATCTTAAATTGAACTCCCGTAGTAGTAAATGTACCACATGGTGTGGTTCACTTTCTTGTTAAAAAAACAAAACATTGCTGAGCAGGCTTGTGTGTTATGCTACTGATTTAGCCTTAAAGCAGCCATGATGTAGTCACTTAGGCATTAAAGCAGGCCTGTCCAAACTGCGGCCCTCATGCTGGTGAAAAAATACACATCCCAGCATGCCCTGACACAGCTTTGGCATTCTCTGACCACAAAACTGTGAAAAGGCATGCTGGTATATGTAGTTTCACAACAGCTGGAGGCCAGCAGTTTTGACATGCCTGCATTTAAGTGTGCTTTGTGCCTTGCTTGGATAATAAGTAATGTAATTAAGTTATTAATGGTTCTGTTGCATCTTAATTTCAGATGTTGCAGTTGGAGATCCCACAAGTTTTGGTGGGATTATTGACACAATGCGCCAACACCTGCATGGATTAATGACTTGTCTAGATCAATTGCAAAAATTTGCATGAATTTGTTTATTTATAAAAAAAAATACTATTTTCTAAATGTTAAAAAATAAAAAAAAGTTGTTTCAAGTTAACCGGGTGTTGTGCTTATTAATGCAAAAAAGGATCAGCAAATTGGCAGGCAGAAATTGTTTTACTAAAACATTACTCACATGTAACGTAAGTTTTAAAAACAAAAAAAAACCAGTTAGGAGATTATAGTGTTAATAAACATGTAAACACCTTCATTCACAAACAACATCTTTAAAAAAAAAAAATTTATTTTACACTTTTACATGTTGATGGCCAATTATGGCAACAAAGTGTTAATCTGTTTTTTTTGGCTGACTTAATTGTTTTGGAACATTATCAATCATTACACTAATTGGATTCGTAATTGACAAGGGCTTGTGGACTTTAAAATGAAAGGGCTAATTTCACTTAATCACCAAAAAAAACCATTTTTGAACGGTTTACCTTAAAAGTGTGCACTTTTATGGAAAAATGAGTAAATCTACTACAACTTAGTATTTTTACGATGAAGTATGTGTTTTTGCGAAGGTTTCGCAATGCTGCGATGGTTTCGCATTACTGCGAGGTCATTTGGCGTACGCCCACTTTGTGTAATACTGCGTACGAATGTGCAAAAACACGTTGGGGGCGGATGTTCGCAAATTTACTACACTAACGCAACTTTGCGAATATGTTGTGCGAACGAAAAACTTCGCGACCAACTCGGAATGAGGGCCAATGTGCAAACCACTAGGTGGAAATAGTTGCTTGGTAGAAAAAGCCAGGCAATCAGTGGCACTCTTAACATCTTCACAGATAAGTTTGGGAAGTTGAAGAGTGGGTCCATGCATTACTCTTACACGCATGTCCATTTAATTTAAAAAATTATAAAGTTGGGGGCGTGGCCTGGTGGCTGAGGGAAGTAGTCCAGCATCGACAGAGCTCCTGTATACCGGGAACTTTATCTCTTTTTAAATCCCCCCTCTGGGCTCTCTTAGTGCCTACAACAGTCCCCCGGTCTCTGCTATTCCCCCTGCATGCCCTTGCTCGAGCCGCGGAATCGGGGAGCGGTTTTAACGGCTCCCGCGGATTGCGGCCCACGCTACCTCCACAAGCCGGGGCCTTGATTTAACCCGCGGCCCGGCGGCTGCTCCGGGGACCTCCGGAGCTGACCGCGGACCTCCCCCAGACCCCAGGCTTCTCGCATCACTGCTAGCCGGGAGACTCACCCCGCTGCCCACCACATCTCTCCACTGCCTGGAATCACTGGTGCACGCTGAGACTGGTCGGGGCTGTGAGACGCCCGGCGGCCATTTTAGCTGCACATTCTCGGCTCTCTGTCACCTCTCTCCTGCTGAGCCACGGAGAGAAGCGGTGGAACAAGCAAACGAGGCTCATCTATTTATTTATAAAAAGCTGGAATACCCTGTCTTCTGCTAAAATTATCCACTGTTTACTCTGGCTGAAAAAAGAATATATGCCAGCAGTTATTAAGCATTAAAACCACAGAACTCCGGAGGCTGAACTGATAAGCAGCAAGTGCTGTGAGCTCCTCAGAACCTTGGGGAAAAACTGCATTTTCCACCACCACTAAAAACCCCTCTAAACTTGTTTCCTGGTCTGGGGGTGCAGTGCTGATCGGTGGGGTAGCGCTGCGGAATCGGGGAGCCGGTCTGCTGGCTCCCGCGGGTTGCGGCCTACCCTCCACTACGAAGCCGGGGCCTAAATTTCAGCTACTCGCCCACGGTGGGCCGTCCGGAGCTCCGGACCCGGGCCCCCTCCTGCCGTACCTGCTGCTGCTGGTCTCGCTGCCCACCCAGTGATCTGCATCCCAGCCTACCTCCGCTGCCTGGACACCATCCACCGTCCGTCCACTGTGCGGGTAAGAAGACACGGCCGGGACGCGGACGCCGCCACCCCGGCGCCTCAGGGACGGCGGCCATCTTTTGCCCTTGGGCCTACGGAGGGACTGCGGCTGCGGGACCCGGCGGAACGCCACACTCCTGCTCTCCCCCACCAACGCTTACCTACTCCCGCTCCTCCCACATCCAGCCACAGCCAGCGAGTGACTGCGGGCGTCTCCCCCACGGCCGACCGTCGGGTGACGTGCGGCCCCGCAGCGGCTCTGACTGGGGTCCTCTCTAGGAGCTGCCTCCCGTTTTCCGGACCGGACTCGGCAGGCGTCGGTCTCGTGCCGGGGTCGACGGCTCTCAGCCCTGCGCCCTGCACCCGGCGAGGTGTGGATGATCCGGCCCGGCGGGACATACGACCCGATGTGATAAGCTCCAGGGCTCTTTGCAAGCGTGCCCCACCTGACTGCTGTGCCCTGCTCCCCCTCCCTCCTGGACCCACAGCACTGAGCTCGCAAGGTACACCTGGGGGTCCTGAGCTGAGGTTAGCCCCACACATGCTGGCACACCATCCCTCTCCCCAGCATTTGCTCCAAGCCTGTACACGGGAGGTGCCTCCTGGCCCTTTTTGTGAGGTCTTCATTCACTAGGTCCACTCTCACTCACTCTCCCCCTAAGTGCCACCTATAACCATATATAACTGGGGCTACCTGTTTCTATCTCAAGGCACTGGACTCTCCCTATACTACAACCTACAGCCCGGGGGTGCCACCCCCCCTGCCCAATGCCGGTGATTCTCTCTATACGATACACCAGTCCCCCATGATCTCTTCAAGCGGAGGAATGTCCTGCTGAATTCCTATGGGTGCGACCCGGGGGGTCTTCTCATGTTCTATTTTATTGCAGCCTACATGATGGATCGCTAATTACTTACGTTATACCTCAGCTCTGACCTATGACCTTCGCTAACCTCGGGACTGTCCTACACCATGCCTAAATCTAAATCCAAGTCTAAGAAAGCCACAGCTTCGGCGGAAATCTCGACCTTTATATCCAAGATGAAGTCTAGTGCGGCCAAACCCCCAGTTGCCCCCCCCCTCTGACCTGGTTTCGGAATCTGAGGAAGAATCGTCAACCACTGACCCCTCCATGAAAGATTGCTTCTCCTCAATTTTAACGGAAATGAAGTCACTAAAGCAGGCTTTCCACTCGGAGATCCACAAAGCCATCTCCGGCCTTAAGGTCGAGATATCTGATCTTGGGGCCCGCACTAATGAGGTGGAACAGAAAATCGATGAAGTCATCACCTTCCAACAGGAGCTGGAGCACTCGGTTCAAGTCATGCAGGAGGATATATACCTACTCCAGGATCAACAAGAGGACGCTGATAACCGCGCACGACGTAACAACCTGCGCATTAAATATATTCCAGAGTCAGTAGAACCAGCCCAACTGGAGGATTTTCTCCTCAGGTTCTTCCAGCACCTCCTGCCGGACATTTCTTGTGAGCAGTTCCTCTTGGACAGAGCCCATCGCTCACTGCGTCAAAAGCCCTCAACCTCGTCTCCCCCACGAGACGTAGTTTTACGCTGTCACTATTTCAAAACTAAAGAGAGAATTTTGTCGGCTGCCCGGAATAAAGATGTGTGCCTATTCGAATCACATAAGCTATTGGTGTTTCAGGACTTATCCCCTACTACTCTCAAGAGGCGCTTCGATTTAAGGGAGTACACCCAAATCCTCAGAAATAATCAAATTCGCTACAGATGGGGCTTCCCTTTTGCTTTAATTGTACAACTGGATGGGAAGATATTGTTGGCACGATCCAAGGAAGAGGCTCACAGGCTCCTGTTGAGACTGAACTTGCCCCCCCCGGAGGCCAACAAACCGTCCTCCCCACGGGATGCTCCAGATCTCCGACATTCTCCAAACTCACCCCTCCCTCAGCGAGCACCTAGACGTCTTTGGTCGACAGTTCCGGAGAAAACCTCTACAAGCCATGACCCGCCGTGAAAGTCTCTGCACAGATGTGCTGCTGGGTCACTATACGTTAAATGTTACTGTTTTACAAACTAGTTTAGAGGTTTAAGAATTTCTTCTTGAGCTGTGATTATTTATTTGCTTTTATAATTCCAACAGTGGTCCATTATGGCAGGTTGTTGCAACGACCCCCTTGGTCGCCCCCCCATATGTTTATTTGGTGGGCGTCCCGGTGGCCGGGGCCGCGCCCTCCACCGAGCCTCCATAGTCAGTTTTGAGCATGAGGGAGTTCTCTTCTCCCTTACATTCCCCATACGGGTGCTCAAACATACGGACCCGTACGCAGCGTACAATGGGTCGTTGGCTCGGTCAATTCTATTTGTTCATTTTACAGTTTCTTAAATGTCTTTTTGTGACTCTTTTGATTTTTCTTTTTTTTTTTCTTCTTCTTCTTCTCCTTCTTTTTCTCCCCCCACTTCCCTCTCTTCCTCTTCCCCTCGTTCCCCTTGTTCCCCAGGGAGACTACTTAAGGTTCATTAAGATCACTTATGCTATACTTACACTTGTAACATTATGTCTGTTAACGTAATATCCTACAATGTTAAGGGCCTCTACAGTCCTCAAAAGAGGACCAAGTTATTTCTTTTTCTGAAACAGGTGAGGGGAGATCTGGTATTCCTTCAGGAGACGCATTTCAAAGGGACTTCCCACACTGAACTACGTTCTAGACGCCACCCGGTTGCCATACACGCCTGTGATCGCACTCAAAAGAAAAGAGGGGTCGCCATTCTGATCCCCGCTCATCTACATTTGGAATCAGACCGAATCATTAAGGATAAGCGCGGTAAGTTTCTCATTATAATAGGTAAACTTAATAATGTCCCTATCACCATGGTCAATGTCTACGCTCCCAATATTAACCAGGCCTCGTTCTTTGCTTCCTTAGACTCCAAAATCGCCCAGTGTAGGAAAGGTGACCTCTTAATAGCAGGAGACTTTAACACCATACTACACCATAGTCTGGATCGCTCCCATCCCCTCCCACGGTCCCAGTCCCATATCAGCACCCGCAACTCTAGAGCCCTACAGTCGCTGCTTAAAAATCACCTTCTATTTGACTCTTGGAGGGTTGTCGATCCCCTAATTAAAGATTACACGTTCTATTCCCCAGTCCACAATCTATATACTAGAATTGATATGATTATGGTCGGAAGGGATCTAACATCTAGAATCCAGAACTGCTGTATTTATCCAATCACGTGGTCTGATCACGCCCCGATTTCTCTGACTCTGACTGGGCTAGCTCGCACTCCTTCCCCCCCCTCCTGGTCGCTTAACGACGCCCTCCTCCAACAACCTGAAGTGTTACAGCAAACTACTCAGGTATTAACTGATTACTTCAATGAGAACCAAACCCCCGGCATATCCGATATGACCCTGTGGGAGGCACACAAGGCGGTCCTCCGGGGCCACTTCATTCAGACTGCGGCTAGGATCACCAAACAGCGTTCCCAAAAGATTCTAGAGTTATCTAATCAGCTCCACCAAATGGAGGAAGTGCATAAGTCCTCTCTGGACCCTGCTGATTTTGAGACGGTACTTAAAATCAGAGGCGAACTTAATTTACTGTTGTCTCATAAGACTGAAATGTGCCTTAGACGTCTTAACCAGATTTACTACGAAAAAGGGGATAAGGCGGATAAACTATTAGCCAGAAAGTTGAGGGCTCGGATTTCTTCCAAAAATATCTTATCCATTCGCACCAAACAAGGGGCTCTGACCCATGATCCTGACCGCATTCTGGGTGAATTCGAGGAATTTTATAAATTGCTGTACAACTCGGAAATTACCCCCCCCCCCTCATCACCGAGACTTGAAAAGGGAATTGACTCCCTCCTAGACAAATGTAACCTACCGTCACTGAGTGGCGCGACAGTGTCCCAATTAGGCTCAGAGATTACTATTGAAGAAATAGAGAACGCACTTAAAACTCAGAAACCGGGTAAGGCCCCTGGACCTGATGGGATGTCAATTACTTATTATAAGAAATTTAAGGGGACGCTTCTGCCTCACCTTTGCCGGCTCTTCAATGGTTTCCTAAGTGGTAATCCTCTATCACCCCGTACCTTAGAGGCACGAATAGTCTTAATCCACAAACCTGGGAAAGATCCCAACTCCTGCGCCAGCTACCGCCCCATTTCCTTATTAAATAACGATATCAAGTTATTCGCCAAAATTATAGCCTTAAGATTAAACCCAGTTCTCCCGCGCTTAATACACGCTGACCAGGTGGGCTTCATCCCAGGCCGACAAGCCAGAGACAATACACGAAGAACTATTAATCTGGTCCATTTTATTAACAAAACTAAAATGCCCTCCGTCCTTCTCTCGCTAGACGCAGAGAAGGCTTTTGACAAAATACTCTGGCCTTTCATGTTTGCCACTCTACGCAGATTCGGTCTGGGGGGAAGCCTACTTCAAGGCATTCGGGCACTTTACTCCAACCCTTCCACTAGAGTTCGGGTCAACGGCAAGGACTCTCAACTCTTTCACATTGGCAACGGTACACGCCAGGGGTGTCCCTTGTCTCCACTAATTTTTGCCATGACGATCGAACCTCTGGCGTGTATGGTTAGGGCCAACCCCGATATCAAAGGCATCCATGTTGGTGAGGAGGAATTCAAAGTGTCATTATTCGCAGATGATGTCCTCTTGACTATCTCCTCTCCCAATATATCCATCCCTAATCTATTTAAAACCCTCTCATTATACTCTCATTATTCTGGATATCGTATTAATTACTCCAAATCGGAAGCCCTCCCACTGCATCTTGATGAGAATACCAGATCTCTCCTAGCTGCTAACTATAACTTCTCTTGGCGCTCCAAGAAAATTAAGTACCTTGGCGTGTACATCACAAACTCCTACGACTCTCTATACTCTGAAAACTTCCCTGCCCTCTTTAAGTGTATAGAGTCTGACCTTAGAGCTTGGGACAAACAGATTATAGCCTGGTTCGGACGGATAGTTTCAATTAAAATGAACATCCTTCCGAGGATCCTATATCTGATCCAAACAATCCCCATGAGCATCCCCGCTGAGGCCTTATGTCGAATGCAGAAACTATTTGTAAAATTTATATGGTCTGGTAAGCCCCCTAGAATTAGGACCTCCACTCTGATACGCGACCCGTTGGCGGGGGGTAGGGGATTGCCGGACATTCGTAAATATTATCATGCAACCCACCTGTGTCAGGCTCTGGCATGGTTCTCCCCTGCCCCCCACCTGCCTTGGATCCGAATCGAGCTTCTGGCGGCCGGGGTCTCCTCTTTGGTCTCCCTCCTCTCACCGACCAAGCCACTACGATCATTACAAACCTGTGTCCCTTCGACAAAACTCACTTGTGCCTTGTGGTTTTCCTGCATTCGACATTATGGCCTGTCCACTTTCCCATCTCCTATCACGCCCATCTGGGATAACAGGGACTTCCCCCCAGGTTCCACTTTGCAATCTCATTCGTGGCTTCATCTGAACCCACGCCCGGGTCTCGTATTTGATTTTATAGAAGGATCCTCATGGCGTTCCCTACAATCTTTATGTGACAGATACGATATTTCCCAACCCGTATTTTACGAATATTTACAGCTCCGCTCCTTTTTAAGCTCCCTTCCCAAATCCCAGGTTATTCGCCAACTCACCCCCTTGGAGCGTCTATGTATTTACTCTCCTATGCGGCAGGGTATTATCTCTATACTCTACGGATTACTACGTTCCCTGAAGGCAACAAGCATCCTCCCCCATGAACGTAAGTGGGAGCGGGACCTAGGCCCTCCACCTGATGAAGACTCATGGGAAACCATTAGACAAAAAGTAGCCCAATCATCAATTTCCTCTCTTGTGAAGGAAAATTCTTATAAAGTCTACACTAGATGGTATCGGGTCCCAGCAACAATGCATAAGATCTTTCCCGGGTCCTCCCCACTGTGCTGGCGTGGATGTGGCCAGATTGGAGACTTTAAACACATCTGGTGGTCATGCCCCAAAATGCACACGTTCTGGTCTCAGGTGGAGGCTCTCTTAGGCTCTGTCTTCTGTTCACGGATAACTCTGGGTCCCTGGTCAGCCTTGCTGGGCTTACCCTTACCCAACCTAGATAGCCAAGCTAATAGCTTAGTTCTCCAAATCTTACATGCAGCTCGCTGTGTAGTAGCAAAAAATTGGAAAAACACCAATACTCCCCATAGGAGCATGCTAATAGCAAAAATTTGGCATATCTCCACGATACATGACAGATCGGACAAATATAGGAGGATATGGGAACCATGGTTCACCTATACTAAGCCCCCCGCTACTGGGATTTGATGGGATATGTCACATTGTGAGGCAGTTCTCTACACCACACAGGTTCCAATAAACATAAGAGGTGTAATACAGACCCCGGTTATACAGATGGTATGATTTGTAGCTGGGAAGTATTACTCTCCCATCTCATGTATTCACCTAGTCCGCTTCTCTGACGAACCACCACTCTCCCAACCCCCCCCCCCCCCGCATTACTGATATGCTAATAGTCAATAAATATGTTCCTTAAAGAGTGTCCTCCAGTCCAAATGTCCCAATTAGAATAGTCCTTCCATTTAGGTAGAAGACTTGTATCCTGAATAGCACCTTAAAATAAAAATTTACTCACCGGTAATTCTATTTCTCGTAGTCCGTAGTGGATGCTGGGAACTCCGTAAGGACCATGGGGAATAGACGGGCTCCGCAGGAGACTGGGCACTCTAAGAAAGAATTAGGACTACTGGTGTGCACTGGCTCCTCCCTCTATGCCCCTCCTCCAGACCTCAGTTAGGGAAACTGTGCCCGGAAGAGCTGACACAACAAGGAAAGGATTTGGAATCCCGGGTAAGACTCATACCAGCCAAACCAATCACACCGTACAACTCGTGATACTATACCCAGTTAACAGTATGAATAACAACTGAGCCTCACTAAACAGATGGCTCATAGCAATAACCCTTTAGTTAGGCAATAACTATATACAAGTATTGCAGACAATCCGCACTTGGGATGGGCGCCCAGCATCCACTACGGACTACGAGAAATAGAATTACCGGTGAGTAAATTCTTATTTTCTCTGACGTCCTAGTGGATGCTGGGAACTCCGTAAGGACCATGGGGATTATACCAAAGCTCCCAAACGGGCAGGAGAGTGCGGATGACTCTGCAACACCGAATGAGCAAACTCAAGGTCCTCCTCAGCCAGGGTATCAAACTTGTAGAATTTTGCAAACGTGTTTGATCCCGACCAGGTAGCAGCTCGGCAAAGTTGTAAAGCCGAGACCCCTCGGGCAGCCGCCCAAGAAGAGCCCACCTTCCTCGTGGAATGGGCTTTTACTGATTTAGGATGCGGCAGTCCAGCCGCAGAATGTGCAAGTTGAATCGTGTTACAGATCCAGCGACCAATAGTCTGCTTAGAAGCAGGAGCACCCAGCTTGTTGGGTGCATGCAGGATAAACAGCGAGTCAGTCTTTCTGACTCTAGCCGTCCTGGAAACATAGATTTCTCTGACGTCCTAGTGGATGCTGGGGACTCCGTAAGGACCATGGGGAATAGACGGCTCCGCAGGAGACTGGGCACATCTAAAGAAAGATTTAGGACTATCTGGTGTGCACTGGCTCCTCCCCCTATGACCCTCCTCCAAGCCTCAGTTAGATTTCTGTGCCCGGCTGAGCTGGATGCACACTAGGGGCTCTCCTGAGCTCCTAGAAGAAAGTATAGTTTAGGTTTTTTATTTTCAGTGAGACCTGCTGGCAACAGGCTCACTGCAACGAGGGACTAAGGGGAGAAGAAGCGAACCTACCTAAGTGGTGGTAGCTTGGGCTTCTTAGGCTACTGGACACCATTAGCTCCAGAGGGATCGAACACAGGACCCGACCTCGTCGTCCGTTCCCGGAGCCGCGCCGCCGTCCCCCTTACAGAGCCAGAAACAAGAAGGTGGTCCGGAAAATCGGCGGCTGAAGACTTCTGTCTTCTCCAAGGTAGCGCACAGCACTGCAGCTG
This sequence comes from Pseudophryne corroboree, assembly GCF_028390025.1. Lineage (NCBI taxonomy): Eukaryota > Metazoa > Chordata > Amphibia > Anura > Myobatrachidae > Pseudophryne > Pseudophryne corroboree. The sequence continues at coordinate 373,418,132 of NC_086444.1, read as the reverse complement.
TGCGCCATTGCTCCTCATGCACACCACACACTGCGGTCACTGATGGGTGCAGGGCGCTGGGGGGGGGGGCGCCCTGAGCAGCAATAAATAACACCTTGGCTGGCAAAACTAACACCATATATAGCCCCAGAGGCTATATAGGTGTATATTAACCCCTGCCAGAAACGATAAAATAGCGGGAGAAAGCCCGCCGAAAAAGGGGCGGAGCCAACTCCCTCAGCACACTGGCGCCATTATTCCCTCACAGCTTCGCTGGATAGAAGCTCCCTGGCTCTCCCCTGCAGTCCTGCACTACAGAAAGGGTAAAAAAGAGAGGGGGGGGGGGGCACAATTTAGGCGCAATATATATATATTATAGGCAGCTATAGGGGAAAACACTCTGTATAGTGATATCCCTGTGTTATATAGCGCCCTGGTGTGTGCTGGCATTCTCTCCCTCTGTCTCCCCAAAGGGCTTTGTGGGGTCCTGTCCTCTGTAAGAGCATTCCCTGTGTGTCTGCTGTGTGTCAGTACTGCTGTGTCGACATGTATGATGAGGATAATGATGTGGAGGCGGAGCAAATGCCTGTGAATGTGATGTCACCCCCTGCGGGGTCGACACCAGTGTGGATGGACTTATGGAAGGAATTACGTGACAGTGTCAGCTCCTAACATAAAAGGTTTGACGACATAGGACAGCCGGCTACTCAGCTTGTGCCTGTCCAAGCGTCTCAAATGTCATCAGGGGCTATAAAACGCCCGCTACCTCAGATGACAGATACAGATGTCGACACGGATACCGACTCCAGTGTCGACGATGATGAGACGAGTGTACCCTCCAATAGATCCACCCGTTATATGATTGAGGCTATGAAAAATGTATTACACATTTCTGATGATACCCCAGGTACCACAAAAAAGGGTATTATGTTTGGTGAGAAAAAACTACCAGTAGTTTTTTCTGCATCGGACGAATTAAATGAGGTGTGTGAGGAAGCGTGGACTTCCCCAGATAAGAAATTGATCATTTCTAAACGATTAATGGCTGCGTACCCTTTCCCGCCAGAGGATAGGTCATGCTGGGAAACACCCCCTAGGGTAGATAAAGCGCTGACACGCTTATCAAAGAAGGTGGCACTACCGTCTCCGGATACGGCCGCCCTAAAAGAACCTGCTGATAGAAAGCAGGAAAGTACTCTAAAAGCTATATACACACACACTGGCATTATATTGAGACCCGCTATTGCATCAGCTTGGATGTGCAGTGCTGCTGCTGCGTGGTCAGACTCCCTGTCGGAAAACATTGATACCATGGATAGGGACAATATTTTGCTAACGATTGACCATATAAAAGACGCGGTCTTATACATGCGTGATGCACAGAGGGATATTTGCCGGCTGGCATCAAAAATAAGCGCTATGTCCATTGCCGCCAGACGGGGGTTATGGACTAGGCAATGGTCAGGTGATGCCGACTCCAAGCGGCACATGGAAGTTTTACCCTATAAAGGGGTGGAACTTTTTGGGGACGGTCTTTCAGACCTCGTTTCCACAGCTACTGCTGGGAAATTGACTTTTTTGCCACAGGCTACCCCACAGCAAAAGAAAGCACCGTATTATCAGGTACAGTCCTTTCGGCCCCAGAAAAATAAGCGGGCTAGAGGCTCATCCTTTCTGCCGAGGGGCAGAGGAAGGGGGAAAAAGCTGCAGCACTCAGCTAGTTCCCAGGAGCAGAAGTCCTCCCCTGCGTCCGGTAAGTCCACAGCATGACGCTGGGGCTGTTCAGGCGGAATCGGGAACGGTGGGGGCACGTCTCAGGTTTTTCAGCACACAGTGGGCTCTCTCACAGGTGGATCCCTGGGTCCTTCAAGTGGTATCTCAGGGGTACAGGCTGGAATTCGAGACGTCTCCCCCCCCCCGCCGTTTCCTAAAATCTGCCTTGCCGGCAACTCCCTCTGCCAGGGAGGCAGTGTTGGTGGCTATTCAAAAACTGTATTCACAGAAAGTGATTGTCAAGGTACCCCTCCTTCAGCAAGGAAAGGGTTACTACTCCACAATGTTTGTGGTACCGAAACCGGACAGTTCGGTGAGACCCATCTTAAATTTAAAAGCCTTGAACACTTATATCAAAAGGTTCAAGTTCAAGATGGAATCGCTCAGGGCGGTTATTGCGAGCCTGGAGGAGGGGGATTACATGGTATCCCTGGACATCAAGGATGCGTACCTGCATGTCCCCATTTACCCTCCGCACCAGGAGTACCTCAGATTTGTGGTACAGGACTGTCACTATCAGTTCCAGACGCTGCCGTTTGGGTTATCCACGGCACCGAGGGTCCTTACCAAGGTAATGGCCGAAATGATGATACTCCTTCGCAAGAAGGGAGTTTTAATTATCCCGTACTTGGACGATCTCCTGATAAAGGCGAGGTCCAAAGAACAGTTGATAGTGGGGTTGGCACTTTCTCAGGAAGTGCTACAACAGCACGGCTGGATTCTAAACATTCCAAAGTCACAGCTGGTCCCGACGACTCGTCTTCTGTTCCTGGGAATAATTCTGGACACAGACCAGAAAAAAGTGTTTCTTCCACTGGAAAAAGCCGAGGAATTGTCATCTCTGGTCAGAGACATCCTAAAACCAGGAAAAGTGTCGGTACATCAATGCACACGAGTCCTGGGAAAAATGGTAGCTTCGTACGAAGCAATTCCATTCGGAAGGTTCCACGCAAGGACGTTCCAGTGGGACCTGTTGGACAAATGGTCCGGGTCCCATCTCCAGATGCAACAGCGGATAACCCTATCGGCCAGAACCAGGGTGTCACTGCTGTGGTGGCTGCAGAGGGCTCATCTACTAGAGGGCCGCAGATTCGGAATACAGGACTGGGTCCTGGTGACCACGGATGCCAGCCTTCGGGGCTGGGAAGCAGTCACAAAGGGAAGAAATTTCCAAGGACTGTGGTCAGATCAGGAGATTTCTCTTCACATAAATATCCTGGAGCTAAGGGCCATTTACAATGCCCTAAGCCAGGCAAGACCCCTGCTTCAAAACCAGCCGGTACTGATCCAGTCAGACAACATCACGGCGGTCGCCCATGTAAACAGACAGGGCGGCACGAGAAGCAGGATGGCGATGGCAGAAGCCACAAGGATTCTCAGATGGGCAGAGAATCATGTGTTGGCACTGACGGCAGTGTTCATTCCGGGAGTGGACAACTGGGAAGCAGACTTCCTCAGCAGGCACGACCTCCACCCGGGAGAATGGGGACTTCATCCAGAAGTCTTCCAAATGCTGGTCAACCGGTGGGAAAAACCACAGGTAGACATGATGGCGTCCCGCCTCAACAAGAAGTTGACAAGATATTGCGCCCGGTCAAGAGACCCTCAGGCGATAGCGGTGGACGCTCTAGTGACACCATGGGTTATCAGTTGGTTTATGTGTTTCCTCCTCTACCTCTCATACCCAAGGTACTGAGAATAATAAGAAGGCGAGGAGTGAAAACCATACTCGTGGTTCCGGATTGGCCAAGAAGAGCTTGGTACCCGGAACTTCAAGAGATGCTTGCAGAGGACCCTTGGCCTCTGCCGCTCAGACAAGACCTGCTGCAGCAGGGACCCTGTCTGTTCCAAGACTTACCGCGGCTGCGTTTGACGGCATGGCGGTTGAACACCGGATCCTGAAGGAAAAGGGTATTCCGGAGGAAGTCATCCCTACCCTGATCAAAGCCAGGAAGGATGTCACCGCAAGACATTATCACCGCATTTGGCGAAAATATGTTGCTTGGTGTGAGGCCATGAAGGCCCCGACGGAGGAATTTCAATTGGGTCGATTCCTGCATTTCCTGCAAGCAGGGGTGACGTTGGGCCTCAAATTGGGGTCCATAAAGGTCCAGATTTCGGCTCTGTCGATTTTCTTCCAAAAAGAACTGGCTTCACTGCCTGAAGTTCAGACTTTTGTCAAAGGAGTACTGCATATTCAGCCTCCTTTTGTGCCCCCAGTGGCACCTTGGGATCTCAATGTGGTTTTGGCATTCCTGAAATCACATTGGTTCGAACCACTTAAGACGGTGGATTTAAAATATCTCACGTGGAAAGTGGTCATGCTGTTGGCCCTGGCGTCGGCCAGGAGGGTTTCAGAATTGGCGGCTTTGTCTTGTAAAAGCCCTTATCTGATTTTCCATATGGATAGGGCAGAATTGAGGACTCGTCCTCAGTTTCTCCCTAAGGTGGTCTCAGCTTTTCACTTGAACCAACCTATTGTGGTGCCTGCGGCTACTGGGGACTTGGAGGATTCCAAGTTGCTGGACGTAGTCAGGGCCCTTAAAATTTATATTTCCAGGACGGCTGGAGTCAGAAAGACTGACTCGCTGTTTATCCTGTATGCACCCACCAAGCTGGGTGCTCCTGCTTCTAAGCAGTCTATTGCGCGCTGGATTTGTAGTACTATTCAGCTGGCGCATTCTGCGGTGGGCTTACCGCAGCCTAAATCTGTAAAAGCCCATTCCACGAGGAAGGTGGGCTCATCTTGGGCGGCTGCCCGAGGGGTCTCGGCTTTACAATTTTGCCGAGCAGCTACTTGGTCGGGGGCAAACACGTTTGCAAAATTCTACAAATTTGATACCCTGGCTGAGGAGGACCTGGAATTCTCTCATTCGGTGCTGCAGAGTCATCCGCACTCTCCCGCCCATTTGGGAGCTTTGGTATAATCCCCATGGTCCTTACGGAGTCCCCAGCATCCACTAGGACGTCAGAGAAAATAAGAATTTACTCACCGGTAATTCTATTTCTCGTAGTCCGTAGTGGATGCTGGGCGCCCATCCCAAGTGCGGATTGTCTGCGATACCTGTACATAGTTATTGGTACAATAATCGGGTTTTGTTGTGAGCCATCTCTTCAGAGGCTCCATTTGTTATCATACTGTTAACCGGGGTTCCTATCACGTGTTATATGGTGTGATTGGTGTGGCTGGTATGAGTCTTACCCAGGATTAAAAAATCTTTCCTTATTGTGTCAGCTCTTCCGGGCACAGTTCCTAACTGAGGCTTGGAGGAGGGTCATAGGGGGAGGAGCCAGTGCACACCAGATAGTCCTAAATCTTTCTTTAGATGTGCCCAGTCTCCTGTGGAGCCGCTATTCCCCATGGTTCTTACGGAGTCCCCAGCATCCACTACGGACTACGAGAAATAGAATTACCGGTGAGTAAATTCTTATTTTTCAGGGCCCGGACTACGCCCAGCAACTTGGAAGCCTCCAAGTCCAGAGTAGCCGCAGGCATCACAATAGGTTGGTTCAAATGAAACGCTGATACCACCTTAGGGAGGAATTGGGGACGAGTCCTCAATTCTGCTCTGTCCATATGGAAGATCAGATAGGGGCTTTTACATGACAAAGCCGCCAATTCTGACACCCGCCTAGCCAAAGCCAAGGCCAAAAGCATGACCACTTTCCACGTGAGATATTTTAATTCCACTGACTGAAGTGGCTCAAACCAATGTGATTTTAGGAAATCCAACACAACGTTGAGATCCCAAGGTGCCACTGGGGGCACAAAAGGGGGCTGAATATGCAGCACTCCCTTAACAAACGTCTGAACTTCAGGCAGTGCAGCCAGTTCTTTTTGAAAGAAAATAGACAGGGCCGAAATCTGGACTTTAATGGATCCCAATTTTAGGCCCATAGTCACTCCTGACTGTAGGAAGTGCAGAAATCGACCCAGCTGAAATTCTTCTGTGGGGGCCTTCATAGCCTCACACCAAGCAACATATTTTCGCCATATGCGGTGATAATGTTTTGCTGTCACATCTTTCCTAGCTTTTATCAGCGTAGGAATGACTTCAACCGGAATGCCCTTTTCCATCAGGATCCGGCGTTCAACCACCATGCCGTCAAACGCAGCCGCGGTAAGTCTTGGAACAGACAGGGCCCCTGCTGTAGCAGGTCCTGTCTGAGAGGCAGAGGCCAAGGGTCCTCTGAGATCATTTCTTGTAGTTCCGGGTACCAAGTCCTTCTTGGCCAATCCGGAACGATGAGTATAGTTCTTACTCCTCTCTTTCTTATTATCCTCAGCACCTTTGGTATGAGAGGAAGAGGAGGGAACACATAAACCGACTGGTACACCCACGGTGTCACTAGAGCGTCCACAGCTATTGCCTTAGGGTCCCTTGACCTGGCGCAATATCTTTTTAGCTTTTTGTTGAGGCGGGACGCCATCATGTCCACCTGTGGCCTTTCCCAACGATTTACAATCATTTGGAAGACTTCTGGACGAAGTCCCCACTCTCCCGGGTGGAGGTCGTGCCTGCTGAGGAAGTCTGCTTCCCAGTTGTCCACTCCCGGAATGAACACTGCTGACAGTGCTATCACGTGATTTTCCGCCCATCGGAGAATCCTTGTGGCTTCTGCCATCGCCATCCTGCTTCTTGTGCCGCCCTGTCGGTTTACATGGGCGACCGCCGTGATGTTGTCTGACTGAATCAGCACCAGCGGGATTAGAAGCAGGGGTCTTGCCTGACTTAGGGCATTGTAAATGGCCCTTAGTTCCAGAATATTTATGTGTAGGGAAGCCTCCTGACTCGACCATTGTCCTTGGAAGTTTCTTCCCTGAGTGACTGCCCCCCAACCTCGGAGGCTTGCATCCGTGGTCACCAGGACCCAGTCCTGTATGCCGAATCTGCGGCCCTCTAGAAGATGAGCACTCTGCAGCCACCACAGCAGAGACACCCTGGCCCTCGGGGACAGGGTGATCAGCCGATGCATCTGAAGATGCGATCCGGACCACTTGTCTAACAGATCCCACTGAAAGATCCTTGCATGGAACCTGCCGAATGGATTTGCCTCCTAAGAAGCTACCATCTTTCCCAGGACTCGCGTGCATTGATGCACCGACACCTGTTTTGGTTTCAGGAGGTCTCTGACCAGAGATGACAACTCCTTGGCCTTCTCCTCCGGGAGAAACACCTTCTTCTGTTCTGTGTCCAGAATCATACCCAGGAACAGCAGACGCGTCGTAGGTACCAGCTGCGACTTTGGAATATTCAGAATCCAGCCGTGCTGTTGTAGCACTTCCTGAGATAGTGCTACTCCGACCAACAACTGCTCCCTGGACCTCGCCTTTATAAGGAGATCGTCCAAGTATGGGATAATTATAACTCCCTTCTTTCGAAGGAGTATCATCATTTCGGCCATTACCTTTGTAAATACCCTCGGTGCCGTGGACAGACCAAACGGCAACGTCTGGAATTGGTAATGGCAGTCTTGTACCACAAAACGGAGGTACACCTGGTGAGGTGGGTAAATGGGGACATGCAGGTAAGCATCCTTGATGTCCAGTGATACCATGTAATCCCCTTCTTCCAGGCTTGCAATAACCGCCCTGAGCGATTCCATTTTGAACTTGAACCTCCTTATATAAGTGTTCAAGGATTTCAAATTTAGAATGGGTCTCACCGAACCGTCTGGTTTCGGTACCACAAACATTGTGGAATAGTAACCCCGTCCCTGTTGAAGGAGGGGAACTTTTATTATCACCTGCTGGAGGTACAGCTTGTGAATTGCCGCCAGCACTACCTCCCTGTCCGGGGGAGTAGCTGGCAAGGCTGATTTGAGGTAACGGCGAGGGGGAGACGTCTCGAATTCCAGCTTGTATCCCCGAGATACCACTTGCAGAACCCAGGGATCCACCTGTGAGCGAACCCACTGGTCGCTGAAGTTCCGGAGACGGGCCCCCACCGAAGCTGGCTCCACCAGTGGAGCCCCAGCGTCATGCGGTGGATTTAGTGGAAGCAGGGGAGGATTTTTGTTCTTGGGAACTGGCTGTATGGTGCAGCTTTTTCCCTCTACCCCTGCCTCTGGGCAGAAAGGACGCGCCTTTAACCCGCTTGCCTTTCTGGGGCCGAAAGGACTGTACCTGATAATACGGTGCTTTCTTAGGCTGTGAGGGAAACTGAGGTAAAAATGTCGACTTCCCAGCTGTTGCTGTGGAAGCGAGGTCCGAGAGACCATCCCCAAACAATTCCTCACCCTTGTAAGGCAAAACCTCCATGTGCCTTTTAGAATCCGCATCACCTGTCCACTGCCGTGTCCATAATACTCTCCTGGCAGAAATGGACATTGCATTAATTCTAGATGCCAGCCGGCAAATATCCCTCTGTGCATCTCTCATATATAAGACTACGTCCTTAATATGCTCTATGGTTAGCAATATAGTGTCCCTGTCCAGGGAATCAATGTTATCAGACAGGGAATCAGACCACGCTGCTGCAGCACTGAACATCCATGCTGAAGCAATAGCAGGTCTCAGTATAGTACCTGAGTGTGTATATACAGACTTCAGGATAGCCTCCTGCTTTCTATCCGCAGGCTCCTTTAAGGCGGCCGTATCTTGAGACGGTAGTGCCACCTTTTTTGACAAGCGTGTGAGCGCTTTATCCACCCTCGGGGATGTCTCCCAACGTACCCTGTCCTCTGGCGGGAAAGGGTACGCCATCAGTAACTTTTTAGAAATCACTAGTTTTTTATCAGGGGAAGCCCACGCTTCTTCACACACTTCATTCAACTGGTGGGGGAAAAACCACTGGTTGCTTTTTCTCCCCAAACATAATACCCTTTTTAGTGGTACCTGGGTTAATGTCAGAAATGTGCAACACATTTTTCATTGCCGTAATCATGCAACGGATGGCCCTAGTGGAATGTACATTAGTCTCGTCGTCGTCGACACTGGAGTCAGACTCCGTGTCGACATCTGTGTCTGCCATCTGAGGTAGCGGGCGTTTTTGAGCCCCTGATGGCCTTTGAGACGGCTGGGCAGGCACTGGCTGAGAAGCCCGCTGTCCCACAGCTGTTATGTCATCGAACCTTTTATGTAAGGAGTTGACACTGTCGTGTAAAACCTTCCACATATCCATCCACTCTGGTGTCGACCCCGCAGGGGGTGACATCACATTTATCGGCACCTGCTCCGCCTCCACATAAGCCTCCTCATCAAACATGTCGACACAGCCGTACCGACACACCGCACACACACAGGGAATGCTCTGACTGAGGACAGGACCCCACAAAGTCCTTTGGGGAGACAGAGAGAGAGTATGCCAGCACACACCACAGCGCTATATAACCAGGGATTTACACTACACAAAGTGATTTTCCCTATAGCAGCTATACAATACAGTTTGCGCCTAAATTTAGTGTCCCCCCTCTCTTTTTTACCCTTTGAGCCTGGAAACTGCAGGGGAGAGCCTGGGGAGCTGTCTTCCAGCTGAGCTGGGAAGAGGAAATGGCGCCAGTGTGCTGAGGGAGATAGCTCCGCCCCCTTTTCGGCAGGCTTCTCCCGCTCTTTTATTAATATTATGGCAGGGGATTTTTACACATATATAGTTTATTAGACTATATTATGTGTTGTTTTGCCAATTTAAGGTACTCTAATTGCAGCCCAGGGCGCCCCCCCCCAGCGCCCTGCACCCATCAGTGACCAGAGTATGTGGTGTGCATAGGGAGCAATGGCGCACAGCTGCAGTGCTGTGCGCTACCTTAATGAAGACCGGAGTCTTCAGCCGCCGATTTCCAGGACGTTCTTCTTGCTTCTGGCTCTGCAAGGGGGACGGCGGCGCGGCTCCGGGACCGGACGACCGAGGCTGGGCCTGTGTTCGATCCCTCTGGAGCTAATGGTGTCCAGTAGCCTAGAAGCCCAAGCTAGCTGCAAGCAGGTAGGTTCGCTTCTCTCCCCTAAGTCCCACGTAGCAGTGAGTCTGTTGCCAGCAGATCTCACTGAAAATAAAAAACCTAATAAATACTTTCTTTACTAGAAGCTCATGAGAGCCCCTAGTGTGCAACCAGCTCGAGCCGGGCACAGATTCTAACTGAGGTCTGGAGGAGGGGCATAGAGGGAGGAGCCAGTGCACACCAGTAGTCCTAATTCTTTCTTAGAGTGCCCAGTCTCCTGCGGAGCCCGTCTATTCCCCATGGTCCTTACGGAGTTCCCAGCATCCACTAGGACGTCAGAGAAAAACAAAGTAAACAAATACACGATTGTATAATACTGATACCATATCACAATAAAGCAACACTGAAATACGTGGAGTCTCCTACCAAATAATGTGGTCTACACATTCAGGTAGACACATGCACATATGGAAGAGGGTCTTGCTCATCTCTAACCGCCTTTTCACTGCACCAGTCCACTCTCAGACATGGGTACTCAGGTCCCTCCAGAGTCGAACAGGAATATGAAGGCCTATCCGGGGAAATGTAGTGCGAGGGGCCCATGCTTCAGTGGTGTGGCCAGGTACCACGGGGTGAGACCAGCCCACACAGAGTCTTGGACAGCCATTATAGACCATGTAACGGACCATCTAATAGAGTAACAATTTATAATTTGAGAGCACTTTCAGGAACCTGACAGAGGAAGGTGTGGGGCACACTGGGTATTACCCCTGTGGACCAGTCCGACCCTGAGTCCCTCAGGATCACATGCATATTAGGAAAGAACTCTCCATGTGTATTTATTTAAGTGGTGTATTTATATTTGTGTTTATTAAAATAAAAAACAAAATGCATAAAATAGCAAACGATAAAGCACATGGACTCTTACCAGATTTTGTGGTCTACAGAAAAGAGAAGACAAATAGGCATTTACAGGTAAGTACCAGACATCCCAAAAGAGCAGGCTTACAACAGCCCAAGGTAGTGTTCAACAGCCAGATCCTTTCCTTACAGTCAGAAAATCACCATATGAGTCCACAGGCGCTCATAAAAAAATTAAATAAAACAAACATAGTGTATTATGTATAAAACATTCATATGGATTTAGGTAGAATCTTTGAATGAGTCCCGTACCTAAATGATAGGTCTACCGTATTAAAAGTAGACAACCACGCTTTATAGGAGCTGGAATATCACCAGTCTGGATTCCTTCCACTCAAAATCCTCTCATCAATGGAGTAAACCTGAAAAGAGAGAAACAAAGCCTCCAATAGTGTAACATAATTTTAATCATAAAACAGCACCATAAACACACTCAGGGGATATGGATGGTCTCTCACCAATGAAAGTGGTCTACCAAGTAAGTAGACAAAACAGCATGGGTAAAGATGGTAACATCAGGCGTCCCCGGAACCCACCGTCCAACTCCAGTGGTGGTATCCCAAACGTCTCCCCAAAATAACAGATCCTGCTTCCAACGCGTTTCAACACACTCTGGTGTCTTTGTCAAGGCATAATGAGGATTTACTTTCCTTACCAGCGCATTTTCGATATACAATATCTTTGTCAAAGCATGAGGAGAGTAACCCTGAACCAAATATTTGTATCTCTTCATACTATAGGCATGTATACCTAAATATAGGACATAGACAAGCTATTCTAAACTGGACAGGTAATATATGTATATATTATTATTATTATTACATTTTATCTATAAGGCACTGTTTCGCAGCACCATACAAAGGCCAGTACAGGGAGACAAAACTTAACATTACAGTAAATAAATAAAAATAGATTATAGGTAACAAAGAACACCATAATTTTCAAAACATAATACAGCTTAGATGTAAGTAGCGAGTGAGTGATCAACATACTACTAGGAGCTGGTGGCCATAGATAGAGATGGGCCTTTGCCACCAGGAGCCTTTGCCAGATGTTTGCTGAGTAGGAGAGGGTTGTGAGTGAACTTGGTCAAGAAGAGGGGTTTGACAACAAGAGAAAAGAGGGCCCTGCTCTGAGGAGCTAACAATCTAGTAGGAAGGGGCGACAGACAGATGAGATGAGGTGCAAGCAGGCGGGAGGTAGCCTGATGGCAGGGTGTAAGCAGAGATGTTCAAGGCATGAGGCAGGGGGGTGGAGGAGCAGCCTCAGGACTAGGTTATGCATCAGAAGGGTACGCTTTGATGAATAGGTGGGTTTTCAGTGCCCGTTTGAAGCTTTGCAAGGTCGGGGAGAGTCTAATGGAGCGGGGGAGCACGTTTCACTGAAGGGTTGCAGCACAGGCAAAATCTTGAACTCAAGCATGGGAAGCAATGACCAGGGTAGAGGAGAGGCGATGGTCATTGGCTGACCGTAGGGGGCGGGAGGGAGTATGAAGGGAGAGGAGGTTGGAGATGTAGGGAGAAGTGGAATTAGAGATGGCCTTGTATGTGAGGGTGAGGAGTTTGAAAAGGATTCTGTAGGGGAATGGGAGCCAGTGCAGATTTTGTCGAAGGGGAGTGGCAGATGTGGAGCGGTGGGAGAGGAAGATAAGCATAGCTGCGGAGTTGAGGACAGATTGGAGGGGAGCAAGTGAGGCCAGTGAGAATGTTGCAGTAGTCAAGCTGTGAGATGACCAGTGAGTGGATGATAAGTTTAGTTGCACTCTGGGAAAGAAATGACCTGATGCGCACAGTGTTGCGTAGCTGGAAACGACAGGATTGTGCCAGAGCTTGGATGTGGGGTGCAAAGGAGAGAGAGGAGTCAAGAGTGACACCCAAGCAGCAGAGCTGGGGAACGGGGGAGATGATGGTGTTGTCAACAGTGATAGAGATATTGGTAGGGGGTGTTACTCTGGCTGGGGGAAAGATAATGAGTTCAGTTTTGTCCATGTTGAGTGAGCTTCAGAGAGCACTCAGCCATCCTGGAGGAGATGGCGGAGAGGCAGCTGGAAACCCTAGAGAGGACAGAGGGGGACAGATCAGGAGAGGAGAGGTAGAGTTGTATGTCATCAGCATAGAGGTGGGATTGAAGGCCAAAGGAGTTAATGAGCACACTCAGGGAAGAGGTGTATAGGGAGAACAGAAGGGCTGAGGACACAACCCTGAGGGACACCAACAGGAAGGATGGAGGGGTGTGAGGTGCTGCCAGGGGCAGACACAGAGAAGGAGCGGTTAGTGAGGTAAGAGGTAAACCAATCAAGGACAATGCTAGAGAGGCCAATGTTTTGGAGTGTGCAGAGGAGGAGAGGATGATCCACTGTGTTAAAGGCAGCAGAGAGCATATTAAATGTATATAATAAGATTTTGGGTCCACCAGGATCCATTGGCACTTTAAGAGTTTGAGAGTGTGGGCTGGCTCCTCCCTCTATGCCCCTCCTACCAGACTTAGTCTAGAAACTGTGCCCGAGGAGACAACATACTTCGAGAGAAGTGACGAAAAGAAGCTTAGGATATATCCCTGCGCACAAATGCCGCCAACCCAAGGTCTATCCGAGTGTGTCACCTAACACACTAAATAGTACTGAAAAGGGTAATTTAGGATAATCCCTAGGTGGCGCAAATAATGAATGGTACAAAGAAATTACCCGTGTGGGCTAAAGTCCGTTCTTTTTCATACAGGCGAGTTCATATGTAAGTCCGTCATCCAGAGATGATGTATGAAAAAAACACAATGTAAACACAAATGTTCAGTAACACTCTCTGTAGATACTCGAGGGGTAAAGTATACAACCAGGCTCCTTCGGCTATTCAGTACTTGGGATGTGCAGTTCTACTCGTAAGGTCCACCTCAGTGATTCACATAAAAGTGCTGCTTACATGCGCTTACTTCTAAAACAATTGTATTAATCCCATCAAGGTTTCTTTCACCCATATGAATGTGGTATCCAAAATAATCAAGCACCCATGAGTGTATCTCTAGATGTATGGGATGCTCACATATATGCTTACTTCAAGATGCAGTGTACTTCCACATAAAAGGTTTCTTTCGACGTATTCCGGTATCTTCCTCCTCTATTCCTTCAATTTTACTTCATGCTCAGTGCAAGCACAAAAAAAAACGAAGGAATATATGAGGGTACGAAAGGTTTTTAATAAAATGGTTTTAAAACAAATATTCGTCACAATAGGTTCTTATAATTGGACAAATTACAATAATATCATAACCAGATGGTGCAACGCCTCAACGTGAGAAAAAGAAGATGGAAAACCCGGGTATTCTCACCGTTGTATCGTTGAATTCACTGGTAGAAAGTATTCAGCTTCCACATGCTCCACCACCAACGCGTTTCTACTGTGTGTAAGTCTTTATCAAGGTGCATGTGAAAACTGATCTGAATGGTATTTAAACCCTGTGTCACTGATTGGCTCCGCCCCTTCCTGGGCGGGGATAATACAAATGGAATCTTAAATAGTGACATAAACCAGGGTTGCATACTATATACTTTATGCATATGTGAAACCAATCAAGAAGAGGGGCTAAAATATAGATACTTAAAATCGCAAAGGGGAATTAGCGATTTGCGTTCCACTGCCGGTGGAACGCATAGTACTTCCACCGGATATCCGGCCCGGCGGCCAGTGATATATAAAAACGTCAGTGCCCACGACGGAACTGACGGAGGTAAACTCTTATGCGCTCCACGTCTCCTGAAGCGCAATGGGGGCGTCACTATACGTCAAAGCCAGAGGCGGAAGTGGCGGATTGTTTACATTCAGTGCGTTCCACGTCTCCTGGAGCGCACTGAGGCCACCGGTGTTAAGCTGGTATATACTTCCGCCCTAAAACAACTTGGCATCATGATGGGCTATCATAATACATGGATAAATAATAAGTAATGCAAGTTTCCAAATCCCACCCTATTAGATTGGTAATTTAAAGTGTAAATATATGACCACAGTTCAATAAGGTGCATATGTCCCTATAGATTGTAAGCTTGCGAGCAGGGCCTTCCTACCTCTGTCTGTCTGTTTTTACCCAGTTTTGTTCTATTACTGTTGTTCTAATTGTAAAGCGCAACGGAATATGCTGCGCTATATAAGAAACTGTTAATAAATAAATAAATAAATAAAATAAATATGTAGATGGTTATTCCCATAGTGGTATCCCCTATTAAAACTCAACTAGGATCGACCTGTTGATAATAATACATGGCTATGGAAAATAAGTGAATACATTTTGCATGATTGCAGGCCCTAAATGATGATACAGAAAAATTCCTAGTACACTACTAAACAGTGTTGTTAATTTATGTAGTGTAATGGGTCTCAATATACAAAGGTTATTCTGGATGGAGAAGGATAAGAGGGAGGATTCCTTATAGAAACCATTTCGTTTCAAAATCCAAGTTGAGGCCCGCCGGATGTAGTGTTCCTAATTCAAAGATACTTCTCATTTCCCTTTTTGCCAACTGTTCTTCTGTATCGTTTTTACGCCAATTTCCCTTAATGACGTGGATTCCACAAAAAGAAATAAGTCCTAATATGGAGCACTGATGGGTCTCTTTAAAGTGAGCTGATACCCCATGTGTGGTGACCCCTTTTTTGATATTCCGTACGTGTTCAGCCATTCGCTCTTTTAATTTTCTAGTTGTCCTCCCTACATATTGTTTTTTGCAGGAGCATGTTAGCAGATATACAACATTGCTGCTATTACACGTAATGAACTGCCTAATCTGCCTTACTTTTCCTGTAGAGGAAGAGGAGTACTCGGTAATCTTGGAGGTGGTACTCTTACATTTCCTGCACATACTGCAGGTACCACATCTATGAAAGCCTTTTGTCAGGACTGTGGTCATAGTTTTCTTTTCATGTACAGTAGCACACTCTTGACCAGATGATTTTTGAGATTATCTGCTTTTTTGTATATACATTTGGGCTTATCTTTAAGGGTGTCTTTTAGAGCTGGGTCACGCAATAGTATTCCCCAATGTCTTTTAATTATAGTTTCTACCTGTTTGTGTTGGCTACTGAATTTGGTGATAAATGGCACACCAAAGTCCTTGATGGTTTTATTATCCCGATGTTCGGTTTTGATGAGATCTTCTCTACTGATCTTTTCATATTTATGAAAGGGGGTATCCACTGTTTTGGCTGTGTACCCCTTAGCTGTAAATTGTTTCCGAAGTTTGAGACCCTGTGTCTGGTAGTCTCCCTCTTCTTGATTGGTTTCACATATGCATAAAGTATATAGTATGCAACCCTGGTTTATGTCACTATTTAAGATTCCATTTGTATTATCCCCGCCCAGAAAGGGGCGGAGCCAATCAGTGACACAGGGTTTAAATACCATTCAGATCAGTTTTCACATGCACCTTGATAAAGACTTACACACAGTAGAAACGCGTTGGTGGTGGAGCATGTGGAAGCTGAATACTTTCTACCAGTGAATTCAACGATACAACGGTGAGAATACCCGGGTTTTCCATCTTCTTTTTCTCACGTTGAGGCGTTGCACCATCTGGTTATGATATTATTGTAATTTGTCCAATTATAAGAACCTATTGTGACGAATATTTGTTTTAAAACCATTTTATTAAAAACCTTTCGTACCCTCATATATTCCTTCGTTTTTTTTTGTGCTTGCACTGAGCATGAAGTAAAATTGAAGGAATAGAGGAGGAAGATACCGGAATATGTCGAAAGAAACCTTTTATGTGGAAGTACACTGCATCTTGAAGTAAGCATATATGGGAGCATCCCATACATCTAGAGATACACTCATGGGTGCTTGATTATACTTCGAGAGAAGGATTATACACAGATAGTGGTGAGATTCATACCAGCTCACACATACAAGGCACGTCAAGCCAACTAGCTTGAAACACTCAGTCAGTAACAGCTGAAACATTATTTACCAAGTAACAATGCAGTACTCAACTAAAATGAAGTCGTACTGAACCAAATAACATTTGCAGGAAAACGAAGCATCATCTACGGACTACGAGAAAAGGATTTACCGGTAAGTAACAAAATCCTATTTTCTCTTACGTCCTAGAGGATGCTGGGGTCAACATTAGTACCATGGGGATGTACCAAAGCTCCCAGAACGGGAGGGAGAGTGCGGAGGCTTCTGCAGAACTGATTGACTGAACTTCAGATCATCAGAGGCCAAAGTATCGAACTTGTAAAACTTTGCAAACGTGTTAGACCCAGACCAAGTTGCAGCCCGGCAAAGTTGTACTGCCGAGACACCCCGGGCAGCCGCCCAGGAAGACCCCATCTTACGAGTAGAGTGGGCCTTAACAGATTTTGGACACGGCAGACCTGCCATAGAATAAGCGTGCTGGATAGTGAACCTGATCCAGCGAGAGATCGTCTGCTTAGAAGCAGGACACCCAATTTTCTTGGGATCATATAGGACAAACAGAGAGTCTGACTTTCTGTGACGAGAAGTTCTCTTTACATATATCTTCAGAGCCATTACAACATCCAAGGATTTGATGTAATCGAGGTGTCAGTAGCTACTGGTACCACAATAGGTTGGTTAATATGAAATGCCGACACAACCTTCGGAAGAAACTGCTGACGAGTCCGGAGCTCAGCTCTATCTTC
Source organism: Pseudophryne corroboree (assembly GCF_028390025.1). Classification (NCBI taxonomy): domain Eukaryota; kingdom Metazoa; phylum Chordata; class Amphibia; order Anura; family Myobatrachidae; genus Pseudophryne; species Pseudophryne corroboree. Next base: position 373,400,931 of record NC_086444.1, on the reverse strand, counting down.
GTGGAAGATCAAGTAAGGGCTTTTACAGGATAAAGCCCCCAGCTCGGACACACGTCTAGCAGAAGCTAAGGCCATCAAAGTGACCGCCTTCCATGTAAGAAATTTGTCCTCCACCTCCTGTAGAGTCTCCAACCAATCCGACTGGAGGAACTGCAACACCACGTTAAGGTCCCAAGGTGCCGTAGGCGGTACAAAGGGAGGTTGGATATGCAGAACTCCCTTCAAAAAGGTCTGAACCTCAGGGAGAGCAGCCAATTGTTTCTGAAAGAAAATGAATAGGGCTGAAATCTGGAACTTCACAGATCCCAACCTCAGACCCATATCCACTCCTGCTTGCAGGAAGAGGAGGAAACATCCCAGTTGAAACTCCACCGTAGGAAACTTTTGGACTCACACCAAGAGACATATTTCTTCCAAATACGATGGTAATGTTTAGATGTTACCCCTTTCCTAGCCTGCATGAGGGTAGGAATAACCTTCTTCGGAATGCCCTTCCGAGCAAGAATCAGGCGCTCAACATCCATGCCATCAAACGTAGCCGCGGTAAGTCTTGATAGGCGAACGGCCCCTGCTGCAGCAGGTCCTCCCGAAGAGGCGTTTGACTCTTCTTGTAGTAGATCCAGAAGGTCCGCGTACCAAGCCCTTCTTGGCCAGTCTGGGGCAATGAGGATCGCTTGAACCCTTGTTCTCCTTATGAGCTTTACGATTCTTGGTATGAGTGGGAGTGTTGGAAACACGTACACTGACTGGAACACCCACAGAGACACCAGGGAATCCACTGCCACTGCCTGTGGGTCCCTCGACCTGGAACAATAACGCCAAAGCTTCTTGTTGAGACGAGAGGCCATCATGTCTATTTGGCGTAAACCCCAAAGATCTGTTATTTCCTTGAACACCTCCGGATGGAGGCCCCACTCTCCTGGATGGAGATCGTGTCTGCTGAGAAAGTCTGCTTCCCAGTTGTCTACTCCTGGAATGAAGATGGCTGACAGCACTAATGCGTGCTTTTCTGTCCAGAGGAGTATTCTTGCACCTCTGACATTGCTGCTCTGCTCTTCGTTCCGCCTTGTCGGTTTATGTAAGCCACTGTTGTTACGTTGTCTGACTGCACTTGAATGGCCTGATTTCTCAGAAGAGGGGCCGCCTGAAGAAGACCGTTGTGAATAGCTCTTAGTTCCAGAATGTTGATGGGCAGGCCGGCTTCTAGGCTTGACCACCGTCCTTGGAAGGTTACTCCTTGAGTGACTGCTCCCCAGCCCCTGAGGCTTGCATCCGTTGATAGAAGGACCCGGTCCTGAATCCCGAACCTGCAGCCTTCCAGGAGGTGAGGCAATTGGAGCCACCAGAGGAGTGAAATCCTCACCTTTGGCGACAGACGAATTCTCTGGTGCATGTGGAGGTGAGATCCCAACCACTTGTCCAGGAGATCCAGTTGGAAGGTCCGAGCATGGAACCTCCCGTACTGGAGAGCCTTGTAAGAGGCCACCATCTTTCCCAATAGGCGAATGCATTGATGAACCGACACCCGGGGTGGCTTCAGGACATCCCGGACCATGGCTTATATCACCAATGCCTTTTCCTGCAGAATAAACACCCGCTGCACTTCCGTATCCAGGATCATTCCCAGAAATGACAATCTCTGGGTTGGTTCCAAATGTGACTTTGGAAGGTTCAGAATCCAACCGTGACTCTGGAGCAGTCGCGTTGTGAGAACAATGTACTGCATCAGCTTCTCCTTGGACGATGCCTTTATCAGCAGATCGTCCAGATATGGAATGATGTTCACACCCTGCTTGCAGACAAGCATCATCATTTCTGTGATCACCTTGGTAAACACCCTCGGTGCTGTGGAGAGGCCAAATGGCAGGGCCTGGAACTGAAAATTACAGTCCGGCAATGCGAAGCGGAGATAAACCTGATGCGGCAGCCAGATTGGAATGTGGAGATACACATCCTTGATATCCAGTGATACCAGGAATTCCCCTTCTTCCAGACCTGATATCACCGTCCTGAGAGACTCCATCTTTAACTTGAACTCCTTTAGAAAGGGTTTAAATGATTTTAGGTTCAGAATGTGCCTGACCGAACCATCCGATTTTGGTACCACGAAAAGGTTCGAATAGTAACCTTTGTTCAGCATGTAAGGTGGTACTGGCACAATGACCTGTGCCTCTACCAGCTTTTGGACAGCGTCTTGTAGTACAGTGCTGTCCTCCAACAGAGTTGGTAAGCCTGACTTGAAAAAGCGATGAGGAGGGAGACTTTGAAATTCCAGCCTGTATCCCTGAGACACAATATTTACCACCCAGGGATCCAGGCCGGATGATACCCAGACATGACTGAAGTGTCTGAGTCTCGCTCCCACTGGCCCCACCACTGGGGTGTGCAGTCCACCATCATGCGGAGGACTTTGGCGTACCCGAAGCAGGCTTTTGTTCCTGGGGACCTGCAGCGGCAGGTTTCTTAGACTTAACCCGACCTCCCCTAAAGAAGGTATTGGATTTTCTGGCCTTTCTAGGCTTGTTAGGCCGAAAGGACTGCGGTGCAGCTGAAGAGAAGGATTTCTTTGGAAAAGGTGCTGAGGGAAGAAACGGAGACTTACCCGCTGAAGTGGTGGATATCCACACGTCTAGAGCTTCCCCAAAGAGAGCCTGACCTGTATAGGGTAGGGACTCCACACTTCTTCTGGATACCGCGTCGGCTGACCACTGGCGCAGCCATAGTCCCCGACGAGCTGAAACAGACATGGAAGAAATTCCCGCAGCCATGGAACCCAGGTCTTTCATGTATTTACCTTAAAACCTGCAGAATCATGTATGTTGCGTAAATACAATGCATCGTCCTCCCTATCCATCGTATCCAAATCCTCAAGTAAGGTAGCCGACCACTTCACTATTGCTTTTGCAATCCATGCAGTAGCAATAGTGGGACGTAATATGGCCCCAGAAGCAGTGTACATTGATTTAAGTGTGTTATCAATCTTTCTATCTACCAGCTCCTTTAAGGCGGTAGATCCCGTGACAGGCAAAACCACCTTCTTTGAGGGTCTGGACACAGATGCGTCAACAATCGGAGGGTTTTCCCACTTTTTCCTATCCTCCTCAGGGAAAGGAAAAGACACCTGGACCCTTTTAGGGATCTGGAACTTTTTCTCAGGGTTTTCTCATGCTTTTTCAAATATAGCATTCAACTCCTTTGACTCAGTGAAGGTTAGCGAGGCTTTTTTATTTTCAGTGAAAAAAGCCTCCTCAACCTGCTCAGGTGTGGTATCATTAACATTTAACACATCCCTGATAGCCTCTATCAACATCTGCACCCTCTTTGCAAGAGATTTGGACCCCCGCAACACATCCCCATCACCATCTGTAGTGTCAGAATCGGTGTCCGTGTCGTCTTGTGTGACATGCACAAACGCACGTTTTTGAGGGTATATAGCGGGGCAACCTGACGTACCAGAATCGGGCCATACTGCCATAGAATTCTGTAATACCTGGGTTGCAGATTCATTACTTACAACCCTGTCAGAAATCTGAGAAATCCAAGATTTGATAGAGGAAAACCACTCTGGTTCCCTTGCTGGTATCAGTGCTAAACCAGTGCTATCCTGATTACGTGGAATGGGATCATCCTGGGAGGATAAATCCTCTGCAGCATATGACACAGTGTCCCTGGACATAGCTAAAGGAGACCACCAAACACTCCACACACGCACACACAGGTGGGGGCAGACAGAGTTTCCCCCCCAAGAAAGGCAAGAGAGACACATAGATCGGAGCCAACCCACAGTACAGCGCTTTCAGTAAAAGGAGACCCCTTACAAGCGCAGACTGTGTCCCTTAATAGGAGACACAGTCATTTTACAGCCTCCCCTCCCTTCTACAACTCCCTGGTACTGTGTACTGACAGTTGGAGCTGCTGTGGAAGGACCTGTTCTTCCATCTAGCGCTGTGCAGGCAGGAAAATGGCGCTGGAACGCTGCTGGGTCCGCTCTG